>NW_028276155.1:2817500-3417500 GCF_052056855.1 Sturnus vulgaris | reverse complement strand
GATGGACCCATTAATACCTCAAAACCCTTTGGGCTTCTCTTTTGACTTTGATTCATGGAAGGGTTTGTGCAATCTCCCTTCAGGCCCTGAGGTTCGAAGGCTCAGCCTCAAATGCACCACGGGGCTGATTGGGATCAAGCAAGTCCTGACAAACCATGGCTCTGCCTTGATTTCCTTCTGATCTGATGCAGCTCAGGAGAAGGTTTTCAACTCCAATCCTGGAGAATTATGTCAAAGAGCTTCTTAGAAATATCTGTTCCTAGTTCAGTGGATGCATTTTATTTCAGTTCTCTTTAGAGCAGAGGTGATTACAGAATTCTGTGGTTGATATTGATCCAGGGTCTCTCCTCAGGCGGTCTGGCCTGCTCACAGAAGCTGTGCCTTGAGGTCTGACCCAGCATGGACAACCTTGCTGAACATTCCCCAACCCCATCCTGTCTGTCCTCACTCACCTGGGACCTGCTTTGTCCCAGTTTGGAGAACTGGCTACACTCAGGCAAAAATGAGTTTTTTCTCTTTTTTTTTTTCTTGGCTTTTATTTATTTTTTTTGAGCAATCTAAAACTCCTGGATTTCCTCATTGCAAACAGACACCTTCCATTAGTGTGTGCCAGGCCAAGGTCCCACCACGGAGGTTTCCCTTCCCCAAAGCAGAGATATGTAAGGAAAAATGTCAGGGGAACACAGCAATACAGAGTTCTTTATTTTGTGTAAACACTTGTGGACTCCTTGGTTCTAAAAGGGCTTGCTGGGTCACCATGCACTCTTGGTTCCATGAGGTTCTGCACTGTCACTGTGGAGATTTGGGTCCATGGGACCCCACAGTGTCACAATGCTCTTTTGGGTTCCATGAGGTCTTGCTCTGTCACATGGACTTCTGGTTCCTTGGGTTTCCATATTCTCAACAATGGGCTCTGTAGTTCCAGAGTGTCACAACGGACCCTTGGTTCCATGAGGTTCTTCAGTGTCAAAATGGAATTATTGGTTCCACGGGGCCCCACAGTGTCACCATGGTCTGCTTGGTTCCACAAGGTCAGGCAGTGTCACAATGGCTCACAGGTTTCATGGGGTGCCACAATGTCACAGTCCATGAGTTCCATGGACTTGGTTCCATGAGTTTCCCCAGTGTCCCAATGGTTCCTTGGCTTCACCTGGCCCCATGTGTCACAATGGACTCTTGGTTCCATGGGGCCCCGCAGTGTCACAGGGGTCTCCTTGGTTCTGTGAGGTTCTGTGTTGTCACAATGGATGTTTGGTTCCATGTGCCCCACAGTGTCAAAGGTGTCTTCTTTTTCCTGTGGCATCCAGCAGCAAACCCCACTGGCAGGGCCAAATGCCTGGGAAGAAGGAGGAGGGGACATTTGGAGTGATGGTTTTTGTCTTCCCAGGGCACAGTGACGTGGGCTGGGGCCCTGCTGTCCTGGAGATGGCTGAACACCGGCCTGCCCATGGAAGGGCCGAGAGACAACAACCTCTGTGCATGGAACTGCAACAGCAGAGAGCTCAGGCTGAAGGCTGGGTTTAACAGACTGTCACCAGCACAGGAACCATCAATGTGAGAGGAAAGATGTGTGCTCATGTCTTTACAATTCATTTGGTGGGTGAAGGGATGGGTGTTCAGGTGTTTGAAATGGGTTGTAATGTTTCTACTGACTTTGGGCAGCAGGTTTGCCACCCGACCCAGCCAGCTTGGCTCCTGACACAGACAAGGGGTTTCACTGGTTTGTACTGGTTTTTACCTATTTTCCTGGTTTGTAGTGGTCCATACTGGTGTTTTCTGGTCCATACTGGTTTGTACTAGTTACTAGCAGTTTACATTACACTGTTGTTTACTTTTTTATACTGGTTTTTACCACTTATACTGGTCCCATACTGGTCCATACTGGTCTATACTGGTCCATACAGGTCCATACTGGTTTATACAGATTTCAGGGTGCCATCGAAACTATCGTTTATGGGGCAGTGGCTGGGGGTGAACCCCAAATCCTACAGGGTGTGGCACCACCAGGGCTGGGTGCTGGGCAACGCTGCAGCGCCCCCTGCTGGCCAGGGAGGACCTGGCAATGTGCGAGCACCTCCTGGTGGCCGATCCCTGAACTGTGAGTGGCTTGTACTGATTTGTACTGATTTGTGCTGGGATAGGTTCCAGGGCGTACTGGGATGGGGCTGGGGTTACTGGATTGTACTGGGTTATACTGAGAGAGAGTGTGTGAGTGTCCGGGAGGATCTAGCACTGTGTGTACTGGTTGTACTGGGTTATACTGCTTTGTACTGGGATGAGGTGCTGAGGGTGTTACTGGTTTGTACTGGGTTATACTGGGAAAGAGAACAGGGGTGTGTGAATGCCCCCTGCTAGCTTGGAGGACCTATTGGCCAACTTCGAGTTATACTGGTTTATACTGGTTTATATTGGGATGGGGTGCTGGGGGTCACTGGGTTATACTGGGATGTGGTCCTGGGAGTGACTGGATTGTAGTGGTTTATATTGTGTTATATGGAGATATTCTGGATTTTACTGGGTTAAACTGGGGTTTTCTGGGGTTTACTGGGTTATACTGGGAGGGGGCTTAGGCATGCTTGGCACTCCACTGGGAGCAACTTCTGGGGATGCTGGCCTTACTGATTTATACTGGGATGGGGCCTGGGACCTACTGGGAGTGACTTCAGGTTGTGCTGGCCTTACTGGCTACTACTGGGTGCTGCCGCCATGGGCTCAAGGGGCTCAGGCGTTGCTCGCAGTGTTTACTGGTTTATACTGGTGCCCTCCCAGTATAAACCTGGGAGCCCCAGGACCACACTGGGAATGGGTTTGGGTGCATGAGGCCTTACTGGTTTATACTTGGGAGCTGCTGCCACAGGCCTCAGGAGCTTGGGAGTGGCTCAAAGTGCTTACTGGTTTATACTGGTGCCTTCCCAGTCCACACCTGGGAACACTGGTAGGCACCTGTGGCCGGGCAGGACCTCAAGACCGAGCTGGCCTTCACCAGGGCCTTGCTGAGCCACAGCTTCTCCAACTTCTCAGCCTGGCAACACTGCCTGGGGCTGCTGATGTCCACCAGGAACTACGGCAAGGCCACTGCCCCCTGGAAGGCTGAGGGAAGGTGAGGGATTTCCTTAAAAAACTCCCCCAATTTTGCGAGATTCCCAAAATTTTCCAGCCCCTCCCTCACCTAAAGTGGGAACTGGTTGGTTCTGTTGCATTGAATGGGTAGACCTGGTGTTCCTAAATCCCCATTCACTTTAAGGGGTAGACTTCAACTCCTGGATACCTGGGTGCCCCCGTCGAGATATTGGGATTTCCCCCAGCGTCCCCTTAGAGATTTTGAGGTGCCCCCTTTGCCCACCGCAGAGCTGGAGCTGCTGCAGAATACCATCTTCACCAACGCCATGCAACAAAGCACCTGGCTGTACCTGTCCTGCATCCTCTCCCGAGGTAACTCAGGGCTCCCTCCCACCCTTGATGTCCTCACCTGGAATTTTGGGGTACCCCCCGAATGTTGGAGTCCCCTGTGACAGCCCCACAGCTGTCAAGGGCCATCTGTGTCCATGTGGACCAGGAGGACTGTGGCCACCATCTTCTCCTGGCCTGTCAGGGTGAGGGAGGGAACTTGGGCTCCCAAAAATAACCTGGATATCCCCCAAAAATTATCTGAGTACACCTGGAAACTGCCCAAAATCAACTGGATTCCCCCCAGCAATCACCTGGGTACACCTGGCTATCTCCAAAAATCACCTGGGTACCCCCAAAAATCACCTGGATACACCTGAGTACCCCTTACACACCTGGATCACCAAAAACCCCTGGGGCCCCACAAAACGAGTGTCTCAAACATCCTCATTGCTTTGACTGGGTAGACCTGGCTCCCCTAAACTGCATTGCCTTTAAAGGCTAGACCCACTGTCCCTAAATTCTTATTCATTTCAATGGGTTAGACCTGGAGTCCTGTTTATCTCCATTTATCTCTACAAATCCCTCCCAGTGGTCCCACTTTTGCTTCAGTGCTCCCAGTCACCCCAGTGTCCCTCCTTAGCCCTTCCCAGTGCTCCCAGTTTAAACAGTAACTCTTCCCAATCAAGCCCTATCAATGAGTAGACCTGGTGTCCCTAAATCCCTATTGACTTCACAGGGTTAGATCTGGTGTCCTTCAATCCCCTTTGACTTCAGTGGGCAGAGCTGATGTCCCAAAATTTTTGGCACCAAAAATCCCAATTTTCAGCTTGGAATTCCCAGATTTTGGGATGAAAATCGACATTTTTGGGCTTACCTGGAGGCACAGCTCCAGCATAGACAGCAGGTGAAGGATCAGGGATTCAGGATTGGCCTCCAGGAATTCATCCAGAACATCCAGAGCATTGGCACTGTAGTCCTGGAGTGGAAATTCCCAGAATTCAGCCCAAGATTTCCTCCAAATTTTATCAAATTTCTTTATTTTTGGGCCAAATTTCCACAAAACCCCATTGATTTTAATGGATAGACCAGGTGTCCCGAAAACCGTATTGACTTTAATGGGATAGACCTGGTATCCATAAGTCCCTATTGATTTCATTAGTCATGTCTGATGTCAAAAAAATGTGCATTGGGAGATTGATATTACAAGAGATGAGGCAACTGAGAGACGTTGTAAAAGATGGTTTATGGCCTCATGGTGTCAGTCTCACAGAAGGGTGAGACATTAAAGGTGTTACATCCAACACCAAACTATCAGAAGCCTCCTCATTCTTAGTTACAATGCCTTATGTTAGTTTTTTAGCCAATCAAATACTTGTGTGAAGTTTGCCAGCATCCTTTTACACCAATCATTAATTGCTTTCCTTCTCATGGCTTTGCAGGAATGTGTCATTTTTACAACCAATCATAAAACACTTCACAAACTTACATTGATGCATCTTAAAATTGTAGTTAATTATATAACAGGTTCTACTGCTAAATTTTAAAATTTTTGCTATGTAACTTATACTACTTTTCTTATATAATACATATTTCTGTTTGCTTAAAACATATTTCTACTTCAAGTACAAACTTACATTCTTGGTTTATATCTATTTTACTTTTAATGCTCGGATTGTCCAAGATTTCTCCAAGGTCTCAGGTCAAACTTTGGATCCATCTCAATCTCTGAGCCTGTTTGTACAAGGCCCTGAGAGCTCTCTGTGCCTGCATTTCCCACACCACCTGTCATCTCTGCCTCCAATTTCCTGCTCTCACTGGAACCTGGGGACACTTTCTCGGTCGTGGCCCTCAGTGAGATCCATGAACAGCATCAGAAACTTTGGAGTTTGATTCTGTCCAAATTCTGCAGACGTTTCCTAGAAAACAACGGTTCTGCCTTGATTTCCCTCTGGTCTGGTGCCATTCATTCAGAAGTTTTTCAACTCCAGTTATGGAGAAATATGACAAAGACCTTCTTAGAAATATCCATTCCAATTTTCAAGGGTGTATTTTATTACTGTTGTCTTTAGAGCAGAGGTGATTTCAGCATTCTGTGATTGATATTTGTGAGAAATGGATTTGTAAAGGATTCTCAAAGCCTGACTGAAAGCTCACACAGTCTTGTACATCTGGATGCAAACTCTGAGATAAGGTGTGCTGACTCAGAATGGCCCTGGAATTGCTGAGAGAGAGACTGAACTAGAAAGAAGTTTCAAACAATGGCCTTGCAAAAAGATCAGATATTTTTGAGAATTAGAACTGTGAAAGATGCATTGTGGCAAGACTACGTGGAGGAAAATACAAGGTGATTGTTGTTAGAAGTATAAGCATGATTGTGTAGCAAAAGCTAATAGGCTGAAAACCATTTATAAAATATTGTAAGAAGGAAATAACTTGGCTTTTGAGAGAATGGCATTAAGTTTTCCATCTCTTATGTTTCACCTTTCAAGGAGTCTGATAATGGAATACAGTCTTTTTAAAACCTCTCTTAGTTGCCCCGTCTCTGTAGAGCTGGGGTTTTTGAACAATTCTGAGTTCCTGGACATCAGTCCCTGAGAGGGAGCTGAAGGAAAACTTCTCAAGAAAACAAAATTAAATTGAAACTCCAAAGTTTCTTGAAGTTTTAATGGTGCCCACTGAGGGATATGACTGACAAAGTGTCCCGAGGTTCCAGTAAAGCGAAAACACTGGTGGCACTGATGACAGGTGGGGACAAACAAGGGAAAGGTGTCTGTGATGCTGAGCACACCTGGATGTGTTTCAGGAATGCAAAGGGCCAAGGGCTGAGCCCCAGCCCCTGGCAAGGCAGATCCTGTCCCTCCCTCATTGCTCAGGGCTCTTCCTGGGCCACTGGGCTCTGGCCATGTGCAATGCCAAGGGCAGCACCATGGGGCGGCCCCTGCCAGGCTGCTGAGCAGGGACAAGGAGGCAATGAGGCCCCAGCACAGCAAGGCTCACTTGTCCCCTGCTGGCCTCAGGCCCAGGGCCAGCCTGCATGGCCCAAGTGCTGCAGGAGTTGGCTCTGTCAGGGCCTTTCAGCTGCTGCCCATCCCTGTGGCCTCTGCAGCCCAGGCTGTCCTACGGTGTCCATGCCCTGCGCCTCTGTCCCTGCAGGCTGTCGTCATCCCCCGGCTGCCCCACCTCGCTGGCCCCTTCCTTTGCTGACAGCTCTGCCTCCTGCCTGTCTCTGCCTGGACACACGAAGCTTTGGGCTTGACTCCAAAAGGCTTCATTCAATTTTTACTGTGCCTGTGAACTTTCAGCAGAGAAACATGGCATGCAGGAGCTGCTTTCCCAGCAGAGACTGTCAGAAGAGAAGAGAAACACATCTGGCTCAAGGGTGCTGTGATAGAAAAAACAAGGACACAACCTGGTAACTTGTGGTGGGTTTTATAGAAATGGTAAATTGGAATACGCATGTAGTGACTAAATACAAGCAACACACTTGTAGAATCACATGTCCACATAAGCTTAGGAGTTATCCCACATTGGACCTGAAGCCTGAAAAAAAGGATGTCTTCTTTAACACGAAATCAGTGTTAAGGAGTCTTATTCTGATATTTTGGAGATTGGGTGACAGTGGGTCCTCACAGAACCAAGGAGTCAAGCTGTGACACTGTGGAACCTGAAGGTGCACTGTGGAACCTCCTGCAACCATGGGTGCATTGTGACACTGCAGGGCCTCACAGAACCAAGGTGACCATGTTATAGCACAGAACCTCGTGGAACAAAGGGTCCATGGTGACACTGCAGAACTGTTGCTGAGAGTCTGAAAGCTCATGGAACCTGAAGTCCATTGTGACCAAGGGGCCATTGGGACACTGCAGATCCAAGGAGACCATTGTGACACTGAAGAACCTCATGGAACCAAGGGTCCAGTGTTACAGTGTGGGGACTCATGAAACCAAATTGTGACATTGCAGGGCCTCATGGAACAATGGAGACTATTATGAAACAGAATCACAGAGGTAATGAGGTTGGAAAAGACCTTTGAGATCATCAAGTCCAACCTATCACCTAACATCACCTCAACTAAACCATGGCTCTGAGTGCCACGTCCAGTCTTTTTTTAAATGCCTCCAGGGGTGGTGACTCCACCACCTCCCTGGGAAGAAGATTCCAGTGCCCAGTCACTCTCTCAGTGAAGAATTTTTTCCTGATGTCAAACCTATACTACCTGTGGCTCATCTGCAGACTGTGTCCTCTCATTCTGGCAGTGGTTGCCTGGGAGAAGAGCCCGACCCCCACCTGACTACAGCCTCTGTTCAGGTGGTTGTAGAGAGTCTCACTGGAGACCATTGTAGCCATTGGGGCCATTGCAGCACGGCAGGGCCTCATGGAATCAAGGGGACCACAGTGACAGTGTGGGGCTCCATGGGACAAAGGGGCCAGTCTGACAGGGTGGAATCAAGGAGACCTTTGTGACACAATGGGACATGATGAAACCAAAGGACCATTGTGGCACTGCAGGGCTTCATGGAAACAAGGGCACAAGAGTGACACTGTGGGCTCCAAGGGACCGAGGGGGCATTCTGACACTGCAGAACCAAGGAATCCATTGTGACACTATGGGGCATCATGGAGCCGAGAGTCCTTTGTGACACAGCAGGGCCTCATGAAACAATGGAAGTCATTTTTAGAATATGAGGTTTTGTGAATCAAAAGGGTCATTGTGGCACTTCAGGGCCTTATGAAATCAAGGGGCCAATGTGACAATATGGGGCTCCATGGAATTAAGGGGCCATTGTGACACTGCAGGGCCTCATGCAAGCAAGGAACCATTGTGACACTGTGGGGTCTTGTCAGGCCAAGGGGTGATTGTGTCACTGTGTGGCACCATTGAACCAAGGAGTCCATTGTGACACTACAGGGCCCCATGGAACTGAGGATTCATGGAACAGTGCTGGACCCCATGGAAACAAAGGTCCATTGTGACACTGTGGGGCCTCATGGAATCCTGGAGGCCATGATGACACTTTGAGGCCTCGTTGAATCAAGGGGCTCTGCAGGACCTTGTGGAACCAAGGAGACCCTTCTGCCATTGTGAGTCCCCATGGAACCAAGGCTCCATTGGGATACTGCAGTGTGGGAAATGCAGGCACAGAGAGCTCTCAGGGCCTTGGGCATACAGGCTCAGAGATAGAGATGGATACAAGGTTTGACCTGAGACCATGGAAAAGGCTTAGAGAATTAAAGCATTAAAGTGAAACAGACACAAAGCAAGAATATAAGTTTGGAGTTTAAGTAAAAATATGTTTCAAGAAAACAGAAATTTGGATTATGTAAGCAAAGCAGTATGTTAAGTAAGATAGTAAAAGATTTTAAAGTTTAGCAAAAATAACTTGTTATAAAGTTAATTGATGTTTAAGATGTATCAATGTAGGTTTGTGCAGTGTTTTATGATATACTGAAAAATCATGCATTGCACTGAAGCCATGGGAAGCAAAGCAATTAATGATTGGTGCAAAAAGACACTAGCAAAGTTCATAGAAGTTTTTCATTGGTGAAAAAACTAACATAAGGCATTTGTAACTAAGAATGAAGAAGCTTCTGATATTATGACACTGGATCTAACACCTTTAATGTCTCACCCTTCTATGAAACTGATGAAATAAAGCAATAAACCATCTTTGACAATGTCTCTCAGTTGTTCCATCTCTTGTAATATTCATCTCCCAATAGAGATCTTATGGACATCAGGTCTACCCTTTGAAATCAATGGCAACGTAGGAATAGCAAGTCAACTTATTTTAAAAAATCAAAGGGGATTTCGGAACATCAGGTCTACCTTTTGAAATCAATAGGGATTTAGGGAAACCAGGTTTAGGCATTAAAGTCAATGGGGATTTTACAGAAATTTTTGCTAAAATGTGGAAATTTGGGGGAAATACTGGGCTGACTTCCGGGAACTTCCAATTTCAGGATCATGGTGCTGACACTCTGGAAGTCCTGGCGTAATTCCTGGGAGCTAATCACAAATTCTTGATCCCACACCTTCAGCCTGTGCTGGAGCTGTGCCTCCACTTAAGCCCAAAATCTTTGTTTTTAGCCCCAAATCTGGAAATTCTGATCCCAAAGTTGGGATTTTTGGCAGCAAAAATTTTCAGACATTGGGTCTACCCATTGAAGTCAAAGGGGATTGAGGGATACCAGGTCTACCCATTAATAGGGCTTGATTGGGAAGGGTTAGTGGATCAACTGGGAGCACTGGGAAGGGCTAAGGGGGGGACACTGGGATTACTGGGAGCACTGGGGCATAAGTGGGACCACTGGGAGGGATTTATAGAGATACATGGGTATAAACAGGACTCAACATATACCCTTGAAAGCCAATGGGGATTCAGGGACACCAGGTCCACCCAGTCAAAGCAATGAGGATTTTTGGGACACCAGTTTGGGGGACCCTCAGGGGTTTTCGGTGATTTAGGTGTTCCAGAGGTACCCAAGGTGTATCCAGGTGATTACTGGGGTAATCCAGGTGATTTTCAGGGGTACTGATGTGCACTGAGGTGATTCTTAGGGATACCCAGATGTCCCCAGGTGATTTTTGGGGAGATCCAGGTGATTTGGGCGAGTACACAGGTGTACACAGATAATTTTGGGGGATCTCCAGGTTATTTTTGGAGCACCCAAGTGTTCCGACTCACCTGGATGGGCCAGGAGAAGATGATGGCCACTGTCCTCCCAGTCGACGTGGACACAGATGACCCTTGGCAGCCGAGGGGCTGTTGGGGGGCACCTCAACATTCAGGGGGTACCCCAAAACTCCAGGTGAGGGCCTCAAGGGTGGGAGGAAGCCCTGAGTTCCCTCAGGAGAGGATGCAGTGCAGGTACACCCAGGTGCTTTGATCCGTGGGGTTGCTGAAGACAGTGTTCTGCACCAGCTCTAGCTCTGGGAGGGGGCAAAGGGGGCACCCCAAAATCTCAAGGGGGCAGCAGGGGAAACCCCAGTATCTGAATACTCAAGTGTACCAGAGTTCAGGTGTACCCATTAAAGTCAAAGGGGATTTAGAGACACCAGTTCTACTCATTCAACCCAACAGGACGCATCACCTCCCACTTTAGGTGAGGGAGGGGCTGGAAAATTTTGGGGATCCTTTGAAATTGTGGGAATTTTACTGGGGAATTGCTCACATTCCTACAGCCTTTCGTGGGACAGTGCCCCAGCCTCACCCTTTCTGGAGTCCCTGGCAGCTGCAAGCAGTGGTGCCAGGCTGAGAAGTTGAAGAAGTCGCAGCTCAGCAGTGCCCCAGCAAAGGATAGCATGGACTCAGGGTCCTGCCTGCCCACCAGCACCCACTGGTGTTCCTAGGCATAGACTGAGACAGCACCAGTATAAACCAGTAAGCACTGGGAGCCACCCCCGAGCTTCTGAGGCCCATGAGGGCAGCTCCCAGTATAAACCAGTAAGGGCTGATGTGCCCAAACCTGCTCCCAGTGTGGTCTAGAGACTCCCAGTGTGATCTAATGAGGTGGGGAACATAAATGGTTTTGAAAATTCAGAGCTTTAGAAGTCTATGATGTGCTTAAGCAGCTAGAGGGGAAGTTGAACTCATGGCAGAAATGGTATGTAACAAACCATATAGGAAGTTATTTGCCAGGAAAAAACTTTAAGATAACATATATTGCAAAAACTCAGCAAAGCAAGACCTGGCTATTGTACAATCCCAACAAAACAGAAACCTGTGGCTCCAGAAACCAACCAGGACCAGCCAGGTGGTTTTGAGTGGGACAAGTTGACCTGAGGAAGAGCCAAACCTCCACTGCACCTGCCCAAAAGCAGAGGTCAAACAGTGATTACTGAGGAAGACATACAGCCTTCATCCCAAAAACCACCAAACACAACCACCAGGAGTGGTGGCGGCTAATTATAATACAAAGGGAGAGAAGGTGGAGATGGGTGGGCAGGGAGGTGTGGGCTTGTGGGATCAATGTGTATTTATACCTGGAACCTGTCTTGACCAGGTACATGTGGTTTGGAAGAAATATCCCCCCATGTGTCCCAGCTGCCAATGAAAGACTCTCTACAATTTCAGTATCAAGTCCTGATTCCTGAAATCAGGAAAGGTCCAGCAGCTGTGTTGGTTCTGCAGAGCAAAAATGGCCCCAGGTTCCATGGGACCCCAGTGTCACAACTGACTCCTTGCTTCCATATCACCCCCTCAGTGTCAAAATGGCCCCTTCACTCCAACAGAACACAAAAGTTGTGCATAAATATTGAGCAAATCCTGCTTAACACACCTGGGAACATCTGTCTGCATTCAAAAGTGAGATTAAAGGTGAGGGTGGCACCAGCAGCTTCCATCTACAACAAAGACCCAGGGAAAGGACAGGGACAGAGAATTCAGCTGAAAGACTCAGAATTCTGCTTACAGAGATCATTGCTGGTCACACTGTCCCTCGGAGGAAGGTGACATCATTCCAGACAGCCTGGACTGAGCATGTGGTTCCTCAGTGGGGTTTGTTGTTCAGGAAACCTGCTCAGGCTTTTCCATTCTTTCCTCACAAACAGGAAAATTTCTCCTGGGCCTGTGTGCAGGCAGAGCCCTGAGGAGAGCAGGTGGGACATGGTGCAATGGGCTGGGACAGCCAGCTGCAGAGCTCAGGGGACAAGGTTCTGCTGCAGGGCACAGGGATGTCAGTCCCAGGTGGGCAATGTCAGACATGGTGAGGCTGGGGGTGAGGAGCAGGTTGTCCAAACAGGGTCAGCCTGCAAGGGGCTCATTCTTCTGTGTGCTTAGACCTCCTAAGGAGACATTCAGCATCAAGATCACTTAAGGAATGCTTCACTCACCTCTCCTCTGAAATGAAAAGTAAAAACATGATTAATAAGAAAAAGTCACGAGGTGCACTTTGAAATCTTCCTCCTCAAGAAAACTCCAAATTGACTTCAAGCAGCTGCACAAACCCTGGAGACTTGAAGACAATTGAAGAAAAACAAAGAGCTCCTGAGGGCTTTCTGCATTTTGATCAGTC
This sequence comes from Sturnus vulgaris, assembly GCF_052056855.1. Classification (NCBI taxonomy): domain Eukaryota; kingdom Metazoa; phylum Chordata; class Aves; order Passeriformes; family Sturnidae; genus Sturnus; species Sturnus vulgaris. Next base: position 3,405,095 of record NW_028276155.1, on the reverse strand, counting down.
CCATGGTGGATTTGAGGCTGAGTCCAGGACCCTCAGGCACTGAGAGAAGGTTGAAGAAGCTGCTCAAGGAGGCAGAAGCAAAACTCCAAGTCCCTTGGAGCATCAGTGGCCCCACTGAGGGCAGGGAGTGCCAAAGGCTCCCCAGGGACTGGTGAGAGCAGATCCTTGAGGGCAGGATTGCAGGAGCCCGAGGCTGTGAGCAGGGAACTGCAATGCTGAGCAAGGCCTGGGCTGGCTGGAGGAAGCAGAAAGGCCAAGGCCTGAGCCCAGGCCTGGCCCAGCAGGGCCTGTCCCTCACAGGTGGCTCGGGGCTGTTGCTGGGGCAGTGGGATGGCAGGGGCAGCAAGGACAAATGTCATCAAGCTGTGTGACACTCCAGATGCTCATGGAACCAAGGGCCAGTGTGACACAGCAGGGCCTGATGGAAACAAGAGGCCATGGTGAGCCTGCAGTGCTGGAACACCCCAGAACACTGAAATGCTGGGGGTAACCAAAAGTTCCTTTAGTCAAGTTTGGTGCACAGGAGAAACCCCAGCCAGGTATTCCCAACATGGCCAGATGCAAAGAATATTCTTGGTAGGAAGCGACCCACAAGTATCATCCAGTCCAACTCCTAAGGGAATGGCCCACACAGGGATAGAATCCACAGCCTCAGTGATACCAGCACCATGCTCTAACCAATTGAGTTAAGAGGTCAAAATGACAGAAAATTTTACTGGCAAAAGATAGACAAGGAACATGGACAAAAGAGTTCATACAACTTCCAACATAAAACTCATATCATAGCATTAACTTCCTTGACTTAGACCATTGAACTGAAAAACCTTGAACACTGAAGATATTAAGTTACCCAAAAGTATTTCAGGTAAGTTGGATTAGGAGAAGAAGAAATAGAGAACAACAGAAGATGTATGGAGAGATACACATATAGGTACCAACAGCTCAGGTTTCAGCTTGGCTCACAGAAGAACCCCAGCAGAAGGCAGAATCCACACCATGGGCTGACCTCGTGCTCTGGCTTTTAACCCCCTGGGCCTTCATGGGCTCCGCCCCTTGGGAGGGACTTCCAGTTGTTTGCTCAATCAGAGTCAGGGCAGGCACCAGCTGCTATTGTGTGATTGATTGACAGCTCGGCCAATCAGAGCTGGGTTAGCATTGCCCCTGCTGTGTGATTGATTGACAGCTCGGCCAATCAGAGCTGGGTTAGCATTGCCCCTGTTGTGTGATTGATTGACAGCTCAGCCAATCAGAGCTGGGTCAGCATTGCCCCTGCTCTGTGATTGATGGACAGCTCGGCCAATCAGAGCTGGGTTAGCATTGCCCCTGCTCTGTGATTGGCAGCTGTGTCAGGCCATGGCTGGGGGCGGGGCTCTGTCCCACCACAAACCAAGGCCTGACCCAGCCCTGGCCCCACACGGGCATTCCGAGTATCCAAAAGTGCCTGGGACATCGATCTCATCCAGCCTGCGACCATGGTGACACTGTGGAACCTCATGGAACCATGGGTCAGTTGTGACAATGTGGACACCATGGTGACACTGTGGTGTTTGACGGAGCCAAGGGGCCATTGTGACACATCAGGGCTGTGTGGATCCATGAAAACATTGTGACACTGTGAGGCCTCATGGAAGCACAGGGCCATTGTGACACTGCAGAAGCAAGGGGAACATTGTGACACTGCAGGTCCTCATGGAACCAAGGGAACATGGGGACACTGTGGGGTCCCATGAAACGAAGGGAACATGGAAGAGTTCTGGCTGGCTGGGCCTCCTGGTGATTTCTGGCAGGTCTGGCTGACCCTGGCATGTCGAGGGCTGCCTCTCACCTGCCCCTCAAGCACTGGAGCTCTGGGCTTTCCTTCCTATGGGAGAGAAGTGTCCTTCTCCTCTAGCTGTCCATGGCCAAAATTGGGATGCCTCCTCCAAATTTCCCAATATACAAAGATTGTTCCCAGATGAAATCTGCCAGGACTAACAGGACTAACTAACTGATCTGTCTGGCTTGGCCACCCAAGGGCCACCTCTCATCTGCTTTTGAAACACTGGGACCATGTGCTTTTCTTTCTTATGGGGAAAAAAACATCCATCTTGACCAGGCACCCGTGGCCAAAATTGGGAATCTCCCTCCAGAATTCCTGATATCCAAGGATTGCTTGCAGACAACATCTGCCATGACTGACAAGTCTGGCTGGCCTTGGCTTCCTCAGGGCCAGCTCTCATCTGCCTTTCATACACTGAGGCTCTGTGGTGCCAGACATCCACCAGAAGGAGTCTGGAGCAGCCCAAAACTCTGTGTGTGCAGGCAGAGGCAGGCAGGAGGCAGAGCTGTCAGCAAAGGAAGGGGCCAGCGAGGTGGGGCAGCCGGGGGATGACGACAGCCTGCAGGGACAGAGGCGCAGGGCATGGACACCATAGGACAGCCTGGGCTGCAGAGGCCACAGGGATGGGCAGCAGCTGAAAGGCCCTGACAGAGCCAACTCCTGCAGCGCTTGGGCCATGCAGGCTGGCCCTGGGCCTGAGGCCAGCAGGGGACAAGTGAGCCTTGCTGTGCTGGGGCCTCATTGCCTCCTTGTCCCTGCTCAGCAGCCTGGCAGGGGCCGCCCCATGGTGCTGCCCTTGGCATTGCACATGGCCAGAGCCCAGTGGCCCGGGAAGAGCCCTGAGCAATGAGAGAGGGACAGGATCTGCCTTGCCAGGGGCTGGGGCTCAGCCCTTGGCCCTTTGCATTCCTGAAACACATCCAGGTGTGCTCAGCATCAGAGACACCTTTCCCTTGTTTGTCCCCACCTCTCATCAGTGCCTCCAGTGTTCTACTCTAACTGGAACCTGGGGACACTTTCTGAGTCATATCCCTCAGTGGAACCCATTAAAGTTAAATAAATTTTAGAGCTTGAACATGACTTTGAGCTCTTGAGAAGTTTTCCTTCTGCTTTCTGTCAGGGACTGAGGTCCAGGGACTCAGAAGTGTTGGAAAATCCCAGCTCTACAGAGATAGGGTAACTGAGAAGGGTTTTAAAAATATTTTATTCCATTATTAGACTCCTTGAAGGTTGAAAAATGAGAGATATAAAACTCCATGCCATTCTATCCAAAGCCAAGTTATTTCCTGGTTACAATATTTTATAAATATTTTTCAGCCTATTAGCTTTTGCCACACAATGGTGCTAATACTTCTAACACCAATCACCTTGTATTTTACTCCATGTTGTCTTGCCACAATGCATCTTTCACAGTTCTAATTCTCAAAAATATCTGATCTTTTTGCAAGGCCATCGTTTGAAACTTGTTTCTAGTTCAGTCTCTCTCTCAGCAATGTCTTCTCTATTCCAGGGCTTTTCTGAGTCAGCACACCTTATCTCAGAGTTTGCATCCAGATGTACAAGACTGTGTGAGCTTTCAGTCAGGCTTTGAGAATCCTTTACAAATCCATTTCTCATAAATATCAATCACAGAATGCTGCAATCACATCTGCTCTGAAGACAACAGTAGTTAAATACATACTTGAAAATGGGAATGGATATTTCTAAGAAGCTCTTTGTCATATTTCTCCATAACTGGAGTTGAAAAACTTCCGAACAAACTGGACCAGACCAGAGGGAAATCAAGGCAGAACCGTTGCTTTCTAGGAAACCTCTGAAGAATTCAGTCATATTCGAACTCCAAAGTGTCTGATATTGCTCATGGGTCTCACTGAGGGACACGACTGAGAAAGTGTCCCCAGGTTCCAGTGTGAGCAGGAAATTGGAGGCAGAGATGACAGGTGGTGTGGGAAATGCAGGCACAGAAAGCTCTCAGGGCCTTGTGCATACAGGCTCAGAGATTGAGATGGAAACCAGGTTTGACCTAAGACCTTGGAGAAGTCTTGGACAATCAGAACATTAAAAGTAAAATTGATATAAAACAAGAATGTAAGTTTTTAGTTTAAGTAGAAATATATTTTAAGCAAACAGAAATATGCATTATGTAAGCAAAGCAGTATGCTAAGTAAGATAGTAAAAGATTGTAAAGCTTAGCAATAGAACTTGCTATAAAGTTAGTTAGAAGTTTAAGATATATCAATGTAGGTTGGTGAAGTGTTTTATGATTGGTTGAAAAATGAAGCATTGTGGCAAAGCCATGAGAAGGAAAGCAATTAATGATTGGTGTAAAAGGATGCTGGCAAACTTCACACAAGTATTTGATTGGATAAAAAATGAACTTAAGGCATTGTAACTAAGAATGAGGAAGCTTCTGATATTATGGCATTGGATGTAACACCTTTAATGTCTCACCCTTCTATGAGACTGACACCATGAGGCCATAAACCATCTTTTACAACATCTCTTAGTTGCCCTATCTCTTGTAATATCTATCTCCCAATACACATTTTTTTGGCATCAGACATGACTAATGAAATCAATAGGAACTTATGGATACCAGGTCTATCCCATTAAAGTGAATAGGGATTTAGGGACACCTGGTTTATCCATTAAAATCAATGGGATTTTGAGGAAATTTGGCCCTAAAATAGGAAATTTGGGGAAATTTGGAGGAAATCCTGGGCTTAATTCTGGGAATTTCCACTCCAGGATCGCATTGCCAATGCTCTGGATGTCCTGGATGAATTCCTGGAGGCCAATTCCGAATTACTGATGCTTCACCTGCTGCCCATGCTGGAGCTGAGACATCAGCTCTGCCCACTCAAGTCAAAGGGGATTGAAGGACACCAGGTCTAGCCCAGTGAAGTCAATAGGGATTTTAGGGACACCAAGCCTACCCACTGATAGGGCTTGATTGGGAAGAGTTACTGTTTAATCTGGGAGCACTGGTAAAGGCTAAGTGGGGACACTGGTGTGACTGGGAGCACTGAAGCAAAAGTGGGACCACTGGGAGGGATTTGTAGAGATAAATGGAGATAAACAGTACTCCAGAGCCAATCCATTGAAATGCATAAGAATTTAGGGACAGTAGGTCTAGCCTTTAAAAGCAATGAGGTTTAGGGGCACCAGGTCTACCCAGTCAAAGCAATGAGGATGTTTGAGACACTAGTTTTGGGGGGCCCAGGGGTTTTTGGTGATCCAGGTGTCCAAGGAGTACCCAGGTGTACGCAGGTGATTATTGAGGCGGATCCAGGGGATTTTGGGCAGTATCCAGGTGTACCCAGATAATTTTTGGGGATATCCAGGTTATTTTTGGGGCACCCAAGTGCCCTGACTCAGGCTGACAGGCCAGGAGAACATGATGGCCACCGTCCTCCCAGTCGACACAGATACAAATGACCCTTGGCAGCTGCGGAGATGTCAGGGGGCACCCCAACATTCAGGGGGTACCGCAAAATTCCAGGTGAGGACATCAGGGGTGGGAGGGAGCCCTGAGTTACCTCGGGAGAGGATGCAGCACAGGTACAGCCAGGTGCTTTGTTGCATGGGGTTGGTGAAGATGGTATTCTGCAGCAGCTCCAGCTCTGGGGTGGGCAAAGGAGGCACCCCAAAATCTCAGGGGGGCAGTGGGGAAAACCCAATATATCAGTGGGGACACCCAGGTATACAGGAGTTCAGGTGTACCCATTAAAGTCAAAGGGCATTTAGGGAAACCAGGTCTACCCATTCAACCCAACAAAACCCACCAGCTCCCTCTCTAGGTGAGGGAGGGGCTGGAAAATTTTGAGGATCCCGCAAAATTGTGGGAGTTTTTTGGGGAATCCCTCACCTTCCTTCAGCCTTCCAGGGGCCAGTGCCCTTGCTGTAGTTCCTGGTGGACATCAGCAGCCCCAGGCAGTGTTGCCAGGCCGAGAAGTTGGAGAAGCTGCAGCTCAGCAAGGCCGTGGTGAAGGCCAACTCGGCCTTGAGGTCCTGCCCAGCCGCAAGTGCCTACCAGTGTTCCCAGGTGTGGACTGGGAAGGCACCAGTATAAACCAGTAAGCACTTTGAGCCACTCCCGAGCTCCTGAGGCTCATGGCAGCAGCTCCCAGTATAAACCAGTATGGCCTCATGCACCCAAACCCATTCCCAGTGTGGTCCTGGGGCTCCCAGGTTTATACTGGGAGGGCACCAGTATAAACCAGTAAGCACTGCGAGCAACGCCTGAGCCCCTTGAGCCCATGGCAACAGCTCCCAGCATAAACCAGTAAGGCCAGCACAACCTGAAGTCACTCCCAGTAGGTCCCAGGCCCCATCCCAGTATAAATCAGTAAGGCCAGCATCCCCAGAAGTTGCTCCCAGTGGAGTGCCAAGCATGCCTAAGCCCCCTCCCAGTATAACCCAGTAAACCCCAGTTTAACCCAGTAAAATCCAGAATATCCCAATATAACACAATATAAACCACTACAATCCAGTCACTCCCAGGACCACATCCCAGTATAACCCAGTGACCCCCAGCACCCCATCCCAATATAAACCAGTATAAACCAGTATAACTCGAAGTTGGCCAATAGGTCCTCCAAGCTAGCAGGGGGCACTCACACACCCCTGTTCCCTTTCCCAGTATAACCCAGTACAAACCAGTAACACCCTCAGCACCTCATCCGAGTACAAACCAGTATAACCCACTATAACCAGTACACACAGTGCTAGATCCTCCTAGACACTCACACACTCTCTCCCAGTATAACCCAGTACAATCCAGTAACCCCAGCCCCATCCCAGTACGCCCTGGATCCTATCCCAGCACAAACCAGTACAAACCTGTACAAACCAGTACAAACCAGTACAACCCACTCACAGTTGCAGGGGTCGGCCACCAGGAGGTGCTCGCACAACGCCAGGTCCTCCCAGCCAGCAGGGGGCGCTGCAGCGCGGCCCAGCACCCAGCCCTGGTGGTGCAACACCCCGTAGGATTTGGGGTTCACCCCCAGCCACTGCCCCATAAATGATAGCTTCGATGGCACCCTGAAATCTGTATAAACCAGTATGGACCTGTATGGACCAGTATAGACCAGTATGGACCAGTATGGACCAGTATAAGTGGTAAAAACCAGTATAAAAAAGTAAACAACAGTGTAATGCAAACTGCTAGTAACTAGTACAAACCAGTGTGGACCAGAAAACACCAGTATGGACCAGTACAAACCAGGAAAATAGGCAAAAACCAGTACAAAACAGTGAAAACCCCTGTCTGTGTCAGGAGCCAAGCTGGCTGGGCCCGGTAACAAACCTGCTGCCCAAAGTCAGTAGAAATGTTACAACCCATTTCAAACACCTGAACACCCATCCCTTCACCCACCAAATGAATTGTAAAGACATGAGCACACATCTTTCCTCTCACATTGATGGTTCCTGTGCTGGTGACAGTCTGTTAAACCCAGCCTTCAGCCTGAGCTCTCTGCTGTTGCAGTTCCATGCACAGAGGTTGTTGTCTCTCGGCCCTTCCATGGGCAGGCCGGTGTTCAGCCATCTCCAGGACAGCAGGGCCCCAGCCCACGTCACTGTGCCCTGGGAAGACAAAAACCATCACTCCAAATGTCCCCTCCTCCTTCTTCCCAGGCATTTGGCCCTGCCAGTGGGGTTTGCTGCTGGGTGCCACAGGAAAAAGGAGACCCCTGTGACACTGTGGGGCCCCACGGAACCAAGAGTCCATTGTGACACATGGGGCCAGGTGAAGCCAAGGAACCATTGGGACACTGGGGAAACTCATGGAACCAAGTCCATGGAACTCATGGACTGTGACATTGTGGCACCCCATGGAACCTGTGAGCCATTGTGACACTGCCTGACCTTGTGGAACCAAGGAGACAATGGTGACACTGTGGGGCCCCGTGGAACCAAGAGTTCCATTTTGACACTGAAGAACCTCATGGAACCAAGAGTCCATCGTGACACTCTGGAACTACAGAGCCCATTGCTGAGAATATGGAAACCCAAGGAACCAGAAGTGCATGTGACAGAGCAAGACTCATGGAACCCAAAAGAGCATTGTGACACTGTGGGGTCCCATGGACCCAAATCTCCACAGTGACAGTACAGAACCTCATGGAACCAAGAGTGCATGGTGACCCAGCGAGCCCTTGTAGAACCAAGGAGTCCACAAGTGTTTACACAAAATAAAGAACTCTGTATTGCTGTGTCCCCCTGACATTTTTCCTTATATATCTCTGCCTTGGGGAAGGGAAACCTCCATGGTGGGACCTTGGGCTGGCACACACTAATGGAAGGTGTCTGTTTGCAATGAGGAAATCCATGAGTTTTAGATTGCTCAAAAAAAAAAAAAAAAGCCAAGAAAAACAAAAAAGGGAAAAAACTCATTTTTGCTTGAGTGCAGCCAGTTCTCCAAACTGGGACAAAGCAGGTCCCAGGTGAGTGAGGACAGACAGGATTGGGATTGGGGAATGTGGAGCAAGGTTGTCCATGCTGGGTCAGATCTCAGGGCACAGCTTCTGTGAGCAGGCCAGACCTCCTGAGGAGACCCTGGATGAATATCAACCACAAAATGCTTGCATAAAGAGAATAGAAATAAAACAGACTCTTTAAAATAGCAATGTGTATTTCTAAGAATCTCTTTGAATTATTTCTCCGTAATTGCAGTAGAATGAACTTCACCAGGCCAGAGGGAAATCAGAGGCAGAGCCATGGTTTGTCAGGACTTGCTTGATCCCAATCAGCCCCGTGGTGCATTTGAGGCTGAGCCTTCGAACCTCAGGGCCTGAGGGGAGATTGCACAAACTCTTCCAAGAATCAAAGTCAAAAGAGAAGCCCAAAGTGCCTTGAGGTGTTAATGGGTCCATCCCCAACACAGGCTCGTCATGGACTCCTTGGAGGAGAGAATGGGAGGCCAGGATTGCCCAAAAACCTTTCAGGGAGTCAGAGAAGAAAGGAAAAAGCAAAGTACCTTGAAAAAACTGAAGTATCTTGAAGCATTAATGAGCCTTACTGAGTGTTGTTAATTATAATGGTTCTCAAGGGACTAATTAAAGCAGATAATTGGAGGCCATGATTGCACAAAGCTCTCACAAACTCCAAGGAAAAAGCAAAATCCAAAGTGCTCTGAAAAACCTGCAGCCCCTGGGAGCATGAAGGAGCCCCCGGGGCCATTCCTGACCAAGGCTCCCCAGGGACTCGTCCCAGCAAATCCCTGAAGCCACTGGGATGTGGGGGGATGCTGAGGGCAGGACAAGGGGTGACAGTGGCCAGCCTTGCTGGGGCTGTGCCAGGAGGCCCCAGTGGCTCAGGACAAGGTGTCTCCTCCCAGCCCTTGGTGGCACAGACCCTGCTGTGCCCCAGGGCACCAAGACTTGGCTTCTCTTTGTCCCCACCTGTCATCACTGCCTCCAATTTCCTGCTCTGACTGGAACCTGGGGACATTTTCTCAGTTGTGTCCCTCAGTGGGACCCATTAAAACTTTAGGAAACTTTGGAGTTTGATTGTGACTTGGAGTTCTTGAGAAGTTTCTTCAGCTCCCACTCAGGGACTGATGTTCAGGGCCTCAGCACAAACCCCAAGAGGGTCATTAAAGTCCTTGGGCTGTGTCTGTGCTGATGAGCTGGGCTTGGCTCCTGGCTCAGAATGTGATCCTGGCAAGCAAGAAGAGCTTCAAAAACCCATTTCTCTTGATGAGCAGCTCTTCTGCCAGCCCAGCAGGGCTGGGGCACTGCCTGCAGCCACCCCAGGCACAGCACAGAGGCACAGAGAGCTTCAATCAGTCAGGGCTGGGAAGATGCTCAGAAGTGCCTGGGGCAGAATCACTCCCAGCCCTTGACACAGGAAGCCTCTGGCTGCAGGACAATGCAGCTGCAGCTCCTGCAGTGATCTCCTAAAGCTGGAACATCCCAATGCCTGCAGACTGTGTGAGTACATTCTCTGATGATCTCTTGTGTAGAGCAGCCAGGGGTGCCCAGGGCTGTGGTGCAGAGCAGGGTCCTGCAGCCCAGGGCGCTGTGCTGGGGCAGGGACTCTGCTGCCTGCCAGGGACAGCTCTCAGCCAGCCCTGGGAGCTGCTCCCAGCACTGAGGGACAAGGTCTGGGTGGAAGGAGACAGCTGGTGAGGCTTGGAAGGGTTGTCCTTGTGTGGTGAGGATGCTGCATTGTTCAGGACTGCTCCCAGCATAACATTTAACTCCAGAATGTTTCTAGGTAGATTACACAGGGAGCACAGTGAGGCAGGGCCTGCCTAAAAAAGAAAATCCTGATTTTATAATCTACTGCTCTGGGTTGCTTAGATGGGAAATTGCATATAGATATTAATCTCTAAGTTCAGTTTGGAAAAAATATAAGATTTTTTCTTGGATTTTTATAAAGCAGTCACTGACAGAAATTAGCCCAGGGTCCCTCACAGGCAGCATCAGTGTCACTTTTCCAGACTCCTCAGGATAGCTATGACATTGCCATCAGAGCCTGCAGAGGCAGAGCTGGTCCTGGGCAGTGCCCTGTGCTGGGAGGGGTGTGCAGGGCAGAGCTGAGCCCCCAGGGCTGGGCTGGGCTCTGGCAGCACTGGCAGGGCCCAGCCCTGGGCACAGGGAAGCAGCTGCTGGCAGGGACAGCTCCAGGCAGCAGAGCCCTGGGCAGGCAGTGGGGGGAAAGTGACACCAAGCTGGGCTGGGGTATTTAAAATCTTCTCCAAACTGACCTATTCCATCATTACTTTTCTTACAGATCCCCATGCCAAGAGACAGCAAATGTCCAACAGCAGCTCCATCAGCCACTTCCTCCTGCTGCCATTGGCAGACACGCGGCAGCTGCAGCTCCTGCACTTCTGCCTCTTCCTGGCCATCTCCCTGGCTGCCCTCCTGGCCAACGGCCTCATCATCAGCGCCGTAGCCTGCGGCCACCACCTGCACACCCCCATGTTCTTCTTCCTGCTCAACCTGGCCCTCAGCGACCTGGGCTCCATCTGTACCACTGTCCTCAAAGCCATGCACAATTCCCTCTGGGACACCAGACACATCTCCTATGCAGGATGTGCTGCTCAGCTCTTTTTCTTTGTGCTCTTCATTGCTGCAGAGTATTTCCTCCTGACCATCATGTGCTATGACCGCTACGTGTCCATCTGCAAACCCCTGCACTACGGGACCCTCCTGGGCAGCAGAGCTTGTGCCCACATGGCAGCAGCTGCCTGGGCCAGTGCCTTTCTCAATGCTCTGCTGCACACAGCCAATACATTATCCCTGCCCCTGTGCCATGGAAATGCCCTAAGCCAGTTCTTCTGTGAAATCCCACCCATCCTCAAGCTCTCCTGCTCCAAATCTTATCTCAGGGAAATTGGGCTCATTGCTGTTAGTGTCTGTTTGGTATTTGGCTGTTTTGTGTTCATTGTTTTCTCCTATGTGCAGATCTTCAGGGCTGTGCTGAGGATCCCCTCTGAGCAGGGACGGCACAAAGCCTTTTCCACCTGCCTCCCTCACCTGGCTGTGGTCTCCCTGTTCCTAAGCACTGCAGTGTTTGCCTACCTAAAGCCCCCCTCCATCTCATCCCCATCTCTCGATCTGGCCCTGTCTGTTCTGTACTCAGTGGTGCCTCCAACCCTGAACCCTCTCATTTACAGCCTGAGGAACCAGGAGCTCAAGGCTGCAGTGTGGAGACTGAACACTAGATGGTTTCAGAAACAGTAAACTGCTGGCCAATTTCTGAAAATCACTTGTAATAAAAGTCTCCTTTGATTTTTCTTGTTGGTTTGCTTGTTGGTTTGTTCTGTACTTTCCTTTGTTTTAGCTTTTCAATATTGTCCACAAAGAAATGTCATTATTTGTGCTGTATTTCCTTTTGATTTTCTCCATTTTTTCTGTGACCCAGAGACTGTGTCAATGAGGGGTAGCCCTCTTGGTAACTTTAAACAAAATAAAATAAATATTCTCCCAGCAAAGATTTCTCCAGAGATGCCCCTTCTGTTCCCTTCTCTGCAGCTGCAGCAGCAATGTCTGTGTGCAGAGCTGGGGGCAGATCAGTGCTGGCACAGCAGCTGTGCCCAGCAGCAGCAGCAGCACTTGGTGTTGCCAGTGCTGCTCCCGTGCCACTGCCCCGCTGCCCTCCTGGCCCTCGTGTTGCTGCAGGGCTTGAGTGCTCTCGGGGCCGGGCACAGCCCTGGGGGTGGCAGTGCCGGGGCTGCAGCAGGGACAGGCCATGGGCACTGCTGGGGCAGCGCTGACGCCTCAGGGCAGGGCCTGGGGGCTCCAGGCTCCTTGGCCACGCTCTCTCCACAACACTTGGCCAGCCCAATGCTGAGCACAGAAAAGCCCCGGGAGCAGCCCCAGGCTGGCCGTGGGCAGGCTGGGGGCAAACAGCATGGCTGGTGCTCTGCAAGGTCCCTGCAAGGGGGACACCCTGGCAAGGAGCAGCAGAGCAGGGGCTGATCCATCCCCACTGTGCTGGACACCCCAGGGCAGCGTCCCAGAGCGTCCTCATGCACCTGCCAACAACTTCCCCCCTCTGCAGCCCTGGCCTCTCCCCCAGCTCACACAGGAGCCACATCCTTGCAGGCACACACACGGCAGCACTGGCTCAGGAGCCCCTGTTTGCATTGCACACAGCAGGCTCAGCATCCCCATGGTGCTGCTGTGGGGACATGGAGCTGAGTGAGCACAAATGCCATCAGCCCCTGGGGCCAGCAAGGGCTGGGGGACGGCAGGGAAACCACTCAGCTTTGTTGTGGCCTCTGAAGTCAGCCAGAAAGTTTGTTCCCATCGGCTCTGAGTTTCCTGTCCCATTGCAGATGTTGTTGTCAGAGCCAGGGCTGCCTGGCAGCCACCCCCAAACTACCCTGAGCATTTCCTTGGCTTTGCCTTTGTTTCCTTTACTCTTTCCTTCACCGGATTTCTCCCTCTTGCCCATCCCTGTACCATCCCCAGCACACAGCCCATCCCTGTTTGCCCTTTCCTCTCTGGTCCTACTCACCATTTCAGTTCCTGAGTTGGCACCATGGGAACATCCCCTGGGGAGCAGGATCATCCTCCAAGTGCTTCAGGAATTGTCTGCAGGGTCCTGCAGTGCCTCGTGCTGCTCCCTTGCCATAAGCACCACAGGCCAGGGGGGCACATCTGGGCTGCTGTGTCTGGGTGTGGGGCTCCCTGTTGTGGGCAATGAGGAGGGGCTGGAGAGGCTCTGCAGGACTGACAGGATGGGCTTTGGGTCTGTGTGGAGAAGCTGAGGGACCTGTGCTGCTGGACCTTGTGAAGAGGAGGCCCAGGGCTCATCCTGCAACTGCTCCAGGGGTGGTTTCAGAGAATCATGGAATCAGCAAGGTTGGAAAAGATCCTGGAGATAATCAAGTCCAACCTGTGCCCTGACATCACCTTGTCTCCCTGAGCCTCCTCTTCTCCAGGATAAACATCCCCAGCTCCCTCAGCCACTCCTCACAGGACTTGTGTTCCAGACCCCTCACCAGCCTTGGTGCCCTTCTCTGGACACGCTCCAGACCCTCCATGTCCTTCCTAAATTGGGGGGCCCAGAACTGGACGCAGCACTCGAGGTGCTGCCCAACCAGTGCTGAGCAGGGGGGAAGAATCACTGCCTTGCTCTTGCTGGCCACACCATTCCTGACCCAGGCCAGGAGCCATTGGCCTTCTTGGCCACCTGGGCACACTGCTGGCTCATGTCCAGCCTGCTGTCCATCAGTGCCCCCAGGTCCCTTTCTGCCTGGCTGCTGTCCAGCCACTCTGTCCCCAGCCTATAGCACTGCAGGGGTTGTTGTGGCCAAAGTGCAGGACCCAACACTTGCTCTTGTTAAACCTCTCCTTCTTGGATTTGGGCCCTGGATCCAGCCTGTCCAGGTCCCTCTGCAGAGCCCTCCTACCCTCCAGCACATCCACACTCACACCCAGCTTGGTGCCATCTGCACATTTGCTGATGCTGCACTCATGCCCTCATCCAGACCATCAATGCAGATATTGAAATCCACGCTGGCTGGCTCTGATGCCTCAGCCATCCTGTAGGTGCCCTGTGATGGCACTCAAGGTGATCTGTTCCATCACCTCACCAGGCACCCAGGTCAGGCTGACAGGCCTGCACTTCCCCACATCCTCCTTCCAGCCCTTCTTGGGGATGGGCTCCCATTGGCACCTCCAGTCCTCTGGCACCTCCCTGCTGAGCCAGCACTGATGAGAAATGATGGAGAGCAGCTTGGGGAGCTCATCCAGCAGCTCCCTCATCCCCCTAGGCTGGATCCCATCTGGTGCCAGAGACACCTGTGAGCATCTGAGTGGCTCAGCAGGTCCCCAGCTGCTTCCTCCTGGATTACAGGGGTCTGTTCTGCTCCCTGTCCCCATCTCCCAGCTCAGGAGAACACTTGCCCTGAGGACAACTTGTCCTACTGTTGAAAACTGAGGCAATGAATGGGTTAAGTGTCTCAGCCTTTTCCTCATCTTTGGTAACCATATCCCCCCTAATAAACAATAGAGGTTCTTCTTCTCCCTTCTTTTGCCATTAATGTATTTCTAAAATCATTTTTTTTATCCTTCACAGAAGCAGCCAGGTTAAATCCTAATAGAGCTTTCACCTCTCTAGTTTTCTTTCTGCATGACTTAGCGACATCCTGAAATACTTCTTGAGTTGCCTGTCCCCCTCTGTCCAAAGGTGATTCACCTGCTTTTAACCCTGAGTTCCTGGAAAAGCTCCATGCCCTACTAGGCCAGTCATTTTCCTTTCTATCTGACTTTTTGGCACGGAGGTGTTATGAATGATGTTCTATTTTTCTCAATTTATCAAGCAACAAGATTAAATTTAATAGTAAGTTTTTAATAGTAACAAAATGAATACAATCAAAGTATTGGAGATGACAATTAAAGTATTGGAGATGAAACAATCAAAGTGCATATATTTAAGAATATACAAAATTTGGCAGTAAGTAATTTAGTATAATTGAGGTTCGTATAAAGCATAAGCAAAACCGACCGGGGAGGGGCCCCCCTCCGACCGGGGATACGGGGAGTGGCTCCCATTCCTCACGTATCAAAGCATCCAGGCTAACAATCCCACTTATATACTGTAGGCTACAGAAGTTTCTAGAAAGCTCCTCCTAGTTTCTATTCCTAAAATCTACGTAACTATACTGCACGGCGCATGCTCTACTAATGGGTTAGGGGGTCTCTCATCCTTTTGAGGGTCTTATTTCCGGTGAAGGCTCATCATCTTCATCAGTGACCGAGGTGTGACCTGCAGGTAGTGCAGGCGCCCTGTGTGACTGAGCAGATGTTTTCCATAACATGACTTTAATTAAGTCCCATGCTTGGAATCATTCCATTTTTGACAGCTTCAAGGTTGAAGCTCTATTTCTAGATGCTGCTTATCAGACCTCCGTCCTTCTACTATTCTTATCTGACTTTCTTCCAACCTTCTTCTTCGACTCCCAACATCTGGAAGATGTCTTTTATCCTGTCTCACCCATCTCCCCCTTCTCACTCTGTAACAATTGTCTTCTATTGATCTAAGTACAATTTTGTTAATATAGTTACAACTTAATTAGCACGAATCACATTTATCACACTTCTGTTGGTGCTGTTTCTGGGATTCTGTTTACAAAATTCACCCTCGTCTTCCTACATCCATAATTTCTTTTCCTTTTTCAAAGTGCAACTTTTGGATGCATTTTAATACATCCAGTGGTTCAGTTTCTTTCAGCTGCCTTCCCCATTGCTGTCACAGTGCTCCAACCTCAGCCCACTCCAGAGCCAGCAAACTCTAGGGAAGGTTTTCCCTATACCTGGGAATTCCAGACAAGACTGATCCCTTACATTTACATTTAAAAAGCAATATTCTATTCTGGTGATCTAGCCAGACTACACCTGCTTTGTTTAACCAGTGGGCAGGGGCAGCAGCAGAGACACAGACACAAGTTCAGCAATCAGTGTCATTTACTGTAGTTCAAAGCAGCAAAGAATCACAAAAGGAGAAGCTCAGCAATGCACCCAACCATCAGCACCAAAGATTGCCTGCAGGGATTGAGAGACAGCACCAGTCACCCTCAGACTTTGCCATCAGCCAGGTGCACACATCAGCTGGGGAAGCTGTGACAGCCAAGGACTGCAGAGCCACTCCTGGACACTGGGAATTCCTGCAGGTGCCTCCAGCCATAGGTGAGGCTTCCAACCCCGCTGTGAGAGGGCCCAGCTCTGATAGTGCTGAATAAACAAACTGACAGCACTTCTAGTGCAGGAACAGCTGCTTTCATTCTCCTCTTGGGATCCTCCCAAAGCCTGGCCAGGGCTCAAGGAGGAACCAAGGGAGCTGACTTTGACCATACAGCCCCAAACAAGGCCAGATGTCAGATTTCATGGCCTTTTCTGGTTTCTAAATACAGAAAGGTCAATCCATGTTTCACTTGAGTGGATACATTTATCAGAGCACTAATGACCATGTATATTTTGCTAATACAAGGATAACCTTTGGTTGGAAGGTTCATCCAGAGGTCACCTTTGGCCCAGGGCCTGTTGCCCAGGCCTTGGCACTTCAGGGACTGGGTTTAGTGCTGGGCTTGACAGTGCTGGCTGAACAGCTGGACTCCATGTGCTCAGAACATCCTTTCCAACAGAAAGGATTCTACAATTCCAGGATTCCATCTGCTGCATTCAGCTAGGCCCATGCTGGCAGCATTACTTTGGTCAAAAGTTCCCTCTTGGCCAGCTCTTGTGGCCTAAGGCTTCAGCTCCTTTAGCTCCTGGTGCTGAGCTGCTCATGCTGAACGAGATGACTCAGGGAGAAGAACACAGTTCATCCAATTCCTTCTGGGACACTGAGAGGGGAGGCTGTGGAAACAGAAACATTGTTTGGTGTGCTCTCCTCTCTGCCCTTCACACCTTTCAGCACTTTGAAGCAGCCAAGAGCTTTCTCCAAGGGTGCAATGGAGCAGCTGTTCCTGCTCCCAGCTCTGGCTCTTCCCAGTCTCTCTGACCTTGACTGGTTTTGTCCCTCTTGCTGTGCCCTCTGTTCCCCCTGTGCTTGGTGGCTGCTGCCCAGGAACTGGCACAGATCAGGGGCTCCAGCCCCTCCTTTCTGTGCCCTTGGAGCTGCCTGCTCACAGCAGCCTTTTCCATCTGGAAGCTCCACATGGACAGGGAGTCCTCACCTCTGTTCCCTGCACAACCTCCAGGAGCCCAGGGCTGCCATCTCCAGTCCCTGCTGGCCCTGGGGGTTCCCAGGTGGCCCAGGCTGCTGTGACACCACTGCACACGGGAGGGAAGAGTGGCAGGGGCTGTGCTGAAAGTCAGGTCCATGTGCTGCTGCTGCTGCTGCTGTGGGGGTCATTTGTCCAGCCCTGCCCCAGAGTCAGGGATCAGATCCAGGCCCTGCTGCTGCTCCCTCGGGATCAGCCACAATTTGGGTGTTGTTGTCAGTGCCAGCAGAGACGGTGGCTGGAGCAGCTGGTGCTGACAGTGTCCAAAGCCCTGGGGTCAGAGGGGAAGCTGCCCCTTGTTCTCCCTCTGCCCCACACAGAGCTGGGCCGGGCACAAGTGGGGCAGCACAGCAAACAGGGAGCCTGTCAGTCCCTTCCAGCCCTGTCTGCTCAGAGTTTGGGCCTTGCAGCTCCAGGTGGACAAAGGCAGCTGCTCCTGGTCCCTCTGTGTGTCCCCGTGCTCAGCAGTGCTGCTCCATCAGTCTGTGCCCAGCAATGGGGAAAAGCCTCAGCCCTGCAGGGCCAGGAGCTGCCGGGCTCTGCCTGAGCAGCTCAGCCAGCAGGAAGGAGATGCTCAACACGGGAACCAGGAGCAGAGGACATGCCTTTTTTATGGCATGTTTTCTGTTTTAAGGAAAAGGAAAAAGAAAATAAAACCTCTATAAAATGTGAAAGATAAAACACCCAAATATGTAGTGAAAAATCTTCTGTTTTAACTTTGAATTAAGAGGTAACTGATCTTCTGAAACACAAAACTCAGTTATTTACTTTGTAAATGAGCTGAAGGTATTGATGAATATTACTGGCCTCAGTAACCTTTTTTAAAAAGATTTTGGGGTTTGTTTCCAGTATTATTTTGAATTGTTGTGAAACTGGTGGGAAGAAAGAAGGAATTCATTTGTGTCCTGCCAGCTCCAAGCATGACTGGGAATCAAAACTCTGTCACAGCCCAAATCCTTCAGAAGACTCCCTTCCTTCTCATCGTGAATGAGCTGCACATTACCTTTGAAATTATCAGGAGTTTTTTAAAGTAAGTCTCACTTATGGCTTTTTGCTTGCTGTTACTGACAAAACATCCTGTGGAGATCCAGGCGTTCAGCTGGGACTGTGGAGAGTTTGGGTTCTTGCCAACTGGACGTGCGTCCCTAACTGCAATGTCTTGGCCTGCAGGAGAGTCTCCCTCACCTGCAAAAGCTCAGGTGCTGTGCTCGGAATGGGCTCGTCTGATGCAAAGCTGTCAGAGCCATGTGAGGGCAGAGCGGGCCCAGCCGTGCCCAGGGCTGAGCCCAGCAGAGCCCTGGCAGAGCCCAGAGCAGCCTCAGCATCTGCAGAGCCCGGCTGCAAGGAGAGAAACCAGAAACCGCCCGTCAGCTGAAGGCTCCTGTCCCCCTTGTCCCAGCTCCCGCCATGCCCAGGCCGTGCTGGCCGTGCCCAGAGCTGGGCACAAACCTCCCAATCACTGCTGCCTCTGGGAGCAGAGCAGGAGGGCAGGACTGTGCCCAGCCTGCAGCCAGCCATGGCACATCCAGCCCCTCAGCAGCTGCCCACAGCCAAAAAGCAGCTTGGCAGCCAACTGAAGAATTCATGGCATCTGCCCCAGCAATTGGGGAAATCTTTGGTGCCCGGCCAGGCTATGCTGTGCCCAGATCTGGGAGCATCCCCCTGGCTGTGGACTCACCCACAAATTGGGTGTGGAGTGTGTCTGTGAAGAAGGTGCCAGAATCAAAGTCGATCATCTTCAGCTGGCCAGGTCGAGGAACAGATTCTTGTCATTGAGGGTGTCCTTGGTGTCTCTGGCAGCAGCCCCACCTGGAACAGCTTCTCTAGGGGCTCCTTCTCCTTCCCTGGGGGCCAGACCAGGCTGTCAGTGTTCTGCCCAGGGCCCCAGCCATCAGTGAAACAAACAAGCAAACCTAGGGGGATGGTGGCCACCAGTGCTTGCCACACCAGGTCTCCAGCTCAGCTCCAGCCCAAGAGCTGCATGCTCCCTTCTGATGATCCCTGCTCAGAGCTACAGGCACTCTGGTTTGCTTTGCCACTGATTGCCAAGAGATGTGTGCAGCTGTTACCTGCCAGGCTCCTGGATCCAGCTGTGCCAGTGGATCTCTCCCATCTTCTAGGGCAGATGAACACCCTGAATCCAAGGATCGTGGAAAAGGTCTTCTAAGGATGGCCTGTCCAACGGTTGCATGGACAAACACCTCTTAATAACATCTTGGCACTCTGAAGAGAGAAACCAGAAATCACCAGTACGTTGCAGAAGTTGCCTCCTCCCCTCCCCCCTTTCCCGTGCCCAGGCCATGCTGGGTGTACCCAGGGTTGTGCCTAAACTTCCCCATGGATTTACTGTTTAGAGGAGAGCAGGAGAGCAGGACTTGTGCCACCTCCTCAGCAGCTGCCAGAGCAGGATGCTCACGACCCCGCTGCTGTCTCCCAGCACTGCTATTCCCCCCTGCCCAGAGATGAGGATCCACCTTGAGAGAGCCTTTGTGGGAACAAGATCCGTCCCCAGATGATCTCCTGGCCCCTCCTGAACGGGTGCTTCCCCACGACCAGGTGGTACAGCAGGAGGCCCAGGGACCAGATCGTTGCTGCCTCGCCATGGTAGTGCTGGTGGTGGATCCACTCTGGTGGGCTGTAGGACAGGGTTCCTATGGAATACAGATGGAGTTCAGAAGGAGGATGCTGCTGCTCCCAGAGCCTGGTCCCAACATCCCTGGGCATGCAGGGGCTGCCCCAGTGGCACAGGGAGTGACCCGGTGTCCTCTCGTCAGCACCTGGGACTTGTGTAAAAACTCGGGGTTGGAAAAGAAGCCACTGGTGCTGGAACAGGGCAGCAGAAGCCCCAGGGAGGCCCAACCATGACACGCAAAAGAAAACCCCACCCAGAGGTGGAGAAAACCCACTCTTCTCCCCACCTGCATGGCCCCCAAAAATGTTAATAAGCCAAGGCAAACAAGGGGAGAGGAGCAGTTCAAGCCCTTCCTTGTCTGCACACAAAACTGAGCGGTGCACAGAACTGACCCCCCCTCTCTGCTACCTCCATGGGGTTTTTGTCGGCCTGGCTGCCCCAGCTCCAACCCCAGCCCAGGGCAGAGTGGGTGATGAAGGCTGTCAGCAGGCCTGGGAGCTGGCCCACCTCACACCCCCACCCAAATCAACTTGGCTCAAGCATTAATCCCATCCCCGCTCCAACAGGCAGAAGCCTCAGTGCTGCAGCCCGGCTGGGCCATAAGATGCCCAGGAGCATCCCCTGGGAGGGCTCACCTGCAAACTGGGTGTAGGCTGTGTCCTGGAGGAAGGCGCCACAGCCAAAGTCGATCAGTTTCAGCTGTCCGGTGGCCAGGTCGAGCACGATGTTCTCGGGCTTGATGTCCCTGTGCAGGACCCCGCAGCTGCTGCAGTGCCGCACGGCCTCCAGCACCTGGCGGAACAGCCCCCGCGCCTCCTCCTCCGGCAGGAACCTCCGCTCCGCCAGCAAACCCGACAGGTCCTGGCACCGCTCCGGACGCTCCAGCACCAACAAGAAGCTGTTGGGCAGCTCAACCCACTCCAGGAGCTGAATGACAGCAGCACACCCAGAGGACACCTTGTCCAGCAGCACGATCTCCAGGGGCGCACGGGCGCCGTGGGGCTGCGCGAGGACCACGATGCCGTCAGTGGGGCTGAGGCCGTGCCAGGGCTCTGGGACCCCTCAGCCAGCCCGGGACGCTCTGTATCCCCCGCTCGCTCTCCCTGCAGGGCTCCCGGCGGCTCCCACCCTGCCGGGCCCCAGCTCCTCGCCGCCCGGCACGCCCCGGCTTCGGCCGCTGGCCCCGCTCACTCACCAGCTCGCCCCAGTGCCGGATGCGATCCCGTGGCACGCATTTGATTGCCACCTGCGAGCAAGGGGCAGCAGCGGGCTGAGCTTACCGCCCGCTCCGCCGCGCCCCGGCCTCCTCCTCTTCCTCCTCTGCCTCTCTTCCTCCTCCCCCGCCCTCCTCCTCCTCGTCCTCTGCCCGCCGCCGGCCCCGCCACTCACCGGGGCGCCGTCCGCGAGGCGCGTCCCCGAGTAGACGCTGCCGAAGCCGCCGCTGCCCAGCAGCGAACCCAGCCGGTACCGCTCCTGCAAGGCCTCCTGCGCCTTCCCTGCGGGCGACACGCGGCCGTCAGCGCTCGGCCCGGGGCCAGACACGGCCCCCGAGCGCCCCCCGACCGTCCCGGGCCGGGCATCCCCACCCGCCCCGGGCCCCGGCGGCTCAGGGCCGGCGGCCGCGCTGCCGAGCGGCGGAGCTCGGGCCGGGGAACCCGCAGCGGAGGCGGCGGGAGCGGCCGCGCCGCGTGTGTCCTCCGCGGGCCCCGGGAGGAGCCGGCACCGGCGCCGAAGCCGCGACTGGACTCCGCGTCGGGGACGGCACCGGGCTCGGGACAGGCGGAGCCAAAGAGCGGCGATGCCGCCCCCGGCCCAGGCACTGATGCCCGCCCAGCAGCGCCAGCGCCAATAGCGCCAGAGCCGGGCGGAGGCGAGGCCGCGGCGGGACGGCCGGGGGGGAGGACGGGGCAGCCCCGCCCGGGGCCGGGAGTGGGGTGGGGACATGGCCCGGCCTGGCACGGGGAGAGGAGGGGCCGGGACAGGGACACCGAGAGGGGAGGGGGAGACCGGGAAAGGGGGACTGGGAGAGGCTGCGGGACACCGCGACAGAGTGTGGGACAGCGGGACAGTGAGACGAGGAACAAGAGAAGGGACGTCGAGGGTCTGCGGGATCGCTTCTTCTCTGCTGCTGCTGCTGCCGAAGCGCCGCGAGCGTTTGTCCGCGAGTCCGTTCCCCGCGAGTCCGTTCCCCGTGTGCCCGTTCCCCGTGTCTCCGTTCCCCGTGTGCCCGTTCCCTGTGTGTCCGTTCCCTGTGTGTCCATTCCCCGTGTGTCCGTTCCCTGTGTGCCCGTTCCGCCCCGTGCACCCCGGGGCAGCACGGGCCTCTCCGCACCGGGGCCGAACTGGAGTCACAGAGCATCTCTTCCTCGTGCACCCACTCAAAACCACCGTCTTGTTTAGCTGCTTCTTCATTAGATTGGAACTGTGATAAATGTGATCCGTGCTAATTAAATTGTAACTATATTAGCAAAATTGTATTTAGATCACTAGAAGACAATTGCTACAGTGAGGGGGGAGATGGATGAGACAGGGCAAAGGACATCTTCCAGATGCTGGGAGTCGAAGAAAGATGTTGGAAGGGAGTAGAAGGACGTAGGTCTGACAAGCAGCATCTAGAAATACAAAGTTTCGACCTTGAAATGGGACAAAATGGGTCAAAATGGGATGATTCCAGGCATGGGACTCAAAGTCTTGCTATGGAAAATATCTGCTCAGTCACATAGTGGCCATGCGCTCCCCGCAGGTTACACAGCAGACACTGAGGAAGACGATGAGCCTTCATCAGAAATAAGACCCTCAAAATGATGAGAGACCCCCTAACCCATTAGTAGAGCATGCACCATACAACACAGTGACATAGATTTTAGGAATAGAAACTAGGAGGAGTTTTCTAGAAACTTCTATAGCATACAGTATATAAGTGGGATTGTCAGCCTTGATGCTTTGGTACGTGAGGAAGGGCGAGCCCCTCCTCGTACCGCTGGTAGGGGGAAGGCCCCCTCCCTGGTCAGTTATGTTTATGCTTTATACAAACCTCAATTATACTAAATTGCTTACTCTCAAATTTTACTTTTCCTGAAATATATGTATTCAATATTCATTTTAATACTTTGATTGTATTAATTTCTAATACTTTGATATTTTTGTAGTCCTCTCTAATACTTTAATTGTATCCATTTTTAATTGTTATTATTAAAAATTTGCTGCTACATTTAATCTCGTTGCTTGATAAATTGGAAAAATAGAATATCATTCACAACAGAACTTTTATTTCCGGCAGGCTTGCAACTTGTCCCCTGTGCTCGCATGCCCCGGGCCCTATCCCGCCCGCTCGCCCCGCGCTGCAGTCTGTTCCTCACAAGCAAGCAAAGCGCTGTCCGCACTTTCCTCTGGAGCAGAGCAAAGTGCCGAAGGAGGAGCCTGCCAGGGCCAGGCAGAGCCAGCCCCGTGGGAGGGCAGAGCAGCACATGAGGAGTGAGAAATGCAGCCCCTGCAGGGCAGCGCTGCTCTCCGGCCGCTCCGGGTGGGCAGCGGCAGCAGAGGGGCCACGCCCGGCGCGGTGCCCTCGTCCCCAGGGCTGTTCCTATTTTCTTGTTCAGTTCCGGGTGAAAATCGCAGACTGCCGACAGGAGAATTAAAATAAAAGAATGAAACTGCTATTTCTGCCGAGTTTGGATCCCAGTCCAATACAGCAGCTCAGCTGCCTGCCTCCTCCCTGCCAATCCAGCCCTTTCAGCCTGGAGCAAAGGCCCTCTCTGCAAAGAAACTGCTGGCTGCTTTATTTGTCCTGCTGTTCATCGACACAGCTAGAAAAGCAAACTAGTTTGGATCCTCAGTCTGTCAAAACATGTGAGCTTTGCCATGTTAAGCCAAGAGACGGAGTCTTGACCCCTGCACGATGTCCTAGGAATCACCTTTGTTGCTGCTGTGTATTGTCACTGCTGAGGGTGAAATACTGTGAGAGCACGTGCCCTGTCTCTAGAACCCATAGCCAACCTAAGTGCTGTGCTTTAAAATCTTGCATTTGCAGGTTTCTGATGTCTCCAGCATTGCTTTCAAAGCAAAACAGGGAGAAGGCAAACTGTGTAGCTAATGATACTGCAGAGTGCATCAAACTTGCTAAGTCCTAGGTCTTCGAGGTAACATCAGTTGATGTAGAACCAGTGCAACACAGAAAAGGGGAGCGTATAAGGAAAGGAATTAATAGTATATGTGAACATCTTGGGTTGTTTCCTTCCATTGTCATTTCACTTCTGGAAAGCTGCTCCGCTGTTCCAAGCATTTTCTCTACAGTGATGTTTGCTCTTTTCACAAACTTTTCCTGGAGGATGAGCTCCTGTCACAAGACGTGCCACCAACTGCAGAGTCTCTTAGCTTTCCACACTGTGCGTGCTGCACTGTCCTTCAGCAAAGCAGGACAAAGGTTTTGAGAACTTGAAAACTTGTCCTTTCTTTTGCTGGTGGGCTGGGGAGTTGTGCCGTGGGTAATGTTTTCACTGTGACTGTTCTGATCTAAGAAAACAGGAGGTGGTAGCAGGACTTGCTAGGGAATACAAGCCTGGCTGAATTCAGAGAAAGAATCTCCAGGGCCTGCAGCCAGAAGTGGAGAGTTGTGTGATAATCATTCCAACCTCTCAGTGGACGTCTTGAAAATTATCTGGAATGTGAAAATGGTCTGACAGAGGGAGTTTGTTTCTGAGTTCGGGGTAGACGATTCCACATCTGGTGCTTGGTGCATAAATCAAGAGTACAATCCGCTCATGATAAGCACCAGAACAAGCTGGACCTCTCAAAGTAGCCAACTAAAAGAATCTGAACAGGGAAAATGTAGGGAATTACTTGGTTAACCTTGCCTATGTTATAGATAATAAAAAGATTTAGCTGAATTGAGTATAATCAGAAATAAGTGATAATTTATTTCATGGCTGGGATACGGTCCATGACAGCCAAAATTGCAAAGAGCAACACCGAGCCCGGGTAAACACACTGTGATCCAAACTCTACTGCTCCGGATTCCCCAATGTTCACAAAACCACTGTGGTCAGTCCAGTTTATATACAGTTTTTCATAGCCTGGAGCAGAAGTCTTTGTCTCCTTTTCGTTGCTTCGCATATTCATGTATTTTATTCATGTAGTTTCCTTTCTCTGCATGGGGCTGGACAAAACCATATTCTGGGAGACCATGAATTCTGATGAAGGCAGGCCTTGGTTTAGGGAAGCTGGTATTGAGATGTATTTTTCCCGATTAATCCTGGTGCTTGGCGCTCAGTGTCTGGGTGTTCTCTGGACTGTCTTTGAAGAGAGCCATCTCCTTGTGGCCACGTCCATTCACTTGTTAATTTGGGCTGTCCTGCTTTTGTTGGCTGTTACAATGTTGTGGTGAAGCAATCTGTGTTGTTTTGTTTGGTTTTTTCCTTTGTGGTTTTCTTTTTGGTTTCTGAGTTTATTTTGTTCATACAAACACTGTTCATTAATTTATGACTTTACACGAATTACATCATATATTACACCCCGAAGAAGGGTAATTTTTTCTAATAATTACTAATCCGTTCCCTTGGCTTTTGGCTTTCTTAGCAAGGCCATTTCCATCCCAGATTCACCATGAAGTGAGAACCCTGAGCTTGTGGAACTGCCTGAGAGATGCCGTGTTCCTCTGCAGGGACACTCAGGCTGAAACAGGAGCCTGAGGCCTGTGTGGGGAAGCCTCCTCGGAGCTGGAATTTGTGCCGTGCTGGGAGAGGAGGAGCAGGGGGAGAAGGCTGGGCGCTGTGTGGCAGAGCAGGAGGTTTGGGCTCAGGACATTCCGCCTGCGCCGCTGCCCCGCAATGGGCGGCCGTGCCCGGGGCTCTGGGCCTGGCCCCGCGTGCGCTGAGCTCCCGACACTGCGGGAGCTGCCCGGGCTGGGCTCAGGATCCCGCTGGGGCTGGGCAGCAGGCTGGGCTCCCACTGGCATCAGCAGCAGCTCGAAATACCTCTGGACATCTCCATTTTCTGCTGCTGCTCGGAAGGAACAACGAAGTGAGTCAAGAAATTCTGGTTTCTCTTTGTCCTTGTTATGAATGGTTTTCTATTTTTCCAATTAAACAAACAACAAAGATTAAAAGTAACAACTAATTTTTAATAGTAACAATTATAAATGAATACAATCAAAAGTATTAAAGATGATTACAAAAATTATTGAAACTGAATACAATCCAAGTAAAGTATTACAGTTGTATAATTTGGGATGGATAAAATTTGAGAGTAAGTGTTTTAGTATAATTGAGGTTCATATAAAAAATAAGCAAAACTGACCGGGGGTACGGGGAGGGGCTCGCCCTTCCTCACGTATCAAAGCATCCGGGCTAACAATCCCACTTATATACTGTAGGCTACAGAAGTTTCTAGAAAGCTCCTCCTAGTTTCTATTCCTAAGATCTACGTAACTATACTGCACGGCGCATGCTCTACTAATGGGTTAGGGGGTCTCTCATCCTTTTGAGGGTCTTATTTCTGATGAAGGCTCCTCGTCTTCATCAGTGACCGAGGTGTGACCTGCAGGTAGCGCAGGCGCCCTGTGTGACTGAGCAGATGTTTTCCATAACATGACTTTAATTAAGTCCCATGCTTGGAATCATTCCATTTTTGCCCATTTCAAGGTTGAAGCTGTATTTCTAGATGCCGCTTATCAGACCTTCGTCCTTCGACTATTCTTATCTGACTTTCTTCTAACCTCCTTCTTCGACTCCCAACATCTGGAAGATGTCCTTTGTCCTGTCTCACCCATCTCCCCCCCTTTCACTCAGTAACAATAGTCTTCTATTGATCTAAATACAATTTTGCTAATATAGTTACAATTTAATTAGCACGAATCACATTTATCACAATTCCCCCATTTCTTTTTTTTTTAAATCATTTTGATTCGTGCTTTAGAAGGTTGTTACTTGGTTTTGTCTATGTTCCTTCATACTAGCCTCCATTTTTTCTAACATTTTTCGTGCAGTTTCCAGCTTTTCACACTCCTCAAATTTGATTAACATTTCTCGTGCCAGGGTATTCTCTTTGCATTCAGTCACTACTTTTTCGACATCTTTTCCTTGAGTGCGATTAGATTGCGCTTTCAGTACCATTAAGGAGTTTATTTTTCCTTTTGTTGTTAATTCTGGATCTATAGGCATGGCTGTAAGTTGCATTCCTTGAATTACTGACTGTATTAGTCTGATTAGACATGGTATCATGCAAGGCAGAAACAATAGACCTAAAACAGAACACAATAGCATGAATCCAGATTTTTTGCACCACACACCCCCAAAAAGATTATTCCACCAGTCAGCTTTCAGGATAGAATTCCATTTTTGAACTGGTACATGTGCCACTTTTTCGCCAGCAAGTTTGGTGATGGCTTCCCCGTGGTCATCCATTTCCACACAGCACTCAGATTCATTAAACCTCCCACAAACTCCTCCTTCTTCTGCCAACAGGTAGTCTAGGGCAATTCTGTTTTGATGTACAAATGCTCACATTTGTGAATGCTGTTTGGCCAACAACTTTAAAGCGTCTGCTGTGTGGTTTGAGACGACTTCTACTACGGCCTGGAGCCTTATCAACCGGTTTAATAGGTAAATTGGAGTTCTATACCCCCAAGACCCATCCTGAGCCCAAGTAGCAGGTTCATAGTATGCTATAATTCTTTCTGCAGGCCATTCTTCATCTTCACATTTTTGGTTTCCTCCCGCCATTGGAAAGTCGAGATTTAATTCTTTTTTTTTTCTTTCTAAGGTTTCATAAAGTGGTGTTCCTAGTACATCGCCCTTAGACCTTGGTCTGACAAAGAAGGAGGGTCGTATAATCCTAAGGTACAAGTTCCCTCCCATTTTTGGGGTAGTTCACTATATGCTCGTCGCCCACAAATCCAATATATTCCATCAGGGGCTTTCCATCTTTCTTTTGTATTTTCTGGTTGTTCCCAATAAGATTTCAAGTCTTTTATGGATTGGTAGGGGTTAGCTCCAGAACTGTTATGCCAGCACAAATTAGTTTGATTATTCCACTCGCAATTCATTTCTTTTGCTATTCCCCAATATCCAGTAGGACTCTTGGGTCGCCAGGTCTTTGTGTTATTGTCTGAATTTACTACTAAAGTAGATAGGCAAGGAGTATATCCCACCACTTCAGTGTATTTTCTCCCTTCCCGAGTTATACAAACTGTTCCAATGACTTGATGACTCAGGACCCAGCCTTCAGGCCGTCTTAGGGTCTTAGAAATTTGTGTATGATTCCATTTTAAAAATTGTTCTGGAGCCAAACCTTCACCTCTCCATGGCCATCTTTCAGCCATCCTAAGTCCTCCACAAACAAAACATTTAGATAACCCTAATTCGGTGGCAATTTCTTGCATCAGATCTACAAACAAATTTTTGTTTGAAGTTGGCAAATCCCAGTCGCTATAG
This sequence comes from Sturnus vulgaris, assembly GCF_052056855.1. Lineage (NCBI taxonomy): Eukaryota > Metazoa > Chordata > Aves > Passeriformes > Sturnidae > Sturnus > Sturnus vulgaris. The sequence goes on along the minus strand of NW_028276155.1, from coordinate 3,377,025 downwards.
TGCTGTTTTAATTGTTTATACAGCTCATCCAGTTCTTCTAACTCTTTCTTTTTGATTATTTCCCTATCCTTCATTGTTTCTTTTTGTTTTCCAATTAGTTTTTTTCTTTGACCCTTTTCCTTTTTCATCCTTTTCAAAACACAAAAAATGTTCGTATCTAGGACCAAGTTGATTATCATTAGGGTAAGGAGCTCGTCCCCTGAATCCCAAATTTTTTCTTACCCAATACAATTTTGAACTTTTTACACAAATTTCTAAGAAGCTGTTATGATCATAACAAGCTGCACTAATATATGGGTGTGCCACAAATACTGATTCCATCTTATTCTTGACCCACATGGATTGATTGCATTTGTCACAGGGATCAGGAAGGGTTCGTGTCTTTATTTCTGCTTCTTGAGTGGTTTGTCGTCTTGTAATTTGTTCCTGCATGGCCTGTTCTTTTCCATTCCATGCAGTCTTACGGTTCTGGCCAGCTGCTAGGGGTATTATTGTAAGCACCATGAAAAGAATCCTCAGGAATTTTAACTTTCTACCTGTCTCAAGGCCCCTTGGGTTGCAGCCAAGGGCCGAGATGTCCATCTTCTCGGTAGCAAAGTTTTCATCCTGGGATTTCTTTTTCTTTGGTACCCTTGGCCTCATAAGGTTCGCACGATCTATTTTAACTTTTTCTGTTCCAAAGATGGCACAAAATATTTATAGTTCTGCAGCACTGCCTTATCTCTTTCCCTAGATTGATTAGCTAATATTTTTTTTTTTTTCCCCAATTTAGTAAAGCTCCGGAGATATGCCAACCACAACAAAATTACACTATTTCAATTAAATAATTCTTCTTTTTGGTTTTCTAAACCTTCTTTTCCACCAATAGATATACTCGCGATGCCAATTTGCTGGTGAGACGTATTTACTATGTGGCACATAGACTTCTTCTCCACAGCAATTGCCAGTTATGATACTCTGATTTATAATATTTTGGATTGCTTGTTCTTTAGCCTGCACAAAAGTTAATATGGCAAGGAGTAGTTGGTCCTGATTCTCTATTAGTTGAATTGCGGCATAAAAGGTCCCGTTTTCATGTCTTAATGGTTTCCCATAGAGGTCACTAAAAAATCTTTCTGTTGTTAGCTGATCATGCATACGCTCTGAACAACTGAAACAAAGCAATTGTCTCTCTTTTTCTTTTGCCCTAGTTACTCTCCACCATGAATTAAAAACAGCAAGTGCAAAGAATACAAATCCATGGGCGGCATTCTAAGCCATGAGTACGACATTGCCAATGTTCTAATTGTTTTTGGGCCTCCTCAATAATAGGTGTTACCAGTCTCTTTCTCTTGAGTGGTAGTTCTTCAAATAAATCAGTTAATGTTGACTGTTGGAGGCTTTTGGAGAAATTTTTCAATCCTCCTGGGCTGTTTTCATTGATCAACTAGGTGTCTGATTCTTTCCCATCAGTGCTGTTCTGCCTTCAGGTTCAATGAGGTTGCAGCAGGCAGTTAATTCAGGATGTCCAGACTTTGATAATGCACCTTTTTAAAACAACTTTAAACTGGTATTTCAAACAGCAGTAAAATAATATTTTTTTTCACTGCACATACAAAAATCACATTCTCCCTTGGTCCCAAAGTACAGTGGTTCTATGCTAACCCTATATGGACTGCAGCTTTTGGCACCCAGTACTCTCCTTAGTTTCATTTGATTTATTACAATTTTTTTTGAGTAATTTGTTTTTTGTTTTTTGTTTTTTTTTAATAAAATTTTACAAAAATGATCACAAAGTGCTCTCGTGCCCCAGTGAATCCCCCCATGTGAGCTGTCTGGGATCTGTTGGGCCAAAAGTCCTGGCACCGCTCTTTTACTATTGGGCAGAAAAATTCATCCTTTTTTCAGGGTTACCCCCAGCTTTTTCACAGCCTCCACTTCTGCCAAGGAAAAGCATGTTGCCCCACCCTGTGCTTTTGCTTCCCGAAAAGCCACACTCACACTGCCGTTTTTTCCTAGGGCTCCCCCCTGCTTTATTATCAGCCAAATTGTTTCTTTTTATTTTATGATGCTTGTATCTTTAAATAGTCTGTTCAGTTGGTGTTGAATATTGAATTCTGCAGCTTTAAGACTGATTCCAGGAGTGAAAGAGGAGAGAAAAAGTGCAGAATTAGTTATCAGAAACTACACTGACTCCCCCGCATTCCTGCTCACAGACCTAGTTGTCCGCAGTGGACAGCGGGAGAGAACTCTCTTTTGCTTTTTGGTTAGGTTTTTTTTTTTTTCTTAACCAATTAAAGTAAAAAATTCCCTGGAGTGTGTTTTTCTTCTTTTTTTTTCTTGAATTATTTAATTTTGCTCTGGACTGAAAACCCAAGAAAGCACTGAAAGCTCACACCGTAGCCCACCTAGCCTGGCCTGGGCCAAGGCATTTCCCAGCACTGAAGGAACTGATACCAGACTAAGTAAGTTAAGCTGCAACTTACAAAAAAACCTTCTTTTGAATCTGTCATCTTTTTGAAACAATAAGAAGTTTTGTTGTTTAATATTGTTCATTTTTATACTGAAAAGTGTTTTGCCTGTTAAATAAATAGTTATTTTTTCCACTTCTCTCTGAGGAAATATTTTTTTTCTTTAACTAATTAAAAAAAGATTGCTTAAATTTGTTTCTCAGAAAAATTCTATTCAAAAGTTTCTTTCTAAATTTACCTTAAACTAAAACAAAGTCCTTGTGTCTACTAAAAATATGATTTCTTCATTTTGAGAATCTACTTTCAGCTTTATCAAGGGGTCTTCTGGTATTTTGGTTCATATTAAATAAATGAGCTCCTGACCCCCCCTTAGTTTTCTTGAATTAATATTTTTTTCCTGATAAATTCTTTGTGTTTGTGGCTGTTTGTATTTCTTGGATTGCTGTTATTAGAATCCTGGCTTTAATTTTCTTTTCCTCATCTCTCCGAACATACACTTCTTGTGCTTCCTTTAACAACTCCTGAAGCTCCTATCCTGCTAATCTTCCAATTTTTCTAATTTTTTCCTGATGTCCCCCCCTAAGACTTAGCTACAAATTGTGTTTTCAAAAGGACCTGCCCTGCTGGTGTATCGGAGTCTATGCTTGAATATAACTGCAAATCCTTTTTTTTTTAGTCTCTTTAACCATTCTGCCAGGCATTCATCTTTCCCTTGGTGCTCACTCAGAGATTTCCCTATATTTTGTCCTCTGGGCATTGCTTCCTGAATACCTTGGATAATCATTTACCTGAAATCTCTCATATTTTGCCTATGTTCTACCTCCTGATTATTACAATTTGGATCTGCCATAGGCCATTTCTGATCTCTTTGGTTTGGCTTCTAATGATCTCTATTCTAAGCCTGTATTCCTGACTATCTAATCATTTCTCTCTTCCACTATAAACAAGATTTCTAAAATAGACTGCAATTCCGCTCAGGTGTAAATATTCAGTCCTAATTCTTTGCTACCTCAATATGATCTTCTGGCATCCTGCTCATTTCTTTCTTAAATTTCCTAAAGTTCCTAGTATTCAGGGGAACACTCACGTAACCAATAGGTCCCTGTCCTGGGGCCAGATTTGCCATTGGAACCTCTCTAAGAGGGTATAATCTACCTTCCCTTCCTGCTTCCTCGTCCTCTTTGTCACTTTCTTCCTCTTGTTCCCTTCTGCCTCTAGTTCTGTGTGCTACTGGCTCGTCCTGAATAGGGGGTGCATCGGGGACCAAGGGCTGAACAGACTGGACAGGCTGGCCAGGCTGTCTGTATGGGGGTGGGAGGTGATTTAACGATTCCCATGGCTTTAGCCAGTCCCTTCTTGCTGCCCGTCCTTTAGTTTGCAAAGGGTATAACGAATAACCTTCTTTTTCTTGCCTTTGAACTATAAATTTACCCCTCACACACTTTTTGGAAGCCACAAAGCAGCATATTCACTTTCTTCTTAATTAAAACGTTGTTTTGAACTCATATATAGATTTAAAACCTGACAAATCTAATCCTCAAATGATTTAAACTCTGGCCAGTACAAATTATTTGCACAAATCTTTTCTTTTGTCCACTCAAACATACAGTACTGTATAATTTTCTGCTTACTTTTTCTCTTTGGGATTCCCTTGTACTTTAGTATTGTAACACTATCCCCAGGGGGCTGTCCTGAGGAATCTCGCTCCCCTTCTGGGAAACCCCCTCTTGGTTCCCAGGCACACCGGGTTCTCGTGAACTATTCTCATAATTCACAACCCCTGGGTCAGAGATTTTACTTTTCCTCTGACCCATCTCTGGCGGCAACATTTCCTTTGCTCTCTCTCATTCGTTCTGCGGTTCAACTCCTTCGCTTAATATACCAATCTCACTTCTTTTGCCAAACACTTGTTTCCTACCTAATTCCTTCTTTTCCTTTTATTCTCTCCCCAACCTCTCTTTCTGGCCATTCTCCACAATCCTTTCTTAATCACGTACTGAAACTTCCATCTATTATCCTCCCAACAGATAGTTGAACCTGGTTCATTTACTCCCTTCTTAAATCACTTCTTCCGAGCATCAGCTCCCTTCTCAAAGACTTTTCTCGTGAGTTCTCGGGCTGGGACTTTCCCTCCCGGTCCCTCCCGGGGTATTCACTCGCTCTCCCCTTTCAGACATTCCTCACTCACACACAAGCACACAGCCGCCCCCTTTACCCAACCCCATGGTACTCACACAGCCCATTTTCACACAGGGTTCTTGTGCACAAGACGTTTTACGGGCACCTTTCCCTTTCTGCCGGCGTTCTCACGGGAGCCTTCTTCTTCTGGCATGCCTCCTTGTAGCGAGCTTCTTTTGCTTATGCTTTATTTTAATTTGGAACTCCTTTTCCAAGAGAGCCTGGTCTAGCTTTGGGACCACCTTAACAACTGGTGGGGAGCTCCTTCCCAAAACTAGCCATTCTTCACTTGGACTGGAGTTCCTGGGTTTCGGCACCAAATTGTTATGAATGATGTTCTATTTTTTCCAATTTATCAAGCAACAAGATTAAATTTAATAGTAAGTTTTTAATAGTAACAAAATGAATACAATCAAAGTATTGGAGATGACAATTAAAGTATTGGAGATGAAACAATCAAAGTGCATATATTTAAGAATATACAAAATTTGGCAGTAAGTAATTTAGTATAATTGAGGTTCGTATAAAGCATAAGCAAAACCGACCGGGGAGGGGCCCCCCTCCGACCGGGGATACGGGGAGTGGCTCCCATTCCTCACGTATCAAAGCATCCAGGCTAACAATCCCACTTATATACTGTAGTTTACAGAAGTTTCTAGAAAGCTCCTCCTAGTTTCTGTTCCTAAAATCTACGTAACTATACTGCACGGCGCATGCTCTACCAATGGGTTAGGGGGTCTCTCATCCTTTTGAGGGTCTTATTTCCAATGAAGGCTCATCCTCTTCATCAGTGACCGAGGTGTGACCTGCAGGTAGCGCAGGCGCCCTGTGTGACTGAGCAGATGTTTTCCATAACATGACTCTAATTAAAGTCCCATGCTTGGAATCATTCCATTTTTGCCCATTTCAAGGTTGAAGCTGTATTTCTAGATGCTGCTTATCAGACCTACGTCCTTCGACTATTCTTATCTGACTTTCTTCCAACCTTCTTCTTCGACTCCCAACCTCTGTAAGATGTCTTTTATCCTGTCTCACCCATCTCCCCCCCTCACTCTGTAACAATTGTCTTCTATTGATCTAAATACAATTTTGCTAATATAGTTACAACTTAATTAGCACGAATCACATTTATCACAATTCCCCCATTTCTTTTTTTTTTAAATCATTTTGATTCGTGCTTTAGAAGGTTGTTACTTGGTATTGTCTATGTTCCTTCATACTAGCCTCTAATTTTTCTAACATTTTTCATGTGGCATCCAGCTTTTCACACTCTTTCTCAAATTTGGTTAACATTTCTCATGCCAGGGTATTCTCTTTGCATTCAGTCACTATTTTCTCGATTTTTCTTCTTCAAGTGCAAGTGGATTGTGCTTTCAGTACCATCAAGGAATTTAATTTTTCTTTTGCTGTTGATTTTAGATCCATGGGCATGGCTGTAAGTTGCATTCTTTGAATTACTGAGTGGATTAGTTTGATTAGACAGGATACCATGCAAGGCAGAAACAATAGACCTAAACCAGAACACAATAGCATGAATCCTAATTTTTTCCACTACACACCCCCAAAAAGATTATCCCACCAGTCAGCTTTCAGGATAGAATTCCATTTTTGAACTGGTACATGTGCTACTTTTTCGTCAGCAAGTTTGGTGATGGCTTCTCTGTGGTCATCTATTTCCACACAGCACTCAGATTCATTAAACCTCCCACAAACTCTTCCTTCTTCTGCCAACAGATAGTCTAGGGCAATTCTGTTTTGATATACAAATGCTCACATTTGTGAATGCTGTTTGGCCAACAACTTTAAAGTGTCTGCTGTGTGGTTTGAGACAACTTCTACTATGGCCTGGAGCCTTATCAACCAATTTAATAGGTAAATTGGAGTTCTATATCCCCAAGACCCATCCTGAGCCCAAGTAGCAGGTTCATAGTATGCTATAATTCTTTTTGCAGGCCATTCTTCATCTTTCCATTTTTTGTTTCTTCCCGCCATCAGAAAGTCGAAATTTAATTCTCTTTTTTTTCTTTCTTTCTTTCTAAGGTTTCATAAAGTGGTGTTCTTAGTATATTGCCCTTAGATCTTGGTATGATAAAGAAGGAGAGTCGTATAATCCCTAAGGTACAAGTTCCCTCCCATTTTCGGGGTAGTTCACTGTATGCTCGTTGCCCACAGATCCAATATATTCCATCAGGGGCTTTCCATCTTTCTTTTGTATTTTCTGGTTGTTCCCAATAAGATTTCAAGTCTTTTATGGATTGGTAGGGGTTAGCTCCAGAACTGTTATGCCAGCACAAATTAGTTTGATTATTCCACTCGCAATTCATTTCTTTTGCTATTCCCCAATATCCAGTAGGACTCTTGGGTCGCCAGGTCTTTGTGTTATTGTCTGAATTTACTACTAAAGTAGATAGGCAAGGAGTATATCCCACCACTTCAGTGTATTTTCTCCCTTCCCGAGTTATACAAACTGTTCCAATGACTTGATGACTCAGGACCCAGCCTTCAGGCTGTCTTAGGGTCTTAGAAATTTGTGTATGATTCCATTTTAAAAATTGTTCTGGAGCCAAACCCTCACCTCTCCATGGCCATCTTTCAGCCATCCTAAGTCCTCCACAAACAAAACATTTAGATAATCCTAATTCGGTGGCAATTTCTTGCATTAGATCTATAAACAAATTTTTGTTTGAAGTTGGCAAATCCCAGTCACTATAGTGCTGTTTTAATTGTTTATACAGCTCATCCAGTTCTTCTAATTCTTTCCTTTTGATTATTTCCCTATCCTTCATTGTTTCTTTTTGTTTTCCAATTAGTTTTTTCTTTGGCCCTTTTCCTTTTTCATCCTTTTCAAAACACAAAAAATGTTCATATCTAGGACAGAGTTGATTATCATTAGGGTAAGGAGCTCGTCCCCTGAATCCCAAATTTTTTCTTACCCAATACAATTTTGAACTTTTTACACAAATTTCTAAGAAGCTGCTACGATCATAACAAGCTGCACTAATATGTGGGTGTGCCACAAAAACTGATTCCATCTTATTCTTGACCCACATGGAATGATTGCATTTGTCACAGGGATCAGGAAGGGTTCGTGTCTTTATTTCTGCTTCTTGAGTGGTTTGTCGTCTTGTAATTTGTTCCTGCATGGCTTGTTCTTTTCCATTCCATGCAGTCTTACAGTTCTGGCCAGTTGCTAGGGGTATTATTGTAAGCACCATGAAAAGAATCCTCAGGAATTTTAACTTTCTACCTGTCTCAAGGCCCCTTGGGTTGCAGCCAAGGGCCGAGATGTCCATCTTCTCGGTAGCAAAGTTTGTATCCTGGGATTTCTTTTTCTTTGGTACCCTTGGCCTCGTAAGGTTCACACGATCTATTTTAACTTTTTCTGTTCCAAAGATGGCACAAAATATTTATAGTTCTGCAGCACTGCCTTATCTCTTTCTCTAGATTGATTAGCTAATAATTTTTTTTTTTTTTCCCCAATTTAGTAAAGCTCCGGAGATATGCCAACCACAACAAAATTACACTATTTCAATTAAATAATTCTTCTTTTTGGTTTTCTAAACCTTCTTTTCCACCAATAGATATACTCGCGATGCCAATTTGCTGGTGAGACGTATCTACTACGTGGCACATAGACTTCTTCTCCACAGCAATTGCCAGTTATGATACTCTGATTTATAATATTTTGGATTGCTTGTTCCTTAGCCTGCACAAAAGTTAATATGGCAAGGAGTAGTTGGTCCTGATTCTCTATTAGTTGAATTGCCGCGTAAAAGGTCCCGTTTTCATGTCTTAATGGTTTCCCATAGAAGTCACTAAAAAATCTTTCTGTTGTTAGCTGATCATGCATACGCCCTGAACAACTGAAACAAAGCAATTGTCTCTCTTTTTCTTTTGCCCTAGTTACTCTCCACCATGAATTAAAACAGCAAGTGCAAAGAATACAAATCCATGGGCGGCATCCTAAGCCATGAGTATGACATTGCCAATGTTCTAATTGTTTTTGGGCCTCCTCAATAATAGGTGTTACCAGTCTCTTTCTCTTGAGTTGCAGTTCTTCAAATAAATTGGTTAACGTTGGCGGTCAGAAAGTCCGGAGAAACTTTTCAATTTGTCTGGGATTTTCCCACTGATCAAGGAGGCGTCTGATTCTTTTCCATCGGCGCTGCTCAGCTTCTGAACTTAATGGGGTTGCAGTTGGCAGCCAATCCAGGATGTCTAGACTTTAACAATATAATGTCTCAAAGCAATTTTAATTGATATTCTAAGCAATAACAACATACAATAATATCTTTCTCTTATATATATATCTCTATCACACGTTCCCTTTTAGTCCCCAAATACAATGACTTTATGCCAGTTTCTTATTAATACTGCTTTGTGGTGTCAAGTTTTCCTTTCCGCCTAATCATGAAGTTATTACAATTAATCAGTCTTCAAATTCCCTTTTTAATTTGATTTTTAGGTCTCCTGGTGCTGAAATAATTTTCCATCCTTTGTTTTGTATTGGTCCTTTTACTCTTGAAGCATGAGTCCAGCCTTTTTCTGCTGTTCTGACTGCTGCTTCTGTGGTTAAAAGAACCAGAAATGGTCCTTCCCACCGAGGTTCTAAACTTTCTCCTTTTCAGCATTTTATCAATACATATTGTCCTGGTCTGATGGAATGTATTGGAAAATCGAGAGGAGTGGTTTGAGCTAAAATGCCTTTCTCTCTTAATTCCCTCAAATTGTTTGTGATGGTTGTAAGATCCCACTGAATGGTTTTGTCCCCGACCAGGGAGGGATCCATTGTCATGCCTTGGGGGTAAGGCAATCCATATAACATCTCATATGGTGAGATCCCAGTTTCAGAGTGGGGCTTGGTTCTTATATTTAACAGAGCTAAAGGAAGGCATCTGGTCCATGGTAATTTAGTTTCTATCACTAATTTAGTTAGTTGTTGTTTAATAGTTTGATTCATCCTTTCAACACGTCCAGAACTTTCAGGATGCCATGGGGTATGGTATTCCCAGGCAATTCCTAATGCTTGGCTTAAATTTTTAATTATTCTTGAAGTAAAATGAGTGCCCTGATCTGAATCAATAACTTGTATTATTCCAAATCGTGGAATAATATGCTCCAATAAAATTTTAGCTACTGTTTGAGCTGTGGCTCTAGCCGCAGGGAATGCTTCTATCCACTGAGTCAACTGATCTACTATAACCAGCAGATATTTCCACCTGCCTACTTTAGGTAATTCAGTGAAATCAACTTGGATCTTTTCGAATGGCCGATAGGCTGTCCGACGACCTCCAGAGGGAGGACTCCTCAACACTTTTTTATTCACTTTTTGACATGTGAGACATCCTTGTGTAATTTGTTTTCCAATTTCAAATATTCCTATACACCCATAAAATTTTAAAAAATGGTCACAAAGTGCTCTTGTGCCCCAGTGAGTTCTTCGATGTAAATTGTCCAGGATCTGTCTGGCTATAGGTTTTGGGACTACTTTTCTACCATCAGGTAGAATCCATTCTTCTTCCTTCATGGTTGCCCCTAATTTCTTTATAGCTTCTATCTCTGTTAAAGAAAAGTATGGTGTTTCAGTTTGTGCTCCTGTCTCTTTAAAAGTCATAATTACACTGTTGTTTTCCCTTAGGGCAGCTCTTTTTGCTTCATCATCAGCCAAATTGTTTCCTCTTGTTTTAATGTCTCTCCCCCTCTGGTGTCCTTTTACGTGTACAACTGCTATCTTTTTTGGACCTTTTAAAGCCTCAAGTATTTCACTGACTAATCTTTGGTGTATTAATCCTTTCCCTTGAGTGTTTACAAACCCCCTTTCTTTCCAGATCTTTCCAAAGGTATGCACAATCCCATAAGCATACTTCGAGTCTGTGAGTATAGTTCCCTCTCGATCCTTTAATAGCAACAATGCACGGAGTAATGCATAAAGTTCACAGGCTTGTGCTGACCAGGATGAGTTAAGAGGACCAGATTCTTTTACTTCTAATTTTTCTCCACTAATTATGGCATATCCAGATTTTCTTTTCCCATTTACCAATCGAGATGATCCATCAATAAATAATTTTTCTCCTGTTCGCAGTTCCTGTTCCCTTAAATCTGGACGTATTTTTGTTTGTAATTCTATGACTTCTATTCAATCATGTATTAATTTTTCCCCTGGGTCCCCATACAGAAACTGGGCTAGGCTTTGTACATTTGTTATTTTCAATTCTAATTCTGGAGAGGTTATCAAGATACCCTCATACTTTAATATTTGACTGTCCGTTAACCATTTCTCAGCCTTTTGTGCAAGAATTCCCCTTATGTTATGGGGAGTGTATACTTCCAGTGGTGCCCCAAAAGTTATTTTTCTAATCTTTTCTACTAACAATGCTGTTGCTATGAGAGCTTGTAAACATTTTGGCCAGCCCTTGGAACTGGATCAAGTAACTTGGAATAATATCCCACTGGCTTTCTGTTTCCTGCTCAATCCTGAGTCAATACTCCATAAACTGTTTGATAGGTTGTATTAAAAAATAATTGAAATGGCCTGTCTAAATCAGGTAGGCTTAAGACAGGAGCTTGCAGAAAAGCCTCTTTAACTTGCTCAAAATTTTCCTGGTCCTTTTCAGCCCATTTTAAGTGATTTGTAGTTAATTTTTCATATAGGAATTTTACTCTCCCACTAAATCTCTCTATCCACTGCCTACCATAACGCAGAAGGCCCAAAAACTGTCTTATTTCTCTTTTAGACTTTGGGGATCCCATATTCAATATTCCTGAAACCCTTTCAGGGAGTCTAGTTTTTTCCTTCCCTTACTGATCCAGTGACCTAAATAACGTACTTCTGACTCACAAATTGTAACTTTGACCTGGATATTTTTAACTCATTTTCTCCTAAAAAATTTAAAAGCTGTATAGTCCCCTTCTTAGTGTCTTCTTCAGTTTCTCCAGCTAACAACAAATCATCTACATACTGTAACAACTTAATCCCTCTAAGTAACTCAAAGGACTTCAAGAGATCTTCTAATGCTGCACAGAAAGGTTTGGTGACTCAGTGAAACCTTGGGGTATTACCGTCCACCTAAGCTGTTCTCTTCTGCCTGTGTCTGGGTCCTCCCACTCAAAGGCAAAATAGTCCCGGCTACTCTCATCCAGAGGGCAAGTCCAAAAAGCATCTTTTAAATCCACTGCACTATACCAAGTATAATGAGGGGCCAATTGGCTTAGTAAAGTCCATGGATTGGCCACCACTGGAAAACGAGTAATGGTGCTTTGATTGACTGCCCTGAGATCCTGAACTGGTCGGTAACTGCCATCAGGCTTCTTTACCAGCACAATGGGGCTGTTATGTGCTGACATGCAAGGTTCTGATATCCCCTGGTGCCTCAAATTCTCAATTATTGGTTTCAATCCCCTCCGACTCTCAGTGATATTGGATATTGTTTTACTTGAATGGGGATTTCTGGATTCTGTATTTCAATGCTTATGGGCTGAATGTTTAACTTTCCCACTTCTCCAGAATACCACACTGTGTCACTAATCTCCTGATTATCTTCAGTTAAAGAATAAATTTTAAGTTGTCCTTCACAGGGCTTTATCTGAATTCCCAGGGCTATTATTCAATCCCTTCCTAATAAATTCTTATCTGCCTCAGGTATTAGTAATAAATCATTCAACCCAAATCTTTTATCACATTCTATTAGTACATCTTTAATTATGGGAACCTGAAAAACTTCCCCTTTAACCCCTATTACCAGGACATGCTCGCAGCTAACACTACAGCCTGGAGACAATTTTCTCACTGTGGACCTAGAAGCCCCTGTATCTACTAAAAATGTGATTTCTTCATTTTGAAGACCTACTTTTAATTTTATCAAGGGCTCTTCTGGTGTTTCGGTCCTTATTAAATAAATGAGCCCCTAACCCCCCTAATCTTCTTGAAACATCTTTTCATCCTGCTGCCTCTTTTTGCAGACTTTCAGTACTTGTCCTTTTTTGTGACAATAGAAACAGATGGGACCTGTACTCCTGGAAACAGGACAAGAATTCTGTAAATGTCCTCTTTTGTGACAAGAAAAGCACATAGGTCTAGTGTCCTCAGAAGTAGGTCCTGATGTTTTCTTTTTATTCTTTCCTGCTAGGTTCTTTGTGTTTGTGGCTGTTTATGTTTCTTTGACTGCTGCTATTAGAATGCTGCCTTTTGTTTTTCCTCATCTCTTCTAACATACACTTTTTGTGCCTCCCTTAACAACTCCTGAAACCCCCTATCCTGCCAATCTTCCAATTTTTCCAGTTTCTTCCTGATGTCCCCCCAGGACTTGGCTATGAATTGTGTTTCCAAAAGGACCTGCCCTGCTGCTGTATCAGGGTCTATGCCTGAGTACAATTGCAATTCCTTTCTTAGTTTCTCCAGCCATTCTGCTGGGGACTCGTCCTTCTCTTGGTGTTCACTCTGAGCTTTCCCTATGTTTTGTCCCCTGGGCACTGCTCCCTGAACTCCTTGGATAATCATCCAAATCCCTCATATTCTGCCTATGTTCCACCTCCTGATTATTCCAATTTAGATTTGCCATAGGCCATTTCTGATCTCCCTGGTCTGGGCCCTGATGATCTCTATTCCAGGCCTGTATTCCTGACTGTCTAACATTTCTTTCTCTCCCACTGTAAACAAAATTACTAAAATAGAGTGCAATTCCAACCAAGTGTAAATATTCAGTCCCAAAAACTGATCTACTCTCTCTGCTACTCCAGTAGGATCTTCTAGCATCCTGCCCATTTCTTTCTTAAATTTCCTAAAGTCCCTAGTATTCAGGGGAACACTCACGTAACCAATAGGTCCCTGTCCTGGGGCCAGATTTGCCATTGGAACCTCTCTAAGAGGGTATAATCTGTCTTCCCTTCCAGCTCCCTCGTCCTCTTTGTCACTTTCTTCCTCCTGTCCCCTTCTGCCTCTAGTTCTGTGTGCTACTGGCTCGTCCTGCATAGGGGGTTGTTGGGGGTTGAATTTTTCCCTTTTCTTCCTGTAGAATTTTTCCCATTGTTATGCTAAGTATTTGTGGCTACTCCCTAGCTAGTAACAGTTTCTCTCAAAGGGGGTGGGGAGAGGGGGAACACCAGAAAAAGAGAGGTGGGGCAGCTGCCTGCTCTCCCTGGCTCTCTCACTCGTGGAGTCGGAGGAAGATGGCCAGTGCTGCTACCGAGCACCCTTCCCGCAATCCCAAAGCCAGGAGCCACGTTCCTGCTGTCAGACATCGCTCTGCTGCCTTCCCACTTCACCCTCCTATCTCCGGACACTCTGCTGAGCACCACGACCGACACCATGAAGGGGGAGTCGCTCCTCCATCCCTCTCACCCCTGGGCCGCTGCCGCCATCACCCAGCCCTCTGCGACTGCACAGGACCTGCCCTGCCCCCAGCACCGGTAACTGAGCACAGGGAGAGTGGGAGCCTGTGGCCAAAAAAGGACTGGAACTGAGCTATACTGTTCTGTTTTGCTATAGCTGTTGTTTCTTTTGTTTGCCTTGGTAGATATATTAGTAAAGAACTGTTATTCCTACCCCCATATCTTTTGCCTGAGAGACCCTGATTCCAAAACTATAATAATTGGAAGGGAGGGGGTTGCACTCTCCATCTCAGGGAAGGGGCTCTTGCCTTTTCTTAGCAAATATTTGTCTTTCAAACCAAGACAGTTGGGCTTGACCACCAGGCTTGCCCAGGAATGGCAGGGTGGGGCAACCCCACAGCTCCAGGCACAGGGCAAACTGCTCTACCCAGCTCTGGCAGGACATAGCTGAATTTTGGCATGGCCTGGGTAGACCAGTCTTCCCCAGCCATCCTGGAAGTTTGCCAGGGGCTTGATTGAATTTCTGTGAGTTACATCATCCAAGTGCTGGCACCACCCCAGGGAAGCCTCAAACGTAACTGGCACAGGGCATTGCCCTGGCAGTGAAAATGTCTTGGCTGTGAGCAGCAGAGCAGAGAGAAAGCAACTGGCACAGGCAGCTGTTGCCATGGGGGCACAAACTCTGGTGCCCAGGACAGTCCCAGAGTGGCCATAAGGGTTTTCAGATGGACACAGAGCAGTTGTAGAACATGTTGGGGAGAAAAGAATATTCTGTTCCAAGGAAGACACAGAGAAAAAAGTCCTGTGCAGCCCATTTCCCATAGGAGGTGACACTGATGTCCCAGAGGGAATTGGCCATGGCTTTAGGGACAGCAGTACAGATGGAGCCCTGGTGGAGCAGAGAGAAATTGAGCAGGAAGAAGTCCCTTGGGTGTATATTTGGTAATTGCAGACTCTCAGAGGGATGATGAGGCCATTGCCCAGAAGGGCAGCCAGGGCGATGCCCAGGAAGAGCCCCAAGTGCAGGAGCTGCAGCTCTGGTCTGCAAAGGCCAGGAGGAGGAACTGGGTGCTGGAGCTGATGTTGGACAAATATTGGAGCAAATATTCAAACGAGAGCTTTGAAGGCCGAAGTGGAGCAGGGTTCCATGTGAACAGCAGTTGAACATGGGTCAGTTGGTCCTAAGCGATAGGTGAGCGCCGTTCCGAAAGGGAGGGTGATGGCCTCCGTTGCCCTCAGCTGATTGAAAGGGAGTTGGGTTCAGATCCCCGAATCCGGAGTGGCGGAGACGGGCGCCGTGAGGTGCCCAGTGCGGTGACACAACCGATCCCGGAGAAGCCGGCGGGAGCCCCGGGCCGAGTTCTCTTTTCTTTGTGAAGGGCCGGGCGCCCTGGAATGGGTTCACCCCGAGAGAGGGGCCCACGCCTTGGAAAGCGTCGCGGTTCCGGCGGCGTCCAGTGAGCTCTTGCTGGCCCATGAATTTCTGGGGGAGAGGGTGTAAGTCTCGCACTGGACTGTACCCATATCCACAGCAGGTCTCCAAGGTGAACAGCCTCTGGAATGTTGGAACAATGTAGGTAAGGGAAGTCGGCAAGCCGGATCCGTAACTTCGGGATAAGGATTGGCTCTAAGGGCTGGGTCGGTCGGGCTGGGGTGCAAAGTGGGGCTGGGCGCGCGCAGCAGCGACTCTGGACGCGTGTCGGTGCCCTTCCCGTGGATCGCCCCAGCTGCGGCGGGCGCCGCTCACCTCCTCCTCCGCCCGCCCTCTGCCTTGCCGCAGCCTTCGCCCCAGCGGCGGCCGCCGTCGTCGCCACACGCCACTGCCCCCCGTCAGTTCCTGCTGGTGGAGGTCCGCGCGGTTCGCGCAGGGGAGGGTCCCCGGGGGAGGTCCCCGGGCCGGCGCCCCTCCTCGGCCGGCGCCTAGCAGCCGGCTTAGAACTGGTGCGGACCAGGGGAATCCAACTGTTTAATTAAAACAAAGCATCGCGAAGGCCCGAGGCAGGTGTTGATGCGATGTGATTTCTGCCCAGTGCTCTGAATGTCAAAGTGAAGAAATTAAATGAAGTGTGGGTAAACGGCAGGAGTAACTATGACTCTCTTGAGGCGTCTCCTGAGAGTATAGTTACAACCTGGGCTCAGCTGCAGAAGTCACACCTCCTTGTGGTCCCGCTGTCACCCATGAAGGGTGGCCAAGTTGACTTTTGCCCCAGGGCGAGTGAGGGGTACCGTGCTGCCCCTCCCTGCCTGTGGGAGTTGCGCCCCACTTGCAGTTTCGCAATCCGCAGAAACAAACCTGATGGTCGAGGCTCGCTCATCTCCATGAGAGTGCCCTCTTCCCAAAGGCCTCGTCCACGGGCCAGTGAGTTGGACAAATGTGCTGGCAGCAGGTTGGTTTTGGATATGTTGCCAGCCGGGAACCCATAACAAACTGAAGTTGATGATCCTCCGAGGGGAAGCCCCACTCCCCTCGGTTGTACCTCCAAATCTTGGGCACTGCTGACCTAGAGCCAGGGGTCATGCAACCCAAGTCTGCCATGTCCCGTCCAAGTCCCGTGGAGTGGCGTAGCTGGATCAAGCACGGCAGCACTCGGGGGGTAGTGCTGCTGTGAGCCACCAGGGACCCCCCAAATTTCGGTGTGCGCCGCCGCCTGCCCAGGCCAGCCTGAGTTGGCCTCTGCGTTGTGAGTGGAACGTACATCAACCCAGGTAGCTGTGCGACAGGGCATGTGTACCTGTGATTGCATTTGCGGTGTATGTCCGTTTGTTCCGACCATGTGGGCGCGCCAGGTACCCACACTGGTACTGCCACCACTGGTGGGAGTACAAAGATCTGTACCCGACCCCATCCGTGCACTTGGCTTCATCACGAGTTGACTTGAAGGGGCCATGCAGTCATGTCCCACAGTGGCCACGTCACTGGGGGCCTGGTCGTACCCGAGTCCGAGAGAGGCCGGACTCTCGGTGGGTCTCTCACTTCCGCGCACTGTGCGCCCGCACGGTGTGAGCATGTTACCGTCAGTTGCCCAGGACTTGGCCGAAATGACCGGATTTCGACCACGGTGGACGGGCCACCGTCACTTAACCCGGAAAGGGAACATATATAACCTATATGT
The DNA here is from genome assembly GCF_052056855.1 of Sturnus vulgaris. Taxonomy (NCBI): domain Eukaryota; kingdom Metazoa; phylum Chordata; class Aves; order Passeriformes; family Sturnidae; genus Sturnus; species Sturnus vulgaris. Next base: position 3,359,957 of record NW_028276155.1, on the reverse strand, counting down.
GTTCGAAAAAGAAGCTTTAGAGAGTCAGGTTACAAACTGGGCTTTGCTGCTGAAGTCACACCTCCTAGTGGTCCTGCTGGACACCCATATAGGGTGACTAAGTTGACTTCCGCCCCAGTGTCAGTGAGGGTGCCGTATCGGCCTCTCCCTACCGAATGGACTCGCCACCCAGCGGTAGCTTCACAACCTTGCTGAAACCAGAAAGCAATTGGCACAGCTTCTGAGCTGCTGCCCAGAGCCTTGTCCACAGGCTACATTTGGACACAGCTGGCAGTGTGGGAGAGGGCCACCTGCTAACTTCTACCACCCTCACTTGATCTTGACAGTTACTAGTTTTTACCAGTCTTGACAATGGTCCAACTACTGGCTTTGCGGTACATGTCAATAGCTACTCAGACAGACCCTTCAGATCTGTGGGTCCAAAAAGCCAACATTCCATCTGTTCCCCCTGCCATACACAATGATGAAGGATTCGATCTGGCGAGTTTGGAGTTTATGAACTCCACCTATTCCGACACAGGTAGACTCCATCTAGATATTGGTCAGGTGGGATTGGCTGATTTTCCTGAGCTGTATGAGACCTCGCCCATTGGGTTGGCTCAGGAACTTAACTCTGAGTGCAGAGTGAGAGTGAGTGAAGAGCCTAGTACACCCATTGCTCTTCAAAAAACCAATAAGGGCGAGCCATTACTAAAAACACCCGTTCTGTCCGTTAAGGATAAAGACCTGGCTTGTCCTAGTTGCGACATCCATTTCACCAGGATGTCAGGATTAGTCGAGTATCTGCTGAGAAATCATGGACAGAAGAAGATCATTTTCCAATGTCCGAAGTGCGGTAAACAAAATCTCAGTTGCTGCAGCATACAATGTCATATCCCACGATGCAAAGGGATGGTGTGTGTGGTTCCAACAGGTGACTGGACGTGTGAGGTATGCCAGAGAAATTTTAACTCCAAGATTGGCCTGGGACAACATAAGAGATTGATGCATCCCTCTGAGAGAAATAAAGAGCGAATTGCGGCCTCCCATCCTAAGGAAACATCACAGAGAGGGGCCCACAACAAGGTATGGTCAGAGAGTGAGGAAGTGCTACTAAGACAGCTGATAACAGAGTACTCCGGGTGCAAGAATGTAAACCTAAGGATTGCAGAGCGACTGCCAACAAAAACAACTAAACAAATAAGTGATAAAAAGCGCCTTTTGATAAAGGCCCCTTCCAAGCACTCACAAGAGGTGAAAGATAGGACAGAAGTGCATGAGGTGAATTTTAGGATGGAAATGCATAAGGTGAATTCTAGGACGGAAGTGCAAGAAAAGGCCCCCCAGGAGATGGAACTGCCGAGGGGAAATGAATTGAAGCTCCATTATCACGATGCCATCAGAGAGAAATTACCGGCGCACGAGTTACCCAACTGTCGAAGAGCCTTCAAGAAGGTTCTAAAGGGAAAAGACCCGCAAAAGGCAGTGAATTAGTGCTATAAGGAGGTCCTTGAGGGTCCAGAGAGTAATTGTCATGATGGAAAATCTTCCCAAAAAGCAAAGTCGAAGAAAGCCTGAAGACAGAAAGCATCCAAGTCAACTAATTGGATGCACAAGATAGCTATCAAAAGAGGGAAATATCTAAGATTCCAAAAAATGTTCCACTTACAGAGGGGAAGACTTGCAAGAGTCATCCTGGATGATGTGGAAGATTTGCAATGCCAGATACCATCTAACACAGTCCAAGCAGCATTCAGATCCAGATGGGAAACAACGGTAGGGTTCAGGAGTCTTGACTCTTTCCCACTTCATGGGAAAGCTGATAACACCGCCTTTCAAGCTCTGATCACCTGGAAAGAGATTGAGAAAAACATCAAGGAAATGAGTAAGAGATCTGCTCCCGGGCCAGATAAGATTACTTTGGGTCATCTGCTTAAAAAAGACCCAAAGTTTTCTATGTTGATGGAGATCTTCAACCTCTGGCTTATATCTGGAATGATCCCCGAAACGCTGAGGGGCTGCCGGACAGTCCTAATCCCAAAATCCAGTGATGCTGCCAAGTTGGGTGACATCAACAACTGGAGGCCCATCACCATTTCATCTACGGTGCTGAGGTTGTTCTCTAGAATCATAACAGCAAGACTGGCCAAAGCGTGTCCCATTAACCCCAGACAAAAGGGGTTCATAAGGGCGTTGGGATGTTCAGAAAATCTCAAGCTGTTACAACTTGTGCTTAAGCATGCAAAACGGGAGCACTGTGACCTCGGAGTTGTGTTTGTGGACATTGCAAAGGCTTTCAATACCGTCTCCTGCCAGCATATCATCACGGGTCTTGAGCAAAGGGGAGTCGATCCCCATATTATCCATCTCATTAAAGACATGTATAAAAACACAACCATGTATATCACTATGAAGAACGAACAGACCGAGAGTATCAACATCCTCTCAGGTGTAAAGCAAGGTGACCCCATGTCGCCCCTGCTGTTCAATCTGGCTCTTGACCCCCTGCTGTGCAAGTTGGAGAAAGAAGGTAAAGGGTTCCAGCGAGGCAAACTAAAAGTTACAGCAATGGCCTTCGCCGATGACCTAGTACTACTCAGTAATTCCTGGGACGGTATGTGTGAGAACATCAAAATCTTGGAGACCTTCTGCAATCTATGGGACTCCAAACTCAGGGGAAGAAATGTTATGGATTCTACATCAGGCCAACTAAGGACTCGTATACCATCAATGATTGTCCAACTTGGCTCATCAAAGGTTCCCCGCTGAACATGATCAATCCAGGAAGCTCTGAAAAGTATCTTGGTGTACAGGTCAGACTCTGGATTGTCAAGGAAAATGGAAGGATGGCTCCGTCGAATTGGGGAGGCACCACTCAAACCCCTACAAAAGATTGATATACTTCGGTCTTATACCATCCCGAGACTGATGTATCTGGCCGACCACACCGAGACCAAAGCTGGGCCCCTGAGTCCCTTGACTCGAGTATTCGGAATGCAGTCAAGGATTGGTTACATCTCCCACCGTGCACATGCGATGCCATCCTATATTCAAGTTGCAGAGATGGTGGACTAGGCATCATCAAATTGGCGGCGCTGATCCCAAGTGTACAAGCGAGACGTCTACATTGATTGGCCCAAACATCTGACAAGGCCCTAAGAAAGTTTTTAAAGGGAGAAAACCTGGAGACACTATATGAGAAGCTATGGATCAGAGATGGAGGTGCGAAAGAAGCCATGCTATCAATTTGGGAGCGTAGTACAATGATGCCCATTGTCATGGGAAATGAGGACTTATCAGAATGGGAGGTCCCTGCTCCAAAAATTCATTACCCAAAACCATCTAATTGGAGAAAAACTGAATTTAAGAAATGGAAAAAGCTAGCATCACAGGGCCATGGAATTGAGATCTTTGAGGAAGACACCATCAGTAACAACTGGCGAAGGAACTACAGAGGCATACCTTATCGTAAACTGATCACCGGTCTGCAACTAAGGGCGAATGTCTACCCCACACGAGAATTCCTGGTCAGGGGTAGGAAAGAAAGTTATGCACGATCTTGCAGGCACTGTAAAGCAGAATACGAGTCAGCTGCCCATATCATTGGAACTTGCCCGATCACCCAGGACGCCAGGATCAAGCGGCACAACTCCATCTGTGACACCCTTAGTGCCGAAGCTAAAAAAGGAGGGTGGACTGTATTCCAGGAACCGCAGATAAGGGATGATAGCAATGAATTATTTAAACCTGATTTAATCTTTGTTAAGGACAGCAAGGCATTGGTGGTGGATGTGACTGTACGTTATGAACATGACAAGCACTCTCTAAAGAGAGCAGCTGCGGAAAAGGTGACTAAATATCAACACCTTCTGCCGCAAATTCAAGACCTTACTAACGCCGCAGATGTCGAATTTATAGGCTTTCCCATTGGGGCACGGGGAAAGTGGTACTCAAAGAACTCTGACGTGCTACAGACTCTCGGTCTCTCTAAATCGAGGCTAGGGAAGACTGCAAGAGCCTTGGCACTCAGAGCGCTCTCTTCCTCTGTTGATATTGTTCACATCTTTGGGAGCAAAGCTCGTTCAATTGTTTCTGTTTTACCTAATAAAGTTGTTGACCCCTCCCCTCCTGTTGGTTGCACTGGACAGTGAGAATTGGTTTGGGTGGGAGGGGTTCATCCTTCATAACTGCATCTGGCCCCATAACAGCTTTTGGGCCCCAAATTCTGATTTGACTATAGGTGGACGGGCCACCTTTACTTAACTTGGAAGAGGAACATAGAACACTGTATATGTTTATTATATAGCCAAATGCCTCGTCATCTAATTAGTGACGCGCATGAATGGATGAATGAGATTTCCACTGTCCCTACCTACTATCCAGTGAAACCACAGCCAAGGGAATGGGCTTGGCGGAATCAGCGGGGAAAGAAGACCCTGTTGAGCTTGACTCTAGTCTGGCGCTGTGAAGAGACATGAGAGGTGTATAATGAGTGCAAGGCTGGGCGCGTGCTCGGCGGCGCGGGGCGACCCGCCCATCGGCGTCCCGGCTGTCGGTGAAATACCACTACTCTGATCGTTTTTTTCACTTACCCGGTGAGGCGGGGGGGCGAGCCCCAAGGGGGGCTCTCGCTTCTGGCGCCAAGCGGCCGGCGCGCACTGGCCGCGACCCGCTCCAGAGACAGCGGCAGGTGGGGAGTTTGACTGGGGCGGTACACCTGTCAAAGCGTAACGCAGGTGTCCTAAGGCGAGCTCAGGGAGGACGGAAACCTTCCGTGGAGCAGAAGGGCAAAAGCTCGCTTGATCTTGATTTTCAGTACGAATACAGACCGTGAAAGTGGGGCCTCATGATCCTTCTGGCTTTTTGGGTTTCAAGCAGGAAGTGTCAGAGAAGTTTCCACAGGGATAACTGGCTTTTGGCGGCCAAGCGTTCATAGCGACATCGCTTTTTGATCCTTCAATGTCAGCTCTTCCTATCATTGTGAAGCAGAATTCACCAAGCGTTGGATTGTTCACCCACTAATAGGGAACGTGAGCTGGGTTTAGACCGTTGTGAGACAGGTTAGTTCTACCCTACTGATGATGTGTTGTTGCAATAGTAATCCTGCTCAGTACAAGAGGAACCGCACGTTCAGACCCCTGGTGCATGCGCTTGGCTGAGGAGCCACTGGCGCGAGGCTACCATCTGCAGGCTTATGACTGAACGCCTCTAAGTCAGAATCCCGCCTAGACGTAGCGATACCGCAGCGCCGCCGGTGCCTCGGTGGGCTCGCGATAGCCGGCCGCCCGCCCGTCCGCGGGCGGGCCCGGTGAGGAGTGCTGCTCGTGGTTGGGAGCCAGAGGGGCGGACGGATGCGGTGCTGCCTCTCCCCCGTCGCGTACCGCATGATCGTGGGGCACCCGGCGCTAAATCATTCGTAGACGACCTGATTCTGGGTCAGGGTTTCGTACGTAGCAGAGCACCTCACTCGCTGCGATCTATTGAGAATCAGCCCTCGATACAAGCTTTTGTAGCTCGAAACGGGCCGGCCGGCCCGCCGCTCCGGCGCGTGGGTGCGGTGCGCTTCCTTCCTTCCTTGCTTGCTTCCTCCAAGGGCTCTCTCAGTGGGCCGGGGCCGACAGGCGGCCCCGGTAGCGAGGGCGCGCGCAGGGCGCCCCTCGCTCACGCAGGTCCGCCTTCGCGCCCTCCTCCACGCGGGTCCCAGGCCCGATACGCGGACTCCGGGGGCCAGGCAGCGAGCCAAGGGCCGCGTGCTGCACCACCAGCCAGAAAGAAAGAGAGGCCCCACCGGGCCATGCGGCCTCGACTTCCCTGCGCGCGGGTCCCAGACCCAATACGCGGTGCGGGGGCTTGACTTGGCGGGTTTCCCTTCACCGTGCGCATGTGCGGTGCGAGAGGGATCTGTTTGCTGCTGTCTCCAGGCAGCAAGGTAGACCTGGTGTCGGCTGGGGCAGGAGCCCAGGGACCCGGGCCCGAGGCCGGGGACCAGGGCGCAACGTGCCACGCCCATCATGCCGCGTCCACAAACGTGGTTGGTCGGCGTTTGGGAGGCCAAGAGGGTGGCACTTGGAGCCCAGTCCGGTGCCTTGCCGTCCTGGTGGGTGCTGGGTAGACCGGGTGCCCTGGACCGGACTTTGCCACCTGGTGAGGGGAAAGAGGGTAGACCGATTGCCACCGCCAGGTCTCAGTCTTTGGCCGCCTGTTGCGAGGTAGACCGGCAGCCTTGCGCTTCCCTTCGTACCTGGCGGCCGAGAGGTGGGTTGACTGGTTGCCCTCGGCTGGCCTTGGTCTATAGCAGGCTATTGCCGGGTAGACCTGTTGCCCTCTGCCGGACTTAGTCTCTGGCCGCCCACTGCGGGGTAGACCTGTTACCGTCGGCCAGCATTGCCGCCCGGCCGCCGCGCGATGGCGCCCCGTCTCTTCCATCGGTCGCGCGGCCCCCTTGTCGTCTCCACAGAGGCGAGCACGCCTTCGGCGGTCGGCCTGCATGTCCGGCAAGCCCGCGGGCACTGGCAGCCCCGCAGGCAGCCCTGCTCTCGCGTCTTCTTCCCCCTGGCGAAAGGCGGGACGTGAAGGCGGGCGACTTTTGGTCCCAGCGTGCCCAGGTGTCCCTGCCGGCTCCATGCGCCAGCGGCCACTGGCGAGCTCCGCCGGCCTCTTCCCCAGCCGCAGCCCCTGTCCGCTCCGCCGACATGGTGCCGGCACCCCGCTTCCCCAAGCGCTCCCCGAGAGCAGCCGGCAGCGTTGCCGCGCCCCCTCCCCGTGCTCGAATGGACCGCGGCCCTGCTCCGGGCTTCATTTCTGCAGCGCTCGCTCGCTCCCTCCATCCCCCCCTCGGCCGCCCGCCCGCCCGCCCGTCCGCCGCGCTGCCGCCCTGCCACAGGCTTGAGCGGCGCCGGGGCTGAGCAGGAAGGAACACCACCAAAGCAAAAGGCTCTGAGAAAGCTGAACAGAAAGCTTCTTTGACCAGGGACAGAAGGCGCCAATCATCCCGCCGCCTCCTGCAGCCCGCCGCCAGCCCTGCTTCTGCACCAGGCTCTCAGCCTGCTGGTCTCGGCATCAGCCCCCTCACCTCCCTGCTGCTGCCGCTGCCGCTCCGTGAACTGCCAGGTGGGACCCTGGGCGGGGGCGGGAAAAGTCTGAAGATGGCGCCAGGGAGGCTGATGGTGGGGGGAGGGGTCGTCCTCAGCGTTAATGGGCGGCCAGAAGAAGATGGGACAGGGGACAGGGAGAGGGCATGAGAGAGGGTGTGGGGGGGTGTCTGTGTGTGTGTCTGTGTGTCTGTGTGTGTCTTTGTGTGTTTGTCTGTGTGTGTCTGTGTGTCTGTGTGGCGGTGTGTCTGTGTGGCGGTGTGTCTGTGTATCTGTGTGTCTGTGTGTGTCTGTGTCTGTGTGTCTGTGTCTGTGTGTCGGTCTGAGGGGGTGGCGTCGGAGTGCGAGTGTGTGGAGTGGGTGTGTGAGTCACTGTGTGTGTCTCTCTCTCTGTGTGAATGCAGACCGAGTGCTGGCGGCTTCATGCCGGCCCCAGGCGCCTCGACAGCGAGCCCTCACGGCCCCCCAAACCCGCGCCGAGGCCCCAAGAGCTCTGCGGAGCTGCCGGTCGCCCCGCTGCAGCCCCCTCTGTGGGGCGGGAAGGGGCAGGGCGAGTTGTGCCAGGGAGCGGCGGCTTTGGGCCGAGTTTCGCTGCACGTACGTGCTTCCCCTGGCTGTGCTGCGGCCCGTGAGGTTCTGTTTTGTGGGGGGGCTCTGCAGGTAGGGTCTCTGGGGGACGGGGAAAGGGGGGGGTTGTGGAGACAGTGTTTGGGCGGGTCAGTGTGTCAGCAGGGCGAGAACAGGACACAGGCTGCCCGTCAGCTCGGCTAGGAGTGGTCTGGGAACAAAGGGAACACAAATAAGATTTGGCAAGAATTTTATTTTCCAGAAAAGATTTTTGTTCGAAGCAAATAGAAGAGCCATTGAATCAAAAAAATATGAAAAGAAAAGGAAAAGGAAAGGAAAATAAAAGGAAAATAAAAATAAAATAAAGTAAAATATAAAATTGAAATTTTTAAAAAAAGTCGAAAATACTTCTTTATATTGAAATCGGGTTCACCGGCTGGGACAGGGCTGCTAGAGGCATCCGGCTCCAGGGTGTTACGGGGCTCGGGGTTCCCCCGGCTCCGGGATGTTACGAGGATGCCTCATCTTCCGGGCTCCGGAGCCAGCGGCGTCCTGGGGCGGACAGGTGTACCCCACTCCGACGGGACTTGGGCAAATTTGGGCAGGGCTGGGTAGACCTGTTGTCCCCACCGGGCTCCGATGTTCACCAGGGGCTCGCTGTTTGTGGCTGCCTCCAGCTGTGCCACGCGGGCGGTCACCGGCGCAAGGAAAGTGCAGCCCACGAGGGGAAGAGTGGCGTGGCTCTGTCCGGGTTCCCGTCCCACCCAGCTTCCTGGGACAGGCGAGCCGAGAGGTGATGCGAGAGCCGCTCCCCGGCCGAGGCGAGGCGAGGCAGGGACAGAGAGAAGCCGCGAGCGTGTCCCGCTCGGGCCCGGCTGCTGCCGCCTTCGTGAAGGGGGGTGGGCGCCCGCTCGCTCCCCCGGGGATGGCGGCGGGCGAGGCGACGGCGCCTCGTCCCTTTTCTGCCGGGCCTTAAGCCGGGGCCCGCCCGCTCGCCGGGGGCGGCGTTTTCGGCTCTCGGTCTGGTGCGGTGGCCGGCAGCCGGGGCTGGACTGTGGCCGGGCTTGTGTTGAGCCCACCGAGGCTTTCCCCGGCCCCTTCCCCGAGAGCCCCGAGCACGGCTCGCTCGGCCGAGGTGGCTGCGCCTCCTTTCCCTCTCCCGACCTGTTTGCCGGAGTGTCCGTGTCGGAAGGGCCGCGGGGACGTGCAGTGGGGCGTGTGGCCTCGCCTCGGCCTCGCCCGCTTGCCTGAGGGGCTCGGTGACGGGAGTCGCCCGATGAAGTTTGCGGGCCGGGGTGGCGGCACCGCGTCCCCGCCGTGTGTTGTTGAAGTCGTCCCCCTTCCTCGGCCCTAAGCCGGGGACCCGCTTAGCGGGTGGAATTGTTCAGGGTTGGCAGCGGTGGCGGTGGCCGGAACCCGGCAGAGAGTCCCAGGGAATGTCGTGGGCGAGGCTGGAGAGCGAGAGATGTCGGTGGAGGGGGTGGGGGGAGTGAGAGGCGCGGGCCTCGCCCCCAGCCCTGGCCCGTGACCCCCGTGGCTAACACGGGTTGTGTGACGCACCCTGTGCTTTTTATTTGTTTGGGTTTTTTTGGTCACTGTTTGCTGTCCCCCGGCTTTTCCGGAGGGAAGCCGATCCCTGCAGGGTGGGCAAAAGCCGCTGGCCCGTGGCATGGTCGGTGGTAGCTTCTCCCACGCTTGCTGGATGGGTTCCCTGGGGGCGGTGAAACGTGGCCTGCCACGGCCGTCCCCTCCCCATTGTGCACTTTTCTCACTAGGCAAACATCCTTCCATGTCGGCTCTCCCAGTCATTGTGAAGCAGAATTCACCAGGCCTTGGATTGTTCCCCCACTGGTAGGGAACGTGAGCTGGATTTAGACCATTGTGAGACAGGTTAGTTTTACCCTACTGATGATGTGTTGTTGTAACAGGCTGCTCCTGCTCCTTCTAAATTACTTTCTTGAAGTGTGTCCATCCTTCCTGGAACCCTCTGTTCTTAAGGGTTGTTCCCCTTAAAATATCAGTACCTGATTTGGTACCCTCCAAATCTATATCCTGAATAGGCCAAAGTCTGCCCTCCATAATTCCAGTGTAGAAGTTTTATTGATACCCCTCTTTTTTTCACAGCATATTGAAGACTCAATTATTTCATGGTCACTGTACCCCAAACAGCCTCTGACCACCACATCTCCCACCAGCCCTTCTCTGTTTGTGAACAGCAGGAGACAGAGCTTTCATTGGGAGTGAGAGTGTTACCAACAATTTATTCAAATTAAAAACTCCTTAACACCAACGCAGCATTAAAAAGCACCATTCTTGATTCGGCTGAATACACAGGGGACAGCTCCTCCCAAAGCCGTGCATGCTGAGTACAGGAAATTTCTGTTTATATTCTGTACTTTGCAAACTTATTCATTGATTGTCCTGGACTAAACACACATATGTTAATCATTTCCCCAAAATCATGAACATATTTCCCCCCCCTTTTACCCATGGGTTCTTCTGTCCTGGGGTCTCTCTGGTGGTCCCTGGTGTTCGTGGACCCCAATGTTCCAGTTTGCCTGGCTGAGCTGGCAGGACACTGAGGCTGGGGAACTTCCAGTCCTGCTTCTTACACAACGGGAATTGTGCAGGTTCCACAGGCCAGTGGTTTTGGAGAACAGGAATTGTGTTAGCTCAGCTGGGGTAGGCAGTTTATCATCTGGTAACATGAGGTCACAGAGTGGGCTATGACATCACAGAGTGAGGTATGTGAGGCCATTGAGAATCACAGGCTGTCCCTGTGACATCACAAAGCTGACTGTGACATCACAGGACAGAGGTGTGACATCACAGGGCACGCTGTGACATCACAGGAGGGGCTGTGTGACATCCCAGCAGGGCTGTGTGGGGTCACTGCGTTGGTCACTCTGCCCCAGCCCCCCCTCACAGTTTCCCCAGACAAGTCCAATGCTGTTCATGCCCAGCAGGGTCCCCTGTCCCCCGGGATCCCCCTGCTCCACCTGGAGCCACAGCCTCCCCCAAGGATGTTCCACAAATCAACCCCAGAGCCTGACACGGGGACAAGGGGCCAGGGCTGTGTGACCAGGACATCAAGGCCGTGGATTATCCAGGTCACTGGGGCCTGGTTTGGGTTGCCCAGGGCAGGAAAGATGTCTGGCAGCTGGAGCAGGGTGAGGGAAGGGCCTCCAAGGTGGGGCTGGAGCCCTTTGGCTGTGAGGAGAGGCTGAGGGAGCTGGGCTTGTTCAGCCCGGAGCAGGGAAGGCTGAGGGGCTCCTCATGCCAGCCTGACAGTGCCAGCCAGGAGCTGATGGAGAACACAGAGCCAGGCTCTGCACTGGGGGGACTGGGGGGGACAAAAGACAATGGGTGGAAGGGGAATGAGGGGAGATCAGAGAGGACATGTGGAAAACCTTTGTTCCCATGGGCTCAGACAGGTTCTGAGATGCTGCCCCAGCCCTGCTCTTTGGGATTTTCCAATCCACACCAAATCAAGCCTTGAACCCCTTGGTCTGGCCCAGTTTCTGACAGGTTTGGCTGCAGACTTGCTGAGGTCCCTTCCAACCTCAGCTCCCTGATGATCCCAGGACGATGCTGTTCCCGATTTTGGAATGGGCTGGAGCATATGTTTATGGGACAGGAGCCCTCTGGGGCTGTAGGGGACCTGCAGCTTGTGAGGACCCACGAGCACATCTCATTAGCTGGGGCATTTGAGTACTTTACAAAATGTCAAAGTTTTCCCACCAGGAGGGAGAAGGAATTTCCTGGAATTGTACAATGGTGGGAGAAGAAATATTGATCTTTCCCTCTATTTGTGTCACCAATATTCTGTCTATTATTTCATGGCCTTCTTCATTCATGAGTTTCCACCTCTCCTATTTAAATGGCCTTGTCTAAGGACATCTCTTAACTAGAGCAGCTGGATCAATGTCCTCCCCATTGCTCCCAGATTTCATCCTCTAGCTGTGCTCTGGCCATTCCAAAGCCTCTCAATTGAGTGTCTTCACACTTTGAGCTTCAGGGAGTTGCCCAGTCTTCCATAACTTTAAATAACTCAATAGTCAATATCTTGTGTTTGTCTTTTACAATTACCTTTATCTTTATCCAAAAATGTTGATGTATGGATATCCCTTGTGGATTGTGGGCATGTCAGATGCTGCTGAGTCATCTCACATTGCTGAGGGAGGACTTTTGATGTTTTTAAAATTTTATGGTATTTACAATTCTTTATGTTGGCCATGAAGAGAAGCCTTTCTGTGCCTCTGAGTCTCACCAGTTCCTGATCCCCAAAGAACACAAACTGCAGAATTTCTAAAGTCCCTTCCAACCTCAGCTCCTGGATGATCTTGGGACGATGCTGTTCCCGATTTTGGAATGGGCCTGAGCTGATGTTTATGGGACAGGAGCCCTCTGGGGCTGTAGGGGACCTGCAGCTTGTGAGGTGGACGAGCACATCTCATTAGCTGGGGCATTTGAGTACTTTACAAAATGCCAAAAATTTCCCATCAGAAGAGAATAGAAATTTCCTGGGTGTGTACTGATGGCAGGTCAAGAAATCCTGATCTTCCCCTGTACCTGTGTTACCACTACACTGTCTATTATTTCATGTCCCTCTTCATTTGGGTGTTTCCACCTCTCCTGTTTAAATGGCCATGTCTAAGGACATTTCTTCCCTAGACCAGCTCCTATGGCCTTGCCATTGCTCCCAGATTTCCTCCTCCTGTTGTTCTCTGGTCATTCCACATTAGTCAACATAATAATTGTGTTTAAATCTATCACAGAATCACCCTTTCTAATGTCTGTGTCTAAAACTGTTCCTGTATGGAAATACCTTGTTCGTGGTGGATACATCAGATACTGCTTTGACATTGCACAGAGCTGAGGAAAGAATTTGGAAGTTTATTTACTTTTATCATGGTTGCTTTGTTTTATGTTGGCCAAGAAGAGAAACCTTCGGTGCCTCTGAGTCTCACCAGTTGCTGACCCCCAAAGGACACAAACCTGATGAGTTGTGGTTCCCACTGCAGAGCTGGCACTTGCAATTCCCTCCATCCCCACAGCAGAGCTCCCTTGTCCCAGAAATTCCCTGGCAATGCAGGGATGAAGGAAACAGGACAGGCTGTGGGGATCAGGGGCAGGGCACAGGCAGGGATTTGGGGTGGTTGTGAGCCCAGGGCAGGAGCCAGCCCTTGGCCTTGGTGAACATCATCCAATTGTCCTGGGCCCATGGCTCCAGCCTGTCCAGATCCCTCTGCAGAGCTTCCTGCCCTGCAGCACAGCCACACTCCCACCCAGCTTGGCCTCACCTGGACACTGACTCAGGGTGCCCTCCATGGCCTCGTCCAGACCAGCAAGAAAGAGATTTCACTGCCCTGGCCCCAATCCTGAGCCCTGGGGACACCCCTGGATGTGGCTCCATTGCCCAGCACACCTTGGGCTGGAATTCTGTATTTTATGGAGCTGTGCCTGCCTTTGGTTTGCTGACAATAAATGAACATCCCTCTGTGTCTCAGGCAGCTCCTTCTGCAAGGAAAGCAGGTGGGAGTTGGTGCCAAGGAGCTGAAAGCTGCAGGCACAGCCTGGAGGGGAGGGAGCTCAGATTTGCACAAGACTGCTCTGAGTGCCAGGGGTTGGATGGGGGAAATGGTGGGGTGGGGGTAGGGACAGAGTCTGACTGATTGTCACCCATAAAGGGTCTTGATTTTCATCTCTATTCAGACTGCATTAGGAGGTGCTTGGGATCAATGTCAACTGGAGATTGCTGATACCAATCTATAAATAGAAAACAAATAAATAGGAAAGTAGTGCTCCTCTGTTTTTGTTTTTAATTGAAATATGTTTTGAATGGAGTGAAAGCTTAGACAAGTCCTGCCTTATACTCACGTTTCTGGCAGTAGCTCTGTTTCAGGTGACCTGAATTCCAAATTGCTCTTGCTCTCAAGTTCCTTAGAATGCCTGATTAGATTTAATATAAAATAAATTATTTACTGGATGGACTCAAAATTAATCAAGAGACTTTAAACGGACTACTTACTGCACAGGAGAAACAAAAGAAGTACAGGTAGATTCAAACCCAGTGCACAATGAAGTTTCCTATATTACAGCTAGTGAAGAAATAGCAGAGATCAGGAGTCAATGGAACTTAGCACCAAACTGATGAGGGAGTACACATGGAGCCCTTTCACTCAGCTTCCAGAAAAGGAACCACAAAGATGCATCCAGACTTGGGGGAGGAACCCTACCCGTTTGCATGGACTATGCAGAAGATTTCTGTTTGGTGAAAGTTTTGTGTGGCTTTTATAGTGTGTAAAGTGAAGTGTGTGTCACTCAGAAATTCAAGGCTCATCTCCCTTCAGGCTGCTCTCAAGGCCAGGTGTTCATGGCCAGCTGGGAATTCCACCTCCCTGGCACCAGAGAGAACTCAGGACAGGACAGATGTCCAGCCTGGGTTATCTCAGCAGTTCCTGAGAGGGGGAAGATGCCCTGAGTGATGGCCCAGCTGATGGACAGAACAGATGAGCTCTGCTGTGCCATAGGGGAAGTCCTGCTGCAGGAACCTCATGGAACCAAGGGTCTGTTGTGACATTGTGATGGCTCCTGGAACCAAGGAGACCATGGTGACACCAATGAACCTCATGGAACTTAGGGTCTGTTGTGACATTGTGATGGCTTCTGGGATGGAAATGGCCTTGCTAAGAAAGCCAAAAGCCAAGGGAATGGATTAGTAATTATTAGAAAAATTTACCCTTCTTCCAGGTGTAATATCTGATGTAATTCGTGTAAAGTTGTAAATTAATAAACAGTGTTTGTATGAATAAAATAAACTCAGAAACCAAAAAGAAAACCACAAATGGAAAAAAAAACCAACACAGATTGCTTCACCACAACATTGTAACAGCCAACAAAAGCAGGACAGCCCAAATTAACAAGTGAATGGACGTGGCCACGAGGAGATGGCTCTCTTCAAAGACAGTCCAGAGAACACCCAGACACTGAGTGCCAAGCACCCAGGATTAATCGGGAAAAATACATCTCAATACCAACTTCCCTAAACCAAGGCCTGCCTTCATCAGAATTCATGGTCTCCCAGAATATGGCTTTGTCCAGCCCCATGCAGAGAAAGGAAACTACATGAATAAAATACATGAATAAGCGAAGCAAGGAAAGGAGACAAAGACCTCTGCTCCAGGCTATGAAAAACTGTATATAAACTGGACTGACCACAGTGGTTTTGTGAACATTGGGCAATCCGGAGCAGTAGAGTTTGGATCACAGTGTGTTTACCCGGGCTCGGTGTTGCTCTTTGCAATTTTGGCTGTCATGGACCGTATCCCAGCCATGAAATAAATTATCACTTATTTCTGATTATACTCAATTCGGCTAAATCTTTTTATTATCTATAACATAGGCAAGGTTAACCAAGCCATTCCCTACATTTCTCCTGTTCAGATTCTTTTAGTTGGCTGCTTTGAGAGGTCCAGCTTGTTCTAGTGCTTATCATGAGCAGATTGTACTCTTGATTTATGCACCAATGCACCAGATGTGGAATCGTCTACCCCGAACTCAGAAACAAACTCCCTCTGTCAGACCATTTTCACATTCCAGATAATTTTCAAGACGTCCACTGAGAGGTTGGAATGATTATCACACAACTCTCCACTTCTGGCTGCAGGCCCTGGAGATTCTTTCTCTGAATTCAGCCAGGCTTGTATTCCCTAGCAAGTCCTGCTACCACCTCCTGTTTTCTTAGATCAGAACAGTAACAGTGAAAACCTTACCCACGGCACAATTCCCCAGCCCACCAGCAAAAGAAAGGACAAGTTTTCAAGTTCTCAAAACCTTTGTCCTGCTTTGCTGCAGGACAGTGCAGCACGCACAGTGTGGAAAGCTAAGAGACTCTGCAGTTGGTGGCACGTCTTGTGACAGGAGCTCGTCCTCCAGGAAAAGTTTGTGAAAAGAGCAAACATCACTGTAGAGAAAATGCTTGGAACAGCAGAGCAGCTTTCCAGAAGTGAAATGACAATGGAAGGAAACAACCCAAGATGTTCACATATACTATTAATTCCTTTCCTTATACGCTCCCCTTTTCTGTGTTGCACCGGTTCTACATCAACTGATGTTACCTCGAAGACCTAGGACTTAGCAAGTTTGATGCACTCTGCAGTATCATTAGCTACACACAGTTTGCCTTCTCCCTGTTTTGCTTTGAAAGCAATGCTGGAGACATCAGAAACCTGCAAATGCAAGATTTTAAAGCACAGCATTTAGGTTGGCTATGGGTTCTATAGAGAGGGCACGTGCTCTCACAGTATTTCACCCTCAGCAGTGACAATACACAGCAGCAACAAAGGTGATTCCTAGGACATCGTGCAGGGGTCAAGACTCCGTCTCTTGGCTTAACATGGCAAAGTTCACATGTTTTGACAGACTGAGGATCCAAACTAGTTTGCTTTTCTAGCTGTGTCGATGAACAGCAGGACAAATAAAGCAGCCAGCAGTTTCTTTGCAGAGAGGGCCTTTGCTCCAGGCTGAAAGGGCTGGATTGGCAGGGAGGAGGCAGGCAGCTGAGCTGCTGTATAGGACTGGGATCCAAACTCGGCAGAAATAGCAGTTTCATTCTTTTATTTTAATTCTCCTGTCGGCAGTCTGCGATTTTCACCCGGAACTGAACAAGAAAATAGGAACAGCCCTGGGGATGAGGGCACCGCGCCGGGCGTGGCCCCTCTGCTGCCGCTGCCCACCCGGAGCGGCCGGAGAGCAGCGCTGCCCTGCAGGGGCTGCATTTCTCACTCCTCATGTGCTGCTCTGCCCTCCCACGGGGCTGACTCTGCCTGGCCCTGGCAGGCTCCTCCTTCGGCACTTTGCTCTGCTCCAGAGGAAAGTGCGGACAGCGCTTTGCTTGCTTGTGAGGAACAGACTGCAGCGCGGGGCGAGCGGGCGGGATAGGGCCCGGGGCATGCACAGGGGACAAGTTGCAAGCCTGCCGGAAATAAAAGTTCTGTTGTGAATGATATTCTATTTTTCCAATTTATCAAGCAACGAGATTAAATGTAGCAGCAAATTTTTAATAATAACAATTAAAAATGGATACAATTAAAGTATTAGAGAGGACTACAAAAATATCAAAGTATTAGAAATTAATACAATCAAAGTATTAAAATGAATATTGAATACATATATTTCAGGATAAGTAAAATTTGAGAGTAAGCAATTTAGTATAATTGAGGTTCGTATAAAGCATAAACAAAACCGACCGGGGAGGGGCCCCCCTCCGACCGGGGATACGGGGAGTGGCTCCCATTCCTCACGTACCAAAGCATCCAGACTAACAATCCCACTTATATACTGTAGGCTACAGAAGTTTCTAGAAAACTCCTCCTAGTTTCTATTCCTAAAAACTATATTGCACAGCGCATGCTCTACTAATGGGTTAGGGGGTCTCTCATCCTTTTGAGGGTCTTATTTCCGATGAAGGCTCATCGTCTTCATCAGTGACCGAGGTGTGACCTGCAGGTAGCACAGGCGTCCTGTGTGACTGAGCAGATGTTTTCCATAACAAGACTTTAACTGAGTCCCATGCTTAGAATCATCCCATTTTGTCCCATTTCAAGGTCAAAACTTTCTATTTCTAGATGCTGTTTGTCAGACCTACGTCCTTCTACTATTCTTGTTTGACTTTCTTCCAACCTTCTTCTTCGACTCCCAACATCTGGAAGATGTCCTTTGCCCTGTCTCACCCATCTCCCCCCTCACTCTGTAGCAATTGTCTTCTATTGATCTAAATACAATTTTGTTAATATAGTTACAATTTAATTGTCACGAATCACATTTATCACAGTTCCAATCTAATGAAGAAGCAGCTAAACAAGACGGTGGTTTTGAGTGGGTGCAGGAGGAAGAGATGCTCCGTGACTCCAGTTCGGCCCCGGTGCGGAGCGGCCCGTGCTGCCCCGGGGCGCACGGGACGGAACGGACACACCGGGAACGGACACACAGGGAACGGACACACGGGGAATGGACACACGGGGAACGGACACACAGGGAACGGAGACACGGGGAACGGACACACGGGGAACGGACATACAGGGAACGGACACACGGGGAACGGACACGCGGGGAACGGACACACGGGGAACGGACACACGGGGAACGGACATACAGGGAACGGACACACGGGGAACGGACACGCGGGGAACGGACGCACAGGGAACGGACACACGGGGAACGGACACACGGGGAACGGGCACACGGGGAACGGACACACGGGGAACGGACATACAGGGAACGGACACACGGGGAACGGACACGCGGTAAACGGACACACGGGGAACGGGCACACGGGGAACGGGCACACATGGAACGGACACACAGGGAATGGACACACGGGGAACGGGCACACGGGGAACGGACTCGCAGACAAACGCTCGTGGCGCTTCGGCAGCAGCAGCAGCAGAGAAGAAGCGATCCCGCAGACCCTCGACGTTCCTTCTCTTGTTCCTCGTCTCACTCTCCCGCTGTCCCACACTCTGTCGCGGTGTCCCGCAGCCTCTCCCAGTACCCCTTTCCCGGTCTCCCCCTTCCCTCTCGGTGTCCCTGTCCCGGCCCTTCCCTCTCCCCGCGTCAGGCCGGGCCATGTCCCCACCCCACTCCCGGCCCCGGGCGGGGCTGCCCCGTCCCCGCCCCCGGCCGTCCCGCCGCGGCCTCGCCTCCGCCCGGCTCTGGCGGTATTGGCGCTGGCGCTGCTGGGCGGGCATCAGTGCCTTGGCCGGGGGCGGCATCGCCGCTCTTTGGCTCCGCCTGTCCCGAGCCCGGTGCCGGCCCTGACGCGGAGTCCAGTCGCGGCTTCGGCGCCGGTGCCGGCTCCTCCCGGGGCCCGCGGAGGACACACGCGGCGCGGCCGCTCCCGCCGCCTCCGCTGCGGGTTCCCCGGCCCGAGCTCCGCCGCTCGGCAGCGCGGCCGCCGGCCCTGAGCCGCCGGGGCCCGGGGCGGGTGGGGATGCCCGGCCCGGGACGGTCGGGGGGCGCTCGGGGGCCGTGTCTGGCCCCGGGCCGAGCGCTGACGGCCGCGTGTCGCCCGCAGGGAAGGCGCAGGAGGCCTTGCAGGAGCGGTACCGGCTGGGTTCGCTGCTGGGCAGCGGCGGCTTCGGCAGCGTCTACTCGGGGACGCGCCTCGCGGACGGCGCCCCGGTGAGTGGCGGGGCCGGCGGCGGGCAGAGGACGAGGAGGAGGAGGGCGGGTGAGGAGGAAGAGAGGCAGAGGAGGAAGAGGAGGAGGCCGGGGCGCGGCGGAGCGGGCGGTAAGCTCAGCCCGCTTCTACCCCTTGCTCGCAGGTGGCAATCAAATGCGTGCCACGGGATCGCATCCGGCACTGGGGCGAGCTGGTGAGTGAGCGGGGCCAGCGGCCGAAGCCGGGGCGTGCCGGGCGGCGAGGAGCTGGGGCCCGGCAGGGTGGGAGCCGCCGGGAGCCCTGCAGGGAGAGCGAGCGGGGGATACAGAGCGTCCCGGGCTGGCTGAGGGGTCCCAGAGCCCTGGCACGGCCTCAGCCCCGCTGACGGCATCGTGGTCCTCGCGCAGCCCCACGGCGCCCGTGCGCCCCTGGAGATCGTGCTGCTGGACAAGGTGTCCTCTGGGTGTGCTGCTGTCATTCAGCTCCTGGAGTGGGTTGAGCTGCCCAACAGCTTCTTGTTGGTGCTGGAGCGTCCGGAGCGGTGCCAGGACCTGTCGGGTTTGCTGGCGGAGCGGAGGTTCCTGCCGGAGGAGGAGGCGCGGGGGCTGTTCCGCCAGGTGCTGGAGGCCGTGCGGCACTGCAGCAGCTGCGGGGTCCTGCACAGGGACATCAAGCCCGAGAACATCGTGCTCGACCTGGCCACCGGACAGCTGAAACTGATCGACTTTGGCTGTGGCGCCTTCCTCCAGGACACAGCCTACACCCAGTTTGCAGGTGAGCCCTCCCAGGGGATGCTCCTGGGCATCTTATGGCCCAGCCGGGCTGCAGCACCGAGGCTTCTGCCTATTGGAGCCGGGATGGGATTAATGCTTGAGCCAAGTTGATTTGGGTGGGCGTGTGAGGTGGGCCAGCTCCCAGCCCTGCTGACAGCCTTCATCACCCACTGTGCCCTGGGCTGGGGTTGGAGCTGGGGCAGCCAGGCCGACAAAAACCCCATGGGGGTAAGAGAGGGGGGGGGGCTCTGACCCCGTGCCCTGGCTGGTTTGGTGTGCAGGCGAGGAAAGGCTCGAACTGCACCTCTCCCCTTGTTTGCCTTGGCTTACTAACATTTTCTGAGGGCCGTGCAGGCGGGGAGGAGAGTGGGTTTTCTCCACCCCTGGGTGGGTTTTTCTTTTGTGTGCCACGGTTGGGCCTTCTCAAGGCTTCTGCTGCCCTCTTCCAGCACCAGTGGTTTCTTTTCCAGCCCCGAGTCTGTACACAAGTCCCAAGTGCTGGTGAGAGGGCAGCGAGTCACCCCGTGTGCCACTGGGGCAGCCCCTGCATGCCCAGGGATGCTGGGGCGAGGCTCTGGGAGCAGCAGCATCCTCCTTCTGAACTCCATCTGTATTCCATAGGAACCCTGTCCTACAGCCCACCAGAGTGGATCCAGCACCAGCACTACCATGGCGATGCAGCAACGATCTGGTCCCTGGGCCTCCTGCTGTACCACCTGGTCGTGGGGAAGCACCCGTTCAGGAGGGGCCAGGAGATCATCTGGGGACGGATCTTGTTCCCACAACGGCTCTCTCAAGGTGGATCCTCATCTCTGGGCAGGGGGGAATAGCAGTGCTGGGAGACAGCAGCGGGGTCGTGAGCATCCTGCTCTGGCAGCTGCTGAGGAGGTGGCACAAGTCCTGCTCTCCTGCTCTCCTCTAAACAGTAAATCCATGGGGAAGTTTAGGCACAACCCTGGGTACACCCAGCATGGCCTGGGCACGGGAACGGGGTGGGGGGGAGGCAACTTCTGCAACGTACTGGTGATTTCTGGTTTCTCTCTTCAGAGTGCCAAGATGTTATTAAGAGGAGTTTGTCCATGCAACCGTTGGACAGGCCATCCTTAGAAGACCTTTTCCACGATCCTTGGATTCAGGGTGTTCATCTGCCCTAGAAGATGGGAGAGATCCATGGGCACATCTGGATCCAGGAGCCTGGCAGGTAACAGCTGCACACATCTCTTGGAAATCAGTGGCAAAGCAAACCAGAGTGCCTGTAGCTCTGAGCAGGGATCATCAGAAGGGAGCATGCAGCTCTTGGGCTGGAGCTGAGCTGGAGACCTGGTGTGGCAAGTACTGGTGGCCACCATCCCCCCTAGGTTTGCTTGTTTGGTTCACTGATGGCTGGGGCCCTGGGCAGAACACTGACAGCCTGGTCTGGCCCCCAGGGAAGGAGAAGGAGCCCCTGGAGAAGCTGTTCCAGGTGGGGCTGCTGCCGGACACACCAAGGACACCCTCAATGACAAGAATCTGTTCCTCGACCTGGCCAGCTGAAGATGATCGACTTTGATTCTGGCACCTTCTTCACAGACACACTCCACACCCAATTTGTGGGTGAGTCCACAGCCAGGGGGATGCTCCCAGATCTGGGCACAGCATAGCCTGGCCGGGCACCAAAGATTTCCCCAATTGCTGGGGCAGATGCCATGAATTCTTCAGTTGGCTGCCAAGCTGCTTTTTGGCTCTGGGCAGCTGCTGAGGGGCTGGATGTGCCATGGCTGGCTGCAGGCTGGGCACAGTCCTGCCCTCCTGCTCTGCTCCCAGAGGCAGCAGTGATTGGGAGGTTTGTGCCCAGCTCTGGGCACGGCCAGCACGGCCTGGGCACTGCGGGAGCTGGGACAAGGGGGACAGGAGCCTTCAGCTGACGGGCGGTTTCTGGTTTCTCTCCTTGCAGCCGGGCTCTGCAGATGCTGAGGCTTCTCTGGGCTCTGCCAGGGCTCTGCTGGGCTCAGCCCTGGGCACGGCTGGGCCCACTCTGCCCTCCCATGGCTCTGACAGCTTTGCATCAGACGAGCCCGTTCCGAGCACAGCGCCTGAGCTTTGTGCTTCTGCAGGTGAGGGAGACTCTCCTGCAGGCCAAGACATTGCAGTTAGGGACACACGTCCAGTTGGCAAGAACCCAAACTCTCCACAGTCCCAGCTGAACGCCTGGATCTCCACAGGATGTTTAGTCTGTCCCACTTGTCATTCCTTTTTGGTTAGAATTGTGCAATTGCACTTTCTTCCTCCTCTAGAAGTGCCACGAGTGGGCAAAACCTGGCGAGGGGGCCGTGTTCCTAAGGCAGTGCAGTCTGGAGCTGATGGATGGAGAATTGCCCTTCTGCACTTCCAAACCAAGCAAAAAGCCGTAAGTGGGACTTTGTGTCTTTAAGAAGCCTCTGACAGTTTCAAAGGGAATGTGCAGCTCATTCACAGGCTGAGAAGGAAGGGCATCTTCTAAAAGATTTGGGCGGTGACAGAGTTGAGATTGCCAGTCCTGCCAGGAGCTGGCAAGGCACAAAGCAATTTCTTCTTGCTTCACACCAATTTCACCACAATTTAAAAGAACAGTATTGGAAACAAATCCCAAAATCTTTTTTAAAAAGGTTACGGAGGCCAGTAAGATGCATCAATGCCATTGATTCTCATTTGCAAAGTGAAGAACTGAGTTTTCTGTTGCAAAAGATCAGTTACCTCTTAAAGTTACAGAAGATTTTTCACTGCACACTTGGGTTTTGCTTTTATCTTTCACATTTTATAGAGGTTTTTTCCTTTTTCTTTTCCTTAAAACAGAAAATATGCCATAAAATAGGAGCGTCCTCTGCTCCTGGTTCCTGTGTTGAGCATCTCCTTCCCGCTGGCTGAGCTGCTCAGGCAGAGCCCGGCAGCTCCTGGCCCTGCAGGGCTGAGGCTTTTCCCCATTGCTGGGCACAGACTGATGGAGCAGCACTGCTGAGCACGGGGACACACAGAGGGACCAGGAGCAGCTGCCTTTGTCCACCTGGAGCTCCAAGGCCCAAACTCTGAGCAGACAGGGCTGGAAGGGACTGACAGGCTCCCTGTTTGCTGTGCTGCCCCACTTGTGTCCGGCCCAGCTCAGTGTGGGGCAGAGGGAGAACAAGGGGCAGCTTCCCCTCTGACCCCAGGGCTTTGGACGCTGTCAGCACCAGCTGCTCCAGCCACCGTCTCTGCTGGCACTGACAGCAACACCCAAATTGTGGCTGATCCCGAGGGAGCAGCAGCAGGGCCTGGATCTGATCCCTGACTCTGGGGCAGGGCTGGACAAATGACCCCCACAGCAGCAGCAGCAGCAGCACATGGACCTGACTTTCAGCACAGCCCCTGCCACTCTTCCCTCCCGTGTGCAGTGGTGTCACAGCAGCCTGGGCCACCTGGGAGCCCCCAGGGCCAGCAGGGACTGGAGATGGCAGCCCTGGGCTCCTGGAGGTTGTGCAGGGAACAGAGGTGAGGACTCGCTCTCCATGTGGAGCTTCCAGATGGAAAAGGCTGCTGTGAGCAGGCAGCTCCAAGGGCACAGAAAGGAGGGGCTGGAGCCCCTGATCTGTGCCAGTTCCACAATCCTGGGCAGCAGCCACCGAGCACAGGGGGAACAGAGGACACAGCAAGAGGGACAAAACCAGTCAAGGTCAGAGACTGGGAAGAGCCAGAGCTGGGAGCAGGAACAGCTGCTCCATTGCACCCTTGGAGAAAGCTCTTGGCTGGTTCAAAGTGCTGAAAGGTGTGAAGGGCAGAGAGGAGAGCACAGCAAACAATGCTCCTGTTTCCACAGCCTCCCCTCTCAGTGTCCCAGAAGGAATTGGATGAACTGTGTTCTTCTCTCTGAGTCATCTCGTTCAGCATGAGCAGCTCAGCACCAGGAGCTAAAGGACCTGAAGCCTTAGGCCACAAGAGCTGACCAAGAGGGAGCTTTTGACCAAAGTAATGCTGCTAACATGGTGTCACGATCCGCTATTAATGCAGAGCGGGGGTCGTGATGGTTCTTTTGATCTCAAAGGTGCAAACAGGCAAAATGCAGGGGACAAAATCAGTTTATTCAACAGCAGAAAATCAGTTTAGTCAACAACAGCAATGCATTTCATCAAATGCCAACAATTCAGTTACGGTAAAGGGGAGAGGTACAGGATAAGGAAAGGGGAAGGAAAGGAAGGGATGGGAGAATAGCTACCAACAGACGAGACGGGCGTCCTCGCGGGTCATCCGATAGACGAGTCCTCGTCCGTGGGGAGATCTCAGGGGTCTTCATCAGTGGAGAGATCTCAAAGGGTCTTTTCCAGAGGGTCGCTCTTTTATAGTCCTTCTCCAAAGCGAGTGGCCTCTAGCCAAAAGGTGGGAAGATTTATGGACCATTGTGTGGTGCTGCAGGAGACAGGTACGGACAATCAGTCCTCAGTTGATGCAACACAGTCTCTGGTTGGTGCCACGACAGCACGGTCCAGTGAACACAATACACCAGCACACAGTCATGAGCATCCACCTTGGCCCGGCCAGTAAACCATTGTTCGGAGTCAGTCTGGGTGGGGTCCTCAAGGTCTCCTTGCGACGGTCGGGAGGCAAAGTCGAGGGGAACTTCGGACCGACCCTTACACCACCCCGTGACTCACGATCGTCGTCAAGAGCGCCCTTTTGTAGAGTTGTAGTGAAGTCTTCAGTTGTGGTGTCTTCAGGACTCGTCCCCGTTGGTAGCATACCCCAGAAAAAACAGAGACAGGAGAGTAGGAAAAAGATAAGGGACAGGATAAGGAAAAGGAGAAAAGGGAAAACAAAACAGATCAATTATGTTCAATTTTGTTGATTGCTAACGTCTTCAAACAATTTGTTCAATTTTTGATTAGAAATAAAAAGCAAGTTTTTGATCTCAATTCTTTAAATTTTTTCAGTATTGATTAGAAATAAAGCAAGTTTTTGATTAAACAATTCTTTGTTCAATTTTTGATTAGAAATAAATCAATTTTTAAAGCAAGTTTTTGATTAAACAATTCTTATTAAAAAAAAAAGGAAAATATTCATTTTTCATTTTATCTGAAACCTTGTGTCAATAACCCTGGGGATGTCAACAGTAGCCGATCTGGGTATATCTGTCACAGATGCCAATTGTGTTAATCGTTTCGTTATCCTCCAAGTCATGATGTATAGAATTGCTGACAAAACAAAACCAATTAAAACTAAAATCAAGAGAACAATGGTGGGATGACACAATTTGTTCAGGATACCTGTAGCAGTAGGTGACCACCCAAATAGAGTATCCCACCACCTGTGTTCAGCATCTGCCTTTACTCTTTCTAAAACACGATGTATTTTTTCCACATTGTGATGAACAGCTATTAGAGTTTTCTGTCCGTTTTTCTTGATCCTCTCCAAAATTTCGATCAGATCTTGGTGGAGCAACAATTGCTTCACCAGAGAGAGGTTCATTCCAATTGGAGTGGGCAATAGATGGTGGATCAGTGTGTAATTTGACTGCAAAAGATGGTGAGAAGTAACTGGGGCTACATAGGAAAAATCACATCCTGAAATCCTAGTAAAGTTGCAGACACAAAAGTTTGAATGATTTTTAGTATTCAGTACCAAATTTTCTATAAAAACACTATCACAAGCGGTTCTAAAGCATGCACATCCATTGCCTATATATACTAATACAGTTTCAGGAATCTCATTTGGATGGATTTCAAAGTTACAAACGTTCTGTTCTGTGTCCAAGCAGATATCTTGAGCTCTGATTGCATTACTTTCACAGATAAACCCTTGTTGTTCCCGGACAATGCAAGTTTCCAAATTGACAGTTTGCCACCTCCCACCGATTTGACGGGCCCATTCCCTATGCTCAAAAGGATAGAGAATAGCTCCGTCATGGTTCAACCCTAATGCAATGATGGGGAATATTGAATGCACTGAAGCATTACGAATCGTCAGTACAAAGGCTGTGGCAATGCTTGTGCTGGGATCATAGGTAAAATTTACTAAGTTCCACCAGGACTGGAATTCTTTTTCAAAATCAGTGGCACTGTCCCAGACTATTTTTCGGATTTCAGTGGGAAAAGTGCCTTCCTCACCTTCTCTTATAATTAAAGCAGCAACTGACTGCATCCACAACTGGGCCTGGATACAACTGAGAGCCAAAGAGATGTTATTTTGAGTAGCACCAAGTGCATCGATTATCAATTTGTGGTCATTTACGTTTACCTTTTCCCAACTTGGTAATATGTTTGATAACAACCACTGTTGGGTCCCCAAAGCTGTTAAGGCTGTTTGTAGGGGCCGTTGTAATTTGGTTACATCTCCAGCTGTGGTAGCCAATTTATTCATTAGTACTTCCGAATCGATGCTATTCAAAATTCCCAATCCTGTTCCCACAACACCGGTTATGTCTCTTGCCATTCGTTTTTTAGCAGGATTTCGTTTCCGCAGCCAGGTTGTCCATCCCTCAAAAGAAGTTTGCAGAAAGGGTGAACAAGCTGGTTGGACTTCTGAGACATTATTTTGCATCAATAATTTGATTTGTTTGAGAGACCATGCCGGATTAAACAATATTTGTTGTTGGCCAGTTTTTCTAATTACATAAGGTCCAAATTGAAAAATCGTAGGGCTTAGCACAACCGGTGGTTGGGTAGTAGGTGTTACAACATTAACATCAAGCTCTCCCCAGTATTTTGTATTATTTTTCCCACACATGATTTTATAGGAAAATTGTACAGCAGTTAGGTTTAGCCAACAGTCTTGATTTTGGGGCTTGCAATATAAAGTCCGGCCATGAGATCCTATGCCATAACTGTATGCAGGTTCGGTGAGGGATCCAGTTGCTAATTTACAAGTTATTGCGACATTATCACCTTGTGTCACCAAGAAAGGAGGGAAAACCTTGTTTTTGTCATCTAACACTAGGGGGGTACTTACACCACGGTATATAACTACGGCGGTTAGCGTGGGTTTTTCTATAGCATTTATTCTGAATTTATAGGTCAGGCCTTTCAAGCTGGACTCATCTGTTGTGTTATTCTGCCAGGAGCATGTTACATAGGTTGGTCTGGTTAAAGTAAAGTTATGCCAACAGTCTGTAAGTTCATCTGCACAAAGCTTTGTAACTTCAACGTTGTTGGTGTCAGGGTCCAGGGTATAGTTACCAACCTTCCTTTGGCGACAGCACAGTATTAGGGGAGCTTGTTTTTTACATGTCCATGCTGTTGTGGGGCAGAGACTCGCCGTGATGTTAGGGTGCAAACTACTGGTTATATCTGTTTTTAAGTAATTCCCGGTGATTGTAATGGTGGTGGCTTTCTCCTGAAAGGATTTTTCCACTTTTCTGCATCCTACCTTGATCTCTTCACCAATTATTCCTGTTAGTACCCTAGCCCAGTCCTTTTTGTCCCAACCCCAGTCACTTGAACGGTATACCTCAGAATCGTGCAGTACTACGGTCGCAAGGCTTGGGTGACGATCTCTGGGGTAGGGTCCTAGAGCACTGGTATGCCTGATGGAAGCTTCAGACCACGGCCACTGGGCCGAGTTTTGGCCATGGTGTGGTGGTAGGATACAGAAAAATATCAAAAAGATGATCATGGTTCGTCCAGTCCCCATGTCCCTCGGTGGTCTTCTGTGAAAGCAAACATAACAGAGTCTGCCACCAAAAGGCAGGAGGTCAAAATGATGGAACAATCCAACGGGTACTTATCCGATGCTCTTTTCCCAGAGCATTGGTGGCTACCCATGCATATTTATTTAGAGGAGTTTTTAGTACTAGTGGTACTTCTCCTACAGTAGGGAGGTTTACCAAAACAGGTTGCCCAGGATAATGGACTGGATTTTTGGAATCATTAGGTCCCTGTAGTGCAGGAATGATGCTTGGGGCTTTTAGACAAAAAGCAGTTATTTTGGGACACCCGTTTACCCCCCATCTGTCATTTATACCTTTTACAGCTTGCCATAATCGAAGATCCCAACCTCCCTCATGTGGCTTTAGGAGTCGCTTTAGAAGACCATTGGTCCTTTCTACAATCCCGTTGGCTTGAGGATAATAGGGGGTGTGAAAAGTCCACTTTATTCCTTCTTCCCTTGCCCATTCCTGTACTACTTTAGCAGTAAAGTGGGACCCATTGTCAGATTGAATCTCCTGCGGCTTTGGAAATGTTCCAAACCATTCTCGCAATGCCTTAACAGTATTTTCTCCTGTAGCTCTATTAAAGGCTTCAGCTTGAACTAGCCCTGAAATTATTTCCACTCCCACCAGCACGAAGTGTTTACCACCAGACTTCTTAAAGGGGCCGATATAATCTACCTGCCATGCATCCCATAGGCCTTTACCTTTCCTTAAGTGCAAAGGGTCATCTTCCAAAGGATGCCTTTCTAGTCGTCTGCGGCATTGCTCACAGGCTGATATGCATGTTTTACACATTTCCCTGGTGACAGGCCAGCCACGAGCAAGGGCTTCTTTGTATAAATCTTTGGCACCTGTGTGTTGTCTTTTTATATGCAACCATTCTAACAGATGTTCCCAATCTTCTGTAATTTGTTCCTTTTTCAGGGGACTTAGTCTTGCTAACTCATCAGCAGCATTATTCCATTCACCAGCTAAATTTCCATCTGTCTGATGGGAAGCCACCCACCCCACAGCAAAGTTCCCGTGACTTGCTATATCTAGAATTTCTTGCCATTTTTCCTTGTGCCATACTGGGATTCTGTTGACTTCCCAATCATTTTGCTGCCAGAAAGGAAGCCACTCTGTACATCCTTTAAACACAGCATAGGAGTCAGTGTAAATACAAACAAGAGAGGTATTATGTGCCTCCTGCTTGAAAACACTCCAAACGGCAATCAGTTCACCAACCTGAGCACTGCCTTCTCCCTCAGTAATAATTCGTTCACCAGATGAAGTATGAAGGGCTACTGCTCTGTATTTCCACACTTTTCCCTCTCGTTTGGCAGAGGCATCAGTAAACCAGGAATTCACTGATTGTTCAGGGGAGAAAGGAGGGGCCACTTTAATTACTGAGGCAGGTTTATCGTGGCTGTTAGCCAAATTCTCTGTTTCTTGTATAGCCAGACTTTTTGCAGCTCCTTCTGTTACAGAGAAGATGTTACAGTAATGTTCTATCTGGGCATACCACTTCCTGACTGAGGATCTCTGGGCCACCCCGTCAGGGGGAGGGGTCCCGTTGGTGACTGCTTTGATAACTTTGAAGGGGCCTCTTAATACAATTGGTTGTTGACGTGTAATTTTTTCCACTTCTATGAGAGCTATACTAACAACAAAAAGCCCCTTTTCCCAGGTGGTGTATCTTTTTTCGGCATCTTTAAAACCACGAGAATAAAAACCAACCGGCCTTGTAGGGCCTTCTGGACCCCGTTGCCATATGTGCACTGATAGTCCCGAAGTAGCAAATCCCCATTCTACCTGGAAAGGATCTGTGGGATGAATAGGGCCTAGGGCTTGATGTGCAGTTGCTTCGAAAATCAGAAGTTGTAGTGCTTCCTCCTGAGAAGGGGTCCAATCCCATTTTACTTTTTTCCTCAGCAAGTCATAAAGGGGTCTGGCAATAATTGAAAAATCAGGGATGTGTTTTCTCCAAAACACTAATAATCCCAGAGCTTGTTGAAGCTCTTTCCTGGATCCGGGCATTTTAATTTGATCCAGAGAAGTTAGGGTATCTGGTGGAATACATGTCATGCCTCCTTTCCACCAAATCCCTAAAAACTTCACTTCCTGTGAGGGTTTTTGAATTTTCTCTGGGGGAATTTGTAAGTCAAGGCTTTCCAGATGAGAGATTATTTTCTGTTGGGTATCCCCCACTACTTCTATTTCATCCCCTCCCACCAGAATATCATCAATGTATTGATAGACAGCTACATTGTCAGGTTTGGGTATCTTTTCTAATTCCTGTGCTAAAGCATGGTGGGCTAGAGTAGGGGAGTGTTTATAGCCTTGAGGAAGCCTAGTGAAGGTGTATTGCTGTCCTTCCCAGGTGAAGGCAAAACGGTCCATGTCCTCTGGTTGTATAGGTATCATAAAGAACATGTCTTTGACATCTATAGTTGCCATGATTGTATGAGCCTTCTCCTGAATTGAAGTTATAAGTTCAGCTAAATTTGGGACAGCTGCTGTGAGAGGATCTGTGTTTGCATTTAGTCTGCGAAAATCTACTGTCAGCCTCCACTTTCCGTTAGGTTTACGGACTGGCCACACTGGGGAGTTAAAGGGAGAATGAGTGTCAATTATCACTCCCTGATCTCTCAGGTCCTGAATAACTGGCTTGATTCCTTCTTTGGCACCAGTGGGAAGTGGGTATTGTTTCACATTAGTAATTTTACTGAAAGGTAAGGAGGGTGCAGTTTGGAGCAGATTAATATTAAAACGTGGTGTGCCAAAAGACCAGAGACAACCCTCCTCGTCTTCCCACTGCCTCCCAGCGAGGACATCCATTCCTAATAAATCATTTGGAATATCCCCAATTACAATTTTAATAAGTAACAAATTCTCTTCTCCAGGTAGTAGGATTTTTATCAGAGCTATATCCATAGCTTCTGTGGTCCCCAAGGCATTAAGGACAAAGCATTGTCTCCTCGTTGGAACAACTCCACATTTCTGCGCAGCTTTTCTTGTTAGTGCAGAAATTTGAGCTCCAGTGTCAACCACAAAAGTGACAGGTGACCTTCTAGGACCAACTATTGCTGTTATCAGGAGGTCCCCAGTATTGTGGTTTCTGGTGAGCGTTCTAAGAAATAACCAGTTTCCCCCCCCATCCCTCTGCTCACCCATGAGAGATGGGGTTTCTAGTTTCCCTGCTTCTGAAGCCGTTTTAGTTCCATTCCCAAAGACTGAGAAGGAGGAAACTCTGACTCAGCTCTCAGAACCTGTAGAGGAGATTGATTTGGCTCACTGCCCAGAATCTGGGGCGGGGTTAGGTTTGACTCACTGACCATGACTGGTGGAGGAGGAGGTGCACTAGGCTGAACAGTAGGAGAGTTTGATGTAAGGATCTTAGGGCAATGCCAATTCACAACAATTTTTATCAACTTGTCAAGTGGTAAGCCATCCATAACATCTTTAGGAATTTGTTTCTTTAACCCCAACGACCACCAGTACTGACGAGAAGTATTCAACTTCCCCTTTTCTGGCTTATCACTACTAGGAGAAATGATGTGTCTAACACCCTTGGTTTTCTCCACTTTATCCTCTGGGATTTTTACGGGTCCATATTTCCTACTGAAATTCAGCAATTCCTCTGCCACTTCGCTCCATGTCCAGATTTTACGGTTATTGTCCGGAGACTCTGGAGTCCGTCTAGGAGGGGTTTCATGGGGAGGGAAAGAGTCCACGGAACCAGATCGCTCACGTGAGTTTCCAAGAAATCTATCTAATCTTTCTACAGGTGTCATGGATGCAATAGTTTTTTGAAGGAGAATTGCGGTAGATTTGAGAGTTTCTGGGAGACCACGAATTAAAGGGGTCATGATTTCAGGCATTACAGGTAATTGCATAGGTGATTCATAGGTGGTAGTCAGTTTTCTCTCATGTATCATTTGCAAGCAAGCAGCTTTGTGAATGTTTTCCAAAAGTTGGTCGAGAGCACCAACTAAAGCTATAGGGTCTCCCCTTTCCAGGGGGTTAAGCCCCCCGGCCCAGAAAGCTGCACGTTGGGTCAAGGACCATGGGTAGCTTTTATCTCCGGTTGTTAAGAAAACTCCATGTCCCCAGTACCCACTAGCTTCGCTTTCTGATAATTTAATCTGATCTCCCCCAGTAAGAGACACTCGAAATACATATTCAGTTTCTGTTTCATGAGGGAGTCGCCCATATTCTTTTTTCAGTTTTGCTAATTCAGTGGCAGAATATGGGATTTCTTTTGTAGATATGTTTGGTTCAAAATCATCAGGACCAAGATAAGTATATTGTGTTTTAACCATAGGTCTTAATTTTGGACAGCAGTTTTCCCCAAGATTTTTCATTACAGTTAACTCCTTTTGGGGATAAATTTGATTAATGTGAACAATCTCCTTTTCCTCTGTTTCTGTGTGTGTTTCATTCTGCTTTAATTTTTTTGCACATTCCTTTTTTAGGGCAGCCTGTAGCATATGATTTTCGTCTCGCAATGAGTGGTTCTCATTTTGCAGAATTTGAACAAGATTTTGCAAAGAATCTATAATTGTGCTTTCTTCACTCACTCGCTTAAAGCGAGTTTCTATGGCTGCCGTAAGACAAGCTCCCAAAACTGAGCAGAGTATGGTTTTATTTTTGCCCAGTTTGAACCTTGACTCATGTTGCAAGGAATATATCCTATCAATCACATTCTCCAGATTAAACCAATTATTGTTCGCCCATTCCTCCCCACCTTGGGACAGTCTGGCGCTATACTTAGCTAATAGAGCATAGAATGCAGCTTTATTTGTTACAGTGGAATTCTCAGTCATTTTGTGAAGGGATAAGTAAAAACCACAACAGGGAGGTCTATTGCTTAAGTTACCACACACAACGAAACAGCTTCCGCTGTGTGCCCCCCTTCGCTTCCCTGTGTAGGTGAAGAGACCAAACTACTTGGGAGGTACTCCTTAGTTACCAAAACACCAGGTTGTCTCTTCACTGCACCAAGTAGTCAAACATCATAAAAAACAACAAAACAACAACAACAACAACAACAACAGCAACAACAACAACAACAACAACAGTGTCCCGCCTTTTGCACCAGTAGATCTTTTGTGAAATTCTGACGACAGAACCCTCAAGCGAGTCTGGGGATGCTCCACACCAAGGTGTCTGCAGTCTGCGGGAAATCAGAAAAACCCCCCTTGCTTTCTAGACAGGCTCACCCATCCGAGGTGGCCAGCTAGGTGCGGCTGGAGTAAGACTTCCTTCCCCTGATACAGACTACAGACAACCTTGCATCCCTTCTGTCTGCCAGAAAATCCTGTCCGTGACGCCAATTTAATGTCACGATCCGCTATTAATGCAGAGCGGGGGTCGTGATGGTTCTTTTGATCTCAAAGGTGCAAACAGGCAAAATGCAGGGGACAAAATCAGTTTATTCAACAACAGAAAATCAGTTTAGTCAACAACAGCAATGCATTTCATCAAATGCCAACAATTCAGTTACGGTAAAGGGGAGAGGTACAGGATAAGGAAAGGGGAAGGAAAGGAAGGGATGGGAGAATAGCTACCAACAGACGAGACGGGCGTCCTCGCGGGTCATCCGATAGACGAGTCCTCGTCCGTGGGGAGATCTCAGGGGTCTTCATCAGTGGAGAGATCTCAAAGGGTCTTTTCCAGAGGGTCGCTCTTTTATAGTCCTTCTCCAAAGCGAGTGGCCTCTAGCCAAAAGGTGGGAAGATTTATGGACCATTGTGTGGTGCTGCAGGAGACAGGTACGGACAATCAGTCCTCAGTTGATGCAACACAGTCTCTGGTTGGTGCCACGACAGCACAGTCCAGTGAACACAATACACCAGCACACAGTCACGAGCATCCACCTTGGCCCGGCCAGTAAACCATTGTTCGGAGTCAGTCTGGGTGGGGTCCTCAAGGTCTCCTTGCGACGGTCGGGAGGCAAAGTCGAGGGGAACTTCGGACCGACCCTTACACATGGACCTAGCTGAATGCAGCAGATGGAATCCTTTCTGTAGGGAAAGACCTCTGAGCTCATCCAGTCCAGCCATTCACCCAGCAGTGTCAAGTTCAGCACTAAACCCAGTCCTGAAGTGCCAAGGCCTGAGTGAGGCCTGAACAACAGGCCCTGAGCCAAAGGTGACCTCTCGATGAACTTTCCAACCAAAGGTTATCTTTGTATCCACTCATTCCTGAAATATGCAGGATCATTAGCATTGTGATAGATGTATCCACTCCTTAGGGAAACATGGATTGACCTTTTTGCATTTAAAACCAGACAAGGCCACGAAATCCGACATCTGGCCTTGTTTGAGGCTGTATGGTCAAAGTCAGCTCCCTTGGGTCCTCCTTGAGCCCTGGCCAGGCTTTGGGAGGGACCCAAGAGGAGAATGAAAGCAGCTGTTCCCTCACTAGAAGTGCTGTCAGTTTGTTTATTCAAGCACTATCAAAGCATCCAAAAATTGCATCTCAGAAAAAGAAAAGAACTTGTGGGTTTGGGAAGACAAGGATGGATTTTGTTGACAGCACATTGGAAACAGCACCAACAGAAGGAAGAATCGGTTTTGGAACACTCCCACATGGAGTGACAGAGGAGGGTTTAAATCTTGAGCTTGGGTTCATTTCTTCAAGTGAAATAGAATATTATTATTCATAAGAATGGTTATATAAAAATATAACATGATCTTTTTTTTTAGATATCATTAAAAATTGATAATGTGAAATAATGCTGACAATGCTAATATGTCAGCTTTGGCTGCTCACTGTGACACTAAATACCCTACAGAAAAGGACTAGCCAAGACCCAAACATCAGTGGTAAACTTTGCAAATTGTATAGAAGGAATAAAGGAGGAAGGGATGAAATTGGCTATTTTTATGGGGTTTGCTGGTAC
This sequence comes from Sturnus vulgaris, assembly GCF_052056855.1. Lineage (NCBI taxonomy): Eukaryota > Metazoa > Chordata > Aves > Passeriformes > Sturnidae > Sturnus > Sturnus vulgaris. The sequence goes on along the minus strand of NW_028276155.1, from coordinate 3,325,864 downwards.
TGTGATGTGGAATGCTTTGTGTGTTCCTGTGAAAAATGCAGTGAATAAGACATAAGGGTTTTTCATATACCAGATTATCCACAAGCTGCAGGATTGGTTGAACAGATGAAGGGATTGTTAAAAGAGTAGTTGAAGATATGAGGAGATTGGGAACCTGTCCCAGTGGAGAACCCATCTCCCAGATGTGCTCCATGCCCTAAACAATGGGCCCACTGGGAAATGGAAACCTCCTGGCTGTGCATGGCTGCACCCAATTTGCAAATACAGCCATGGACAGTGACACTGTGACTGCCTGGGAAATTATTCCGGGTGTGATGGCCCCTGACAGGGCCCCCCCAGAGGCTGCAGGGCTGGGCCTTCTGCATTGGAATTAATTAGGATAAATCAGAAACAAATGAGACTTAACAATACAGGAACAGGAATTCAGATTCCTCCAGGACACTTTGGTTTGATAACTGCTTGCTGGAGCTTGGCCTTACAAAGCATTCATGTCATGGAAGGAAGAACTGATGCAGATTATCTAGGAGAAATTTAAATAATTCGGTTAAGTAATAGTGAACAAGATTGGATTATTCAACCCCATGGCAGGGTGGCACAGTTACTGATATTGCAGTTTTAACAACAATTGTGAAAGAAGGAGATCCACCTCAAATCCACCTCTGTTTGTAGAGACAGAGTGTTTGGATGCAGCAGTCCTAATAATGGAGCCAGAGTGTGGGTCCAGAGGCCAAATGGCCCTCCCAGGCCAGCTGAAGGAACAGCTCTGGGGAAAGACAACACTGTTTGAATCCTGAAACCTGGGCAGAAGCAATGGGAATGTGTCCCTGCAGCCAAGTGCTGTGTGCCAGAACAAGTGGATGTTATGGGATATTGTTTTACAGATCCTGCCAGACCAAATCTCCCTGTTTGCCCCAACGCCCCCTTTGGAAAATGCTCTGATCCACGGGGCTCCATGTGAAGGCTGATGTGACACTGAGGGACCTCCACACAAATTCCATCCAGGAGCCTGGGGGCCCCTCAGGAGCTGGGACCTGGCGTCTCTCCAGCCTGAGGGGAAAGGAGCCCACCAAGCCTTGTCAGCCACAGGCAGTGCAGTAAAGCTGGACAGCAAAGGACCTTGGGGACATTAGTGTGGAATTAAAAAGGCATCAGCTCCATGGACAACAGAATTATTGTTCTTAACCCGAATGAGATGGAGGAAAAAGAATGAACAACCTTGTCACTAAAGTACTGTCTTGTTCAAGTTGTCTTGAGAGTCAGCCAGAATCTTTGCTTGCCAGAAACACCTCTAGAGTTTCTCCAAGGGATGAGTCATGAGATTCTTATGAAAATTTAAAGATCAAAGTAACCAAAATACTCAGTTTACCTAATTGCTGGAAATGTTGTCAGCTGATGTTGGGAGGAGTGGGGTTCCCTTGGAGGGCTCACTCAGTGGGGCGGCCAGAACTCTGTCACTGGGCTCTGACTCATAACTCATAACAGAAACTGCGCTGTGGAACAAGGGAATACAATTACCAGTTTTACAGGATTCACTATGATTTCCCTTCAGGAGAAACCAAGCCCTGTTACAGTTAGAGGCCACAATGTGAAAGGATTTCTGTGCTTTACCATCGCTCCCAATGTCAGTAGAACTCGGGGTGCTGGAGCTGGTCAGGGTCAGTGTTACAGCACTCCCAGCTGCAGGGCCACTGTGAAACTCCTGTGTCCCGAAGGCACCAGGGACACAGCAGGAGCACAGGGAGGAGCCCTGGATCCATCAGCAGCCCACAGTGGGAAACAGGAAATCAGACCTTTGGTACTGGGAATGGGAGCTGCTGGGTGTGTGGAGACATCCTTTAGGAAGCCGTTTAGAGGCAAGTTTGGGTTCTGTTTCCAGGCAGTATTGATGCCTCCCTTGAAGGTACTTTGGCAACAAGCACGAGGAAGAATTGGGGCTGGAAAACATTTTCCACCCAAGGGGTGCCTTTGATTTCAGAAAGCCAAAGATTCTGTATCACCCTGTGCCCCATGTGCGCTGCCTCGTCCTGTGGAGTTTACATTAATGAGCTAAATCAATTATTAGAAGAAGTAAAAAGTGATGCTGTTAACATATCCAATAGCACATCCTCTGAGTTCCAACAAACACAAATTGGGGCTCTACAGAGCCACATGGCCTTGGATTATCTGCTTGCTGGCCAGGGAGGAACCTGTGCTTTTCTAGGACAGGAATGTTGCAGGAGTGTCTATCTGTGCTGGGTTTGAAGTCCAACAATCTGGAATCACCTCGATAGAAAGAGCAGCAGAAGAGTGGCAGAAAGAAGAAAATTCTTCATGGTGGGATTGGCTTCCAAATTGGAGGCTGCTGTGAAATTAATTTGTGGCAGTCACTGTAATCATTGCAGCGTGAGCACTTGGTGTATTATGATTCCATGCTAGAGCTGTTGTGACACTTTGTGCTGAGAAATGGAGTACTGAGACTTTTCTACCAAGAGACACAGTCTCAAGAAAAAGTGGGATTTGACAAAGAACCTAGAAAATAGCAACTAATTAGGCACGTTTTAAAAGGAATGCGAATTATAGCTGTGAGTAATGAACTTGAACAACACTTAATTGAAGAACACGAGGCGATGACTTTATGCCTAATATCTAAATCTAAGGTTCTGTATTATGGAAAAAATTGTTATGAAGGTTGTAGTTCATCTCTAAGTCAAAGCATGATTGAAGTACTGAGGCCTGAACACCCGGCCCTGGGTGAGGCATCAACAACAGCCCTGAGCTAAAGCTGTCCTCTAGAGGAACCTTCCAACCAAATGTTATATTTGTATCTGCTCATTAATGAAGCTTTGTTAGAAATACGATCTCTGTATATGTGCATTGGTGAAACATGGATTTATCTTTCTGTATTTAGAAACCGGACAGGGTCACATCTGGCCACATTTATTTGGGCGTGTATGGTCAAAGTCACCTCCCTTGGTTCCTCTGTAAGCCCTGGCCAGGCTTTGGGAGAAACCAAATTGAGAATGAAACCAGGTGTTTCCACACTAGAAGTGATGTCAGTTTGTTTGTTTAACAGTGTAAAAGCTGGGCCCTCTCACAGCCAGGTTGGAGCCTCGTTGCCTGCAGAGGTGGGCGTACCTGCAGGAACTCCCAGTGTCTGGGAGGGGCTCTCCAGTCCTTGGCTGTGACAGCTTCCCCCAGCTGATGTGCACATCTGGGTGCTGCTAAAGTCGGGGGTAACTGGTGCTGTCTGTTTCTTCATCACTACAGGCAATCTTTGGTAGTGATGATTGGGTGCATTGCTGATCTTCTCCTTTTGTAATTATTTTCTAATGGTTATGTGCTTTGCTGAGTTTCTCCTTTTGTAATTATTTGCACTTTTGCATTATATAAATTCCTCTGTTCCTGAAGTTGGTGTCTGTGTCTTTGGTGCTGACCCTGCCTACCAGCAAAGCAGGTGCTGTGGGCCCCATAGAACCAAAGATGCCTTGTGACACTGCAAGGCCTGTTGTGACCAGGGGACCATTGTGACACTGTGGGGCTCCACGGAACCATGGGGACCATTCTGACACTGCAGGGATTTCTATTACCAAGAGTCCCTTGTTTTTCTCTCCCTGCCCCTGCCCCAGCCCAGCAGTGCAGTTGACCCAGTCATGGTAACCTCGTGCAGCAGGAACTGGAGGCACTGCAGGTCAGGGACAGCCACTCTGTGTCTGGAATGCTCAGGAGAGCCTCTGCTCGGGCAGCTGCTGCAGCCCTAGACCAGCCCTGATACCGAAATAATGAGAGAAAGGACTAATGTAGATATAGTAGTAGTCATGCTAAGGCTTAGAAAACTGCAGTTCTCAGACAGGCCCTGGGAACCAGCCCTGGGAATGAGCTGGGGATTGTGGAAACAATAATTAAAGATAATTAAAGAATTTAGTGGAGCATATAAGAACATCTAGAAACTTTCAGGATAAGGCTAAAGTATAATAATAAATAAAGGGTTCTGGTGATGGGAAAACATGCAAGGGGGAATTAAAGGGGGGTAGCCTATAGTTTTGAATAGACAAGCATGCAAAATTTATAACTTTTAGGAATGATATCTACAAGATTTATGTATCTGTATTGTCTTGAAGAATGTGTACCTCTGCACGTAGACTACTTTGTAAAAAGGTATAAAAACTTGACGAAAAAGGGAACTGTGGGATCCTGACTTTGGACGCTAGTCCGCAGGTTCCCCGGGCCCTGAATAAAGCACCGCATAAACTGACACTCTGTTAGTTTGTGTTCTGTTTGGGGCATCGGGCAACAGTTTTCTGGCGACCCAGATGGGACTCCGGAGGCAGCAGGGGCGGTTCGTGGGCTGATCCACTCCACGCCGGCACCAGGTGATTTCTGGGGAGGACATCAACCCGTGCCCGACCCCGCGCCTGACGGACGACCAGGAGGTAAGCCCGAAGGTGCTTTACTCCTTTTATCGAGGGAAAGGGGGGCCTGCCGATTAAGTCGGAACGGCGTTTCCGCACGGGGGTCACAGACGTCTTCAAGGTTGTGGAAAAGCCTAGGCGCTGACCGTCAGACGCAGCAGTGACTGCGCAGGTTCAGCACTTGCCACTCGCAGAGACGAGAAAGGCAAGATTTGTGGAAAGGGTGTGAGTGTAAAGGGTGTGAGTGTTGTGTGTGGTGTGTATTGTGTAAAAAAAAAAAAGGAAAAAAAAAGTGTAATGATGCCTTTAAAAACGTTTAAAACTCTAGCAAGTTCTGGGATGGAAATCCCGGACGATTCACCATTGGGCTGTTTATTACAACACTGGAATGCGGGGAACTTTGGTCAAGAATTAAGTAAAAGGAAATTGATTGATTTCTGTAATCATGTATGGCCTTTATATGAACCCGATGGTATGCAATGGCCTAGGAACGGTACACTGAATCCTGACATTATTACACCTTTGATTCATTTCCTGCAAAGTAATGGAAAATGGGATGAAATACCGTACCTAGACCTCTTTTATTATTTGAAAGATAAACCAGAGTGGCAAAAGGAGTGTGGGATCATGGTTTTGAAAACATTAAACCTGAATTGTGAAGGATGTAAGGGGTGGCAGAAAGAGAAGGAATGCTCAGTTAAGTTTTCGGAACCCGAAGAGGATGTTTCTTTGCTGATAGCCCCTAGTGCTCCTCCGATGGAAGAACGTGGAGAAAGTATGTTAGAGGCAGAAAGGGAGGATCAAGAAACCAAAATAGCAACCACAGATATACCACGAACCCCCTTATGTGAAAGAACTCGGAGAGGGAGGTGGGAGGTAGAAAGGAAGAAAAAGGGAGGAGGTGCTCATTTAATGGTTCCGCTGCGTGAAGCAGTCGGGCCGCAGGGGGAACGGGTCATAGTGAAAGTTCCCTTTTCTCCGAATGATTTGCTAATTTGGAAACAATCAGCGGGGGCGTATCGGGAGGATCCTGAACGAACTGCGCGGGTGGTAAAAATGGTAATTAAGACTCAGAACCCAGATTGGAATGATTTACAAGTTCTGTTAGACACAATAATGGATTCTACTGAAAAGGAAATGGTGTTTAAAGCAATGACAGAGAAAGCACAGGAAATTATTAGGTTGCGGCTTGTAGATGGTACAGTAAATGACTTAGTGCCTAGGGAAGATACGGAGTGGGATCCCAACTCGACAGGCGGGTCTCGGAGACTTAAAGCTTATCAGGATTTGTTAACAGAAGGAATACGGAATGGAATACCAAAAACTTTGAATTGGTCTAAGTTATATTTGGTCAGACAGGAAAAGAATGAGTCTCCATCAACCTTTTTAGAGCGGCTTAAGGAGACAGCTCGTAGATACACTAATTTAGAAGTTGAGGGAGAATTGGGAAAATTACAGCTAGCATTAATTTTTATGGGTCAGTCCCAGGAAGATATTAGAAAGCAATTACAAAAATTGGAGGGAGAAGATACTCGGAATTTAGATAAACTATTGGAAGTTGCGTGGAAGGTATATAATAACAGGGAAAAAGAAACGGCCAGGAAACAACAGGCTAATATGTTAGCGGTGTTACAGCAAGTGGCTGGAAATAATATGAGAGGAGGGAGTCGTGGACGTGGACGAGGAAGGGGAAGAGGAATAGCAAAGGGGGAAATGCCAATGGGGGCGGGAGGACTCATGGGACAATTGAATATGGGAAGAGGAAGAATGCAGCTGGGGATAGATCAATGTGCTCTATGTAAAAATAGAGGACATTGGAAAAATGAGTGTCCTCTCAACCAAGGAATGGGTTTTGGGGGAGGAATTATAGCCAGTGGGGATGGAAATCAGGGACTGATGAATAATACAGGTGCTTTCCCGGGAAATCCACAAGGTGCCGCCCAGGCCTTTATGATGGGGAATTACCAGAATCAGAGCTGACTAGACCAGGATTTAAAGGTAATAATGGAAGTAGATGGGGAACCGTTAGAATTTAGAGTAGATACTGGGGCATCATTCTCAGCTGTCAACACTAAGATAGGACCTTTGAGTGATTCTACTATTCAAGTAGTGGGAGTTACGGGACAAGTTGAGGAACGAACATTTTTGCGGCCATTAGATATAAAATTTGGGGGGAAGGAATTTGACCATCGATTTTTATATATGCCAAATAGCCCAGAATCACTATTTGGGAGGGATTTATTGTCAATGTTAGAAGCAAAGATAATATTTGAAAAAGGTAGAGTAAGATTGGAATTTCCCGAGGAGAATATTGCTAAGCTGTTTGTAGTGAAAGAAGTAGAAGCAGTAGAAATACCACAAGAAATAGAGCAAGCTGTAGTACCATGGGTATGGGAAACAGGAGTACCTGGAAAATCAAAAGCGGCACAACCGGTTGTAATAGAACTAAAAGAAGGAGCCTCCCCAGTAAGGGTAAAACAATATCCTTTGAAATTGGAAGCACGAATAGGAATAGCACCTATGATTGAACAATTTCTTAGCTTAGGAATTTTACAGGAATGTGAGTCAGAATTCAATACTCCGATATTCCCAGTTAGAAAGCCAAATGGTAAGTATAGATTAGTTCAAGATTTAAGAGCAATTAATAATATCACTAAAGATATACACCCAGTAGTAGCTAATCCGTATACATTGTTGACAGCTGTGTCAGAAAAGTTTAAGTGGTTCACAGTGATTGATTTGAAAGATGCATTTTTCTGTATCCCCTTGGCACTTGAAAGTAGGAAATACTTTGCTTTTGAGTGGGAGAACCCAGACACGGGACGCAAGAAGCAGCTCACCTGGACGCGTCTACCACAAGGATTCAAAAACTCACCAACTATTTTTGGAAATCAATTGGCTCGAGAGTTAGAAGAATGGAAGATGACTCAGGTAAAAGAATCACCTTTTTTATATGTTCTCCTACAATATGTTGATGATATCTTTATAGCCTCCGCAGAAAAGGATGTTTGCCTTAGACTCACCATTGAATTACTTAATATGCTGGGACAAGCTGGATACCGAGTATCGAGAGAAAAAGCTCAGCTGGTAAGAACCCAAGTGATTTACTTAGGCTGCGAAATCTCACAAGGGGTGCGAAAGTTAGGAATCAATCGAGTACAAGCAATTTGCACCATACCCACACCACGAAATCCACAAGAGTTAAGATCCTTTTTGGGCATGATAGGGTGGTGCCGCTTGTGGATTCCGGAATTTGGACTAAAAGCAAAACCCTTGTATGAAGCAGCCAAAAGCCCTGTGTTTCAGTGGGGACAAACACAAGAAAAGGCATTTCAGAGTCTGAAACAAGCTTTAAAGGAAGCCCCAGCACTAGGATTGCCAGATCTCACAAAACCTTTTCAACTATACGTAAATGAAAGACAGAGACTGGCAATAGGGGTTCTCACCCAAAAATTGGGCTCATGGAAGCGCCCGGTGGGGTACTTCTCAAAGCAGCTAGACTCTGTAAGTGCCGGATGGCCCAGTTGTCTTAGGGCTGTGGCAGCAACAGTGCTCCTAATTCAAGAAGCCAGAAAATTGACTTCGGGAAAAAGGATGGAAGTATTTGTTCCCCATATGGTCATTGCAGTTTTGGAACAAAAAGGGGGGCATTGGCTCTCGTCGAGTCGCATGTTACAATATCAGGCACTCCTCCGAGAACAGGATGACATTGAATTAAAAATAACCAATCATCTTAATCCAGCAGAATTTCTTAGGAGCAGCAGCCAGGAAGAAGGAGGCGAATTGACACATGATTGCATAGACATCATTGAACAGGTATATGCCAGCCGGAAGGACCTGAAAGATGAGCCTTTGGAAAATCCAGAATGGGAACTGTTTACAGATGGATCCAGCTTTGTGGGAAACGGAATCAGGTATGCAGGATACGCAGTAGTGACTTTGACACAAATAATAGAAGCTCGAGCTTTAACCCCGGGAACTTCAGCCCAGAAAGCCGAGATACAAGCTCTGGTAAGAGCCCTAGAATTGAGTCAGGGGAAAAGAGTAAACATTTGGACTGATTCAAAATATGCCTTTGGAGTAATACATGTACATGGAGCACTGTGGAAAGAAAGAGGACTGTTGAATTCTCAAGGATCAGAAATTAAGCACAAAGAACAAATATTAGCACTATTGGAAGCAGTGCATAAACCTCAGGCAGTAGCAGTGATGCATGTAAAAGGACATCAAAAGGAAGAGGGAAAAGCGTTCCAAGGAAACCAGCTGGCTGACAGAGTTGCCAAACAGGTTGCTCGAGAGGTATGGACACAATTAGCTTTATTGCCAGTGCGAATTAACCCTGCCACTTCTTTTCTTGAGCAGAAACCATGGTATACACATGAAGATGAGAAGCTTGCTCAATTTGTTCAGGCCCAGAAGAATGAAAAAGGATGGTATGTCACAGCTGAAGGTCAGGTTGTATTGCCAACAAAAGTAATGAAAACAATTTTAGAAATCGAACATAACAAGTGCCATTGGGGAGCAGACGCATTGGTACAATTTTTAAAACGTGAGATGATTTCCAATCAGATGTTAACAATGGCAAAACGGATTAACGCCATGTGTCCAGTCTGTATTAAAAATAACCCAGTGACACGAAGGCAGATACAACTAGGAAAGTTACAAGTGGGGCCGCAACCAGGAGACTATTGGCAAATAGATTTCTCAGAGCTACCAAAAGCACAAGGGTACCGTTATTTACTGGTGTATGTGTGTACCTTTTCAGGGTGGCCAGAAGCCTTCCCATGCAGGACTAACCAAGCAAAGGAAGTAATTAAAACTTTACTACGGGAAATCATCCCTAGATTTGGAATCCCATTAGGAATGTCCTCAGATAGAGGACCTCACTTTGTAGCTAGAGTAGTCCAAGAGGTAGCCAGAGTGTTAGGGATAGTTTGGAATCTCCATACGCCCTGGAGACCACAATCTAGTGGCCAAGTGGAACGGATGAATCAGACATTAAAAGGGCAGATTAAGAAAATTTGTCAGGAAGCGAAGATACAGTGGCCTCAGGCACTACCTCTAGCCTTGCTAAGAATCAGGATTAAACCCAGAGAAAGGATAGGAGTAAGTCCATACGAAATTTTGTATGGCAAGCCATATCATGCTACAACCTACAAAGGGGACCCTCACTTAGTAGGAGATCAAGTATTGTTGAGTTACATTTTGTCTTTAAATAAAGTCCTTACAGCGCTGCGAGGAGCATTGCAGTGGAACCGGCCTCTGCCCTTGGAGAATCCTGTCCATGACATACAGCCAGGAGATCAAGTATATGTGAAAAACTGGAATACGGAACCCTTGAAAGAAGTATGGGACGGTCCTCACCAGGTGATCATGACTACCTACACGGCAGTGAAAGTCCAAGGGATCGAAAACTGGATTCACTACACTCGAATCAAGAAGGTCCCGTCAAGATGGGAAGTACAGCCTCTGTCAGCAACAAAGCTGGTGTTCAGGGCAAGGCCTTAGTTCTTTTAACATTAGTCTGTATAATGCAGGTGGGAGAAGCGTTTGTTAAAATTACAGTTCCGGAGCCAGATGTAATGGTGCCTGAGGGTGCGGGAGTAAATTTAACCTGTTTGTTTTCTGACAACCAGAGAACTGGATTAAAAGAAGTACATGCAGCCTGGAGACAAATCACCACAGACGAGGTATTTACAGAAGGAATTGTGACACTTTGGGATATGGAACAGCAAAGAGGTAACACCACATTGACAATATCTCATATGCAAGCTGATCAGGTAGGACAATTCTCATGCATTGTGCGGATTAGAGAAAGTTTTGATTATGGGAACATAAATGTAGGTATTCTAAAAGAGAATGGGAGAACATGGCAAGTGACAGAAGCTGGAAAAACACAACAAGAATTGGGACAAGAAAATTTAATAGTGGGATTAGTTAGGGATTTTGGACAAGTACAAAATACTACGTCCATCACTGCATGTTTACCTTTACCTAAAGCGGCGGGAGATCCAATACCATGGGGCATCATTCCCGTTGGGGAAATGCCTCCAGTAACTATAAATGGGACAAAAAGATGTAATAAAGAAGTACGGAATCATACTAAGATGATAGAGGAAACCTATACAGTTCGAGGGAAATGGTCAACACCGGGACAAAAGAGTGAGTGCCTAAAATTACTAAATCCAGTTTTTACAAGAATTGGACGGTTCAAGAATGTAGGATGGTGTACTTATGACATAAGACAAAAAAGACAAAAACCAGTCACAGAATTTTCTTATGAGATAGTATGTCAAGAAGGGAAGGAAGAATGGGAACATTGGAAAACGATTTGGGGTCCTAGTTTGTTAGAACCTTACAGTTACATAGGACCAGTACATTGGTGTGTCGAATGGTCAGGCCAGAGAGAGCAAGGACATCTAGGAGTGTTAGGAACTGAAACAGTAAGACGGGATCGAGTGACCCTCACACCTAGCTGGAATTGTAGCAAAATCATCACCTGTGATACCCCTGAATCCCAAATTGGTTTAGTGCCAGTACGGATACTATTAAAATGGGGCTGTGAATGTCAAAGGTATAATCATACAATAACAGGTGAAATAATAGGGGCATGGAAAGATTGTCAGACGACTACCATCAGGAGTCCAGGGCATTCAGTGTGGGTAATGGGGCACGGACAGTGGACTACTCATATGCCTATTAATGGCCCGGTCACACAGATTACTTTAGGAGTCCCTACACTTTGCCCTTTTTGGAAACAGTCTAAATTAACGCAGAAAGAGATGCAGTCACGAACAAAGAGAGAAACAAATGAAGTGGCAGAAGAACTAGGATTGGGAAATGAAGATGAATGGCATGAACCCTCATCAGGAGTTAAATTTGGATGGGTATTGGAGTCCTTGTTTGCACCAATTTCTACATATAGAAACCGGGAGATGCTGTACAAATTAGTAGGACAAACTGAGAGGCTAGCCGCAGTTACAAAGAAAGGATTTAGGGATCTAAACTTACAGTTGCAGGCAACAACAAGAATGACAATTCAAAATAGAATGGCATTAGATTTGCTTTTATTAAAAGAACATGGAGTCTGTGGGTACCTCCAAGGAAAGGTTGACCATTGCTGCGTACATATCCCAAATGTCACAGAAGAAGTAGAAAAAGACATAAATCAATTAGAACAAATTGAAACAAAAGTGCATGAAGTCCAGGAGGAAGCTGAACATAACTGGGTAGGAGCACTGTTTAGCTCCCTAGGAATCCAAGTCTCTGGTTGGATATCATCAATTGTACAATATGTAATAATGATTGTATTGATTATTGTAGTATGCATGATTATGTATAGATGTCTTTTAGGAATGATTGCCAGAGAAGGAACTCATACTCGACGTGTTATGAGAGCACTGACCCGGAAAGAAGTAATCCTGCCAACTCGAAAAGAAGACTCACCATCCTACTTAGAAACCATAACTTGAAGAATTGAGCATCCTTGCAGAAAAATCTGAAGAATGCTCAAAAGGGGGGAGTTGATACCGAAATAATGAGAAAAAGGACTAATGTAGATATAGTAGTAGTCATGCTAAGGCTTAGAAAACTGCAGTTCTCAGACAGGCCCTGGGAACGAGCTGGGGACTGTGGAAACAATAATTAAAGATAATTAAAGAATTTAGTGGAGCATATAAGAACATCTAGAAACTTTCAGGATAAGGCTAAAGTATAATAATAAATAAAGGGTTCTGGTGATGGGAAAACATGCAAGGGGGAATTAAAGGGGGGTAGCCTATAGTTTTGAATAGACAAGCATGCAAAATTTATAACTTTTAGGAATGATATCTACAAGATTTATGTATCTGTATTGTCTTGAAGAATGTGTACCTCTGCACGTGGACTACTTTGTAAAAAGGTATAAAAAACTTGACGAAAAAGGGAACTGTGGGACCCTGACTTTGGACGCGAGTCCGCAGGTTCCCCGGGCCCTGAATAAAGCACCGCATAAACTGACACTCTGTTAGTTTGTGTTCTGTTTGGGGCATCGGGCAGCAGAACCAAACATCCATTGTAACACCACAGAACCTCACAGAACCAAGAGTCCATGGTGACACAACAAGGCCTCGTAGAACCAAAGAGTCCAAAGGTCTAAAACAGTTCTTGCATGGTTCTGCCTTGGGGAAGGGGAACTTCAATGGCAGCAGCTTGGGCTGGCACACACTAATCAAAGGTGTCTGTTTTCAGTGAGGAAATTCAGGAGTTTTAGACTGAAAAAAATAAAAAAGGAAAAACATCTCTTTTCCTGAGTGTAGCCAGTTGTCCAAGAAAAGCAGGTCCCAGGTGAATGAGGACAGACAGGATGGGGTTGGGGAATGTGGAGCAAGATTGTGCACACTGGCTCAGACCTCAAGGCACAGCTTCTGTGAGCAGGCCAGACCTACTGAGGAGAGACGCTGGATCAATATCAATCACAGAATGCTGCAGTCAGCTGTGCTCTAAAGAGAATAGCAATGAAATACAGTCTTCAAATAGGAATGTGTATTTCATAGAATCTATTGGAAATATTTTTCCATAACTGGATTTGAAAATCTTCCAAATGAATGGCACCAGACCAGAGGGAAATCAAGACAGAGCCATGGTTTGTCAGGACTTGCTTGATCCCAATCAGCCCCGTGGTGCATTTGGTGCTGTGCCCTCGAACCTCAAGACCTGAGAGGAGATTGCACAAATCTTTCCAAGAGTCCAAGTCAGAAGAAAAACCCAAAGTGTCTCAAAGCATTAATGGGTCTCACTGAGGTCCATCCCCAACACAGGCTCCTCATGGAATCTTTGGAGGAGAGAATAGGAGGCCAGGACTGCCCAAAAACCACTGAGAGACTCAGAGAACAAAGGAAAAAGGAAAGTACGTTAAAAAACTGAAGTACCTTGAAGAATTAATGAGCCCCACAGAGTGTTGTTACTGACAAAGGCTCTCAAGAGACTAATTAAAGCAGATAATTGGAGGCCATGATTGCACAAAGTTCTCACAGAATCCAAGGCAAAAGCAAAACCCAAAGTCCTCTGAAAAACCTGCAGTCCCTGGGAGCATGAAGGAGCCCCCAGGGCCATTCCTGACCAAGGCTCCCCAGGGACTCGTCCCAGCAGATCCCTGAGGCCACTGGGATGTGGGGGGATGCTGAGGGCAGGACAAGGGGTGACAGTGGCCAGCCTTGCTGGGGCTGTGCCAGGAGGCCCCAGTGGCTCAGGACAAGGTGTCTCCTTCCAGCCCTTGGTGGCACAGACCCTGCTGTGCCCCAGGGCACCAAGACTTGGCTTCTCTTTGTCCCCACCTGTCATCTCTGCCTCCAATTTCCTGCTCTAACTGGAACCTGGGGACACTTTCTCAGTTGTGTCCCTCAGTGGGACCCATTAAAACTTTAGGAAACTTTGGAGTTTGATTGTGACTTGGAGTTCTTGAGAGGTTTCTTCAGCTCCCACTCAGGGACTGATGCTCAGAGACTCAGCCCCAATCCCCAAGAGGGTCATTAAAGTCCTTGTGCTGTGTCTGTGCTGATGAGCTGGGCCAGGCTCCTAGATCAGAAGGCAATCCTGGCAACCAAGAAGAGCTTCAAAAACACTTTCTCTTGATGAGCAGCTCTTCTCCCAGCCCAGCAGGGCTGGGGCACTGCCTGCAGCCACCCCAGGCACAGCACAGAGGCACAGAGAGCTTCAGTCAGTCAGGGCTGGGAAGATGCTCAGAAGTGCCTGGGGCAGAATCACTCCCAGCCCTTGACACAGGAAGCCTCTGGCTGCAGGACAATGCAGCTGCAGCTCCTGCAGTGATCTCCTAAAGCTGCAACATCCCAATGCCTGCAGACTGTGTGAGTACATTCTCTGATGATCTCTTGTGTAGAGCAGCCAGGGGTACCCAGGGCTGTGGTGCAGAGCAGGGTCCTGCAGCCCAGGGCGCTGTGCTGGGGCAGGGACTCTGCTGCCTGCCAGGGACAGCTCTCAGCCAGCCCTGGGAGCTGCTCCCAGCACTGGGGGACAAGGTCTGGGTGGAAGGAGACAGCTGGTAAGGCTTGGAAGTGTTCTCCTTGTGTGATGAGGATAGTGCAGGGCTGCTCCCAGCATGTAATTTAACTGCAGAACATTTCCAAGGAGATTATACAGGGAGCACAGTGAGGCAGGGGCTGCATAAAAGTGAACGTCCTGCTTTTTTAATCTGCTGTACTGGGTTGCATTGTTGGGAGATTGCACATTGATATTCATCTCTCAGTTTAGGTTGAGAAAAATTTTTAAAAATTCTCTTGTATCTCAGTAAACCAGGCAAAGAAATAAATCAACACAGGTTCCCATACAGGTAGCATCAGTGTCGCTTTTCCAGCCTCCTCAGGGTTACTGTGATGTTGCCATCAGAGCCTGCAGAGGCAGAGCTGACCCTGGGCAGTGCCCTGTGCTGGGAGGGGTGTGCAGGGCAGAGCTGAGCCCCCAGGGCTGGGCTGGGCTCTGGCAGCACTGGCAGGGCCCAGCCCTGGGCACAGGGAAGCAGCTGCTGGCAGGGACAGCTCCAGGCAGCAGAGCCCTGGGCAGGCAGTGGGGGAAAGTGCCTCCAAGCTGGGCTGGGGTATTTAAAATCTTCTCCAAACTGAACTATTCCATGAGTACTTTTCTTACAGATCCCCACGCCAAGAGACAGCAAATGTCCAACAGCAGCTCCATCAGCCACTTCCTCCTGCTGCCATTGGCAGACACGCGGCAGCTGCAGCTCCTGCACTTCTGCCTCTTCCTGGCCATCTCCCTGGCTGCCCTCCTGGCCAACGGCCTCATCATCAGCGCCGTAGCCTGCGGCCACCACCTGCACACCCCCATGTTCTTCTTCCTGCTCAACCTGGCCCTCACTGACCTGGGCTCCATCTGCACCACTGTCCCCAAAGCCATGCACAATTCCCTCTGGGACACCAGCAACATCTCCTACTCAGGATGTGCTGCTCAGCTCTTTATGGTTGTCTTCTTCCTTGGATCAGAGCTTGCCCTCCTGACCATCATGTGCTACGACCGCTACGTGTCCATCTGCAAACCCCTGCACTACGGGGCCCTCCTGGGCAGCAGAGCTTGTGCCCACATGGCAGCAGCTGCCTGGGCCAGTGCCTTTCTCAATGCTCTGCTGCACACAGCCAATACATTTTCCCTGCCCCTGTGCCATGGCAATGCCTTGGGCCAGTTCTTCTGTGAAATCCCCCAGATCCTCAAACTCTCCTGCTCACACTCCTATCTCAGGGAACTTGGGCTCCTTGCTGTTAGTGTTTGTTTAGGTTTTGGTTGTTTTGTGTTCATTGTTTTCTCCTATGTGCAGATCTTCAGGGCTGTGCTGAGGATCCCCTCTGAGCAGGGACGGCACAAAGCCTTTTCCACCTGCCTCCCTCACCTGGCTGTGGTCTCCCTGTTTGTTACCACTGGGTTTTTTGCCTACTTGAAGCCCCCCTCCATCTCCTTCCCATCTCTGGATCTGGTGCTATCAGTTCTGTACTCAGTGGTGCCTCCAGCCCTGAACCCTCTCATTTACAGCCTGAGGAATCAGGAGCTCAAGGCTGCAGTGTGGAGACTGAACACTAGATGGTTTCAGAAACAGTAAAGTGCTGGCCAATTTCTAAAAATCACTTGTAATAAAAGTCACCTTTGATTCTTCTTGTTGGTTTGCTTGTTGGTTTATTCTTTCCTTTCCTTTGTTTTAGCTTTTCAATATTGTCCACAAAGAAATGTCATTATTTGTGCTGTATTTCCTTTTGATTTTCTCCATCTTTTCTGTGACCCAGAGACTGTGTCAATGAGGAGCTGCGCTCTTGGTAACATTAAACAAAATAAAGGATCTCCCAGCAGACTTTTCTGCAGAGATGCCCCTTTTGTTCCCTTCTCTGGAGCTGCAGCAGCAATGTCTGTGTGCAGAGCTGGGGCAGATCAGTGCTGGCACAGCAGCTGTGCCCAGCAGCAGCAGCAGCACTTGGTGTTTCCAGTGCTGCTCCTGTGCCACTGCCCCGCTGCCCTCCTGGCCCTCGTGTTGCTGCAGGGCCTGAGTGCTCTCGGGGCCGGGCACAGCCCTGGGGGTGGCAGTGCCGGGGCTGCAGCAGGGACAGGCCATGGGCACTGCTGGGGCAGCGCTGACGCCTCAGGCCAGGGCCTGGGGGCTCCAGGCTCCTTGGCCAGGCTCTCTCCACAACACTTGGCCAGCCCAATGCTGAGCACAGAAAAGCCCCAGGAGCAGCCTCAGGCTGGCCGTGGGCAGGCTGGGGGCAAACAGCATGGCTGGTGCTCTGCAAGGTCCCTGCAAGGGGGACACCCTGGCAAGGAGCAGCAGAGCAGGGGCTGATCCATCCCCACTGCACTGGACACCCCAGGGCAGCGTCCCAGAGCGTCCTCATGCACCTGCCAACAACATCCCCCCTCTGCAGCCCTGGCCTCTCCCCCAGCTCACACAGGAGTCGCATCCTTGCAGGCACACACACGGCAGCACTGGCTCAGGAGCCCCTGTTTGCATTGCACACAGCAGGCTCAGCACCCCCATGGTGCTGCTGTGGGGACATGGAGCTGAATGAGCACAAATGCCATCAGCCCCTGGGGACAGCATGGGCTGGGGGACGGCAGGGAAACCACTCAGCTTTGTTGTGGCCTCTGAAGTCAGCCAGGAAGTTTGTTCCCATCAGCTGTGAGTTTCCTGTCCCACTGCAGATGTTGTTGCTCAGAGCCAGGGCTGTTTGGCAGCCACCCCCAAACTGCCCTGAGCATTTCCTTGGCTTCACCTTTGCTTTCTTTCTTCTTTCCTGCTCCAGATTTCTTCCTCTTACCCATCCCTGTACCATCCCCAGCACACAGCCCATCCCTGTTTGCCCTTTCCTCTCTGGTCCCACTCTCCATTTCAGTTCCTGAGCTGGCACCATGGGAACATCCCTTGGAGAGCCGGATCATCCTCCAAGTGCTTCAGGAATTGTCTGCAGGGTCCTGCAGTGCCTCGTGCTGCTCCCTTGCCATAAGCACCACAGGCCAGGAGGGCACATCTGGGCTGCTGTGTCTGGGTGTGGGGCTCCCTGTTGTGGGCAATGAGGAGGGGCTGGAGAGGCTCTGCAGGACTGACAGGATGGGCTTTGGGGCTGTGTGGAGAAGCTGAGGGACCTGGGCTGCTGGACCTTGTGAAGAGGAGGCCCAGGGCTCATCCTGCAACTGCTCCAGGGGGAGTTTCAGAGAATCACAGAATCGGAAAAGCTGGAAAAGTCCTTGGAGATCATCAAGTCCAACCTGTGCCCTGACACCAGCTTCTCTCCCTGAGCCTTCTCTTCTCCATGTTAAACAACCCCAGCTCCCTCACCTGCTCTTCACATGACTTGTGTTCCAGACCCCTCACCAGCCTTGTTGCCCTTCTCTGGACACGCTCCAGCCCCTCCATGTCCTTCCTAAATTGAAGGGCCCAGAACTGGACACAGCACTCCAGGTGTGCTGAGCACAGGGGAAGAATCACTGCCCTGCTCCTGCTGCCCACACCATTCCTGATCCAGGCCAGGAGCCATTGGCCTTCTTGGCCACCTGGGCACACTGCTGCCTCATGTCCAGTCTGCTGTCCATTAGTGTCCCCAGGTCCCTTTCTGCCTGGCCACTGTCCAGCCACTCTGTCCCCACCCTGGAGCACTGCAGGGGTTGTTGTGGCCAAAGTCCAGGACCTGGCACTCAGATTTGTTAAACCTCACCTTGTTGGATTTTTGCCCTGGATCCAGCCTGTCCAGGTCCCTCTGCAGAGACCTCCTACCCTCCAGTAGATCAGCACTCCCAGCCAACTTGGTGTCACCACGGTTCCAGGAGTCCCTGGAGTGTCACAATGGTCTCCATGATTGCATGAGTCCTCCCAGTGTTACAATATCCCTTTGGCCCCATGGAACACCTTGGTTTCACAATATCTCTTGGATCCATGGGCCCCACAGTGTCATAATGGCACCTTGGTTATACAAGGTCCTGCAGTGGCACAGTGGTCTCCGAGGTTCCACAGGGCCCCAAAGATTAACCCTGACCCCTTGGTTCCATGAGGCCCTGCACTGTCACTATGGCCCCCTGTTATACGAGGTTCCACAGTGTCACAATAGACTCCGTGTTTCCACGAGGCCAAAAGGTGTCACAAATGCGTTCTGGATTTCCTAATGCCCCACAGAGTCACAGGGGCCCCTAAATTCCATAAGGCTCCAGAGTGCCACATGGACTCATTGTTTGCACGGTGTCACAATGGCCCCATTGTTACCCAAGGTTCCACAGTGCCACAATGGACTCCTCGTTTGCACAGTGTCACAATGGAGCCCTGGTGACACAAGATCCTGCAGTGTCACAATGGATCCTTGGTGCAATGACACCCTGCAGTGTCAGTGTCACCGTGGTGTCTGAGTACATGAGGCCCTGCCGTATCACAGTGGGCCCTTCATTCCAGGGGGCACCTAGGTGTCAAAATTGTTGCTTTAGTTCCACAAGTCCCTGCAGTGTAAAAATGGCCCTTTGGTTCAACAAAGCCCTCTGTGTCACTGTGGCCTCCATGGTTTCACAATGACCCAGAGTCATCAATGGACCTTGGTTCCATTTAGCCCCACAGTGTCACAATGGGACCTTGCTTCTTCAGAGTCCTGCAGTGTCACAATCATCACAGAATCACCCAGGCTGGAAAAGACCTTTGAGAGCATCAAGCCCAACCTGTGACCCAACACCACCTTGTCACCCAGACCATGGCACTCAGTGCCACATCCAGTCTTTCCTGAACAGCTTCCAGGGACGGTGACTCACCCTCCTCCATGGGCAGCCCATTCCAATGCTCAATCACCCTTTTTGTGAAGAATTTTTCCTAATGTCCAGCCTAAACCTCCCTTGGCACTGCTTAAGGCTGTGTCCTCTTGTCCTGTCACTGTTCCCGTAGAAAAGAGCCAGATCCCCACCTGGCTGCACCCTCCTGTCAGGGAGTTGTAGAGAGTCATGAGGTCTCCCCTGAGCCTCCTCTTCTCCAGGATAAACATCCCCAGCTCCCTCAGCCACTCCTCACAGGACTTGTGTTCCAGACCCCTCACCAGCCTTGTTGCCCATCTCTGGACACGCTCCAGCTCCTCCATGTCCTTCCTAAATTGGGGGCCCAGAACTGGACACAGCACTCGAGGTGCTGCCCAACCAGTGCTGAGCACAGGGGAAGAATCACTGCCCTGCTCCTGCTGGCCACACCATTCCTGATCCAGGCCAGGTGCCATTGGCCTTCTGGGCCACCTGGGCACACTGCTGGCTCATGTCCAGCCTGCTGTCCATCAGTGTCCCCAGGTCCCTTTCTGCCTGGCTGCTGTCCAGTGACTCTGCCCCCAGCCTGGAACACAGCAGGGGTTGTTGTGGCCCAAGTGCAGGACACAGCACTTGGTCTTGTTAAACCTCACCTTGTTGGATTTGGGCCCTGGATCCAGCCTGTCCAGGTCCCTCTGCAGAGCCCTCCTACCCTCCAGCACATCCACACTCACACCCATCTTGGTGCCATCTGCACATTTGCTGATGCTGCACTCAATGCCCTCATCCCAATCATCAATGCAGATATTGAAATCCACGCTGGCTGGCTCTGATCCCTCAGCCATCCTGTAGGTGCCCTGTGATGGCACTCAAGGTGATCTGTTCCATCACCTCACCAGGCACCCAGGTCAGGCTGACAGGCCTGCACTTCCCCACATCCTCCTTCCAGCCCTTCTTGGGGATGGGCTCACATTGGCACCTCCAGTCCTCTGGCACCTCCCTGCTGAGCCAGCACTGATGAGAAATGATGGAGAGCAGCTTGGGGAGCTCATCCAGCAGCTCCCTCATCCCCCTAGGATGGATCCCATCTGTATCCAGAGACACCAGTGAGCGTCTGAGTGTCTCAGCAGGTCCCCAGCTGCTTCCTCCTGGATTACAGGGGGTCTGTTCTGCTCCCTGTCCCCATCTACCAGCTCAGGAGAACACTTGTCCTCAGGACTTCCTGTCTAATATTTGGAAACTGTGGCAAAGAATGGGTTAAGTGTCTCAGCCTTTTTCTCATCTTCAGTTTCTCTATTCCCCACAGCATCCAATTAAGAGCTGAGATTCTCCTTGTACGACGGTTTGCTAATAACTTCTTTATATTAATATTTTGTATTATTTTTCACAGAAGCAGCCAGGTTAAGTCCTAATTGAGTTTTCACTTCTCTCATTTTCTTTCTGCATGACCTAACAACATCCTTAAACACTTCCTGAGTTGCCTGAACCTCTGTCCAAAGGTGATGCACCCTCTTTTCTCCCTGAGTGCCTGGAAAAAGCTCCATACCCAGCCAGGCCAGTCATTTCCCTCACTAGCTCACTTCTGGCACACTGGGACAGGCTCCTCCTTCTCATTCATGATTTCTTTCTTGAAGTTTCTCCATCCTTCTTCGAATGCTTTGTTTTTAAGTCGTTAAAACTTTTCTTGTTTCCCTTTAAAAAGTCAGTTATCCCCAAATCTGTATCCTGAATAGGCTGAATTCTGCTCTCTGTAAGGGCAGTGTAGAAATTTTGCTGATGCCCCTCCTTCTTTCACAGAATATTTAAAAACTCAATAATTTCATGGTCACTGTACCCCAAACAGCCTCTGACCACCACATCTCCCACCAACCCTTTTTTGTTTATGAACAGCTGGAGACGGAGCTTTCCTGGGCAGTGGAGTGTTACCAAACATTCAGTAAAATAAAAAAATCCTTTACACCAATATAGCATTAAAAAGCAGCATTCTTTATTTGGCTGGATACACAGGGGACAGCTCCTCCCAAAGCCAAGTACAGGAAAGTTTCTGTTTATATTCTGTACTTTGCAAACTTATTCATTGACTGTCCTGGACTAAACACACATATGATAATAATTTCCCCAAAATCATGAACATATTTCCCCTCCTCTTTACCCATGGCTTCTTCTGTCCTGGGGGTCTCTCTGGTGGTCCCTGGTGATCGTGACCCCAATGTTCCAGTTCAGCCTGGCTGAGCTGGCAGGACACTGAGGCTGGGGAACTTCCAGTCCTGCTTCTCACACAACGGGCATTGTGCAGTTTGCAGAGACCAGTGGTTTTGGAGAACAAGAATTGTGTTAGCTCAGCTGGGGTAGGCAGTTTATCATCTGGTAACATGAGGTCACAGAGTGGGCTGTGACATCACAGAGTGGGTTATGTGAGGTCATTGAGCAGCTACGACATCACAGGCTGTCGCTGTGACATCACAGACCTGACTGTGACATTACAGGACAGAGGTGTGACATCACAGAGCAGGCTGTGACATCACAGGAGGGGCTGTGTGACATCCCAGCAGGGCTGTGTGAGGTCACTGGGTTGGTCACTCTGCCCCAGCCCCCCCTCACAGTTTCCCCAGACAAGTCCAATGCTGTTCATGCCCAGCAGGGTTCCCTGTCCCCTGGGATCCCCCTGGTCCACCTGGAGTCAGGCTGGTTTCAGGTTTTCGGCAGTTTTAAAACCAGCCTGAGCACCCTTTGGCATCCACTACTGGCAGCCTTGCAAATAGGACAAGGTTTGAGTTTTTTTAAACCTACTCCATGTAGAGCATCCTGATACAACATCTCAGCTGTGTATACATCTGTCACAGAAATCCCTTGTGGATGATAGATGGAGGATACTGCTGGGTCATCGCACAGAACTGAGGGAAGAGCTGTGATGGTTATTAAATTTTATCAGGTTAAACTTTTATTTCGTGGCAATGAAGGAAGACCTACCTGTGCCTCTGAGTCTTACCAGTTGCTGACCCCCAAAGGACACAAACCTGATGAGTTGTGGTTCCCACTGCAGTGCTGGCACTTGCACCTCCCTCAATCCCCACAGCAGAGCTCCCTTGTCCCAGAAATTCCCTGGCAATGCAGGGATGAAGGAAACAGGACAGGCTGTGGGGATCAGGGGCAGGGCACAGGCAGGGATTTGGGGTTGTTGTGAGCCCAGGGCAGGAGCCAGCCCTTGGCCTTGGTGAACCTCATCCAATTGTCCTGGGCCCATGGCTCCAGCCTGTCCAGATCCCTCTGCAGAGCTTCTTGCCCTGCAGCACAGCCACACTCCCACCCAGCTTGGGCTCACCTGGACACTGACTCAGGGCGCCCTCCATGGCCTCGTCCAGATCAGCAATCAAGAGATTTCACTGCCCTGGCCCCAGTCCTGAGCCCTGGGGACACCCCTGGATGTGGCTCCATTGCCCAGCACTCCTTGCACTTGTGCTGGAATTCTGTTTTTTATGGAGCTGTGCCTGCCTTTGGTTTTGTTTGCTGACAATAAATGAACATCCCTCTGTGTCTCAGGCAGCTCCTTCTCCAAGGAAAGCAGGTGGGAGTTGGAGCCAAGGAGCTGAAAGCTGCAGGCACAGCCTGGAGTGGAGGGAGCTCAGATTTGCACAAGACTGCTCTGAGTGCCAGGGGTTGGATGGGGGAAATGGTGGGGTGGGGGTAGGGACAGAGTGTGATTGATTGTCAGCCATAAAGGGTCTTGATTTTCATATCTATTCAGTCTGCATTAGGAAGTGCTTGGGATCAATATCAACTGGAGATTGCTGATATCAATCTATAAACAGGAAAACAAAACCAAATAGGACAAAAAACCCCCTGCATTTAAATATATATATATAGCATATTCTCTATGAAGACACTTCTGAAATCTGTATAATTAACCACAGAAGGATTTAATTCTTTAAAAAGAAAATATTCCCAGAGGCTTGTCTTGTTACAGTGTTTTGATATATTAATGAGTCTTTGTCACAGAATTCCTGAACAGAAGAGCTGAAGAATGAACAAGTCTCTGAAGAACTGAAATCCATCAGGGAACCTCCAAGTTGCTGAGGATTCATCCTCAGCAGAGCAGGAATGAACAGATTCCAGGGGTTTCCAGGCTGCTCAAGAGCTGTGAGCTCACGTGCAGGCACAGGGGCTCCATGGGGGCATCTGAGGGGTCTCTGGGCTCCTGAAGATCTGTTTGGTCACACTCAGTCACAGGGGCTCCATGGGGACATCCCAGGGTTCCTTAATCTTCCTAAGGCTCATGAGGTGACAGTCACAGGGCTCCACAGTGACAACAGAGGTGTCTCTGCCCTGCCAAGGAGCCAATTTGTCACAGGCAGTGGCAGGAGTGCAGTGGGGACATCCCTGTGCTCCTAAAGAACAGTGAGGGCACAGACACTCACAGGGGTTCCAGGGTGACACCCCAGGAGTGCCCAGGCTGCCAAAGAGCCGGGATGTCACAGACACTCACAGGGGTTCCTGTCATGGGCACAGTGGGAGCTTCACACAAAGTTCATTAGAGAAGCTCCTGTTGGGTCACAAGGTGCAGAAAGGACCCCCAACACCCCAATTACACCCCCAAGCTCCCCCAAACCAGGACCCCCAGGCTTTCTAAACTCCTTCTGTGAGAGGAGCCTGGGAGTGCCTGGATCCAATCCCAGCCCCAGACTTTGTCAAGGATTTATTTGTAAAGGATTATACAGGTGGAATTGAACCTTTGTACAACTTTGTCCCTCAACATTAAGGATGGCAAACCAGAAGTATTTATATACATAGAGATATGAGTGATTATGATCATGATTAGACATAAAGATCTTTATCAGAATTATTTACTACAAAGTACAGGAGCTGTAACATCTATTTTAATGTCCTCTAGGAATTGCAGCACTTGTAGCAATTGTATCAAAGCAGAACTAAGTAGAGATGGGTGTCACTCCTCCAGACCAACGACCCTGGGCTCAGGGTCCTTTAGCTCAGCCTCAAGCAGTGACCCTGAGGGGTGTCTCCACTGCAGGGAGGAATCTCCGCACCCACCCAAGAAGGGAAATGTCAGGAGATGCTGCCACTAAAATTTGGGATGGGGCTTTTCTAGTCTGAAGTGCTGCCCTGTCAGTCAGATGTGCCCAGGCTGTGCCAGCTCAGCAGCTCTGCACAAGTTCTCAGTGGTGTCACTTGGTTGTTCCTTTCTCTGGGGATTTTACCAGCTCTGCCACAGTTCCAGCTCCCTCTCAGGATGTTGAACTTTGGGATGGAGGAGTCAGGCTGGTTTCAGCATTATTCACCCCAAAAGCAGTGTGATTCTCCCTCTTCATTTCCCCCTGGAGCTTTGCAAACAGGGCCTTGCTGGAGTTGTTTGAGCCCATTCCAGGCACAGCCTCCTGCTCCAGCAGGAATTGCCTTTCCTGTGCCATGGCCAGCCCAGGTCCCGCTGCAGGAAAAGCCCCAGGCCAGCCCCAGCACAGGGAAGGGCTCGGGCACAAGAGCAGAGAGCCGTGGTGGGAGCTGTGCCAGGCAGAGCCTGAGGCACCAAAGGCACCTTGGCAGCAGCAGCTCCCTGCAGGCCATGGCCAGAAGCCTCCTGGGCAAGCCGGCCTGGTGGCCACCACTGCAGAGCTGCTGGCTCAGGGGGGATTTCTGGCTGGGCTCTGTATTCCTGGCATGTCAGCACATAACAGCCCCATTGTGCCGGTAAAGAAGCCTGATGGCAGTTACCGACCAGTTCAGGATCTCAGGGCAGTCAATCAAAGCACCATTACTCGTTTTCCAGTGGTGGCCAACCCATGGACTTTACTAAGCCAATTGGCCCCTCATTATACTTGGTATAGTGCAGTGGATTTAAAAGATGCTTTTTGGACTTGCCCTCTGGATGAGAGTAGCTGGGACTATTTTGCCTTTGAGTGGGAGGGCCCAGACACAGGCAGAAGAGAACAGCTTAGGTGGACGGTAATAGCCCAAGGTTTCACTGAGTCACCAAACCTTTTTGGGAGAGCATTAGAAGATCTCTTGAAGTCCTTTGAGCTACCTAGAGGGATTAAGTTGTTACAGTATGTAGATGATTTGTTATTAGCTGGAGAAACTGAAGAAAACACTAGGAAAGGGACTATATAGCTTTTAAATTTTTTATGAGAAAATGAGTTTAAAATATCCAGGTCAAAGTTACAATTTGTGGAGTCAGAAGTACGTTATTTAGGTCACTGGATCAGTAGAGCAAGAAAAAATTTAGACCCTGAAAGGGTTTCAGGAATATTAAATATGGGACCCCCAAAGACTAAAAGAAATAAGACAGTTTTGGGGTCTTCTGGGTTATTGCAGACAGTGGATAGAGGGATTTAGTGGGAAAGTAAAATTCTTATATGAAAAATTGACTAGAAATCACT
This sequence comes from Sturnus vulgaris, assembly GCF_052056855.1. Classification (NCBI taxonomy): domain Eukaryota; kingdom Metazoa; phylum Chordata; class Aves; order Passeriformes; family Sturnidae; genus Sturnus; species Sturnus vulgaris. Next base: position 3,300,339 of record NW_028276155.1, on the reverse strand, counting down.
TGAAATGGAATGAAAAGGATCAGGAAAATTTTGAGCAAGTTAAAGAGGCCCTTCTGCATGCTCCTGTCTTAAGCCTTCCTGATTTAGACAGGCCATTTCAATTATTTGTTAATACAACCTATCAAACAGCTTATGGAGTATTGACTCAGGATTGGGCAGGAAGTCAAAAGCCAGTGGGATATTATTCCAAGTTGCTTGATCCAGTTAGCAAGGGCTGGCCAACATGTTTACAAGCTCTGGTAGCAACAGCATTGTTAGTAGAAGAAGCCCAAAAAATAACTTTTGGGGCACCACTGGAAGTATATACTCCCCATAATATTAGAGGAATTCTTGCTCTAAAGGCTGAAAAATGGTTAACAGACAGTCGAATATTAAAGTATGAGGCTATTTTAATAACCTCTCCAGAATTAGAATTGAAAGTAACAAATGTACAAAGCCCAGCCCAGTTTCTGTACGGGGTCCCAGGGGAAAAATTAATACATGATTGCATGGAAGTCATAGAATTACAAACAAAAATATGCCCAGATTTAAGGGAAGAGGAACTGCGAACAGGAGAAAAATTATTTATTGATGGATCATCTCAAGTGTAAACGGGAAAAGAAAATATGAGTATGCCATAATTAGTGGAGAAAAATTAGAAGTAAAAGAATCTGGTCCTCTTAGCTCATCCTGGTCAGCACAAGCCTGTGAACTTTATGCATTACTCCGTGCATTGTTGTTATTAAAGGATCAAGAGGGAACCATATACATGGATTTGAAGTATGCATTTGGGATTGTGCATACCTTTGGAAAAATCTGGAAAGAAAGGGGATTTGTAAACACTCAAGGGAAAGGATTAATACACCAAAGATTAGTTAGTGAAATACTTGAGGCTTTAAAAGGTCCAAAAAAGATAGCAGTTGTACACGTAAAAGGACACCAGAGGGGGAGAGATATTAAAACAAGAGGAAACAATTTGGCTGATGATGAAGCAAAAAGAGCTGCCCTAAGGGAAAACAACAGTGTAATTATGACTTTTAAAGAGACAGAAACACAAACTGAAACACCATACTTTTCTTTAACAGAGATAGAAGCTATAAAGAAACTAGGGCCAACCCTGAAGGCAGGAGAATGGATTCTACTCGATGGTAGAAAAGTAGTCCCAAAACCTATAGCCCGACAGATCCTGGACAATTTACATTGAAGAACTCACTGGGGCACAAGAGCACTTTGTGACTACTTTTTAAAATTTTATGGGTGTATAGGAATATTTGAAATTGGAAAACAAATCACACAAGGATGTCTCACATGTCAGAAAGTGAATAAAAAAGTGTTGAGGAGTCCCCCCTCTGGAGGTCGTTGGACAGCCTATCGGCCATTCAAAAAGATCCAAGTTGACTTTACTGAATTACCTAAAGTAGGCAGGTGGAAATATCTGCTGGTTATAGTAGATCAGTTGACTCAGTGGGTAGAAGCATTCCCTGCCGTTTGAGCCACAGCTCAAACAGAAGCTAAAATTTTATTGGAGCATATTATTCCACGATTTGGAATAGTACAAGTTATTGATTCAGATCAGGGCACTCATTTTACCTCGAGAATAATTAACAATTTAAGCCAAGCATTAGGAATTACCTGGGAATATCATACCCCATGGCATCCCAAAAGCTTGGGACGAGTTGAAAGGATGAACCAAACTATTAAACAACAACTAACTAAATTAATGATAGAAACTAAATTGCCATGGACCAGATGCCTTCCCTTAGCCCTGTTAAATATAAGAACTAAGCCCCACTCTGAAACTGGGATCTCACCATATGAGATGTTATATGGATTGCCTTACCCCCAAGGCATGACAATGGATCCCTCCCTGGTTGGGGACAAAACCATTCAAGGGGATCTTACAACCATCACAAACAATTTGAGGGAATTAAGAGAGAAAGGCATTTTAGCTCAAACAACTCCTCTCGATTTTCCAGTACATTCTATCCGACCAGGACAGTATGTGTTGATAAAATGCTGGAGAGGAGGAAGTTTAGAACCTCGATGGGAGGGACCAATTCTGGTTCTTTTAACCACAGAAGCAGCAGTCCGAACAGCAGAAAAAGGCTGGACTCATGCTTCACGAGTAAAAGGACTGATACAAAATAAAGACTGGAAAATTATTTCAGCACCAGGAGACCTAAAAAGCAAATTAAAAAGGGAATTTAAAAGTTGATGAAATTTCCATCCAGATTCAAAAACATAGAGAAATTGAAATAAATTCATGATTAGGTGGAAAGGAGTACTCGGTGCCAAAAAGCTACAGTCTATAAGAAATTGACATAAAATCATTGTACCTTAGGACAAAAAGGGGAGATGTAATATATAACGGGAAGGATATTATTGTATGGTGTTGTTACTGCTTGAAATATCAATTGAAGTTGTTTTGAGAAGTACATGGTTGTCATTTAGACATCCTGCATTGGCTGCCAACTGCAACCTCATTGAGTTTGGAGGCTGAACAGCGCCCATGAGAAAGAATCAGATGCCTCCTTGATCAGTGGGAAAAGCCCAGATGGATTGAAAAGCTTCTCAGGAGCTTCTGACTGCCAGCATTAACAGATTTATTTGAGGAGCTGTAAATCAAAAAGAGACTGGTAACACCTATTATTGAGGAGGCCCAACAACAATTAACACATTGGGACTGTAATAATCATGGCTTAGAATGCCGGCCTTGCATTTGTATTGTTTGTACCTGTTGTTTTAATTCGTGCTGGAGGGTAAATAGGGCAAAAGAAAAAGAGAGACAATTGATTTGTTTAAGTTGTTTAGATTGTGTACGTGGACAGCTAACAATAGAAAGATTTTTAGTGACTCCTATGGAAAACCATTGAGACAAGAAAGTGGGACCTTTTTTGCAGCAATTCAACTGATAAAGAACCAAGACCAACTACTCCTCACCATATTAGCTTTTGTACAGGCTAAAGAACAAACAATCCATGATATTATAGACCAGTGTATTATAAATGGCAATTGTTGTGGAGAAGAGATCTATGTGCCACGTCATAGATTTGTTTCAGCAGCTGATTGGCATCGTGAGTGTATCTATTGGTGGTGACAAATATTTAACTACCAACCCCAATTTCATACCAGAAAAAGACCAGTAAAACGAACTGTTTAACTGAAGAAGTGTGAAAACAAATTTTGTTGTAGTTGGCGTATCTCTGGGGCTTTAGTGGATTAGGAAAAATAGCTGATCAATCTAGGGAAAGAGACAGGGCAGTGCTGCAGAACTACAAATAATTGATGCCATCTTTGGAAAAGAAAAAGCTAAAATGGCTTATACGAGCTTTATGAGGCCAAGGATGCCAAAAAGAGACAAATCCCAGGATAAAAGCTTTGCTAGCAAGAAGATTGACATCTCGGCCCTTGGCTGCAACCCAAGGGGCCTTGAGACAGGTAGAAAGTTAAAATTCCTGAGGACTCTATTCATTGTGCTTACAAGAATACCCCTGGCAACTGGCCAAAGCCGTAAGACTGCATGGAGCAGAAGAGAACAAGCCATGCAGGAACAAATTCCAAGACAACAAGCAGCACAAAAGCCAGCAGTAAAGAAATGAACCATTCCTGATCCCTGTGACAAATGCAATCATTCCATGTGGGTCAAGGATAAGATGGAATCAGTTTTTGTGGCACAACCACATGTTAGTGCTGCCTGTTACGATCGTAGCAGTTTCTTAGAAATTTGTGTGAAAAGTCCAAAATTGTATTGCGTAAGAAACTATTTGGGATTCAGTGGGCGAGCTCCTTATCCTAACAATGATCAACTTTGTCCTAGATATGAAAATTTCTTGTGTTTTGAAAAGGATGAAAAAGGAAGAGCGCCAAAGAGGAAAATTAATGGGAAAACAAAAAGAAACAATGAAGGATAAGAAAAAGATCAGAGGGAAAGACTTAAAGGAGCTGGATGAGCTGTATAAAAAATTAAAACAGCACTATAGTGACTGGGATTTGCCAACTTCAAATAAAAATCTATTTGTAGATCTGATGAAAGAAATTGCCACAGAATTGGGATTATCTAAATGTTTTCTTTGTGGAGGACTTAGAAGGGCTGAAAGCTGGCCATGGAGAGGCGAGGGTTTAGCTCCAGAACAATTTTTAAAATGGAATCATACTCAAATTTCTAAGACATTAAAACAGCCTGAGGGTTGGGTTCTGAGTCATCAAGTCATTGGAACAGTTTGTATAACTCGGGAAGGGAGAAAATACACTGAAGTGGTGGGATATACTCCTTGCCTATCTACTTTAGTAGTAAATTCAGACAATAACACAAAGACCTGGCGACCCAAGAGTCCTACTGGATATTGGGGAATAGAGAAAGAAATGGATTGTGAGTGGAATAACCAAACTGATTTGTGCTGGCATAACAGTCCTGGAGCTAATCCTTACCAATCCATAAAAGATTTAAAATCTTATTGGGAACAACCAGAAAACACAGAAAACAGATGGAAAGCCCCTGATGGAATATATTGGATTTGTGGGCAATGAGCATACAGTGAACTATCCCAAAAGTGGGAAGGAACTTGTACCTTAGGAGTTCTACGACCCTCCTTCTTTGTCAGACCAAGGTCTAAGAGCAATATACTAGGAACACCACTTTATGAAACCTTAAAAAGAAAGAAAAGAGAACTAAACTTCGACTTTCCAATGGCAGAAGGAAACCAAAAATGGAAAAATGAAGAATGGCCTGCAGAAAGAATTATAGCACATTATGAACCTGCTACTTGGGCTCAGAATGGGTCTTGGGGATATAGAACTCAAATTTACCTGTTAAATTGGTTGATAAGGCTCCAGGCAGTAGTGGAAGTCATCTCAAACCATAGGGCAGACGCTTTAAAGTTGTTGGCCAAACAGCATTCACAAATGAGAGCATTTGTACATCAAAAGAGAATTGCCCTAGATTATCTGCTGGCAGAAGAAGGAGGAGTTTGTGGGAGGTTTAATAAATCTGAGTGCTGTGTGCAAATAGATGATCATGGGGAGGCCATCATAAAACTTGCTGATGAAATGAAAAGAGTGGCACATGTACCAGTTCAAAAACGGAATTCTCTCTTGAAAACTGATTGGTGGGATAAACTTTTTGGGGATGTGTGGTGGAAAAAATTAGGATTCATGCTATTATGTTCTGGTTTAGGACTATTGTTTCTGCCTTGCATGATACCCTGTCTAATTAGACTAATCCACTCAGTAATTCAAGGAATGCAACTTACAGCCATGCCCATGCATCCAGAATCAACAGCAAAAAGGAAACTGAATTTCTTGATGGTAGTATAAGCACAATCCACTCGCACTCAAGGGAGAGAGATTGGGAAAATGGTGACTGAATGCAAAGAGAATACCCTGTCACGAGAAATGCTAATAAAATTTGAGAAGGAGTGTGAAAAGCTGAATGCAGCATGAGAAATATTAGAAAAATTGGAGGCTAGTATGAAGGAACATAGACAATACCAAGGAACAACTTTTTAGAGCACGAATCAATATGATCAAAAAGAGAAATGGGGGAATTGTGATAAATGTGATTTCTGCTAATTAAATTGTAACTATATTATCAAAATTAAATTTAGATCAATAGAAGACAATTGCTACAGAGTGAGGGGGGAGATGGGTGAGACAGGGCAAAGGACATCTTCCAGATGTTGGGAGTCGAACAAGGATGTTGGAAGGGAATAGTAGAAGGACGTAGGTCTGATAAGCAGCATCTAGAAATAAAAGTTTTGACCTTGAAATGGGTCAAATTGAGATGATTCCAGGCATGGAACTTAATTTCATTGTGGGAACTTATGCTTAGTTATATAACCCAAGCTTAGTGTGCTTGTGCTACCTGCAAGGTTACACAGCAGACACTGATGAAGATGATGAGCCTTCATCGGAAATAAGACCCTCAAAAGGATGAGAGACCCCTAACCATTAGTAGAGCATGCACCAAACAACGTAGTGAGGTAGATTTTAGGAATAGAAACTAGGAGGAGTTTTCTAGAAACTTCTGTAGCCTACAGTATATAAGTAGGATTCTTAGCATGGATGCTTTGGTACGAGAGGAAGGGCGAGCCCCTCCCCGTGACCCTGGTCGGTTTTACTTGTGCTTTACACAAACCTCAATTTTACTAAATTACTTACTCTTAAATTTTACATATCCTGAAATATAGGTATTCTATACTTTGATTGCATTCATCTCATATATTTTGATTGGATAAATTTATAAAAATTACTATCAAAAATTTGCTGCTAAATTTAATCTTGCTGTTTGATAAATTGGATAAATAGAATAATATTCATAACTTTTCCTTCCTTCCTTCCTTCCTTCCTTCCTTCCTTTCCTTCCTTCCTTCCTTCCTTCCTTCCTTCCTTCCTTCCTTCCCTCCCTCCACCCTTCCCTCCGCACTTCCACCCTTCCTTCCACCCTTCTACCATTCCACCCTTCCATCCCCCTACCGAATGATCCTCCATCACTGACCAGGTTCCCCAAAAAATGCTCCCAGCTGCAAGGCTGACAAAGCTCCAGAAGCCTTTGGACACCTCTCCCAGGGATGCACAGCCTCCCCTTGTTGGGCTGTCTGTGCAGGGCCGGGCCCTGGACTCCATGATCCCACCGGGTCCCTCCCAGCTCAGCCCCTCCCGCAATTCTCACCCTTTGCCTCAGCCTTTGTGTCCTTGAGAGGAGCTGGCAGAGCTGTTGGGGCCGGGCCAGGAGCAGGGCACCCCAACATTCCCCTCTCTGGGACACGGCAGCTGTGGCAGCCCCAGCGTTCCCCTGTCTGTGACACCACAGCCCTGGCAGCCCCAACCTTCCATCCCTGGAGACGCTCCATGGCAGCTTCCAGTCAACGCAAGGCACCGGCCACGGAGCACCCCCAGCCTGGCCTGATGGGGATTCCTCTGCACACAGCTCGGGCAAGGCCCCCCTGGACACCTTCACTGTGCCACACACAAGTGTCACACACAGCTACAGAGCTCTGCCCACAGCTGCCAGGAGGAGGTAATTAAAAAAATAAAACAAAATTTAAAATTATAAACCGCCATAATCAAACCCATCCAGGAAAACAAACAAATCCAACAACAACAACAAAAACAAAACCAAAAACCACTAGAGAAGGAGAACATTCCCCCCCCCCAATAGACCCGTTCCATCCTTCACTCAGTACACCTGCACACACACAGGGGCTGAGACTGCAAAAAAAAGAGAATTCCTTGAGTACATTTGCAGGAAAAGCAGGTTTAGGACAGGCTCTCAGTTCCGACTGTTCTCAGCAGATTGAAAACGGCCCCTTTGGCACCTGCAGGGCCCTTGCCAATGGCAAGTGCCACACCCTCAGCCCATGGGGGAGAAAAGGGCTCTGAATTGCCCGCCCTGGCATGGAAACCCTGTTCCCAGGCTGCTTCACACACAGGATTCTTCTGGATGAATCCAGAAAGCTGAGGGTCTGCTCTGGCTCCTCCATGTCCTAAAGCTGCCTGACAGAAGAAATTGAGGGTGGGCTCCAGCAGCACAATCCCTGCTGGCCCAGGGCACAGGGCCAGGAAGGTCTCTGCGTGCCCAGCCTTTGCTCCAGCCAAGAAAAGCTCCCGGCACAGGCTCACCTTTCCTGCTCAGCCACAACCCCCGAGTGCCCCAGCAGCAGGAAACTGACGGCTCTGGGCGGCACCGATGCTGGCAAACGCCAGACCTGGGCACTGCCAGCGTCAACAATCTGCTGGATCTGCAGTGCTGGCACCCACAAATCACCAGATCTGAGCAGTGCTGGTGCTGGAAACGGGGAATTGCCGAGTTTTGGCTTTCTGTGCATGCAAATTGCTGGACTTGGGATGTGCCAGGGTTGAGTTGGATAATGATTGGACAGGAAAGTCTCACAGATATGTATGTATGTGATAAATGAGATTCGTGCTAACGAAATTGTAACTATATTAGCAAAATTGTACTCATATCAATAGAAAGTAATTGTTACAATGCGAAATAAAAGGAAATGAGTGAGACAAAGCAGATGGAATCCTCCAGATGTTGGAAGGGAGTAGGAGAAGGACGTAGGTCTGATAAGCAGCATCTAGAAATAGAAAGACTCGACCTTGGAATGGGCCAAAATGGGATGATTCCAGGGATGGGATTTAATCAGAGCCTTATTATGGAAAACATCTGCTCAGTCACACAGGGCACCTGTGCTACCTGCAGGTCACACCTCAGTCATTGATGAAGACGATGAGCCTTCATCAGAAATAAGACCCTCAAAAGGATGAGAGACCCCCTAACCCATTAGTAGAGCATGTCCCATACAACATAGTGATGTAGATTTTAGGAATAGAAACTAGGAGGAGTTTTCTAGAAACTTCTGTATTAATATGTATTAGCATATAGTATATAAGTGGGAATTTTGGCTTGATTGTTCAGTACGTGAGGAAGGGCGAGCCCCTCCCCGTACCCCCGGCTGGTTTTGCTTATGCTTTATAATAACCTCAATTATACTAAATTACTAACTGCCAAATTTTGTATATATTCAGATATACGTATCCAATATATTTTGATTGTATTCATTTATATACAACTGTTGCTATTAAAAAAATTGAAGCAGAATTTAACCTTGTTGTCTGATAAATTGTACAAATAGAACGGCATTCATGACAGAGAGAAGCATTTCCAGAGTGATCTTGGTGCTGAATGTCTCCTTAGGAGCTCTGGGCACAGAGAAGAATGAGCCCCTTGCTGGCTGGCCCTGTTTGGACAACCTGCTCCTCACCCCATCATAACTGTGTCATGATATCACCCACCTTTGACTGACAACCCAAATTAGAAAAAAAATTAAATTTCTCTTGAAATTAAAAATGTTCTTAAATATTAATCTATAACTATATTTTTATTTATAATAGTACTATTCTATACTTTTATAACAATTTTTTTGTATTTGTAATAAAGCTCTACACATTATTAGCAACCAAAATAATTATTAGCCAATGGTTCTAAGTAACACAATTCCCTTCATTAATTAAATAAACTCTCCTGGTTATTTATTTCTCCCTCTTCATGATAATTTGTAATATTTGATAATTTGTAATATTTGTAGTCATTTGGTCACCTTTATTATCATCTTTTTCTCCGACAGGGTCCAGGGGGGCACTTCGGGTCCAAGGAGACATTTCTGGGGCACATTCACGGCAATTTTGGGTCTGGGGAACGAATTTAGAAGGAAGTTGAGGACGGGAGGACACTTGGGAGCGTCAAGTGGGCACTAACAGAGAACTTGGAGATGCTGAGGGAATGTCTGGGCTTCGGATGTTACCTGGCTGTTTCAGGGAGGCCCTTGGCGGTCAGGGAGGGGAATCTGGGGCCATTCGGGGTCCGGACGGGCACTCGGGGGCTCTAACGGGGCTCTCTGGGGCGCGGGGGGTGATGGGAGTTGTAGGCGCGGGTATAGTAAGGTTTAATGGAGCCGTGGAGCATCACGGGAGTTGTAGGCGCAGCTGCAGTGTCTCTCAGTGGAGTGCAAGGCATTATGGGAGTTGAAATCATGGTTAGAATGGCGTTTACCTTGGACAGCGGAGCATGATGGGAGCTGTAGTCCCGGAAGTGGTTCTTACGGAGAGTTTAGGGATCTAGGAAGGCATTTAGGGGACAGTTTTCCCTCGGAGTGGCGGCTTCAGGTCCTCAGCGGGGAACATATACGGGTCAAGAGAACTTGGTGGGAGCCTGCGGAGCTCTAACCGGGCTCTTTAGGGCGCTGGGCAGGGCAGGAGTTTTCGGCGCGGGACTGGATTATGAGGTCCTGCGAGCTCGCGGGTGTGACAATTGATAAAAGATTCGTGTTAATCACAATAGCATTGGGATTTGCATAAACCAGAATGCTAAGCTCTGAAGTGAAGCATGGACACTAGATAAAGGAAATTATATGATTAAATAATTTTGTTTAAAATCACCTTGTTATGTTATATTATGTTGTATTATGTTACATTACATTATGTTATGTTTTTTTTCAAACAAGTTGTATCGGCTACCAGCTTGCAAAATCGAACTTCCAAAAAAAAAACCCTTCCTGCCTTTGTCTGATCAATGCTGCCTATCTCAAGGACCAGACTTCCAGGACTTCTCTGGTGGTCATCTACAAGGACCAGATGGCTATCTGTGATTGATTATCACCCAAAGGCTTTGTGAATTTGTGTAAGGATGTTTATTCAACCACCACTGCTTACCTAGCAAAATTATGACAGCAAAAAAAAAAAAAAAAAAAAAAAAGAAGAAAAAAAAAAACCCCAAAAGTATTGATTACAATGAGAACCCACAGTATAAGAAGAGGCTGCAAACCAAGGTTCGGTGGAGCGTGGAGTGGGCGGTGACCCCTCACGTTCCCCAGCGCTGCTTGCTCTTTCTATATCAAATAAAGCAATCCTAAATTGTACTGAATATCGAGACTTTTGTCTCTCATTTATAACAATTTGGTGCCGAAACCCGGGACGTCCTTGGAGCCCTGAGAGGCACTGCGATTTCGGGGAGGCGCCCCACTGCTGTGGCCCCGGTTCATCAGTGATTCTCGGGACCCATCGACGTCCCGCACCATAGAGACTGAGCAAGGAAAATCTCCCCGGAAGACCGCGGCAAAATCACCTGTAATTCTCGTGCACGAAGAGCCAGACAGGAGCATCGGACTGTGAGTATCTGTGTGGTTTGGTGGGGATGACTGTGTGCTTGCCTGAATGAGACGTGGCCTTTGCTGCGAAGCGAGAGCGGAGTCCTTCTATCCGCGTTTCCAGCATCCCGCGAGGGACCTGGCCGGTGACCGGACGAAGCGAGTGAGCACAAAGGGAGAGACTGCTTTTCTTGTCCTAGCCCAGGTAGAGGCTGGGTCCTTCCCATCCTAGTCCAGGCAAAGGCAGGACCCGGGAAGGGGGCGGGGGGAGAGGGGGAGGAAAAGAAAAGCAGGTGGCAACACACGAGTCACGGAGGGAGAAGGGAAAAGCTGCTTTTCCCATCCCAGCCCAGGTAAAGGCGGGTTCCAGTCCATCCTGACCCAAGGAGAGGCAGGGGTTTGGGCGGAACACATCAGGGAGTACAAACACCTCAAGACAGTCCCTTCAGGTAAAAATGGGACAAAGAGGGAGTAAGATTCTGAGTCCCAAGGACCCACGAAGAGGTTCAAGTTCATTTGGTCCACAAGGAGACTGGGAAAATAAAGACAAGACAAGTAGGTTGCCAGAAATACCACCAGGCAGCCCATTGGGAGTAATATTAAGATGTTGGGACACAGGGGCAGTATACAGAGGAAAAAGTAAAGAAAAATTGATTCAATTTTGCATGGTGGAATGGACCAGAGAAATGATCCATAAAGATAACCTATAGTGGCCCATGTTCGGATCATTTGAGGGTTGGATTTGTCGGGCATTAAACACATATGTGGCTTGTAAAAAACCATTTAACAGAGAGGAATGTGAGTATGCTGCCCTGTGGGCAAAACAGTCCAAGCCATCCTTGATATATACTCTAAAAGAAAAAGAGGATGAAAATAAAAATAAGGTTACCTGGGAACCCCTCGATAATCTCCCACCTCCGTATAATACAGAAAATACAGGAGACCCTCCCCACGCACCCACTTCTCCTCCTGGTACTCCCATAGCTCTAAGAACTCGCTCCATTCAAAGGAATACCAGGAGAGATGGTATCACCAGAGAGGAGGGAGATAACGACACAAAGGCTCGCCTTTACCCCCTGAGGGAAGTGCCATTAGCAGGAAAACAGGCTGGATTAATTGGATTTGTAAATGTTCCCTTGAACACTGGGGAAGTGAGAAACTTTAAAAAAGAAATGGGAAAACTATTAGAAGATCCTATAGGGGTATCAGAGAGACTAGATCAATTCCTCGGACCAAGTATGTATACTTGGATGGAATTACAATCTATATTAAGTATCCTATTCACCACAGAAGAATGGGAAATGATCAGACAGGCTGGAATGAGGGTATGGGACCGGGAGCATCAGATTGGATCTGGGGGAGACCAGAAATGGCCATTAAATAATCCTAACTGGGATAACCAAAATGATGTCCTTCGCCAGAATATGATGGACTTAAGATGGATACTCGTTAAAGGTATCCGAGAATCAGTTCCTAAAGGACAAAATATTAATAAAGCCTTTAGTGAACAAGAAAAAAGGACAAATCCCCGACTGAATGGTTGGAGTGGCTGAGGAAAAATCTCCAAATGTACTCCAGGATGGACCCTGACACACAAATGGGTCAGGCACTCCTCAAAACCCAATTTGTTGCTCGATCATGGGGAGATATTAGAAAGAAATTAGAAAAGTTAGATGATTGGCAAGATCGGGGGTAACAAGAATTGCTAAGAGAAGCAAAAAGCAAAAGCTAAAATCTTTATAGCTGCAGTTCGTGAAACACAGAAAGAAACCCAGCAGAAAGGGGGAGGGAAACCACGAAACCCCCCCCCCCAAAACAAAGAAATGAAGCAGGAAATAATTCACCAAGGCGAACCTGCTTTTACTGTAACAAGAAAGGTCATATAAGGAAAAATTGTAATGAACGGATACGGGATGAAAAAATGTTCCAGGAAGACGAAGAGGGGTGTCAGGGGCTATATGTACTGGGGACCATCCCATCTAAAGAGCCCTTGATAAAATTAAGGATCGGTCCCCAGGGAGAGGAGGTGGAATTTTTAGTAGATACAGAAACTGAAAAATTACAATTAAACACCTACCAAAAGGCTGTAAACCTAGTAGAGAAACAGCACTCGTGGCTGGAGCAAAAGGTGAACCATTTCGGCTCCCTATTATTAAAAATGTGCAAATTGAGACCCAGAACAAAATTGAATTAAAAGATCTGCTGTTACTGCCAGAGGCAGAAAAGAATTTATTGGGGAGGGATTTAACAATAGCATTGGATTTGAAAATTGAAGTATCCCAAGGTCAGCTTAAAATTTTTGCTTTAACCCAAAAGGATGAGAAGCAAATATGTCCTGAGGTGTTGTACACCCCTGGAGAAATAGGGAAGTTAAAAATGAAACCTATCAAAGTGAAAATCACTGATCCCGATTTACCTATCCGAGTTCATCAATATCCAATATCACTGGAAGGGAGCCGGGGCCTTAAGCCTCTCATAGAAAACCTTTTGCAACAGGGGGCTTTGGAACCATGTATGTCCCCACATAATACTCCTATTCTACCTGTCAAAAAGACAGACGGGAATTACAGATTGGTTCAGGATTTGAGAGCTATAAATCAGCGAACTGTTACCAAATTTCCTGTAGTAGCAAACCCTTACACTCTCTTAAAGGAGTTGTCCCCTGACTACACTTGGTATAGTGTAATAGATCTAAAAGATGCCTTCTGGGCATGCCCATTAGAGGAAAGTAGTAGAGATTGCCTTTGAATGAAAAAATCCTAATAAGGGCAGGAAACAACAACTGCATTGGACAGTATTGCCTCAGGGCTTTACAGAATCTCCCAATCTCTTTGGACAAGCCCTAGAAGAATTAATGGAATCTTTTAAGTCACCAGAAGGGCTGTAATTGTAGCCCGTTCATAAAAAAAAAAAAAAAAAAAAAAAAAAAAAAAGGTTGTCCATATTGTACTGAGTTGTGGTGGTGTTCTTCCTATGGTGGGTATCCCCCATTCCCATTATGTGTCCAGTGTAGAAGAAATGAATGTAAGGAAACTATTAAGGTACTTAATACCCTATCAGCACAAGGAGAAATCGAAACTGATGATCATAACTGGTGGGAGGAATATGGAAAAACAAAAAAAGAAGGAAAACCAGAACAGAGGTATTGACAAGAAAGTGTCAGAAGGGTTGTGTATACCGTGCTGTTACTGCTGTACCTCATACTGGAATGTTAAAGCTAAAAGCTGGAACAAAATTAAGAAACACTACCGAAAGAGAAAGGCAATGTGGGAGACCCCAGGACATATTCCCTGCTGCCGAGAAGATCAAACAAACCTCGGCTACTGGCAGCAACCCCGTAGGCCTTGAGGGAGGCAGAGGGATGAAAATGGTCATGGGAGTCATCCTATTGCTAATGATGATAAAAGGAAATAATGCTGATGCTTGTTCCAAGTGTCACCAGACAATTGGGTACGGGGATGCACGGTATCCACCCTTGCCTTCCACACACACATCAATTCGGCCTGCTATAATAAACACATTATGCACTATTATGGACAGAAGTGGCCACCAATTCGGGAAAAGGAGGGTGGGCTCCATCAGCATACCAAAGTTGCCCAGTAGGAGAGACACACCTCTGCTTCACAAAAGAAGGTATGTGGGGATATTCAGATCAGGGAGGAGTGCAAGATCACTACAAGGAGGAATTGATTAAAAAAAAATTATAACTAAAATGTTCAAAGGAAAAAGGACAAACTTTGGGGGACGTTTTAACTTGTATGAGAAAATAAAACAACAACTCAGCGAATGGGACTTATCCACCTTGGGAAAGAATTTATTTGTAGAATTAATGAAAGAAATTACTACTGATCTTAACTCACTGTTGGATCTGTAGAGGAATGCAGATGACTGAACAATGGCCATGGAGGGGGGGAGGGATTAGGGCCAGAACAGTTGCTACAGTGAAATCAAACAGAAATATCGAGGGGGAGTGTGTGGGAAATTTAATAATTCTGAATACTGATTAGAAATTTATTATAATAGTGAAGTAATTACTAAAATTGCAGAAGAAATAAAACGATTAGCCCATATACTGTACAAACCTGAAACAATATGATTAATGATAATTGGTGGAATAACCTGTTGGGAGGAGCTTGGTGGAAAAAATTAAGGTTTATGTTAACATGTGCATTATTAGGACTACTGTTCATCCCTTGTCTTGTTCCACGCTTCATTCGACTAATCCAGTTGGTGGTTCAAGGAATGCAAGTTGCTACAATACCAATAGACCCTGAGAAGGCAACAAAATTAATGGCAGTAGATGTAGTAAATCTAGTACAAGAAGTACTGACAAAATTTGAAACCAGAACATGAATCAATGGGATAAAAAAAGAGAAGTGGGGAAATTGTGACAATTGATAAAAGATTCGTGTTAATCACAAAAGCATTGGGGTTTCTATAAACCAGAATACTAAGCTCTGAAATGAAGCATGGACACTAGATAAAGGAAATTATATGATAAAATCATTCTCTTTAAAATCACCATGTTATGTTATATTATGTTGTATTATGTTACATTATGTTATGTTATGTTTTTCAAATAAGTTGTATTGACTACCAGCTTGCAAAATCGGACTACCCAAAAAGCCCTTCCTGCCTTTGTCTAATCAATACTGCCTATCTCAAGGACCAGACTCCCAGAACTTCTCTGGTGCTTATCTCAAAGGACCGGATGGCTATCTGTGACTGATTATCACCCAAAGGCTTTGTGAATTTGTGTACAACGAGAACCCACAGTATAAGAAGAGGCTGCAAACCAAGGTTGGGTGGAGCGTGGAGTGGGTGGTGACCCCTCACGTTCCCCAGTGCGCTGCTTGCTCTTTCTTTATCAAATAAAGAAATCTAAATTTTGCTGAATATTGAGACTTTTGTCTCTCATTTATAACAAGGTTCACCTTTTCCTCCTCCATGTGTAACGTCGTCTAGAGCACAGAGATCCCGGGAGCTGCTTCCTCCTGAGCCAGTGGCACTCCTGGCCCTGGGCAGCGCAGGGCCCTGTGCCCCGTATATACCCCTGCAGGGCGGGGCTGTGCCATGTCACCAGGACAACAGAATGGCCAACGGCACCCAGGAACCCGATAGAACGGCCCTGTGTCACAAAGGGCCAAGCCCAGTACCCCTTCAGCAGCCCAAGCCCCTGGAAGTGGCATGGAGCAGGTGCCCAGCAGGTGCTGGCTTTGCAGGCGGGGCTGTGCGGGGCCAGAGGAATTGGCCGGATGGACGCAGGCAGGGAGTTGTGGTCAGCGGCTCCATGGGCGGCTGCAGGCCGGGGATGAGGGGTGTCCCTCAGGGAGGGCTTTGCCTCGGCCCCGGGGGGGCCCAATGCGAGGGCGAGGGGCTGGGGGGGCCATGGGGGCGTTCGATCAATGGGGAGGGTCCGGGGAGTGCTGAGAAGGGGGTGGTGAGTGGGGGCTGGGAGGGGTCCCATGGATTTGGGGGGAGTTTTGATGAGTGTGGGGGGAGTCCCATGGATTTTGGGGTCCTGGTGACGGGGGGGAGCGGTGAGTGGGGAGGGTCCCATGGATGGGGGAGGGGCGGTGAGTGGGGGGGGGGTCCCGGCGCTTTGGGGGGGTCGGTGAACGGGGGGGCAGTGAATAGGGGGAGCCCCGGTAAATTAGGGGGGTCCCTGGTGATAACTGGAGGAGGAGAGGGGGGAAAGGAGCGAGCCCCAAGGGACTCCCCCGGTGCTGGGGACACCCCGGTGCCCCCCCAGCTCACAGCCCCCTGCCATTCCCGCTCCTGTTCCCAGGGGAAGTCAAAGGGGAGGGGCGGAATCCCCGGGATGGGCAGGGGGGGCACAAAGGGGGGTCCGGGCCCTGTGCACCGGAGGGTGGTCGGTACACGAGGGGGGGGTCCAGTCCCGGTGCCTGGTGATTCGTGAGGGGGTGTCCGGTGATTCCTGGGGAGGTCTCCGGTGGTCCTGGTGCATGACGGGAGGGTCCCGGTGACTCATGGAGGGGTCTCCGGTGATCTCGGTGCCCGAGGCTGTCGATGTTTGAGGGGGGGTCCGGCGGTCCCCGTGCACGATGAGGGGGTGTCACTGCTCGATGGGGGGGGTTTGTCCCAGTGCACGGTGACGGTGCTGATTGATGGGGGAGGTCCTCTGGTGGTCCCGGTGCCCGGTGATTGATGGAGGGGGTCTCCGGCGATTCCTCGGGAAAGGGGGGGGCGGTCCGGTGATGCCGGTGCACGAGGAGGGGAGAGAGGAAACTCGAGGGTCCTGAGGGGGTCCCGGTGCACGAGGACGGTTAAATTCGGGGGTCCTGGTGCTCGGAGGGGGGGTCGGTTCCTGGTGTGTGACACAGAGAGAGACCCCGGTGACACTGGGGATCCTGGCACGGGGCTGGTGACACTTAGGGGGTCCGGGTGGCACAGAGACTCTCCCCAAATTCTCTGGCACGAGATCCTGGTGGCACGAGGGGCTCTCGGTGCTCTCGGTGATACCAGGAGCTGGTGGCACTCCAGGGGCTCCTGATGGCACAAAGAGCTGGGGGCACTTGAGGGGCTCTTGGTGACACAGGGCTCTCAGTGTCACTCGCAGGCCTCTCGGTGACACGAGGAATCCCCCCGTTCCTCCTGGTGGCACTCGAGGAGCTCTTCGTGACACTCGCAGGGCTCTCAATGACACGAGGAGCCCCAAAATTCCTCTGGGTGACACAAAGTGCTCCCCAAACTGGTCTGGGTGACACGAGGAGACGGTGGCACGAGTGGAGCCCTTTGAACGAGGATCCGTCGCACGAGGACCCCCAAAATTCCTCGAGCGAACCCCCCCGAAATCCTCACATGGGACCCCCCCCACTCAGCGCGAGCCCAACCCTCCCCTCTCCCCCTCTCCTCACCCCGGGGGTCTCCGGGTGATCCCGCCCCAGGTCCTCCCCTTTCCCCCTTTTCCCCCAGGACTGGGAAGGTCGGAGGGACTGAAGGGGGGGTGCAGGTGCGGGGTTTTTTTTTCGGAGGGGTCCCGGCGGCCCCCGGGGCGGGGTCAGTGCTCAGCAGCGGGGCCGCGCCACTCGCACCCGTTGGCCGAGATCGGGGGGGGCGGGGGCGGCCCGCGGAGCCCCTGGGCCCCCAAATCACACCCGGGTCTGCTGCTTTAGTCCTGTGCTCCCAGCGCTGATTTTTCTCTTTATTCAGTCTTTTGGTGTATTTTTTTTTTTGCTAAGGTTTAATAAACCTTTAAAATTTTACAAAGTGAGCGTCGTTTCTCACACCCTGCACTGCCGAGGTAGGAGGTGCAGCTGGAAGGAGGGAGGCGTGTGGAAAGCTGGATTGAAGGGTCTTCATTTACTTCTCATGCTCTGAGTTTTTGGAGTTTTCTGCCAGAAATCTCTCCCCTCTCCCACTCATCCACAGGGCTTTGGAGCAGTTTTCCCTTTTTGTGCGGGAAATCAAAGCCATGCACTGATGCTCCTAATTAGGGGGTAGGAGAAATGAGGTTCCAGGGCTTCCCGCTGAGCCGGAGCCAGCGAACACGCAGGGCTGGGAAAGGCGTGCCGGGAGCTGCGGAGAACTTTGTTTGTGTTTCCAGGCCAATGGCGGCTCAGGCCCGGGCCCGTTCCAGGGCTGTTCCTCATCTCCGCCTTTGCCCTCACACAGCCCGGGGGGCCCTGAGAGCGCGGGCCGAGGCTGGGTCGTGTGCAGAGCCCGCCCCTCGCTGCCATTGGCTGATTGTGCCAATGTCACTCCTGGTTCTCGCGCGCTGATTGGGCAGAGCAGCAAAGGCGCCATTGTGGCAGCGTCTGTGCGGGCCCGGCAGCGGCGGCAGCGGCCGGAGCCCGGGGAGGCGGCGGCGGAGCTCGGAGGCGGCCCCAGCGCAGGTGGGAGCCGCGCTCGGTTGTGCGGGGGCTCGGGGCTCGCTGCGGGCCTCGGGGGCGGCAGGGGGCTCTGGCGGGTTGGTTGTGCCGGTGCCGGCCCGTGTTGGCGCTGGGCTGAGGGCGCTGCGGGAGCGGCTGCCCGCGGTCTCCTTCCCGCTGGGGCCTCGGCAGGAGCCGGTGCCGGAGCAGCGCTGGCTCGTCCCGGTTGCTGTGGGTGGCACAGCGGTGTCTGCCCTGTGCCCGGGGCTGTGCGGGAAAATTCCCGTGGCCAGAGGTTTGTGTGCCCAGAGGAGACAGAGCAGTCTTGTAAAAGTGACTTTATTGATGAACAAAGAGAGAGGCCATGCGGCATTTGCCATGCGGTCTCTAAAACGCAGCCTCCTTTTTATCCTCATTTTCCCGTCTGCATCTCCCTCTCTCTTTCCCCACTGGCTGAGATACTTGGAAGGTTCAGACTTCGTGATCCGCCTACTGCATGTCCTTGTTAATATGCACTCTACTACGATATTAATCTTACTGCCTTCAATCCCTCCTTTTCTCGTTTTCTCAAGAATTGCCTTTACAAACTTTTAATTTCCGTTGACTCAATCTCTTTTCCTGCATCCTCTTTGACGCAAGGTGTCTTGCATGGTAAAAAGATGAGAGTTGGTGCAGCAGGTCAGAGGAGGAGCAGCATTCGTTTAAGCCATGGTCTGCCAGGGAACCACGAAAACGTGTCCCATTCCCATCCTTTCCCTCTTTGGACTGGTACATGAGCTAATTTCTTATTTCCTTTGTTATCTGTTTCACCACTTTCCGGTTATCATCTGCTTGCAAACAGCAATTTCAATAGTTTAATTTTCCACAAACTCCACCTTTTTCTGTTAATAGATAATCTGATCCCATCCCATGGTGAAATGTCTCGTTCCTCATTTCAGTGGATTGGTCGTCAGGAAGTTCAGGAGCTGGGGCTGTCTGGTTGGTTATTATTTCAAGGACACTTTTTAACCTAATTATGCCACTCAAATTACGGATGGATTTTCTGTCTTCTGATATGAATTCGTTAGGGATCCCAGGGGTTGGTCCATGGTGTTGTAGGATTTGTTCTAGTGGCCGTTCATCTTTTTCCCAATTTTGGGTGCTCCTTCCAGCCAGGGCTGCATCAATTGACCACTTTTATCTTATTAAATCATCAAATGTTTGGATTCCCAAGTGATTTCTCTGGACTAGCAAAAACACCTCAGTGCTCTGGGGAGAGGGATGATTCCCCCCCCACACTTTTTTTTCATGAAGTTTTCCCAACATTCTCCATTTGCTGTTTCCCTTTGCAGCTTAACCAATTTCTGTTGCAGTCAGATATCCTCACTGTGGACTCTGCCTTTATCTGTGCAAATTCCATCTGTGCAAGCAGGCAGAGCTTGGGGTGAGGGGCAGAGAGAATCAGCCAAATTCCTCCCCCAGGCAGGAAGATCCTGGGGCATTGTCCACACTTTGCTTCAGGTAATTTGCATTTCTAAAGCTCCCCTCCTGGCTGCCTAGAACCGATGCTTTTCTTCCAGAGCTGCCATTAGGTGATTCACATGTGCACCCCCACAACCTGCTTGTTTTGTTTTGTTTTGCTTTTTTTTCTAAACGATTTTGTATTAACTGGTTATGCATTAAAGTCTCACCATTAATACTCTTCTAGTTTTGCCAAATGCAACCTAAAGATGCGCATCCAAAAATCCATTCCGACATTCTGCCATCATTAAGAGCCTCCTGCAAATATGTAGAAAAATATTCCAATGCAATCAAGTTTTTTCTGCTTTTCCTGGGAGTAAAAATTGTCACAACCCTGGCCCAATCCTAACTGATAATATAAAAGTAGGATTATTATGAAATTTTTTTCTAATGGTGTAATCTTGTCAGTTAAACTGCAGGAAAAACAAAACTCTCCAATATTACCTTTGGTGTTGGAGAGTCAAGGTTTTACTTGATTCTGGTCGGGGTGTGCAACAGAAATAATTTCATCCACACATAGCCCGGATGTGCAAAGAAAATAATTTCGTGACACGTGAGTTTTACTAGATTTTCACAAAGTTTTTACAGCCTGAACCCATAGAAATCCACTCGTCTGTTCCTCACTGCTTCAAAGTTGTGTGGTTCTTAGTATTTTGTTTCGTAGCAGACCCGGATTTCTCCTCTTGTGATGTTAATGAGGTCCGAACTCCTGGATTTCCTTCTCAGCCTTTTCCAGACCAGGTGTCTCCATCTATGCTCTATGCCGGGGGCAGTCTGGGGTGGGTGTTCTTTGATATTTGCTGATGTTTCGTTGAGGTTTTGTTGATGGGCATTCTCTTTGTGGGTGTCTTTTGGGCTCTTCCCAGTCTGTTGACATATTAAACTCATCCCTATTGACTGGTGTAACACCCATTAAAAAGTTCTTTAAAATTTCTTTCCCCAGTGCAAAGGCAAAACAAGCCTGAGTTGAGAAATAACTTTTAAAAATTTAAACTAGGTATATTTTCCAACAATGGAATCCCGGGCAGGCCAGTGTGTGAGTGTAACTGAGAGGCAGAGTGGAATTCTGCCATTGTCTTCCCCAGCAGCTGTGGCAGTGCAGGCACTCTTTTGGTTATCAAAGCTTTAATTTGATCCAAGACTTGACCAACAGGAGATCCTCCTTCCAGCAGTTTTTGGGCCTCAGGTCCCATTAAAGCTGTGGCTGCACAATTCTGCAGACAATGAGGCCACTCTGGCCACTGGGTTAAACATTTTAGCATGAGAATTCCTTTGGCATGGCCCTGTTTAGCATTCTCATACAATTCAAATTCTTTTTCCCTTTGTGGTAGGGCCAGGGCAGGAGGCTCAGTTAATCTGCTTTTTAACACTTGAAAATTCTGCTTTCCTCCTGGTGTCCATCCCTCCAGTTTCTTGACTGGCAAGATAGGAATGTCTTAGGAAGAAATCCCTGGCTCCAAAAGCCCTGCCTTTAGCAGGGACTCAATAAGAGGCTGTAAGGCCTTCCCTCCCTTGGAATAGGGTATTGCTTTCAGACGCCACTTGTCCTGGTTGCTTCAAAGTACTTTGGAGAGGCTCCATATCTAATTTCCCTATTTTCCTGGAGCTGCCCACACTTCTGGGCTCACTTCAGCATAGGCCTTGCCAGACATTTGACACAAAGTGCAACAGAACTAGCCTCTGTATCACCTTTTCCAATATTAATTTGCATTCCAAATTTAGACATCAAAAACCTTCCCAGGAAATTACAATCACAATTAGGAACACATAGGAATTCCTGCATTTCAAACCCAGTCCCCTGGGTGCTGGGGCCCCCTTGGGCCCAGGGGTTCATCCCTCAGGGGCTGTAGAAACTCTGCCATGGCCTTTGCCTTCCCCTTGGCCTTTTCCTCATCCCTTCTTGCATTCCCCTGCTGTGCCTTTGTGACCAACTGCTCCAGGGGCTTCTTCTGCCCCTCCTGCAGCCCCCTCAGTGCCTGGGGGTGCTCATCCTCTGACAGCTGCTGAGCTTTCTGCTAAATCATTCCTTTCTGCAGTGACCCAAGGAAAATGCTTAAAAGCTAATCTCGATCCTTGCACGTCCAGTCCCCATTTCCAGGCTGTTCCTTCGTGCTGCTCCTTGTGCTGTGGCTGCCGTGGCCAGCCCGTATCCCAGAGCCGGTGCCTGTCCTGCCGCAGTGTCCAAACGCGGCCCCCCCGGCGGGCAGGGCCGGCAGCTCCACGGGGCCGGGCAGCGGCCGGGGCGTCCCGCAGCCTCCTGGGGGCCGGGGGCCACTGCCGGGCCTGCAATTGCCGGGGGGTGCTGGGCTCAGGCAGCGCCCGGCGCTGAGCCCCGGCTGCCCCACAGCCCCGGCCCGGCCCCGCAGCTCCCCACAGGCCCCCAGCCCGTGCTCCCGGTGCCGCCCCTCTGCGCCCGCTCCTGCCGCTGCCCAGCACAGAGAAACCCCCTGCAATCCTGACCTCCTTGTGTGCCTGTCCTGGCAACCGGGGATACAAAGGATCTGCATCAGCTGGCAACTTTGGAGGATAAGAGCCTACTGAAAAAAATGCCCATCCTCAGTATTTTTCTCTTCCTTCTCTTTGTCATCATCCATTTTCTTCCCACATAGATTCCTCCTGCTGCTTCTTGCCTGAGCCATATTCCTGCACACTCCCCTTCAGCCAATTCCTTCCCAGCACACCAACAGCATCCATCTCCTGTTGTCTAAATCCCTTCTGGACTTCCCTTAATGCCCCTGTGGGTGTCCATGTCCTTGATTACCTCTGGGAGAATGTGCAAACTCCCTCAACATGCTCCCAAGGGACCCTTCAGAGATATTTTTGGGATCATCATCCCTTTTGCCAGGAGCCCTTCCTGGCTTTCCCTTTGTACCCTCCATGGGTGCCCTGCCATGTTTAGTCCTCGAAGATCCCACTGTAGTCACTGCTGAGATTTTCAGTGCTCTCTGGCTGCCGACTCTTCCCAGCCCTCCCTGATCTGTCACTCGTCTGTCTCCTGGTCACTCTCGGGTACCCAATCCATGCCCGGTGCCGCCGCCACCCAAGGGAGCCGATCACCCAAACTGGGTGAGGCACCTTCAGCTCCACTCACTGCCCCCACCCCAAACGGGGGAAGGAATTCCGGCTGAGCCCCAAGGTGTGTGGAAAAATTCACATCACCACAGGATTCTGTGCACAAAGAAGACAGAGGAGTCCTGTAAAACTAATTTCATTCATAAAGAAAGGGAGAGGCCGTGGGCCATTTCCCATGGGGTCTCTGCAATTGTTAGTAGACACAGCCTCCTTTTCCTCCTAATTTTTCCAGCTACATCTCCCTCTCCCTTTTCCCATTGGCCAAAGTACTTGAGAGGTACAGACTTTCCAATGCACCTACTGAATTCCTCCCCGTTAATATGCACCCCACTTTTGAATAGCTATCGATATTCATGGCTCTGTTAAGTCTTTGTTGTTCTGGGAATTCATGAACTGAGCAGGAGCTTGGCTGAGCAGCAGTCTGCGTGGTCAATTAATAACATTTTCTGACCCTGATGGCTTCTGCTGTCACTTCCTTATGTCCACGTCCCTGGCCCTATGTCCAAGCGGATTCGCAGCATGTGTTTGTAGAGACACTTTGCTGTTGTTCCTTGCCTGGGGGTCCCCCGTTTTGGGGCCATCCCCCCTGGAGCAGGGTGTCCCGGCTTGGTGCAGCCCCGCCCCTCGGGCAGCGCTGAGCCAATGAGAGCGCGCGGCGGTGATGACGCAGCAGTGTCCGGGCAGAGCCGCAGCTCCCAGCGTTGCCCACCTGGAGCCACCTGCGCCCGGCCCGGGCCCCAGCGCCCCCCGCCAGGGGAATTTGGGGAGGTGGGGGGGGGAGCGCCAAGGCCGGGCCCCCTCGTGCTGTTGTGGCGTTTTGGAGGTTTTTACAGGGTCAAGATGCCCCATGACTTCCTGAATGAACCTGGGCAAGGAGAAACCCCCAGCCTAAGGCCCTCTCCTCTTTTGTTTTCCTCCAAACCAGGATTTTTCATTCCAAAGACCTGGGCAGATGGAGGAGGAGAAAAAGCCCCAGAGATCCTCCTCAAGGAGGGGCTGCAAACCCAGCCCAGGGAGCTACAAGGAGGAAAGACCCTCCCTGAGCTGGGAAGGTGGCCAGAGATCCAGGCGGAGCTCAGAGCTGGTGGAGAAGCCTCATGGAGGGGAGAAGCTGCACAAGTGCTTGGAATGTGGGAAGGGTTTCAGCTACAGCTCCAGCCTGATCCGACACCAGAGGATCCACACTGGGGAGAAGCCCTACGAGTGTGGGCAATGTGGGAAGAGCTTCAGCGACAGCTCCAACCTGAGAAGACACCAGCGCATCCACACCGGGGAGAGAGCCTACGAGTGCCCCAAGTGTGGGAAGAGGTTTCAGAGCAGCTCCGATTGCCTCAAACATGAGCGGATTCACACAGAGGAGAGGCCCTTCCGCTGCCCCCACTGCGGGAAGGGCTTCAAGCAAAACTCCCATCTAATCAAGCACCAGCACATCCATACCGGGGAGAAGCTCCACGAGTGCTCGGAATGTGGGAAGGGTTTCAGCTACAGCTCTCAGCTGATGCAACACCAGAGGATCCACACTGGGAAACGGCCCTATGAGTGTAGGGAATGTGGGAAGGGATTCAGCTACAGCTCCGACCTGATGCGACACCAGGTGATCCACACTAGGGACCGGCCCTACACCTGCTTGGAATGTGGGAAGAGCTTCAGCGACAGCTCCAACCTGAGAAAACACCAGCGCATCCACACCGGGGAGAGACCCTACGAGTGTCTCAAGTGTGGGAAGAGGTTTCAGACCAGCTCTGATCTCCTCAGACATGAGCGGATTCACAGAGAGGAAAGGCCCTTCCGCTGCCCCGACTGCGGGAAGGGTTTCAGGTACAATTCCCATCTCATCAGGCACCAGCACATCCACACCAGGGAGAGGCCCTATGAGTGTCCTGAGTGTAGGAAGAGCTTCTCACGGAGGTCTCACTTGACCCAACACCAACGGAGTCACCACTAAGGGAAGTCCTCCGACTGCCTGGAGTGCGGGAAGAGCTTCGTGCTCTGCTCCAGCTCCATCTCCCATGGGAGGATCAGCTTTCGATGATCCTCAGTGACCCCCGTTAGGCAGAGCCCTGGTGATCCGTGGTCCTGGTGATCCCTGTTGGGTGGGGGGAAAGGTATGCAAAGATTTCTCTCCCTTGTCCTTCTCGTGCTCTGATTTATTGGGTAATAAATTCCCTCGCTGTGCCCAGGCTGGGTCTGTTGTTCCCGTGCCGGTGCTCGGGGCGGGATCTCTCCTGTTCCTTCTCTCAACTCCCGGGCCTCTCCTCAGCCAATCAGAGAATGCGATGGAGAAGATTCAGCCAATCAGCGAGAGCAGCTGTGATGACTCACCGGTTGCCGGGCAGACCCGCAGCACCCAGTGTTCCCCACCTGGGCCCCACCCTCCCCGCCCAGTCACGATCCTCCCGCGGGGTCCCCCCAAGTCCCTCCCCCCAATAAACGGGTCCGGGGTGAACTGGGAAGTTTTCTTTGGATTCCTGGGAGAAGCTGGACGTGGGCAGAGTGAAAGCAGGGCTGGGGGGGACGCACCACCCCCCTCCTAAATCAGCGTGGGGACGGAGCGGGGGTCCCGGCCGGGCCCGAGGTAGCGGGGAGGGGCTGCAGCCACTGCTGGCTCAGGAGCTCTGAGGGCAGAGAAAAGAAGGTGACACCAGGCTGGGGGGAACACACACGCTCCGGGGAAAGGTGTCCACGACCCCCCCGGCACCCCCCCTCACCTTCTTGCACAGGTAGAAGCCGAGCCCCAGCACCAGGAAGACGAAGCCCAACACAGAACCCCCAATCCCCGCAGTAAGGTACTGACGGCAGCGGCTGGCGGCATCTTTGGGGGTCCCGCAGGAGTCAGGATCCCCTAAAACCTCTCACAGACACCCCAAGCCCCCTCCAAGCACCCTCCCAATCACTTCTAGCTCGCTCAGGACCCCCTGAGAGCTCCTCCCAGTCTCTTCCTAGCCTCCCCAGGACCCACCAAAGCCCCTTCTGTCCCTCTCAGGATCCCACAACCCCCTCCTATTTGCCCTCCACCACCCCAGGACCCCCAAACCCTCTCCCAGTCCCACCTGGACTCACCAAGACCCTCCCAGTCTCTTACCAGCATAACCAACCTCATTCCAACTCCTGCTTTCCAATCCCTGATCTTTTTCCATCCCCTCCAGGTTCACTCAAATCCCTCCCAGTTACACCCAACACCCCCAGACTCCCTCCCAGTGCCCACTAGGACCCCCAGACCCCCTTCCCACCCTCCCCAGCATCCTTCAAACTTCTTCTAAGCCTTTCCAGATCCACAAGCCCTACTCCTAGTTTAAACCAGGCTATCTCAAACTCCCTCCCAGTTACTCCCAGCACACCCCAATCCCCCTCCTAGCCCTCCCAGTGCCTCCCCACACTCCCCCACTGTGGGGTCCGGGATGTGCCCCAGTGTCGGCTCAGGGGGTGCTCCAGGCTGACATGCTCCCCCTGGCAGCTGGAGGTGACCCCGTGCCGGGGGGAAGTTCCAGCAGGAACAGAAGTTCGTGGGTCCAGTCCCCTTTAGGGACGAGGTCGCTGGCCACCACATGCCCTGAGAGCTCCTTCTGGCCCTGGAACCAGCTCAGCTGGATCTGAGCAGGGTAGAAATCCATCCCAGAGCAGAGCAGGCGGCCAGGGACGGGCTGGGAGCTCGAGGACCAGTGAGATGGACACACTGGGGGGCACAGGGAGAGAGTGGGACACACTGGGATCAGCTGGGGGGAACTGGGAGAGGCAGGAGAGGGCTGGTGTGGCATAGAGACAAACTGGAAATGAACTGGGAGGCACTAGGGGTGCACTGGGAAAGAGGGTGGAGGTCTGGGAGTGGACTGTGAAGACTTGGAGTGGACTGAGACTAGATTGGAAATTGACTGAGAAAGAGGGGCAGGGTCTGTGAGGGACTATGGGGACAAGGGGATGAACTGAGTTGGCACTGGGAGGGGGACTGGGATGGACTGGGAGAGCCACAGGACTGACTGAGAGGAGCAGGAAGGCCCGGGGATGGGCACAGGGAGGGCTGGGTGCTCTGGGGGGATTCCCAGGGAGTTTTTGAGAGGCTCCAGGGTCATTCCTGGGCCAGGGCCCAAGGGGACACGCTCTGTCCCATGCTCACCTCTGCTCTCCACGCTGAACGGGGCAATGATCTTGGAGTTGTGTGGGCAAACGGTGCCCACCTGAGCCCCATAATGCTCCAGTGTTTCTGGTTTGCTGTTCAAGTGCTGGGCCTTTATCTCCCCATAGGGGGTGAATCCCATGAACAGCCCCACGTCGCTGTCGAAACACAGGAACTCCTCTCGGTTGTAGTGAATCATGGTTTAAAAAAGTTAAGATTTTTGCTAAGGGTAGAAGTAGTTTCCATGACCAAGATGTAAGTTAGGTAGGTAAATGGTAGGTTAATAATTACTAGAAGCTTAGGCTAGAACTAATTGGTATAATTATCTGCTATTATAAATTTACGTACAGAAGAACGTAAAATAAGTAAACCATTAACCATGAAGCACGGGGCCTTGGATCGTGCCAGAGGGTCACTGAGACCTGATGAAGACTCTCCTGACTTCATCCTTCCAGACCACTGACCCATTTCGAGACCACTGACCCAATTCAAGAGAAGAACTGCACACGTGTGAAGGACTAATGGGCTCATTTTAATATGGGGTGGGGATGGGAGGTGCTGGGGTTATGCAGATGTATTGTATGTAAGATCTTGGGCAATAAATAGATGGCAAAGAACCTTGTTCGGGGCGGTCAGGCCTTTCAGAGGTGACTCCTATGCTGCCCACTGGTGAATAAACACACCACTTTGTAACTTTAATTAGTTAGAGGGTCTTTGTCCATGATTATACTGTTTTTTTAACTATTGACTGCTCTAACTGGAACCTGGGGACACTTTATCAGTTGTGTCTTTCAGTGGGACCCATGAATGGTATCAGAAACTTTGGAGTTTGATTCTGACTGAATTCTTGAGATATTTCCTAACAAACCACGGATGTGCCTTGATTTCCCTCTGGTCTGGTGCACTTCATTAGGAAGCTTTCCTATTAAAGTTATGGAGAAATAATCCAAAGAGCGTCTTGGAGATATTTATTATTATTTCAGAGTGTGTGTTTTATGACTGTTCTCTTTAGAGCACAGCTGACTGCAGCATTCTGTGATTGATATTGATGCAGGGTTTCCCCTCAGGAGGTCTGGCCTGCTCACAGAAGCTGTGCCTTGAGGTCTGAGCCAGTGTGGACAACCTTGCTCCACATTCCCCAACCACATCCTGTCTGTCCTAACTCACCTGGCACCTGCTTTGCTTGGAGAACTGGCTGCAATCAGGGAAAGAGGGATTTTTCCCTTTTTTTTAGTTTTTAAGCAATCTAAAACTCCTATTTTTCCCCATTGAATACAGACACACTCCTCAGGTGTGTGCCAGCCCAAAGCCCCACCAAGGAGGTTCAGCTCCGGGGATCGGTGCTTCGGGGGCGGTGCCTGCAGTCGGCGCCATCTTTCCTTTCTGCCTCTAACTCCCGTCATGCACCGCGGCCCTATAGAGCCCCATTGGAGCCGGGACTACAACACCCATCATGCCCCGCGCTCCACAGAATCCTGGTGTCAACCCCCTTTATGTCCCATACGTGTCCCCCAGACCCTCCACGATCCCTAAATGCCCCCTCAGTGCCCACTTGGGACCCCCCAAAAATGTCTCCAGATCCCCTGAATGCTGCCAACCCCATCGATGCCCGTTACAGCCATTTCTGGGAATTCATCTCCTGCCATCCCCCACGAGCTCACAGCACCTCATAACACAGTTCCGTGCCTAAAACTCCTGCCGTGCCCCGCGCCCCGGCTCTCTGCGGAGCGGGCGGCCAATCGCCAATTGCCGGCTCCTGCAGCCGCTGTCAGGGCCGTGTCTCCTGCAGCCGCTGTCGCTGCACCTGCAGGGCCGCGTCCGGCTCTGCTGGGCTCCCCAGCACGGCCCGCAAGGACAGGGACGCGCTGGAGCAGGTGCCCAGGAGGGACAGCGAGATGCTGCGAGGGCTGGAGCAGCTCTCCTGCAAGGAAAGCCTGAGACAGCTGGGCTTCTTCAGCCTGGAAAAGAGACTGAGGCTTAGGCTTAGGCTTTACTGAACTGTGGCCTTCCAGTATCTGACAGCAACCTACAAGAAAGCCAGATAGGGACTTTGTATAAGGACAGGCAGAGAGAACACAAGGGAGAATGGATTGAAACTGAAAGAGAGAGAGTAGGTTTAGAAGAGAAATTCAGAAAAAAGACTTTCCTGGAGCACGTTGCCCAGAGAATCTGTGGATGCTCCATCCCTGACAGCGTACGAGGCCAGGCTGAATGAAGCTCCAGACAAGCCGGTCTAGAGCAAGGGGTCCCCAGCCACAGCAGGGGGTTGCAGCGATGTGATCTTTCAGGTCCCTTCCCAGCCAAACCATGCCATGACTCCATGAGTCTGGGATACCTCCCCTCCTCATCCTCGGGCAGAAAAGAAACTTGGAACAAAGTTCCACATTGCAGACAATGTCTTTTGGCAGCCTGCAAGTATCTCAACAGAGAATGAAAAGAGATGACAATACTGACACGATTTCTCCTTACTAGTTGAAATTTAAATGCTCTTCTCCTGTCCACACTGGCAAAACTGTCAGAAGAGGCAATTCTTCTCCATGAAATGCTTCATCTCACCCAAAGAAGAAAGCCACAAGCCAACAGTCTTCTTTATTCCTACATTTCTTTATTTGGTTATTTCTCTAATACGAATTAGCTTCGTTTTTTATTTCTTTGTTTGTTTCTTTCGTTCCGCGGGGCGCGCGGCCGCTCCTCCGTTGGGCTCGCGGAGGAAGAACGGCCGCGCGCTCCGGCGGCTCCGCAGCAGCGGCAGCAGCAGCAGCAGCAGCGCTTCTCTCGATCGGTTTTCGCTCGAATTTCGACTCGCTCTCCGTCCCCTTCTTCCTTTCACACTCCCTCTACTCCCGTTCCGTCCCGTCCGTATTCCGCCTCTCCCAGCCGGGCTCATGCCACGCTGCGCAAGGCGCTCGTGGGCGAGCCGGGCCCCTGCCCGCCTCTGCCCGCACTGGCTGCGGCGCCTTTTGAAGAGCCTCTGCAGGAGCCCCTCACTCTGCTGGTGGTGGTGCTGGAGCATCATCGCCTTTTGGCTCCGCCTGCCGCGGGCCCTGGCCCGGCCCCGGCCCCGAACGAGGCCCCTCCCGCGGTTCCGCCCGGAGCCGCCCCGCAGCCGCCCGGCTCCCGCCCCGTCGCCGGCAGCTTCCCCGGTGCGAGCCCCGCCGCCCGTCAGCTCGGCCGCCGGCCCCGAGGCGCCGGAGCCCGGGGCGGCTGGACAAGCAGCAGCGCCTGGGGCGAGTGGGTGCCCCGGGCAGAATGCCGAGAGCGCGGTGCCGTCCGCACGGGCGGAGAAGCCTCCCCTGGAGCAGCTCTACCGGGAGGGCCCGCTGCTGGGGAGGGGCGGCTGCGGCAGCGTTTACGCCGGGACCCGGCTCGCCGATGGCGCCCCGGTAAGAGACGGGGCCGGCTCGGAGCGGGGAGGGGGGAATCGGCGGGCGATGAACTCAGCCCGCCACTTGTCTTGGCTTGCAGGTGGCCATCAAGCGAGTGAGCCGGGATCGCATCTGGGAGTGGGCGCGGCTGGTGAGTGAGCGGGGCCAGCGGGAGCAGCCGGCGGGGCGTGCCGGGCGGGGCTAAGGCCAGGCCCGGCAGGGTGGGAGCCGGGACGCTGCGAGGGGAGCGAGCGTGGAGTGAGCGGGGGCCGCGCAGCGTCCCGGGCCGGGCAATGTGAGCTGCGGTGGCGCCGGGCAGGGGGTGCCGAAGGCGCGGCGCAGCATCGGCCCCGCTGACGGCATCGCGGTCCCCCCGCAGCACAAGGGCGCCCTGGTGCCACTGGAGCTGGTGCTGCTGTGGATGGTGTCGTGCCCTGGCTTCCGCGGCGTCGTGCGGCTCCTGGACTGGTTTGAGCTGCCCGACGGCTTCGCGCTGGTCATGGAGCGTCCGGAGCGCTGTCGGGACCTGTGGCACTTGCTGGATGCGGGGGGGTTCCTGCCAGAGCCCGTGGCGCGGGGGCTGTTCCGCCAGGTGCTGCAGGCCGTGCGGCACTGCACCAGCCGCGGCGTCCTGCACCGCGACATCAAGGCCGAGAACATCCTCGTTGACCTGGCCACGGGCGACGTGAAGCTCATTGACTTTGGCTGCGGAACCTTCCTCCAGGACACGTTCTACACCCACATGGCAGGTGAGCCCAAAGCCAGGGCCCAGCTGGGCAGTGGAGGTTCTCCCCTTTGCTGGCACAGGGGAGGACGGAGGGAGGGAGGGAGGGGGAATCCTTCTTCAGCCGGCTGCAGCCAAGTTGTTTTTTGGCGGGGGCAGGGTCTGGCTGTGTTTGAGCTGGCTGGGAGGGAGGGAGCAGCATCGGCCTGATGATCTGTGCCCGTGTCCCATAGGAACGCCGCAGTACAACCCGCCAGAGTGGATCCTCTTCGGCTGCTACCATGGCCAGCCAGCCACCATCTGGTCCCTGGGCATCCTGCTCTATGACCTGGTCTGCGGGCACCTTCCTTTCAAAACCCCTGAGGACATCATCCGGGGCCAGTTCTTCTTGCCACCCCGGGTGTCTCAAGGTGGGGATATGTTTTCAAGGCACAGGAGCAAGAATGGGCTTGAGAGATGGCAGCTGGCACATTATCGTCCTGCTCTTGCAGCTAGGGAGGAGGTTGATCTCCTGGGCTTAGCTGGAGGAGGTGGCATGTGTGCTGCTCTGCTCCAAAAGGGAGGATGGATGGGAAGCTTTGGGTGCGGCCCCCAGCACTCCTAGTGTGGGGTGGGCACTGTGGAATCTGGGAGAGCATGGACAGGAGGTGACCAGGGGTTTTTGGTTTCTCTCTGCAGAGTGCCAGCACCTGATCAGGTGGTGTTTATCCATGGACCCTGCAGACAGGCCATGCCTAGAAGACCTTTTTGAGCATTCCTGGCTGCAGAACCCCCAGCTGACCCAGGAGACAGCAGAGATCCATCCCTCTGCACAGTAGGATCCAGGAGCCCAGCAAGTTCCAGCTGCTCACATCTCATGGCGCTCAAAGCAAACCCCAGAGCGTTTCCCTGTGGCCGTGGCACGGAGCAGAGAGCGCGGCCGAGGAGACGCTTCCGTGGGTCCCCAGGAGTTGTGGAGGGAGCGGCTCAGGGCTCCCCGTCCTATTGGAGAAGTGGTAGCACAGTGCAGTGAAGTTGCCACAGACTGGACAAGGGGAAACATCCCCCTGCAGCTCAATGGCATCGTGATGTCCCCGCAAGCCGAGGCACAGCTGGCGTGTTCTTCTGGAGCACGACGCGGAGCCGGAGAACACCATCCTCGAGCTGGCCGCTGGCGGGGCAAAGCCCACGGGCTTTGGTTGTTGCCCCTTCCTGGAGGACAGGACAGGCTCTGTGCCCCGACGAAATCAAGATGAGTCCCCAGCCGGTGCAGGGGCGGGGGGATGCTCGTGCTCCCAGGCATGCCAGGGCTCGGCCTGGCCATGCGCCGGAGGTTCCCCGCTCGGCGGCAATGGGGAATATTCATCTTTGCGCCGCCCGCCCAGCTGCTTTTTGGCGGGACAGGGGACGGATGTTGTGGAAGGGGAGCCGGCTCCTGGCCTCACCTACAGCTTCTGCCAGCCAGCCTGGTGTGGGCTGGGGTGGGGGCAGCCTGCCTGACAAAAGCATCCATCCATGAGGATGGGGGACAGCAGAGGGGGGTGGGTTCCAAAGCCATGCCCCAGCTGGTCTGCTTTTCAGGCCCTTGAGGAAGGGGTGGGCTTACAGGCAGGAAAGGTGGGTTTTTCCCCACCTGGGGAGAGGTTTAATTCTTGCATTGAGTGGTCAGACCCACCCCAGGCCCTTTGAAACATTGATAACCTTTGGTGGTTTTTCTTCTTTCTATGTCTCATTTTGAATTGACTTTCATGCGATTGTTCTTTGTTTTTTCCAGGAAGATTGCACCTTGTGCCCAGACCGGGTGGGGAAGCGCCGGCACTGGACGCACTCCACGGAGGTGCCGGCGCTACCCGGGGCAGCCACGGTGTGCAGGGACATCCCCTTCAAGAAGGACGAGGACCTTGTGTGGGATCAGCTCCTCTCCTGGCAGCAGCTCTGCAGAGGTGGGTACCCAGCTCCACAGCACAGGTGGCACAGGGGCAGATGGGAGTGGGCACACGAGAATCTCGCTCTTGCAGCTGCTGAGGAGGTTGCTGTGCCGTGCTTAAGCAGAAGAGGTGGAGCGTGGCCTGCCCTGCTGCTCTCCTCTAAAAATGAGAGAATGGTTTGGGAGGTTTGGGCTCTGGGCACAGCCAGCAGCCTGGCCCACGCACAGGCCCTGGTGGGACAGGGGGGACAGGAGCCTTCTGTGACTGACCGTGGCTTTCTGGCTTCTCTCCCCAGGCTCCCAGCACCTCATGCCATGGAAACGGCACCGCTGGGCCTGCCCATCTGGGAGGGCTGGAGGGCGGCAGGTGTTCATTTGCTGCCAAAAATAAATCTTTATCTTGTTATTTCCATCATCATAATCAGAGCATTTCTTTCATCCTTTTCCAAGCTTTTAGCCTCCATTCTTCCACGGAAATCTTTTTCAGTCCTTCCTCTTGGTGGGATTTGGGATAGGGGGTTAAGCAACGTGAAAAATTCAACAGCAGCTCCTGTTGCCAACTGCAGCAGCCCCTTCAAGAACCCTGAGCTTCCAGCAAGGTCTGAGTGTGCCTTGCAAAAGGGAGTGGTTTGCAGGGCTGGAGCTGTCACCCCTCTGCAAAAGCTGTGAGGAAAGCAGAAGTGGCAAAATGCCATTTTGGCTCCAACACTGCCCAAATTCTTCATCCTTCCCCCTTCCATGCAATTGATCAAACTACCCAGGGAATACAGCTCAATGTCCTCCAAGAGCCCATTTTGACATGGAAGTTGACAAGTTCAATGTTGGTCATATGCCTTTTTCTGGGCACCAGATGTTACCCCTCCATCAGCATGCAGGCATCCTGCCTTGCTCCTGCTCCCAGAAACAGCAGCCCCACCCCTCCCTATGGCCTGGTGCCCTGCCCTCTTTGCCAGCCCTCCCCACACCCTCTCACTGTTCCCTAAAATGCCCAGGAAACAGAAAAGCCACTTGGCATGGCAGACTGTGTGGCCTGCCTGAGGATTCCAAAGCCACACGAATTTCACAAATAACTTCTGGGATTAGCACATGCAGGTCACATCCTCACTTGAGGATATCCTGCTCTCCCTTCACTCCCCTGTTCCCCACAGACAAGAAGAAGGCTTGTGCTGGAAGAAAACTGCTTATTTTTTTAAATAAAATTTATTTTTCAAACCTCAGGGTTTTCATTCTTTTTTGGCAAAGATACAGTATTATCTGAACAATCTCGGCATATATATAAAATCTATGTGTGTGCATATATTTATAAACTTGAACAATTCTGCAACCTTGTGTCATTCACAGCAGCCCTTCCTGCTTCCTAACAGAGAAGAAAACTCCAACAAAGGGCAAAAATGCAGCCCCTCTCAACCAGAGGAACTGAACCACATCCATCTGTGGCTGGAGAGCATCCCACCAGCTCCAGCTGGGAGGCTTGAACTTGAGTGTAAATGCATCTCCTTAGAGCATTTCTAGACACTGGCCATTGCTAGACAGGGCTGTGCTGGGACACATGCCACCCTCCCCTGTGCCCATCCCTTGGGGAGGGCACTCCAAGCACAAGGAGCAGCCCTTGAACAGGTGGCAAGTGGTCCTCACTGTGCAGGTGGGCTGTGACTTTCTAACTCAAATACCTACAGGCAGAACTGGAGAACAAGAGAAAAAGGCAAGGAGATGCCTTTCTGAGAGAGGTGGCCACAGTAACACAGACCAGCTGCCCAGAGCATGTTCTGCATATTCAAGAGTCACTGAGCAAGAAACCTCTCAGAGGAAATGTTTTCTTCCATCTGAGAGCTCCTCCCTGCCTTCGAGGTAAAACATGAACACAAACTGGTTGAGACAAAGTAGAGGCAGAGGTCCAAGCTGGCAGGCTGGGTGACACAACACGTCCAGTGTTAGCTACAGTAGCTGTCATTATCATTAAAGTAAGAATCACAATCTGAATCATTATCAATCATAAAGTTGTCTTCATCAAGGTCATCATCGTAGTCTTCCTGCCACTGTGGATCACACTCCTCATCTTCAGCCTCCTTGCCACCTTCATCTGTGTTGGGGCAGTCACACAGGATGTTGAGGTTTTGCCTGTTGAGAAGGAGAGCACAAGAGCAGAGCCTCTGCTGTGAGCACCAGCCACCACCCAGCCCCACAACAGCCCACTGTCATGGTCTCAGCATCTCCATCCAAAGAAACTCAAGAGAGTCCAGGGAGAGCAACTTCCATAACTGAGTCTGCCAGTGCTGGAGCTTTCTGGATCAGAGCTGCATACAAGCAGAGGTTTTGCTGCTTTCCCTACACCACTATGTCACTTCAATTGCCACCTCAAGCCACAAAACAGGATGCAAATAATCAGTGTCTGTCATTCAGTCTTTTGTGTGTCAGTGAGCACAGGAGAAAACTCTGCTCACCTGCTTTTGTCTGCACTCACTCACCTTGCCCTGTTACCTCACTAAGAAAACTCACCCTGTACATGCAAGGGCTGAAGCAGGCACATTTGGGATTGTCAGCTTTCTCTGAACAGCATCTCCTCAAGTCTGGAGCCCAACATGGAAATCCTGTTAGCAGGAAAGAAGAGCCAAAAGAGACAGAGAAACAAGATGTAATTTGGGGTGCAAACCCCTCCCCTGCACACACACTATCCTGACTCTATCCCCCCAGCTGATCAAGTCCTTTAGTTTGCCCACAATCAAATGAGACCAGAGCAAGACAAGCCACGAGCAGCCACGTGGCCTTCACCTGTGTGGAGTGCCAGAGAATTGCCAAGAGAGGCTCCTTGATCTGCTGCCCCAACTCCAAACCCACGTGGAAGTGCTCTGCTTTCAGGAGCTGAAGAGAGGTGCCTGAGTCCTGGTACTGCAGCAGGCTTTCCTCTGCAATTCAAGGCCAACAAAGTCCTGCTGCATCTACACTCTTGAGCAGACACCAAGTCCTTCTTGGCCCTGATTGTGAAGCCAGCCATAGCTGCTTAGATCTCCTGTGCACATGCATCCCTCTTTCAGAACACAACGTGTTGCTCTTTTACTGCATCAATCTCCACTGGCAGCCAAACTGCTCCAATGGACTTCCTCAGAAACGACATCAAGAAGGCAAAAATGGACTGGCAGAAGTGAGGCCAGCTGGCTGTTGGTATATATGCTATTGCCCCACGACAGAGCTGCTGCTCTTTGACTACAGCTGGAAATGCTAGTCATGACTTCAAAGAGGCTGCAGGACTTAGCCAGAAGGATGTGCAGAGCATTAGTGAGCAGCTCCAGGCTCTCAGTCTGCTGTTCCACAATATCTATTTTAAGCAGTTAAATGGTTATATGTGAAACCAGAAGGTACTAAATTCACCCAACCGCTCCTGAACATGAGCACTGCAGCTTTTGGTACGTGGAACTCATCACAACCTAAGAAAGCCAAATTCATTAAGCTAAGTAAAAACCCCATCCAAATTAAATTTCTGCTGTCAATGTCATCTTGCATGCCAAAGGGCCCTTGCAGGTAAGATAACAGAGAACAAGCTGCATGTTTGTGGCCTCAAATTTTTCTTCAAATTAATAAAAAAGAAACGGGGAATTGTCACAGTGCAAGCTGTCTTGTACAGGGCAGTTAATTTGGCCACATATGGGAGAAACAGCCTGACCTGATAGACAGGGCTCCAAGGAACAGAGATAAGACAGAACTGGAGATAGACAAGGATTTGATCCAATGAGTCCCAGCTGTGATAGATGTGATTCGTGCTAATTAGATTGTAAGTATATTAACAAAATTGTATTTAGATCAATAGAAGACAATTGTCACAGAGTGAGCGGGGAGATGGGTGAGAGAGGGCAAAGGACATCTTCCAGATGTTGGGAATTGAAGAAGGAGGTTGGAAGGAAGTCAAACAAGAATAGTAGAAGAACGTAGGTCTGACAAGCAGCATCTAGAAATAGAAAGTTTTGACCTTGAAATGGGCCAAAATGGGATGATTCCAAGCATGGGACTCAATTCAAGTCTTGTTATGGAAAACATCTGCTCAGTCACACAGTGCACCTGCACTACCTGCAGGTCACACCTCGGTCACTGAGGAAGCTGATGAGCCTTCATCAGAAATAAGACCCTCAAAAGGATGAGACCCCCTAACCCATTAGTAGAGCATGCGTCGTACACATAGTGACGTAGATTTTAGGAATAGAAACTAGGAGGAGTTTTCTAGAAACTTCTGTAGCCTACAGTATATAAGTGGGATTGTTAGCCTGGATGCTTTGGTACGTGAGGAATGGCGAGCCCTCCCCAGTCAGTTTTGTTTATGTTTTATACCAACCTCAATTATACTAAATTACTTACTGCCAAATTTTGTATATTCTTAAATATATGCACTTTGATTGTTTCATCTCCAAAGCTTTAATTGTCATCTCCAATACTTTGTATTCATTTTGTTACTATTAAAAATTTACTATTAAATTTAATCTTGTTGCTTGATAAATTGGAAAAAATAGAACATCATTCATAACACCAGGAAAAAAACATTAAGATATATTGCAAAAATTCAGCAAAGCAAGACCTGGCTATTGTACAAACCCAACAAAGCAGAAACCTCTGGCTCCAGAAACCAGCCAGGACCAGACAGGTGGCTTTGCGTGAGACAAGCTGACCTGAGGGAGAGCCAAATCTCCACTGCACCTGCCCAGAAGCAGAGCTCAAACAGCGATTACTGAGGAAGACATACAGCCTTCATCCCCAAAACCACCAAACAGAACCACCAGGAGGGGTGGCAGCTGATTATAATACAAAGGGAGAGAAGGTGGAGATGGGCAGGCAGGGAGGTGTGGGCTTGTGGGATCAATGTGTATTTATACCTGGAACCTGTCTTGACCAGGTACACGTGGTTTGGAGGAAATATCCCCCCAGGTGTCCCAGCTGCCAATGAAACACTCTCTACAATTTCAGTGTCAAGTGCTGATTCTCGAAATCAGTTGTTGAGCCAGCCAGAAGGTCTTCGTCTGTCTGCTGGAGCACAGGGGACGTCGCCATCCCAGTGCACCCCGGACTTTTTCTGGAGCTGACCTCTGCTCCCCGGTCACTCCCTGCGGGGACGAACAACCAACCTCCTATATGGCCTAGAGGAACGTTTGACCAAAATTTTCTGGGGGAGGCCCAAGGTAAGGTGAGCCTGTAAGACACTAGGGATGCCTGCACATGGCTAACAGTGTGTCAGAGACATCCGACACACAGAGCTGACAGGTTTGGGGAAGGTATTTGGAAGCTGGCAAAGGGGTTTCTGTTGACCACTTAGGGTGGCCACTAGAAAGTTTGGGGGTAACTTGAACAGGACCTACAGCGTTATCAATATTACTAAAAGCATAACTCACTGCTATAACCCTAACTGCCATAAATTGTGCTTGTTGTTTGTTGTAGGGTGGTGGAAGGAAGTATTTTATATGGTGGTTGGTGTTTTGTGTTTGCATCACTCTCATTTTGGTGGTGGAGATTGTGGATTTTGGGGAATGTCTTCTCTGTTTTCTGTAGTGGGCCTGTGCAATATCTGGTGTAACACTGCCCTCTTGTGTTATTAACTGTCATTGCAACAAGTTAAGATTTCTGTTCTTTGCTGAGGCGTGAGATTCTATTGTTTCTGATGTAATGCTGCCCTCTTGTGTCTGCAACTGTCAATGACAGGTCAGTGATTTTTTTTTTGAAACTGTCAAGAGTTAAAAAGGTGGTGGAAGCTGGGAGTGAGTGCGGAGGGTTCGACCAAGCAAGGAGGAAGCCCTTTCTAGGTGGCTCCAGATTGAGCCCCCGGATTTCTTGAGGGATCAAGGGAAACTTGTACGGTTGGTACGGGAGGACGGGGCAGTAGAGCAGGTACACTTGGGAGGAATATTCTCAGATTCCATAGATAGTTATCTGAGTTTTGATTGGGAGCAAAATCTAATGGAAAGGGAACCTAGAAGGGTTAGACCAATTCCTTGCTTTGCGTGTGGACCAGCAATTTGGACACCAAGGTGGCATCCAGCCTGGGACCTCCTACAGTGTCATTGGTGCAAAAGGAAGTGGCACTGCAGATCTAGGAGGTGGACGCCTACATGCCCCAGGTGTACCCCGGACCCATGGCATCATATTCAGGAATTAATACAGGTTGAGTGTGAGATTGTGAATTTGATCTGTGCAAAGAGTCTTTCAGTTCCCAAGGATTGGCACGTTTTCCATGACCACTGGGAGGAAGTGAAAGAATATTGCCAGAAGAGATTTCGGAGAGGAGATAAGAGAAATAAGGAGATAAATCATGGGGACCCAGCAAAATAAAGAGGTGCCCAGGAGGAGCCCTTTAGGATGTATACTAACCCACTGGAAGGAAGTTGTGGGGACAGGAGAAACGGAGAGCAAAAGGGTTTTCATCAAATACTCTAATCAATGGTGGCCTCTCTAGAAATCAGAAGATGGGGCAAAGTGGCCATTAAATGGAACATGGGACTGTAACACCATGTTGAAGTTAATGTTGTTTTTAAGGTGGGAAGGAAAATGGGATGAGGCACCATATGCAGATGTTTTTCACCTCACAGAACCACCCAGAATGGCAAAGGGATTGTGATATTAACCCTCCACAAGACCCACTGATCCTTGCAATGGAAAGAGAACACAGAAGGGTCTCACATACATTAAAATGATGCTGCTCAGCCTGTAGTCTTGGTCAGAAGTGCACTAAAAATGACAAGGTATATAAGGAAGAAGACTCTGATCTGGATGATCTCCCCTCCTCCATCACTAGAGTTGGGTGGGAGCCCAGGAAGGGCACCAGATCAAACTCCAACACCCCTGGGAAGTCCAGCATCCTCCCATACAAGGGCAAAGCTAGGGAACAACCAGCACCTTTGCAGGCACCTCTTAGAGAAGAAGTGGGACCAGATGGAACAATGATGCTACTAAAGGTTCCCTTCATTACCAATGATTTGGAAATATGGAAAAGGAATGTAAAGGATTACAGAAAGGACCCTCTAAGTATAGCTGAACACTTTTGGTTAATAGTGAAATCACATAACCCGGATTGGAATGCTATACAGTTACTGTTCCATGCAATGACAGAACCAGAGAAACAGCTGATCCCAAAGGTACCCTGGGATTTGGCCCAGGAGCACTGTAAGACATGGGAGAGGATGTAAAGGAATTCTTTCCCCCCCAGGATTCAAAGTGGGATGTGAATAGAATGGCAGGAAGACAGAAGGTACAAGAATATCAGGAGTGGATTGCAAAGGGAATAGAGAAAGCCATCCCCAAATCTATGAACTGCTCAGCTTTATATGCTATTAAACAAGGTCCCTTTGAGTCACCACCTGAGTTCTTAGACAGGCTGAGACACAATGCGTCGTAGCACACCTTTGGACCCAGATCAGATATCGGGATACAGCAGTTAGTGTCATTATTTTTAGGTCAATCCACCGGT
Source organism: Sturnus vulgaris (assembly GCF_052056855.1). NCBI lineage: Eukaryota > Metazoa > Chordata > Aves > Passeriformes > Sturnidae > Sturnus > Sturnus vulgaris. Next base: position 3,259,766 of record NW_028276155.1, on the reverse strand, counting down.
GATAGAAGATGTAAACTTCAGAAATTCAGACCCACTGAAGGAAGAAACTTAGAAATATTATTGGATGAAGCCTGGAGGGTGTTTAGCAACTGAGAAGAAGGGAATAAGGGGAAAAAAGGAAGGGTGATGGCAGTAGTTAAAAAGGAAGATGAATATTTTAAAAAGGGGCTTTCCCCTCTGCGCCTAGGAAGAAAAGAATGTGCTCTATGGGAGCAATTAGGCCACTGAAAAAATGAATGCCCAGAACGCTGAGGAAAGGGAAACAAAGGGGCACGGGTAGTGGCAAATGTAAATGAAGACTGACAGAACCAAGGAGATCTTCTCTACTTAATCCTTTGGTTATAATCAAACCAAGGGAAGGAAAAGATCAAAAGCAAATAAAATTTTTAATTGATACAGGGGCAATGTGTTCGATTTTAAACACAGCTTTAACTCAGGTCGGAGAAGATTATATTATGGTTAAGGGAGCCACTGGCCAAGCTGAAAAGGCTTATTTTTGTGGACCAATAAATATAAATTGGGAAAATTAGTAGGCTTGCATAAATTCTTATACATGCCTAATTCACCACATGCACTCCTTGGAAGAGATTTGCTTGAACAATTGAATGCAACAATCAGATTTGAAAAAGGGGAGATTAATCTGGATGTGGATACTCAAGAATATATTCAAATAATGAGGTTCCCATAGAAGGAAAAATCGGTGAAGATATCATCAGCCAGGTGTACCCTGGTGTGTGGGCCACTGAGAAGCCAGGAAGAGCTAAGAATGCATCACCAGTAGAGGTAAAGCTTAAAGAGGGACAATGACCAGTAAGGATGAAAAAATATCCCTTAAAAAGAAAGGGTAGGGAAGGAATCCAGCTGGTAATAGAAAAATTCATGCAATGGGGTCTGTTAAAGGAATGTGAATCTGATTTTGACACTCCCATATTACCAGTTCACAAACCTGATGGAACGTACAGAGTAGTCCAGGATTTAAGAGCAGTCAATAGAATAGCAGAGGATTTATGTCCTGTAGTAGCAAACCCATACACTTTGTTAACAGTACTGACACCTTAACTAACCTGGTTTACTGGTTTAGATTTGAAAGATGCTTTCTTTTGCCTCCCTCTCTATGAAGCCAGCCAAAAGATATTTGCCTTGGAATGGAAAAGTGGACAAAGGACCCAGCTCACTTGGACTGTACTGCCTCAAGGATTCAAGAATTTCCCCACCATATTTGGCAACCAACTCGCCAAGGATCTCGAGGCTTGGGAAACCCCACCCGGGAAGGGGAGACTGCTACAATACAGAGATGACATCCTGATCACCACTGAGACAGAAGACACTTGCATGCCTTGGACGGTGAGTCTCTAAAACTCTTTGGGGCTCCAAGGTCACCGAGTGTCTAAGAAGGAAGCCCAGGTAATGCAGCAGGAAGTCACTTACTTGGGGTATGAAATTAATGTGGGGCAAAGAATTGTGGGGCAAGCCTGAAAAGAGGCTCTATGCCAAATACCAAAACCACAGACTGTGAAAGAATTGAGAACTTTCCTCAGAATGACTGAGCGGTGTCGCCTTTGGATCTATAATTACGAGTTGCTTGTTCAACCCCTGTATGCACTGATCAACTCTGAACAGAAGCATCTGCAATGGGACAAACAGGCCACATGAGCCTTGGAACAACGGAAAAAGGCCCTGATGTCAGCTCCAGCTCTGGGACTCCCTGAACTGGGTAAGCCTTTCTTTTTGTTTTCTCATGAGAAACAGGGAATCGCCCTGGGAGTATTGGCACAAGATTTCGATTTAGATATCACAGAGCAGTCACCTACATCTCCAAGCAATTGGATGTGACCACAAAAGGATAGCCAGGATGCCTGAATGTGGTAGCAGCAGTAGTGATAAATATCCAGGAAGCCTGAAAATTCACTTTGGGACAAAAAAAAGACTGTGTTGGTGTCCCATACAGGGTCTGCAGTATTAGAAATGAAGGGCAGGGAGTGGCTTTCTGCACAGAGGTTCCTGAAATACCAATCCATACTGGTAGAACAGGATGCTGTGGAGATTGTAATCACTAACATTGTCAATCCAGCTTCTTTCCTCAGTGGAAACACAGGAGAACCAGTACACCATGACTGCTTGGAAACCATTGAAGCAACATCCTCAAGCTGCCTGGATTTGAAGGATGTTCCTGTGGAGGATGCAGAGGACTGGTTCATGGACAGAAGCAGCAATGTCCTGAATGGCAAAAGGCATGCAGGATATGGCATCTCCATCAGCCATGAGGTAACAGAGTCAGAACCATTGCCTGTCAATACCTCTGCACAAAATGTGAAAATCACCTTGACCCGAGCCTTGGAATTGACCCAATGTGAGAATGTGAACATAGACATGGATCCAAAGAACACTTTTGGGGCTGTGCATGCTTATGGAGCAATCTGAAAGGAAAGGGGGCTATTGAACTCTCAAAACAAAAACACTGAACATGCAGAAGAAATTCTGAAATTGCTGGAGGCAGTACAGCTCCCAAAGAAAACAGCAATTATGCACATCAGAGCACTTCAAAAGACATACATGGAATCAGGAAAAGGAAATGAGCTGGCAGACAAGGAGGCAAAAGAAGCAGCAAAAAGAGAGATACAATTGGAAGGAGCTCTAATCCCAGACAGGAAAATCTCCCTTGAGGGTAAACCAAATTATGCCAAAGAGGATCTGAAGCTAATTACAAATTTGGATGAGACATACAGTAAAGAGGGGTGGGCCCCTACCCCAGAAGGAAGGGTAATCATACCTGGCCATCTAATATGGTTTGTAATAAGGGAGGAGCATAGGAAAAGACACTGGGGACCAGAGACTGTGTATGAACACTTAAATCACAACATCATGAATAGAAATTGATACACTACAGTGAAGCAGGTAACTCAACAATGTGATCTCTGCCTCCAGACTAATCCTAAAAACAAAGCCAGAAATGGGTGAAATTGAGAAGGGAAATGTACCTCACCAATGATGGCAAAGAGACTTCACAGAATACCCAAGAAAAGGGGGGTTTTGTTATTTACTGATATTAACTGATACCTTTTCAGGATGGCCTAAGGCTTTCCCTGCTACAACTGCTAAGGCCGGAAAAGTGGTCAAGGCATTAGTAAAAGAGATAGAATCACGATTTGGGGGTCCAGCTGCCATTTCTTCAGATAGAGGGCTCCATTTTATTGCAAATGTGGTACATGAGGTGAGTAATACTTTAGGTATAGATTGGCAATTACATACCCCATATCATCCCCAGTCAAGTGGACAAGTGCAGAGGATGAATCATTTAATCCATCAGCAAATTGTTAAATTAGGACAGGAGGTCAATCTACCTTGGCCTCAATCCCTTCCTTTAGCCCTTTTACACATCCCAACTAAACCAAGGGCAAAGGAAAGGCTGAGTCCTTTTGAGATCCTGTATGGGCGACCTTATGCAATACAGAAGGGAACATCAGCACAAATAGGGGAAGAAACTATCACAGAATACATGGTTGCCCTAGGGGAACAACTCAGCAATATCAGGAAACATGTAGAAAGATGCTGGTGTAGGGGATTGGATGGACCAGTACATAATGTACAACCTGGAGATTGTGTGTATGTGAAGTCTCTCACAGAAAAGACTTTGGAACCACAGTAGGAAGGACCATACCAGGTGCTCCTCACCTCCTTCACTGCCATCAAGATCAGAGAACAAGCAGCATAGAGACATCACACTGGAATTAAAAAGGCTTCACAGTCACCATGGAGAATCAGGCAGGTGCAGCCTGGAAAGCTGTGGCTCTGATGATCATAGCCATGGCTATGGCAGACATGTGTGCAAGACCTCCTATATACAATGGGACTGGCATTTATGTGTGTCAGGGGAAAGCTTCTGACTTTGACTCTCCTAAGTCTCTGTGGCAGGTGTTCCAAATATCAAACACAACTGTCTGGACAGGGAAAGATGTCTGGGGATGCAAATTTGCATTTGTTCAGGACAGATTCCATCAGGGACTTATAAAACCCATTCAAATTGGTACTGAATGTTGTGACACATTCTTCACTAACTGTTCTGAATTCAGGCTTAAAATAAAGGGATGTGAAACCAAGGCTTTTAGAATTAAACCATGAGGGAACTGTGCTACATCTATCTGAACACAGAACGTGGGCACAAGGGGTTAAAGGGAAGTCCAGATTATTAACATAGATCTATGTGCCACAAGAAAACAACTGAGGTTTGTATGTGAAGGAAATGTCAACCATGACCGAGATATCTGCCTGGATACACAACAAAGCATCTGTCTCTTCAGAATCCATTCAGTCAACCAGACAACCTTGCTGGTATATATAGATCAGGGTTGTGTATGCCTCAGAACAGCATGCCCCACCATAAGAGTGGACGAGCTCATTATAAAGGAAACACAATCTGATTTGTGCATTTGTAACTTGGCCAAAATTGAGGGGTGCAATTTCTCCTCTTGGGCACCTGTTGTATCACATCAGTATATAAAGGCAAACATGACAACTGTGCAGCATGTAATGTCTGTGCCCAGAAGAATGAATCTCATTCTAGTTATAGAGCTACTAAAACTCAGACCTTCAGGAAATTCTTAAAGAAATGAGAAGTATGGGAAAGAAGATCTTGATCACAATACACCATGGGACAGACTATAAGGAGACCATAGAAGGTTGGAGGGAGACACATCTCACCACTGGTGGGATGTATATTTTGGGATGGTCTCCTACTGCAGCAGGGTTTCTACACTGATTGTGCCATCTGATAGTAGTTTTGTTAGTTCTGATCAGTTTAAGTTTTGTTCTTGGTTATGATTTTCTGGAATTTGAAACAGTCACAAAGAATGGCTACAATGCCTATCCTGTTATCGAATCAACTAGGTAAAGACAGACATAGAGAGTATGATAGGTATCTTAGAAAGCAAAACAATTTGCATCATTTAGAAGAAAAGGGGGGAAATGAAATGGGGAACATAAATGGTGTTGAAAATTCAGAATTTTAAAAGCGTATAATATGCTTAAGCAAGTGGAGGGGAAATAGAACACATAGCAGAAACAGTATGTTACGAACCACATAGGAGCTTAGTTACCAGGAAAAAAACATGAAGATATACTGCAGAAACTCAGCAAAGCAAGACCTGGCTATTGTACAAACCCAATAAAACAGAAACCTGAGGCTCCAGAAACCAGCAGGACCAGACGGGTGGTTTTGAGTGGGACAAGCTGACCTGAGGGAGAGCCAAACCTCCACTGCACCTGCCCAGAAGCAGAGCTCAAACAGCGATTACTGAGGAAGACACACAGCCTTCATCCCAAAAACCACCAAACACGACCACCAAACACAACCACCAGGAGGGGTAGCAGCTAATTATAATACAAAGGGAGGGAAGGTGGAGATGGGTGGGCAGGGAGGTGTGGGCTTGTGGGATCAGTGTGTATTTATACCTGGAACCTGTCTTGACCAGGTACACGTGGTTTGGAGGAAATATCCCCCCAGGTGTCCCAGCTGCCAATGAAACACTCTCTACAATTTCAGTGTCAATTCCTGATTCCAGAAATCAGGAAAGGTCCAGCAGCTGTGTTGGTTCTGCACAGCAAAAATGGCCCCGGGTTCCATGGGACCCCAGTGTCACAACTGACTCCTTGCTTCCATGTCACCCCCTCAGTGTCAAAATGGCCCCTTCGCTCCAACAGAACACAAAAGTTTTGCATAAATATTGAGCAAATCCTGCTTAACACACCTGGGAACATCTGTCTGCATTCAAAAGTGAGATTAAAGGTGAGGGTGGCACCAGCAGCTTCCATCTACAACAATGACCCAGGGAAAGGACAGGGACAGAGAATTCAGCTGAAAGATGCAGAGAATTCTGCTTACAGAGATCAGTTCTGGTCACACTGTCCCTCATAGGAAGGTGACATCATTCCAGGCAGCATGGACTGAGCATGTGGTTCCAGAATGGGGTTTGTTGTTTAGGAAACCTGCTCAGGTTTTTCCATTCTTTCCTCACAAACAGGAAAATTTCTCCTGGGCCTGTGTGCAGGCAGAGCCCTGAGGAGAGCAGGTGGGACATGGTGCAATGGGCTGGGACACCCAGCTGCAGAGCTCAGGGGACAAGGTTCTGCTGCAGGGCACAGGGATGTCAGTCCCAGGTGGGCGATGTCAGACATGGTGAGGAGCAGGTTGTCCAAACTGGGTCAGCCTGCAAGGGGCTCATTCTTCTGTGTGCCCAGACCTCCTAAGGAGACATTCAGCATCAAGACCACCTGGGGAATGCTTCTATTAGCTCTTCTCTGAAACAAAAAAACAAAAAAATAGTCACTTGAAAAAAGAAAAAAAGTCATGAGGGGTACTTGGAAATCTTCCTCCTTAACAAAACTCCAAACGGACTCCAAGCAGCTGCACAACCCCTGATAACTTGAAGACAACTGGAAGAAGACAAGGTGCTCCTGAGGACTTTCTCTATTTTTATGATCCCCACAGTGGATTTGGGGCTGAGTCCAGGACCCCCAGGCACTGAGAGAAGGTTGAAGAAGCTGCTCAAGGAGTCAGAAGCAAAACTCCAAGTCCCTTGGAGCATCAGTGGCCCCACTGAGGGCAGGGAGTGCCAAAGGCTCCCCAGGGACTGGTGAGAGCAGATCCTTGAGGGCAGGATTGCAGGAGCCCGAGGCTGTGAGCAGGGAACTGCAATGCTGAGCAAGGCCTGGGCTGGCTGGAGGAAGCAGAAAGGCCAAGGCCTGAGCCCAGGCCTGGCCCAGCAGGGCCTGTCCCTCACGGGGGGCTCGGGGCTGTTGCTGGGGCAGTGGGATGGCAGGGGCAGCAAGGACAAATGTCATCAAGCTGTGTGACACTCCAGATGCTCATGGAACCAAGGGCCAGTGTGACACAGCAGGGCCTGATGGAAATAAGAGGCCATGGTGAGCCTGCAGGGCTGGAACACCCCAGAACACTGAAATGCTGGGGGTAACCAATGGTTCCTTCACTTGAGTTTCATGCACAAGAGAAACCCCAAGTATTCTCAACATGGCCAGATACAAAGAAGAGTCTTGATAGGAAGGGACCCACAAGGATCATCAAGTCCAGCTCTTGAGTGAATGGCCCACACAGGGATTGAACCCACAAGCTCAGTGATACCAGCACCCTGCTCCAACCAATTGAGTTAAGAGGTCAAAATGACACAAAATTTTACTGGCAAAATATAGACATTCAAGGAAAATTGGCAAAGGGTTTAATAGAAGATCCAATTCAAAATAAGTGTCTTATCATAGTATTAACTTCATTCATGTCATTTAACCTAGAAACCTTTAACCATTAAGATGCTAAGGTATCCAAAAATCTTCCAGGTAAGCAGGATTAGAAGGAGAAGAAATAGAGAAGAACAGCAGGAGAGAAGGTCGATAGAAAGAGAATCTGGGCTGGGATAAGATCACCCTTTTGTGTGATTGATTGACAGCTCAGCCAATCAGAGCTGGGTTAACACTGCCCCTGCTGTGTGATTGATTGACAGCTCAGCCAATCAGAGCTGGGTTAACACTGCCCCTGCTGTGTGATTGATTGAAACCTCGGCCAATTAGAGCTGGGTAAGCATTGCCCCTGCTGTGTGATTGATTGACAGCTCAGCCAATCAGAGCTGGGTTAGCATTGCCCCTGCTGTGTGATTGATTGACAGCTCGGCCAATCAGAGCTGGGTTAGCATTGTTCCTGCTGTGTGATTGACAGCTGTGCCAGGCCATGGCTGGGGGCGGGGCTCTGTCCCACCACAAACCAAGGCCTGACCCAGCCCTGGCCCCACACGGGCATTCCGAGCACCCCGAGGTGTCTGGGACATCGATCTCATCCAGCCTCTGACAGCCACCATGGTGACACTGCGGAACCTCATGGAACCAAGGGCCAGTTGTGACAATGTGGGTCCAAGGACACCATGGTGACACTGTGGTGCCTCATGGAACCAAGGAGACCATTGTGACACCCGAGGGCCCCAAGGAACCAAGGGTTTATGGTGACCTTGTGGAGCCCGTAGTGTCACAGAGGAGCCATTGTGACACAGTGAGTGCACATGAAGCCAAGGGGCCATTGTGACACTTCAAGGCTTTGTGGAACCAAGACCTCACAGTGACATTGCAAGGTGTCATGGCAGCATGCGACCATTGTGACCCTTCAGAAGCAAAGAGAACATTGTCACACCACAGGGCCCCATGGAACCAAGGGAACATTGAACAGGTCTGGCTGGCTGGACCTCCTGGGGGCCACCTGGCAAGTCCAGCTGATCTTGGTATGTGCAGGGCCACTTCTCATCTGCCCCTGAAGCACTGGGGCTCTGTGCTTTCCTTCCTATGGGAAAGAACTCCTCCAGGTGTCCAGTGCCAAAATTGGTATTCGTCCTCCAAATTTCCATATATGCAAAGATAATTCCCAGACGAAATCAGTCAGGAGGGACAGATCTGGCTGGCCATGGCTTCCTGAGGGCTGGCACTCATGTGCCTTTGAAAAACTGGGGCTCTGTTGCGAGGTCCAGCAGTGTCACAGTGATCTCCATGGTTCCACAAGGCCCCAACGAGTAACACTGACCTCTTGGTACTGTGGGGCCCTGCAGTGTCACCATGGGGCCATTATTACATCAGGTTCCACAGTGTCACAATGGATTTCATGTTTCCACGAGGCCAAAAAGTGTCAAAACTGTATTCTTGATTTCATGAGGCCTCACAGAGTCACAGGTGCCCTCAAATTCCAAAAGGCTCCAGAAGACCACAACGGACTCTTGTTTTTACAGTGCCACAATGGAGCCCTGGTGACACAAGATCCTGCAGTGTCACAATGGATTCTTGGTTCCCTGCAGTGTCAGTGTCACAGTGGTGTCTAAGTACACGAGGCCCTGCAGTATCACAGTGGCCCCTTCATTCTAGGTGTCAAAATTGTTCCCTTAGTTCCAACAGTCTCTGCAGTGTAACAATGGCCCCTTAGTTTAACAAAGCCCACTGTGTCACTGTGGCCCCCGTGGTTTCATAATGACTCAGAGTCATCAATGGACCTTGGTTCCATTTAGCCCTACAGTGTTACAATGGGACCTTGCTTCTTCAGAATCCTGCAGTGTCACAATCATCAGAGAATCACACACTCACACAGGCTGGAAAAGACCTTTGAGAGCATCAAGCCAAACCTGTGACCCAACACCACCTTGTCACCCAGACCATGGCACTCAGTGTCACATCCAGTCTTTCCTTAAATACTTCCAGGGATGGTGACTCACCCTCCTCCATGGGCAGCCCATTCCAATGCTCAATCACCCTTTTTGTGAAGAATATTTCCTAATGTCCAGCCTAAACCTCCCTTGGAACAGCTTAGGGCTGTATTCTCTTGTCCTGTCACTGCTCCCTGGGAAGAAGGGCCCAGCCGCCCCCGGCTGTACCCTGTGGAGAAGCAGTGGGGGATATAAGAATAAAAAAATTGTCAAATGGTTTGAGTGAGAAGAGACCAAAAAGAGGCTCTGGTCCAACTCCCTGTTCATTACCCAGGGACACCTTCACTCATTCAGGTAATACAAAGCTCCTGACCTTGGACACTTCCAGGAATGGGGTTTCTATTCAGGGGGCAACAACCTGTGCCAGTGTCCTGCCACCCTCATCATAAATATTTAATCGGTATGGAAAATCTAAATCTGCCCTCATTAAGTTTAAAGATATTCTCTATTATTCTGGCAATAAAACTTTAAAGAAAAAGGTTACTCAATCATGCCTGGACTTAAATCACAAAATCGTCAAGGCTGAAGAACTTGGGAGGGCGCAGAGATCTCCCAGGACATGGTTTAGAGGCCCCAAGAAAAGGATCACTCTATGGGAGCTAGGAAGTCTTTGGCTCACTTGAATGGAGACTGAGGAGAGAAGAAGAATAGACTGTGAGGATTACAAATGTGGATTCAAATATATTGGATCTCTTTTTCAGACTGGAAATTTGCCTGAGATAGAAATAATGACACCAAGTGTAGGTGGAGAGATTCAGAATGGACCCAAGGAGAAAGGAATTTCCGTCCCAGGGCAGGGCTGAGGTGCAACACATCCCCCAGAAGGAGTCTGGAGCAGCCCAAGGCTTTGTGTGTGCAGGCAGAGGCAGGCAGGAGGCAGAGCTGTCAGCAAAGGAAGGGGCCAGCGAGGTGGGGCAGCCGGGGGATGACGACAGCCTGCAGGGACAGAGGCGCAGGGCATGGACACCGTAGGACAGCCTGGGCTGCAGAGGCCACAGGGATGGGCAGCAGCTGAAAGGCCCTGACAGAGCCAACTCCTGCAGCACTTGGGCCATGCAGGCTGGCCCTGGGCCTGAGGCCAGCAGGGGACAAGTGAGCCTTGCTGTGCTGGGGCCTCATTGCCTCCTTGTCCCTGCTCAGCAGCCTGGCAGGGGCCGCCCCATGGTGCTGCCCTTGGCATTGCACATGGCCAGAGCCCAGTGGCCCGGGAAGAGCCCTGAGCAATGAGGGAGGGACAGGATCTGCCTTGCCAGGGGCTGGGGCTCAGCCCTTGGCCCTTTGCATTCATGAAACATATCCAGGTTTTCTCAGCATCAGAGACACCTTTCCCTTGTTTGTCCCCACCTGTCATCACTGCCTCCAGTGTTCTGCTCTAACTGGAACCTGGGGACACTTTGTCAGTCTTAGCCCTCAGTGGGCACCATTAAAACTTCAATAAACTTTGGAGTTTCAATTTAAGTTTGAGTTCTTGAGAAGTTTTCCTTCAGCTCCTTCTCAGGGAATGATGTCCAGGGACTCAGCACTGTTGGGAAATCCCAGCTCTACAGAGATGAGGCAACTAAGAGGGGTTTTAAAAATATTTTATTCCATTATCAGACTCCTTGAAAGGTGAAACATAAGAGATGTAAAACTCCATGCCATTCTCTCAAAAGCCAAGTTATTTCCTGCTCACAATATTTTATAAAGTTTTTCAGCCTATTAGCTTTTGCCACACAATGGTGCCAATAATTCTAACACCAATCACCTTGTATTTTAGTCCACGTAGTCTTGCCACAATGCATCTTTCACACTTCTAATTCTCCAAAATATCTGATCTTTTTCTAAGGCCATTGTTTGAAACTTGTTTCTAGTTCAATCTCTCTCTCAGCAATGTCTTCTCTATTCCAGGGCCATTCTGAGTCAGCACAGTTATCTCAGAGTTTGCATCCAGATGTACAAGACTGTGTGAGTTTTCAGTCAGGCTTTGAGAATCCTTTACAAATCCATTTCTCACATATATCAATCACAGAATGCTGCAATCACCTCTGCTCTAAAGACAACAGTAATAATATACACCCTTGAAAAGAGGAATGGATATTTCTAAGAAGGTCTTTGTCATATTTCTCCATAACCGGAGTTGAAAAACTTCTGAATGAATGGCATCAGACCAGAGGGAAATCAAGGCAGAAACGTTGTTTTCTAGGAAACCTCTGAAGAATTTGGACAGAATCAAACTCCAAAGTGTCTGATACTGCTCATGGGTCCCACTGAAGGACACAACTGAGAAAGTGTCCCCAGGTTCCAGTGTGAGCAGGAAATTGGAGGCAGAGATGACAGGTGGTGTGGGAAATGCAGGCACAGAGAGCTCTCAGGGCCTTGTGCAAACAGGCTCAGAGATTGGGAGGGATCCAAGGTTTGACATAGGACCTTGGAGAAATCTTGGACAATCAGAGCATTAAAAGTAAAATAGATATAAAACAGGAATATAAGTTTTTAGTATAACTAGATCTATGTTTTAAGCAAACAGAAATATGCATTACATAAGCAAAGTAGTATGTTAAGTTAGATAATAAAAGATTGTAAAGCTTAGCAATACAACCTGTTATAAAGTTGATTAGAAGTTTAAGGTTTATCAATGTAGGTTTGTGAAGTGTTCTAGGATTGGTTGAAAAATGATGCATTGTGGCAAAGCCATGAGAAGGAAAGCAATTAATGATTGGTGTAAAAGGATGCTAGCAAACTTCACAGAAGTATTTGATTAGCTAAATATGAATTTAAGGCATTGTAACTAAGAATGAGGAAGCTTCTGATATTATGGTGTTGGATGTAACACCTTTAATGTCTCACCCTTCTATGAGACTGACACCATGAGGCCATAAACCATCTTTTACAACGTCTCTCAGTTGCTCCATCTCTTGCAATATCAATCTCCCAATACACATTTTTTTGACATCAGACATGACTAATGAAATCAATAGGGCCTTATGGACACCAGGTGTATCCCATTAATGTCAATAGGGATTTAGGAACAGCTGGTTTATCCATTAATGTCAGTGGGGATTTTTCTGAAATTTGGTCCTAAAATGGGGAAATTTGGGTCAATTTTGGGAAAATCTTAGGCTGAATTCTGGGAATTTCCACTCCAGGATTGCAGTGCCAATTCTCTGGATGTCCTGGATGATTTCCTGGAGGCCAATCCCAAATCCCTGATCCTTCACCTGCTGTCCATGCTAGAGCTGTGCCTCCAGGTAAGCCCAAAAATTTCCATTTTCAGCTGAAATCTGGGAATTTTGAGCCCAAAATTGGTGTTTTTAGCACCAAAAATATTGGGACATAAGCTCTGCCCACTGTAGTCAACAGGAATTGAAGGACACCAGGTCTACCCCTGTGAAGTCAATAGGGATTTAGGGACACCAGATCTACCCATTGATAGGGCTTGATTGGGAAGAGTTACTGTTTAAACTGGGAGCACTGGGAAGGGCTAAGGGGGGACGATGGGATGACTGGACTGAAGCAAAAGTGGGACTACTGGGAGGGATTTGTAGAGATAAATGGAGATAAACAGGACTCTAGGGCTAACCTATTGAAATCAATAGGAATTTGGGGACAGCAGATTTATTCTTTAAAGGCAATGGAGCTTAGGGGCACCAGGTCTACACTGTCAAAGCAATGAGGATGTTTGAGACATTCGTTTTGAGGGTCCCAGGGGTTTTTGGTGATACAGGTGTCCAGGGGATACCCAGGTATATCCAGGTGATTTCTGGGGGTACCCAGGTGATTTTTGGGGATAGCCAGGTGTACCCAGGTGATTGTTGAGGGGGATCCATGTGATTTTGGGCAGTATCCAGATGTACCCAGATAATTTTTGGGGATATCAGGGCTATTTTTGAGGCACCCAAGTGCCCTGACTCACTCTGACAGGCCAGGAGAAGATGATGGCCACTGTCCTCCCAGTCGATGTGGACACAGGTGACCCTTGGCAGCTGTGGGGCTGTCGGGGACACCCCAACATTCAGGGGGTACCCAGAACTCCAGGTGAGGACATCAGGGGTGGGAGGGAGCCCTGAGTTACCTCGGGAGAGGGTGCAGTGCAGGTACAGCCAGGTGCTTTCGTGCATGGGGTTGGTGAAGATGGCATTCTGCAGCAGCTCCAGCTCTGGGGTGGGCAAAGGAGGCACCCCAAAATCTCAGGGGAGCAGTGGGGAAAACCCCAATATCTCAGTGGGGACACCCAGGTATCCAGGAGTTCAGGTGTACCCATTAAAGTCAGTGGGGATTTAGGGAAACCAGGTCTGCCCATTCAACCCAACAGAACCAACCAGCTCCCACTTTAGGTGAGGGAGGGGGTGGAAAATTTTGGGGATCTCACAAAATTGTGGGAGTTTTTTTGGGGAATCCCTCACCTTCCTTCAGCCTTCCAGGGGGCAGTGCCCTTGCCGTAGTTCCTGGTGGGCATCAGCAGCCCCAGGCAGTGTTGCCAGGCCGAGAAGTTGGAGAAGCTGCAGCTCAGCAAGGCCCTGGTGAAGTCCAGCTCGGCCTTGAGGTCCTGCCTGGCCACAAGTGCCTACCGGTGTTCCCAGGTGTGGACTGGGAAGGCACCAGTATAAACCAGTAAGCACTTGGAGCCACTCCTGAGCTCCTGAGGCTCATGGCAGCAGCTCCCAGTATAAACCAGTAAAGCCTCATTTACCCAAATCCATTCCCAGTGTGGTCCTGGGGCTCCCAGGTTTATACTGGGAGGGCACCAGTATAAACCAGTAAGCACTGGCAGCCACGACTGGGCCCCTGAGCCCATTGCAGCAGCTCCCAGTATAAACCAATAAGGCCAGCATCCCCAGAAGTTGCTCCCAGTGGAGTGCCAAGCATCCCTAAGCCCCCTCCCAGTATAACCCAGTAAACCCCAGTTTAACCCAGGAAAATCCAGAATATCCCCGTATAACCCAATATAAACCACTACAATCCAGTCACCCCCAGCACCCCATCCCAGTACAAACCAGTATAACCCAGTATAACTTGCAGTCAACCAGCAGGTCCTCCAAGCCAGCACGGGGCACTCACACACCCCAGCTCCCTTTCCCAGTATAACCCAGTAGAAACCAGTAACATCCCAGCACCCCATCTGAGTATAACCCAGTATAACACAGTAACCCCCAGCACCCCATCCCAGTACAAACCAGTATAACCCAGTGACCCCAGCCCCATCCCACCAACCCCTTGACCCCATCGCAGCACAAACCAGTACAAACCAATACAAACCCGTACAACTCACAGTTGCAGGGGTCGGCCACCAGGTGGTGCTCGCACAGTGCTTGGTCCTCCCAGCCAGCAGGGGGCACTGCAGTGCGGCCCAGCACCCAGCACTGGTGGTGCCACACCCCGTAGGAGTTGGGGTTCAGCCCCAGGATCTGCCCCACAAACGACAGCTCTGATGGCACCCTGAAACCTGTATAAACCAGTCCGGACCAGTATGGACCAGTATAAGTGGTAAAACCCAGTAAAAAACAGTAACCAGCTGTGCAATACAAAGCAGTAGTAATCAGTACAAACCAGTATAGACAAGAAACAACCAGTATGCACCTCTACAAACAAGGAAAATAGGTAAAAACCAGTACAAACCAGTGAAAACCCTTGTCTGTGTCAGGAGCCAAGCTGGCTGGGCCCACTAACAAACCTGCTGCCCAAAGTCAGTAGAAATGTTACAACCCATTTCAAACACCTTAACACCCATCCCTTCACCCACCAAATGATTTGTAAAGACATGAGCACACATCTTTCCTCTCACATTGATGGTTCCTGTGCTGGTGACAGTCTGTTAAAGCCAGCCTTCAGCCTGAGCTCTCTGCTGTTGCAGTTCCATGCACAGAGGTTGTTGTCTCTCAGCCCTTCCATGGGCAGGCCGGTGTTCAGCCATCTCCAGGACAGCAGGGCCCCAGCCCACGTCACTGTGCCCTGGGAAGACAAAAACCATCACTCCAAATGTCCCCTTCTCCTTCTTCCCAGGCATTTGGCCCTGCCAGTGGGGTTTGCTGCTGGGTGCCACAAGAAAAAGGAGACCCCTGTGACACTGTGGGGCACATGGAACCAAACATCCATTGTGACACTACACAATGTCACAGAACCAAGGAAACCCCTGTGACACTGCGGAGCCCCTGGGAACCAAGAGTCCATTGTGACACAGAGAGGCCACGTGGAGCCAAGGAACCATTGTGACACTGGGGAAACTCATGGGACCAAGGGGCCACTGTGACATTGTGGGGCCTCATGGAACCTGTGAGCCATTGTGACACTGCATGGCCTTGTGGAAGCAAGGAGACCATGGTGACACTGTGGGGCGGCGTGGAATCAAAGATTTCATTTTGAAATTGAGGAACCTCATGGAACCAAGGGTCTGTTGTGACACTTTGGAACTCCAGAGGCCATTGTTGAGTACAGCACCTCATGGAACCAAATGTCCATCGTAACACATCAAGGCCTCATAGACCCAAAAAGAGCATTGTGACTCCATGGGACCCAATGGACCCCAATCTCCATTGTGACACTCCAGAACCTGATGGAACCAAGGGGCCTTTGTGACACTGCAAGGCCTCAGGGAACCAAGGAGTCCAAAGGTCTGAAATAATCCTTGTAGGGATCTACCTTGGGGAATGGGAACCTCTTTGGTGGCACTTTGGGCTTGGCACACACCTGAGGAGTGTGTCTTTTTGCAGTGTGGAAACTCAGGATTTTTAGATTGCTTCCAAATAAAACATGAAAACAACTGTTTGCCAGAGGGCAGCCAGTTCTCCGAGCAAAGCAGGTCCCAGGTGAGTGAGGACAGACAGAATGGGGTTGGAGAATGTGGAGCAAGGTTGTCCACACTGGCTCAGACCTCAAGGCACAGCTTCTGTGAGCAGGCCAGACCTTGTGACGAGAGACCCTGGATCAATATTAACCATAGAATGCTGCAATCACCTCTGCTCTAAAGGGAATGGTAATAAAATACACTCTTGAAAATAGGAATACATAATTCTTAGAAGCTCTTTGAATAACTTCTCCATAAATAGAGTTGAAAACCTTCCTAATGAGCTCCCCCAGACCAGAGGGAAATCAAGTGAGAGCCATGGTTTGACAGGACTTGCTTGATCCCAATCAGCCCCGTGGTGCATTTGGTGCTGAGCCCTTCAACCCCAGGGCCTGAGAGGAGATTGCACACACTTTTCCAGGAGCCCAAGTCAGAAGAAAAGCCCAAAGTGTCTCAAAGCATTAATGGGTCCCACTAAAGTCCATCCCCAACACAGGCTCCTCATGGACTCCTTGAAGGAAAGAACAGGAGGCCAGGATTGCCCAAAAACCTCTCAGAGACTCAGAGAGGATAGGAATAAGAAAACTGCCTTAAAAAACTGAAGTACCTCGAAGCATTAATGAGCCTTACAGAGTGTTGTTACTGACAGAGGCTCTCAAGAGATTAATTAAAACAGATAATTGGAGGCCATGATTGCACAAAGCTCTCACAGAATCCAAGGCAAAAGGAAAACCCAAAGTCCTCTGAAAAACCTGCAGTCCCTGGGAGCATGAAGGAGCCCCCCAGGGCCATTCCTGACCAAGGCTCCCCAGGGACTCGTCCCAGCACATCCCTGAGGCCACTGGGATGTGCTGGGATGCTGAGGGCAAGACAAGAGGTGCCAGTGGCCAGCCTTGCTGGGGCTGTGCCAGGAGGCCCCAGTGGCTCAGGACAAGGTGTCTCATGCCAGCCTTTGGTGGCACAGACCCTGCTGTGCCCCAGGGCACCGAGACTTGGCTTCTCTTTGTCCCCACCTGTCATCTCTGCCTCCAATTTCCTGCTCTAACTGGAACCTGGGCACACTTTCTCAGTTGTGTGTCTCAGAGGGAACCATTAAAACTTTAGGAAACTTTGGAGTTTGATTGTGACTTGGAGTTCTCGAGAGGTTTCTTCAGCTCCCACTCAGGGACTGATGCTCAGAGACTCAGCCCCAAGCCCCAAGAGGGTCATTAAAGTGCTTGTGCTATGTCTGTGCTGCTGAGCTGGGCTGGGCTCTTGGCTCAGAATGTGATCCTGGTAACCAAGAAGAGCTTCAAAAGCACATTTCCCTTGATGAGCAGCTCCTGTGCACAGCTCAGCAGGGCTGGGGCACTGCCTGCAGCCACCCCGGGCACAGCACAGAGGCACAGAGAGCTTCAATCAGTCAGGGCTGGGAAGATGCTGAGAAGTGACTGGGGCAGAATCACTCCCAGCCCTTGACACAGGAAGCCTCTGGCTGCAGGACAATGCAGCTGCAGCTCCTGCAGTGATCTCCTCAAGCTGCAACATCCCAATGCCTGCAGACTGTGTGAGTACATTCTCTGATGATCTCTTGTGCAGAGCAGCCAGGGGTGCCCAGGGCTGTGGTGCAGAGCAGGGTCCTGCAGCCCAGGGCACTGTGCTGGGGCAGGGACTCTGCTGCCTGCCAGGGACAGCTCTCAGCCAGCCCTGGGAGCTGCTCCCAGCACTGGGGGACAAGGTCTGGGTGGAAGGAGACAGCTGGTGAGGCTTGGAAGGGTTGTCCTTGAGTGGTGAGGATGCTGCATTGTTCAGGACTGCTCCCAGCATAACATTTAACTCCAGAATGTTTCTAGGTAGATTACACAGGGAGCACAGTAAGGCAGGGCCTGCATAAAAAAGAAAATCCTGATTCTATAATCTACTGCTCTGGGTTGCTTAGATGGGAAATTGCATATAGATATTAATCTCTAAGTTCAGTTTGGAAAAAATATAATATTTTTTCTTGGATTTTAATAAAGCAGGCACTGACAGAAATTAGCCCAGGGTCCCTCACAGGTAGCATCAGTGTCACTTTTCCAGCCTCCTCAGGATAGCTATCACATTGCCATCAGAGCCTGCAGAGGCAGAGCTGGCCCTGGGCTGTGCCCTGTGCTGGGAGGGGTCTGCAGGGCAGAGCTGAGCCCCCAGGGCTGGGCTGGGCTCTGGCAGCACTGGCAGCGCCCAGCCCTGGACACAGGGAAGCAGCTGCTGGCAGGGACAGCTCCAGGCAGCAGAGCCCTGGGCAGGCAGTGGGGGGAAAGTGCCACCAAGCTGGTCTGGGATCTTTTAAATCCTCTCCAAACTGAACTATTCCATGATTATTTTTTTACAGATCCCCACGCCAAGACACTGCAAATGTCCAACAGCAGCTCCATCAGCCACTTCCTCCTGCTGCCATTGGCAGACACGCGGCAGCTGCAGCTCCTGCACTTCTGCCTCTTCCTGGCCATCTCCCTGGCTGCCCTCCTGGCCAACGGCCTCATCATCAGCGCCGTAGCCTGCGGCCACCACCTGCACACCCCCATGTTCTTCTTCCTGCTCAACCTGGCCCTCACTGACCTGGGCTCCATCTGCACCACTGTCCCCAAAGCCATGCACAATTCTCTCTGGAACACCAGACACATCTCCTATGCAGGATGTGCTGCTCAGGTGTTTATGCTTATCTTTTTCCTTACATCAGAGTTTTCCCTCCTGACCATCATGTGCTACGACCGCTACGTGTCCATCTGCAAACCCCTGCACTACGGGACCCTCCTGGGCAGCAGAGCTTGTGCCCACATGGCAGCAGCTGCCTGGGCCAGTGCCTTTCTGAATGCTCTGCTGCACACGGCCAATACATTTTCCCTGCCCCTATGCCATGGCAATTGCCTGGGCCAATTCTTCTGTGAAATCCCACACATCCTCAAGGTTTCCTGTTCCAAATCCTATCTCAGGGAACTTGGGCTTCTTGCAGTTAGTGTCTGTATAGTACTCGGGTGTTTTGTGTTCATTGTTTTCTCCTATCTGCAGATCTTCAGGGCTGTGCTGAGGATTCCCTCTGAGCAGGGACGGCACAAAGCCTTTTCCACCTGCCTCCCTCACCTGGCTGTGGTCTCTCTGTTTATCAGCACTGCAGTGTTTGCCTACCTGAAGCCCCCCTCCATCTCATCCCCATCTCTCGATCTGGCCCTGTCTGTTCTGTACTCAGTGGTGCCTCCAACCCTGAACCCTCTCATTTACAGCCTGAGGAATCAGGAGCTCAAGGCTGCAGTGTGGAGACTGAACACTAGATGGTTTCAGAAACATTAAACTACTTGCCAGTTTCTGAAAATCACTTGTAATAAAAGTCTCCTTTGATTCTTCTTGTGGGTTTACTTGTTGGTTTGTTCTTTTCTTTCCTTTGTTTTAGCTTTTCAATCTTGCACACAAAGAAATGTCATTATTTGTGCTGTATTTTCTTTTGATTTTCTGCATCTTTTCTGTGACCCAGAGACTGTGTCAATGAGGAGCTGCGCTCTTGGTAACTTTAAATAAAATAAAATAAAGGATCTCCCAGCAAAGATTTCTCCAGAGATTCCCCTTTTGTTCCCTTCTCTGGAGCTGCAGAAGCAATGTCTGTGTGCAGAGCTGGGGCAGATCAGTGCTGGCACAGCAGCTGTGCCCGGCAGCAGCAGCAGCACTTGGTGTTGCCAGTGCTGCTCCCGTGCCACTGCCCCGCTGCCCTCCTGGCCCTCGTGTTGCTGCAGGGCCTGAGTGCTCTCGGGGCCGGGCACAGCCCTGGGGGTGGCAGTGCCAGGGCTGCAGCAGGGACAGGCTGGGGGCAAACAGCATGGCTGTTGTTCTGCAAGCTCCCTGCAAGGGGGACACCCTGGCAAGGAGCAGCAGAGCAGGAGCTGATCTATCCCCACTGCGCTGGACACCCCAGGGCAGCGTCCCAGAGCGTCCTCATGCACCTGCCAACAACATCCCCCCTCTGCAGCCCTGGCCTCTCCCCCAGCTCACACAGGAGCCGCATCCTTGCAGGCACACACACGGCAGCACTGGCTCAGGAGCCCCTGTTTGCATTGCACACAGCAGGCTCAGCACCCCCATGGTGCTGCTGTGGGGACATGGAGCTGAGTGAGCACAAATGCCATCAGCCCCTGGGGCCAGCAAGGGCTGGGGGACGGCAGGGAAACCACTCAGCTTTGTTGTGGCCTCTGAAGTCAGCCAGAAAGTTTGTTCCCATGAGCTGTGAGTTTCCTGTCCCACTGCAGATGTTGTTGCTCAGAGCCAGGGCTGCCTGGCAGCCACCCCCAAACTGCCCTGAGCATTTCCTTTCCTTCACCTTTCCTTTCTTTATTCTTTCCTGCTCCAGATTTCTTCCTCTTACCCATCCCTGTACCATCCCCAGCACACAGCCCATCCCTGTTTGCCCTTTCCTCTCTGGTCCCACTCCCCATTTCAGTTCCTGAGCTGGCACCATGGGAACATCCCTTGGGGAGCAGGATCATCCTCCAAGTGCTGCAGGAATTGTCTGCAGGGTCCTGCAGTGCCTCGTGCTGCTCCCTTGCCAGAGGCACCACAGGCCAGGGGGGAACATCTGGGCTGCTGTGTCTGGGTGTGGGGCTCCCTGTTGTGGGCAATGAGGAGGGGCTGGAGAGGCTCTGCAGGACTGACAGGATGGGCTTTGGGGCTGTGTGGAGAAGCTGAGGGACCTGGGCTGCTGGACCTTGTGAAGAGGAGGCCCAGGGCTCATCCTGCAACTGCTCCAGGGGCAGTTTCAGAGAATCACAGAATCGGAAAAGCTGGAAAAGTCCTTGGAGATCATCAAGTCCAACCTGTGCCCTGACACCAGCTTCTCTCCCTGAGCCTTGTCTTCTCCATGTTAAACAACCCCAGCTCCCTCACCTGCTCTTCACAGGACTTGTGTTCCAGACCCCTCACCAGCCTTGTTGCCCTTCTCTGTACACGCTCCAGCCCCTCCATGTCCTTCCTAAATTGAAGGGCCCAGAACTGGACACAGCACTCGAGGTGTGCTGAGCACAGGGGAAGAATCACTGTCCTGCTCCTGCTGGCCACACCATTCCTGATCCAGGCCAGGAGCCATTGGCCTTCTTGGCCACCTGGGCACACTGCTGGCTCATGTCCAGTCTGCTGTCCATTAGTGTCCCCAGGTCCCTTTCTGCCTGGCCACTGTCCAGCCACTCTGTCCCCACCCTGGAGCACTGCAGGGGTTGTTGTGGCCAAAGTCCAGGACCTGGCACTCAGATTTGTTAAACCTCACCTTGTTGGATTTTTGCCCTGGATCCAGCCTGTCCAGGTCCCTCTGCAGAGACCTCCTACCCTCCAGTAGATCAGCACTCCCAGCCAACTTGGTGTCACCACAGTTCCAGGAGTCCCTGGAGTGTCACAATGGTCTCCATGATTGCATGAGTCCTCCCAGTGTTACAATATCCCTTTGGCCCCATGGAACACCTTGGTTTCACAATATCTCTTGGATCCATGGGCCCCACAGTGTCATAATGGCACCTTGGTTATGCAAGGTCCTGCAGTGGCACAGTGGTCTCTGAGGTTCCACAGGGCCCCAAAGATTAACCCTGACTCCTTGGTTCCATGAGGCCCTGCACTGTCACCATGGCCCCTGTTATACGAGGTTCCACAGTGTCACAATAGACTCCGTGTTTCCACGAGGCCAAAAGGTGTCACAAATGCGTTCTGGATTTCCTAATGCCCCACAGAGTCACAGGGGCCCCTAAATTCCATAAGGCTCCAGAGTGCCACATGGACTCATTGTTTGCACGGTGTCACAATGGCCCCATTGTTACCCAAGGTTCCACAGTGCCACAATGAACTCCTCGTTTGCACAGTGTCACAATGGAGCCCTGGTGACACAAGATCCTGCAGTGTCACAATGGATCCTTGGTGCAATGACACCCTGCAGTGTCAGTGTCACCGTGGTGTCTGAGTACATGAGGTCCTGCAGTATCACAGTGGGCCCTTCGTTCCAGGGGCACCTAGGTGTCAAAATTGTTGCCTTAGTTCCACAAGTTTCTGCAGTGTAACAATGGCCCTTTGGTTCAACAAAGCCCTCTGTGTCCCTGTGGCCTCCATGGTTCCACAATGACCCAGAGTCATCAATGGACCTTGGTTCCATTTAGCCCCACAGTGTCACAATGGGACCTTGCTTCTTCAGAGTCCTGCAGTGTCACAATCATCACAGAATCACCCAGGCTGGAAAAGACCTTTAGAGCAGCAGGTCCTACCTGTGACCCAACACCACCTTGTCACCCAGACCATGTCACTCATTGCCACATCCAGTCTTTCCTGAACAGCTTCCAGGGACGGTGACTCACCCTCCTCCATGGGCAGCCCATTCCAATGCTCAATCACCCTTTTTGTGAAGAATATTTCCTAATGTCCAGCCTAAACCTCCCTTGGCACTGCTTAAGGCTGTGTCCTCTTGTCCTGTCACTGTTCCCGTAGAAAAGAGCCAGACCCCCACCTGGCTACACCCTTCTGTCAGGGAGTTGTAGAGAGTGATGAGGTCTCCCCTGAGCCTCCTCTTCTCCAGGATAAACACCCCAGCTCCCTCAGCCGCTTCTCATAGGACTTGTGTTCCAGACTCCTCACCAGCCTTGTTGCCCTGCTCTGGATACGCTCCAGCCCTTCCATGTCCTTCCTAAATTGGGGCCCAGAACTGGACACAGCACTCGAGGTGCTGCCCAACCAGTGCTGAGCAAGGGGGTAAGAATTGCTGCCCTGCTCCTGCTGGCCACACCATTCCTGATCCAGGCCAGCTGCCATTGGCCTTCTTGGCCACCTGGGCACACTGCTGGATCATGTCCAGCCTGCTGTCCATCAGTGCCCCCAGGTCCCTTTCTGCCTGGCTGCTGTCCAGCCACTCTGTCCCCTGCCTGGAGCACTGCAGGGGTTGTTGTGGCCCAAGTGCAGGACCTGGCACTTGGTCTTGTTAAACCTCACCTTGTTGGATTTGGGGCCTGGATCCAGCCTGTCCAGGTCCCTGTGCAGAGACCTCCTACCTTCCAGCACATCCACACTCACACCCAGCTTGGTGCCATCTGCACATTTGCTGATGCTGCACTCAATGCCCTCATCCCAATCATCAATGCAGATATTGAAATCCACGCTGGCTGGCTCTGATCCCTCAGCCATCCTGTAGGTGCCCTGTGATGGCACTCAAGGTGATCTGTTCCATCACCTCACCAGGCACCCAGGTCAGGCTGACAGGCCTGCAGTTCCCCACATCCTCCTTCCAGCCCTTCTTGGGGATGGGCTCACATTGGCACCTCCAGTCCTCTGGCACCTCCCTGCTGAGCCAGCACTGATGAGAAATGATGGAGAGCAGCTTGGGGAGCTCATCCAGCAGCTCCCTCATCCCCCTAGGATGGATCCCATCTGTTCCCAGAGACACCTGTGAGCATCTGAGTGGCTCAGCAGGTCCCCAGCTGCTTCCTCCTGGATTACAGGGGTCTGTTCTGCTCCCTGTCCCCATCTACCAGCTCAGAAGAACACTTGTCCTCAGGACATCCTGTCTAATATTTGGAAACTGTGGCAAAGAATGGGTTAAGTAGCTCAGCCTTTTTCTCATCTTCAGTTTCTCTATTCCCCACAGCATCCAATTAAGACCTGAGATTCTCCTTGTCCGACGATTTGCTAATGACTTCTTTATATTAATATTTTCTATTATTTTTCACAGAAGTGGCCAGGCTAAGTCCTAATTGAGTTTTCACTTCTCTCATTTTCTTTCTGCATGACCTAACAATATCCTTAAACACTTCCTGAGTTTCCTGCACCTCTGTCCAAAGGTGATGCACCCTCTTTTCTCCCTGAGTGCCTGGAAAATCTCCATACCCAGCCAGGCCAGTCATTTTCCTCTCTAGCTCACTTCTGGCACTCTGGGACAGGCTCCTCCTTCTCATTCATGCTTTCTTTCTTGAACTGTCTCCCTCCTTCTTGGAATGCTTTGTTTTTAAGTTGTTAAAACTTTTCTTGTTTCCCTTTAAAAAGTCAGTTATCCCCAAATCTGTATCCTGAATAGGCTGAATTCTGTTCTCTGTAAGGGCAATGTAGAAATTGTGTTGATGCCCCTCCTTCTTTCACAGAATATTTAAAAACTCAATAATTTCATGGTCACTGTACTCCAAACAGCCTCTGACCTCCACATCTCCCACCAACCCTTCTCTGTTTGTGAACAGCTGGAGACAGAGCTTTCCTGGGCAGTGCGAGTGTTACCAAACATTCAGTAAAATAAAAAAATCCTTTACACCAATATAGCATTAAAAAGCAGCATTCTTTATTTGGCTGGATACACAGGGGACAGCTCCTCCCAAAGCCGAGTACAGGAAAGTTTCTGTTTATATTCTGTACTTTGCAAACTTATTCATTGACTGTCCTGGACTAAACACACATATGATAATCATTTCCCCAAAATCATGAACATATTTCCCCTCCTCTTTACCCATGGCTTCTTCTGTCCTGGGGGCCTCTCTGGTTGTCTCTGGTGGTCATGGACCCCAATGTTCCAGTTCAGCCTGGCTGAGCTGGCAGGACACTGAGGCTGGGGAACTTCCAGTTCTCCTTCTCACACAACGGGCATTGTGCAGGTTCCAGGGCCCAGTGGTTTTGGAGAACGGGAATTGTGTTAGCTCACCTGGGGTAGGCAATTTATCATCTGGTAACATGAGGTTACAGAGTGGGCTATGATGTCACAGAGTGGGTTATGTGAGGCCATTGAGCATCACAGGCTGTCCCTGTGACATCACAGGACAGAGGTGTGACATCACAGGGCAGGCTGTGACATCACAGGAGGGGCTGTGTGACATCCCAGCAGGGCTGTGTGAGGTCACTGGGTTGGTCACTCTGCCCCAGCCCCCCCTCACAGTTTCCCCAGACAAGTCCAATGCTGTTCATGCCCAGCAGGGTCCCCTGTCCCCCGGGATCCCCCTGCTCCACCTGGAGCCACAGCCTCCCCCAAGGATGTTCCACAAATCAAGCCCAAAGCCTGACACGGGGACAAGGGGCCAGGGCTGTGTGACCAGGACATCAAGGCCGTGGATTATCCAGGTCACTGGGGCCTGGTTTGGGTTGCCCAGGGCAGGAAAGATGTCTGGCAGCTGGAGCAGGGTGAGGGAAGGGCCTCCAAGGTGGGGCTGGAGCCCTTTGGCTGTGAGGAGAGGCTGAGGGAGCTGGGCTTGTCCAGCCTGGAGCAGGGAAGGCTGAGGGGCTCCTCATGCCAGCCTGGCAGTGCCAGCCAGGAGCTGATGGAGAACACAGAGCCAGGCTCTGCACTGGGGGGGCTGGGGGGGACAAAAGACAATGGGTGGAAGGGGAATGAGGGGAGGTCAGACAGAACATGTGGAAAACCTTTGTTCCCATGGGCTCAGACAGGTTCTGAGGTGCTGCCCCAGCCCTGGCCTTTGCGATTTTCCAATCCACACCAAATCAAGCCTTGAACCCCTTGGTCTGACCCAGTTTCTGACAGGTTTGGCTGCGGATTGCTGAGGTCCCTTCCAACCTCAGCTCCCTGATGCTCCCGGGACGATGCTGTTCCCGATTTTGGAATGGGCTGGAGCAGATGTTTATGGGACAGGAGCCCTCTGGGGCTGCAGCTTGCAAGGTGCACGAGCACATCTCATTAGCTGGGGCATTTGAGTACTTTACAAAATGTCAAAAATTTCCCACCAGGAGAGAACAGAAATTTCCTGTGTGTGTACAGATGGCAGGACAAGAAATACTGATCTTCCCCTGTACCTGTGTTACCACTACACTCTCTATTATTTCATGTCCCTCTTCATTTGGGTGTTTTCACCTCTCCTGTTTAAATGGCCATGTCTAAGGACATTTCTTCCCTAGACCAGCTCCTATGGCCTTGCCATTGCTCCCAGATTTCCTCCTCCTCTTGTTCTCTGGTCATTCCACATTAGTCAACATAATAATTGTGTTTAAATCTATCATAGAATCAACCTTTCTAATGTCTGTGTCTAAAACTGTTCCTGTATGGAAATACCTTGTTCATGGTGGATACATCAGATACTGCTTTGACATTGCACAGAGCTGAGGAAAGAATTTTGAAGTTTATTGAATTTTATCAAGGGTACTTTGTTTTATGTTGGCCACGAAGTGAAACCTTCTGTTCCTCTGAGTCTCACCAGTTGCTGACCCCCAAAGGACACAAACCTGATGAGTTGTGGTTCCCACTGCAGTGCTGGCACTTGCACCTCCCTCCATCCCCACAGCAGAGCTGCCTTGTCCCACAAAGTCCCTGGCAATGCAGGGATGAAGGAAACAGGACAGGCTGTGGGGATCAGGGGCAGGCACAGGCAGGGATTTGGGGTGGTTGTGAGCCCAGGGCAGGAGCCAGCCCTTGGCCTTGGTGAACCTCATCCAATTGTCCTGGGCCCATGGCTCCAGCCTGTCCAGATCCCTCTGCAGAGCTTTCTGCCCTGCAGCACAGCCACACTCCCACCCAGCTTGGCCTCACCTGGACACTGACTGAGGGTGCCCTCCATGGCCTCGTCCAGATCTGCAATAAAGAGATTTCACTGCCCTGGCCCCAATCCTGAGCCATGGGGACACCCCTGGATGTGGCTCCATTGCCCAGCACTCCTTGGGCTGGACTTCTGTTTTTTATGGAGCTGTGCCTGTTTTTGGTTTTGTTTGCTGACAATAAATGAACATCCCTCTGTGTCTGGGGCAGCTCCTTCTCCAAGGAAAGCAGGTGGGAGTTGGTGCCAAGGAGCTGAAAGCTGCAGGCACAGCCTGGAGGGGAGGGAGCTCAGATTTGCACAAGGCTGCTCTGAGTGCCAGGGGTTGGATGAGGGAAATGGTGGGGTGGGGGTAGGGACAAAGTCAGCCACAAAGAATCTTGATTTTCATATTTCTTCAGACTGCATTAGGAGGTGCTTGGGATCAATGTCAACTGGAGATTCTGATAACAGTGCATAGACTGGAAAAGAATAAACAGGAAAAAAAAATATTCTGTCATTACTTTTTAAATGTAATGCATTCATTTTCAGTACAATTGTGAAATCTGTCTAATTAACCAGAATGGAATTAAAACTCAAATTATTCCCATGGGCTTCCCTTGTTAGGGTGATTTGAAATGTTAATGAGCCCTGGGGCACTGAATTCCTGAACTGAAGAGCTGAAGGCTGAACAAGCCTCTGCAGCAGTAAAATTCAGCAGCAGCCTCCAAGTTGCTGAGGATGTCAGCAGCCCCCACTGAGGCCATCCCTGCCCAGAGACCGTGGGGGAATGGGCAGACAAGGAGAGCGTCCCTGGGGCTGGGGAAGCAGAACTCAGAGGCAACAGCGGGTCCAGGTGGAAATGGACTCTGGAATGTGGCTGTGAAAGCCCTGCCTGGGCTGTGCCAAGCAGGACACACAAGCCCTGACCCCATCCCCTGGCATTGGGGACTGGTGGCCTCACAGGATGCTCGTGGCTGTCCCTGAGCAGTGGGATGTGGGGTGGGAATGGTGAGGGCAGGAGAGCAGCAGGAGCCCTCCAAAGCTCTGTGGGATTGGAGAGGAGGCCACCAGCCCTGGGGCTGGAATAAACTGGTGTAATCTCATGAGCCTTGGTGGGAGGGACAGCAGCCACAGCCAGGGAACACAAATGTCATTGCTGCTGGCAGGGGGGGTCCCAGCCCCCCAAGGCCTTTGGTCACCTCCACTGCAGCTCTCCTAGCCTGGCCTAGGTCTGTGCTGGTTCCCTGGCAGACTTTACCCAGTGCCCCATTTCCCCAGCTCCCTCTGACCCTGGGAGCTCCCAGAGCTTTACTGATGTCCCTCTGGCCTTCCTCGCTGTTGCTTCAAATAAAAAAAGCAGTGTTTGGCTGAGGAATGGCCAATTCCTGTGGGATTCCCAACACCTGCCTTCTTCCCACACCCTGCTAAAGCTCCCGTGGCACTCAACCAGTCCCAGGCACAGCCTTGCTTCAATCTGCTCCTTCTCTCCCTCTGCCAGCACTGAAATCCATGTCCCATCTCCAGCCCCACAGAGCAGCCCAGTCCTGTCTGGCCCTGCAGCAGGAACTGGAGGCACGGCAGGTCAGGGACATCCACTCTGTGTCTGGAATGCTCAGCAGATGCTCAGCTCGGGCAGCTGCTGCAGCCC
This sequence comes from Sturnus vulgaris, assembly GCF_052056855.1. Classification (NCBI taxonomy): domain Eukaryota; kingdom Metazoa; phylum Chordata; class Aves; order Passeriformes; family Sturnidae; genus Sturnus; species Sturnus vulgaris. The sequence continues at coordinate 3,231,653 of NW_028276155.1, read as the reverse complement.
CAGGGCCAGCCCCGCTGCCCAGCACAGCAGCAGAGTTGGCCCCGGGGCTCCTCAGGCCCTTAAAGCACACAAACACACACGGAGTGAAGCTGGAATACACAGAGAGCAAACACTGAAGATTGAAAGGACAGGGCAGACTCTGGTGATCAGGTACCAGGATCAGCCAGCAAAGTCCACTGAGCAGCCCGTGTTCACCATACAGCCAGAGAATGATTTGGGTTGGAAGAGCTCTGCTCTCATCTGACCCCCCTGCAATGAGCAGGCACATCCTTCACCAGATCAGATTGCTCAAAGCCCTTCACTGTTTACAGGAATGGGACATCCACCACCACCTGGGGAACTCGTTAACACAACAATTATCAATCACACTTGTTACTACAGCAACTACCACAGCAACTGTTAATTTAGGATTCCTTCCTAAGTGTGGTGCCACAGTAAGCAAGGCTTGAACCATTTGTGATGCTCAGTTTCCATGGAAACCAGCAATAGGACCCCATTGCTATGGGTCTGTGCCATGGAATTCCAGAGCTGTGATGTCACCATGACAAGCATCAGCCAAACGCGCTGCTGGTGCCCAACACCACGGCAACCAGACATGGAAATGCTAAGCCAGGGACTGTTTCCATGGTAACCAGCACTTGGGATGGCTGTCATGGCAACCATCATGGCACCTGTTGCTGCCACCACAACCATTTCAGGTCCTGTTGCCAAGGCTGGTTGCCATGACAACCATCGGGGCAGTTGCCATGACAACCTACACAGACACCCTCCATTGCTGCAATTTCCATGGCAACCATCAATTAACCAGTTTCCAGGAACTTTGTACAACATTTGCACAACTCATTTGCCATGGAAACGATCCCACAGTACTGTGGAAAGGTCAGTGCCATGGCAACCATCATAAAACTCCATTGCTACAGTTGGTTGCTGTCTTGGCTTGCAAAGCAGGATGTAACCAAAAGTGTGCATTCTATCACCATCTGTTAAAATCAGGTGGGCCAGTGTTCTTTATCTTTTCCACAACCCATCCTCCCTCCAGGAGATATCTCCTGTTAATGGGCCATGGAGTCCCAGTGCATGGCTGATAAAATTCCATCATCCCATTGGGAGGTGCTCCAGCCAGGGGGAGGAGCCAAGACTTTCCTACCTAGACAAAGTCTGAGCTTTAGAACATCAGAGCAGCCTTTTTCCACTGGATTCCAGAGGAAAAACAGACCCTTCTGCATCATCACTGGACCTTCAGAGGAAAACTGCACCTTCTACAGGAGCACTGCTCCAACTGAACCACACCTGTCACTGCAGGAGGATGCAGCCACCATTTAATGGGACTGCACCAACACCCTGACTGACTGATGGGGTGTCAGGTTGGATTCTGACTCTGTCAATGTTTTGTGGTTTTGTATTACTGTATTTTTTATTTTTTTTCCTAGTAAAGAACTGTTATTCCTATTCCCATATCTTTGTCTGAGAGCGCCTTAATTTCAAAATTATCATAATTTGGCAGGAGAAGATTTACATTTTTCCATTTCAAGAGAGGCTTCTGCCTTTCTTAACAAACACCTGTCTTTCAAACCAAGACAGTGGCCATGGTAACTATCCTGATGCCTCATTGCCAGGGCTGGGTGCACAGCACTGACAGTGCTGGTCCCTGGTGCTGGGGACTGGTTTGGGCTGGGAGGAGTTAACTTCCTTCCCAGGGGCTTCTCTGGGGCTGGGCTTGGATTTGGGCCAGGAAGATTCCAGGAGGTTTTTGGTCCTGCCCAGAGCCAAGGCCTTTCCTGTTCCTCATCTTGCCCTGACAGTGAGGGGGTTGGGGGAGCACCAGAAAGGGGGAGAGACACAGCTGGGACAGGTGACCCTGACCTGGCTCCAGGGGACTCCCAGGCCATGTAGAAGAAGAATCAGTCTGGAAAGAAGGGACAGAAGCAGGAAGGGGGGGATGCTGGAAGTGATGGAGTTTGTGTCAAGTGCCTGGAATGGAGCCCTGCTTACCTGGGGAGAGATGAACACCCACCAGCCTGGGGGAAGCAGGGAGTGAATTCCTGGCTCTGCTTCCTTGCACAGCTTTTCCTTCCCCCATGGACCTGTCTGTGTCTGAGCCCTGGAGTTGTTTGGTCTCTTTCACCCTCTGGATTCTCCCCCAGTGGGTGCTGCAGTGAACTGGGAATGAGGGGCAGGTGCCAGAGAAAGGGACACAGAGATGCAGCTGTGGACTTGTCATGGCACAAGCACAGGGACCCTGAGGCACAGAAACAGGCAGGTATCATTTCACACCCTTCCCTGCTCTTTGCATTTCCTGCAAGCTTTCTGGAGCATTGCTGGAAATATTTTGTAATTTCTGAGGTGATTTACACAACACCTCACAGGACACACTCATGGTATCAGGAGAATTATGTGATATACTATGGATTCATGTCCCTAGAAAATACCAAGGTTCTGATTGATTAGTTACTGTTTGAGTCTAGAAGTGGGCAGTACAAACTTCCATTTTTCACTTTCAACTGCTCATGTGGAAAGCACACTATATTCTTCCAGATCTTTGCACATTATTTGTTAGTCACATACAAAAAAAAAATTGTATTTACATCCCTACTCAACATAAGGAACCCAAACTACTGGCGTATCCATAAGACTACACAAAAAGAAGGCAATAAATATGTTTTGCTTTCCACTTCAGACAAATCTTGGATTTTTGATTTTTCATTCTATTTGAAGATTTTTCATTCTATTTGAAGTTTGAAGAAACTTGTAGGTTTTTTGTTATCTCTAGGCTCTGAACTGGGAGTTGTCATTGTTGTGAAACCAAGATTAATCAGGATTAATACAGAAATAGATGTTCTAATCTATCCTTACACTTCTGTGGCAGAAGCTGCTGGTCCCTAGGAAGGCTAGCTGGTGATTTCTGTCTGTGTTCAAATATTTAAAGCAACAATATTTAGTCTCACACTTTATATTTCAGAAAAACAATTTAATGGCATCTTAACATTGCTTTCATATCTTATAACATGCATATTTTACTCTTTATGAAGATGAAATATCTTTTAATGCAAGTAACTCTATTGAAACTTCCATTGTAGAAATTCCAAAACCGTTTTAACATAGTGAAAACAAAACAGTCTAAAAAGACAGGTCTAACAGCCAGTGAAATGGAAAAAAACAGAAGACTTCAGGCAAAAGTGCATACATTTAACACCTACATTTCTTTCACTGTGCTATCTATTCAGAAAAACAGTAAATTTAAAAGAACAGAAGTTCTTTAAAACCAGAATTTCTAATGACAGAAGCAGCTTTGAAACAACTTTCTATGTAGTTCTACTTTTTTCAAAATTTTAAATTGGCTAATTTGTGTCCCAACATTTTGAAGCACAAGGGAGGAAAGGTGGAAAACGCTCTGCAGGGGGATGCAGTTATAGAACTATGAAGTTTATATGTGTAAAGGAAATGAAAATAATATTAAACACACTGAGCACGACAGAAAAATGCAACCAAGTGCTAACTCAGAGAATAACAACGCTGTGGAGGCACCGGGAAGCAATGCCAGGGCACTGGGCCTTTCTGCATTTTAAGCAAAGAGCTTTACAGCTTCTGGAATTTTTCTTTTCCTGTCCATTTTGGAAACCGCCGCCCACCCCGCCTGGCGCATTCTCCTCATGGTTTGGAGTTTCAGTGCAGAGCCTGGAGATTTCCCATGGCATGGAGCTGGTGTCTAGGAAGGGAAATAAAGCCACCCATCAGTTTCTGTAAACAATCTCATTAACTGTTTGGTTTAATCTTATGAAAGGATAACATACCTTTTTTGGTGCTGTCGAATGTAATTGTGAAGCTTGTGGATAATCTTTGTACAATTGTTTAAACATTTCTTCTTCTGAGACTATGCTCTAATAAATTAAAAAGTTGTTTAGTCACACTATATTAAAAAATACTTTTTCTATCCCTCTCAGGATATTAAACTATTAAAAAAAAAAGTTAAGATGTTGTTATGAGGCATAACAGTTCAATAAAAAGAATGCAAATTATGTACATATAACCACAATTCCAGAAAGAGCCAATCAAGTAAAAATATACACATAAATACTGGCTTGAATGTAGAAGCCCCAACCCTTTATCTTCACTCTTAGACACAGCAGTGAGCACAAAGAACTGTTCAGCACAGGATTTGTTCTCTGGCTCTTACCAGGAGGTCAGTGTGCTCAGAGCTGTCTGACTGACAATCCAGCTGGACAAGCACTTTTTGCTTTTTCCTTGTGCTCTGCTCCGAGGGCAGGTTTGTGCTTCTTCCACTTTGCAGTTTATCTGTTGGAGGAGTCTTTATAATATATGTCTGGGAAAGAAAATGTTTGTAGTTTTAAATTCTATTTTATGGAGTAAATATAGAGTCTAAACCCAATCTCATGACCCACTTTACAGTCTGAGTGTCCAAGAAGACACCTGAGAGATGTGGTGGAATTATTTTCTTTCCATCCAAACACGAAGCAAAGACCCAAACAAAGTGGGGTGGGGTAGAAATATCCTTTTTTTGGTTGCCAAACTAGGAGAATGAACAGGAAGCTGTGGAAGAGTTGAGTTTCATAGCACATTGTTCTCTATGTTTATCTGCAGAAATTCTGGTTATTCTCAATTGCAGCCACTACACGTGGACTGTATCAAACATCTCAGAAAATGGAAACTAACAAAACTGCAGGAAGAGGCTTTCAGAGAAAGATTGACAGCAATATCAAGATTGGTGTTACTTGAAACAGCCCTTTCACTAGAAGTTAAACTGAGAAACATTGCAATAGTCCAGTGCAGTCCTTTTTTAGAAAGGTAACACCAAAACGATGGTGGATTCTGTTGTTCCAAGATGAAAACCACAAGCAAATTCCTGACAGGGAAGAAGGGCAAGTTCTGCAGTATTCAGTATTCAGGAATACTTTGATACTTCAATAATTTTTACAGCTATATAAACTTTTTTCCCTTCCATAGAGAAAAAAGTGCTTTTATAAATGGACACTTTTGAAGACTAAGTAAAACAATTCTAGAGATATAAAGCAACAACTGAGAAAGAAAAATGACACACTGGGAGCCCTTCCATAAACTGCTGTCTAATGTCTCCATGGAATGGGATCACCCTTTAAAATCCCTGCTTATCTCAGGAAAAAAAAATTAAGCATCTACAGAGAAGTAAGAAATACAGAGAAGTAAGAACACAAAATGTGTTTTGCTGAACACAAATAATTTATCATGGCACTTCAATTGATTCTACACATATAAATACTTCCAAACTCTAAAACCAATTAAAAAGTTAAAGTTACCTTGTGTTTCTTTTCACTTTCAGGAATCATATTTCGAGAGTGCTCTTTTACAAGATTCTCCTAAAACAGAGTTATGTGATAGGAAGGAAATATTTATTTGAATTCAGTTGTTAAGAATCTTCTTGGTGTAATTACAGAACACAGTTTATAATCACAGACTGTTACAAACTTCACACAAATATATGACCAGACACGGTTTTTCTATTCAATTTCATTCCTTACACAACTTCTAGAGCACAAGCCCAGGCCACACCTCACCCACACTGCTCAGTTAGTGAAAAACTCCACCTTTTCTTCAATTTCTGCTTTCAGCTGTTCCTTAAGGGATGACAGTTCACGTTTCAAACATGACAGCTCATTTTCCTAAAAACAATTAAATAAAGGCTAGGGTTAACTATGCCCAATCCAGAAAAAAGAAAACAGTCCAAAATAATTAATAGGGATATTCATTAGATACAAAAGATAATTCTATTGGTTTTTCAACCCTATACATAAAGCTTTGCTTTACCTTGTTTAAAATTAAAGACTGAAGTACTATAGGAAACAGGTAGTTGATCATAAGTGTTCAAGGTAAGACCTTAAAACACTTGGGAGAATGGGGTGAGAGGGCAGAATCGAACTATTTAAAACAAAAATTTCCTTTTCAAACTGTGAAGTCAGAACATGACACACTGGCTGGAAGAGTAGACACAAACACACTGCTACTCCCATTTATTTTTAGAAGCATTTGGAGTTTTTAGTGCCCAGAATAAGATCTGTAAGACAATAAAAGGAAATAAATTAGTGGGCTGATTTTTACTGTTCAGTCCCACTAAAGCAGATAGTTAACCCTTCCCCAAATATTCAATAGGAAGAAGTAAAACATGACATTTATAATTCTATTACACTCAAGGTGTGTGGGTTTAACACAGCTTGGCTCTCAGTGGGGGTGGAGTGTTATAATAACATATTCTATTATTGGCTTTTCACAAATATTAAAATGAATGCTGTATGTATAATGTTGGAAAACTCTGCTGTATTAATACAGTTTCTTTTAGTTCTGCTATTAACAAAACTTAGAAATAGTAGTGTGATAAATACATATATTTTTCTTGGAGTATAAAATGATGACGTAAAAAGGTTTTGTTCATGTATGAGAATGATAAAAATGAGAGAATGGTAAAAAAAAAGATAATCAGGAAATTGTTCACATTCTTGGATTATCGGACACCAGAACCCCAGGGAAGAAAAAAAAAATTGATTTACAGGTTGTGGTGGGGGGGGGGGATGATTTTGAATAATGTTTGAAGATCTATGAATATACAACATGTTGATGCATTTAAAGAAGTGTTTTCTGAGTTAGTGGGTGGTCTTGGCTGAATGTCAAGCACCAAGCCTTTAAAACCTTTTGCTTTATTTTTTGTCTCATTGTTTTTTATTCAACCTTTTAAATTTTACCAGGAAAGGGAACCTCGTTTTTCACAGGAGGAAGCCACAGAAGTGGCTTCTGAGAGAGAAAGCTTCTTCTGTTTCCAGCAGAGCCAATTTCTGAAGGTGCTGATGATGGACACATTGCTGGTCTGATTTTAAAAGTTGGTAATGCCTCTGTGATGACAGATTTAAGGAAGAAAAAACCTGTGTGCACTTCTTCTTCTTCTTCTGAGGGGTGGAAATGTGCGGCAGTAACGGTGTTGCAGTGTTCTCATCCCTCATGGTTTGAGGGAGATGTTGCAGTGTGTTCTCATCCCCCATGGTTTGAGGGAGATGTTGTGGTGTGTTCTCATCCCTTATGGTTTGAGGGAGATGTTGCAGTGTGTTCTTATCCCTCATGGTTTGAGGGAGATGTTGCAGTGTGTTCTCATCCCTCATGGTTTGAGGGAGATGTTGCGGTGTGTTCTCTTCTCAATAATTTGTTCCATTCCCCCCTGCATTGTTAAACTGTACCTTCCCACCTAGTTGTCCATCTTGCCCTAAACCTGCCCCTTGATCCAGAATGTTCCCTGTTCCTCCTCCCATTAAGTTGTCAATCCCACTTTTTACCTACCCTTTACTTTGGAAACTTCCCTGTCAATTCCCTGTTCTTTGAAGCCCCATTGATCTGTTTCAATTGTTCCCTCCCCGTGTTTCCTTGGGTTATGTATTGTAAACCTCACCTTGTGCTCCTCCCCAGCCTTCCCCTATTGGTAAAGAATTTGTGCCCTCCCCGAGAACCTCCCCTGTATAAATGTCCCTGCACACCCAGTTTCTTGGTCTGTCATCCCTGGAAAACTGAGATCAACCTTTCAGAGCTGCAAAACCCTGTAAGAACTTTTCAATTCATTTTTACAAGTGACAAACTGACTAGAGATCACGTTTTGTCTCCCTGTGCTGTTGGTGGGCAACAGGGAGGGACTGGGATAAAAGGTGTTCTAAAGGTTTATTTTAATTCTCATTACCCACTTTTAAATCTATTTATAATACATTTTCTCGATATTGTTGAAGTTCGAACTTGTTTTACCCCTAAACTGTTTTTCTCCTAATCCTTATCTCAATTCATAAACCCTTCAATTTTTCTTTCCCCTCCTCTACTCAACTACAGAAGAGAAAAATGAGTGAATGGTTTTTTTGTGCGTGCCTGAAGCTTAGCCAGTATCAAACCACTACACAAGAACATCAGCCCCTCCACTGAATTATTTAACATTGGAAAGTACTCCTTACCAGTGCTCTTGCTGATGATAACTGCTTTTGCTGATTAATTTTATATACTCTTAATTCTGCATCTTTTTCTTCAATCATTTTATCATATTCGTTCTGTGTTAAAAAAAACCAAACCAACAACAAACTCAAAACATGTGATTTGTAACATGGAAATGTTACAATTATAGATCTATCCAGTCTTAAAACATCATTTTTTCAAACAGGCTCCTCAGAAGATTCAGAAAGCACCATGAACAAATGCTTCTGCAGAAACTGCAGAAATCAAATGCTCAATGCAGTATTATTTTGTGGACTGGCAGAGTGTGCTTTATTTCTATGCAATATGTGTTCTGCAGCTAAGAGCCAGCCATGCTATTTTTATTAATGGGATCTGCTAAAGATACTGCAAAAGAGAGTAACAGAAAGGTAAACTAAAATGTGTCAAGATAAACTGCTGACAGGCACTAAGTAATTTCCCCAGAGAAGGAGGCCAAACTGATACTGATAAATACTGCATTCAGAGGGTATTAAAGGAAGCCTAACTTTAAAACAAAAAATTAAATCCTAGAAGTTTAGAGAAATGAAATTTATCTGCCCATAGGCATGTTTTCAAAATCTTCAAATGAATTTGATTTTAGGTGATGAAAAGTCAAGCATGTGTTCAGCTTCCTTTTCCCAGACTCAGGCCTCTTTGTGGGTTTGAAGGGTTATTAACACATTACAAATGCCAGCAATCAGTAAAATCTCTTACCTTGTGCTTTTCCATAAGTGCCACCATTTCAGTTATCTTGTGCTGACAGTGGATATCAGTTTCTCTCTGTATCACTGCTGCTTCCTCATAAAGCAACCTCAGCTTTTCTACCTGGGAGCAGTACATTGCATTTCATTCATAAACATAACAATATATGTTTTAAAACTATTACTTTAATTTCTTCTTCCCCTTGTGGGTGCAATGTAGTCTTGGACTTCATTTGCTTCTGAAATCCTTTTCAAATCTGACATCTTTTATGCAGATTGTTAAAATGGGCAAGATTAAAGGTACAAGTTCACTTTGAACCCAAAGGCCATTTCAAGCACTCTGCCCTAACATTTCTTAGCATTACAAAAATGTGTGGGCAAAAAAATACTAATATGGGAGAAGTTATAATCTCATTTAGCTATGCTGACTTTATACCAAGGGTAGAATTTCTTTGAACTATATCTAGAAAGAAAGAATTTTTAACTGGGTTCTTATTTTCAAAGACATATTCAAATATTTCAACTTAAGCACCTGATGTACTAAAGCTTTGCTCACAGGCATACACAACAACCATTTCTGTTGATAAGACCGAAATGTAAGAGCAAGGGCTCTGGTCAATAAAGCTTCATAAAAACATTTTAAATAAAAAAAAAATTAATTGCAGTAAAAATTAACACCTCTCACCTGTTCGTTAAGTTTCTTTTCATTCACTTTTCTTGTTTCTATCTCTTTTTGATAGATGTCAACTGCTTCCTTATGTTGCTTGTTCATATTTTCCATTTCTAACTGCAATTTCTTCACCTTTTGGGAATGCAGAATTGCTGCTGTTATTTGTTTAGGAATTAATATGTTAATTTTTTTTTATCTCTTATTTTTGAGCGGGAACACACTGTTACTTCTCAGGCATATGATTAAAGTGCTTCCTATTTAAAAGTTCAGCTTTTTTTTTTATAAAGAACTGAACTTTGTCCTGAAGTGAGTTAGAAAATACTCAAAGAACCAATGGCAACAGCACAACGGGAAAGACAGCCCTAAAGGCTGTGAATTCCTTGGAAAAAACCAAATACAGATGGAGATTTTATTCTCTCTCTTGTAATTCTATATAAGATTTTCACAGGTTTTATGGGACATTTTCCTCCCAGCTGTGCATTCTGATTACAGTTTTTCCTTTTAAGTTTCTCATATGAATATCCTCCCAAAAGTCCACTTCTTTCTCTAAGTGCAGTACCCAAAGCTGGACACAATGTTCCCATCAGAGGGGTTTCCACTGCAGAACACATTTAAAGAACAGCCTGAAGTGAGTAATGTATGTAAGTCTTTTAAATGCTTTTCTGTCACAATGGGGTTACTGTTCAGTCCACTACCAATAAAAGGAAAAAAAAGAAAGGGACTGATTGGAAACATAATTAATTGTGATGTGAAGTCCATCTCTTTTAAATGTCCAATTGTCAGTGCCCAATGATTAAAAATGGAAGCATCTTCTAAAAACTATGAGCTCATTCCTGCAAAATCTGTATCCCAGATCCATAACCCAGCTCACAATGTATTAAACCAGTACTGTCATTAGTTACACTGGGACTTAAAAACACTCACTTCATCTTCTGTGTGATGTTATTTAAACCTACCTTCCCTTCATGAATACTGGTTTTCTTGCTTTCTGCAGTAATTTTCTTTTTCAGCACCTGATTCTGTTGAAATAAAACAAAACAAGCACTGCACTTTAATAAGTTAACAGAATTATGTAATGGTTTAACTGTGTCAAGAATGTCAGAATCTTCAAAATTCCAGCTTTCATCAAGTTCCTGTTATTGAATGGAGTTCATTCCATAACTTTCTCTTGTGCAGTTCAGGTTCCAGAACAATTCTCCAAACAAAAGAATGCTCAGATAATTACTGTGCAAATCCTGTTTCTTCATGACCTTAAGAAAGGCTCCCCCTGAGCAACAACAGGGAATAACAAACGAGGGGCAGAATGGGAATTAAAACTAAGATGCTGCTGACAGAAAGTGTGAAGACGTCATGACCAAAAATACAAGTTATGTATATTTTACAGTGAAGTTTCTACAATTTGTGCTAGTGCAGAATTCTTTTCTACAAGTGGTAACTGTGATGGGTCCTTATTACAAGTACATAAATAATACTATATAGTAAATGAAAAAAGTATAAGTTTGTTAAAGATATTATTTTTGTAATTGCTTTTTTCAAATTAAGGCTAATTTAACAGATCAAGTGATTCCAAAGACGACTCCTTAATTTGCTCAGTTAGGATAAGAAAGGAACATTTTTAAATTACATAGGTGTATCTAAAGATATCACAGCAGATGAAAAATGCTGAAAAGTCACCCCAAAATACCATGTGTTGATGTATTTGTGACTCTCAAAATCTCTACACACCTCCTGCTGCAACTCTTCAAAGCATTTGGCTTTATTTTCCATCTGCTTCTTTAAATTACTAACCTGAAAGAGATATTTCAAACATTAATTAGTTAAGTCCTAAACATTATGCCCTGTGTTAGCAATTTCTGTCAACATTCCCAAACATGCACTTGCACCAGTCTGGTTTATTCTGATGGGACTGAAACACAAGCTGCTATCTTAGAATGACTGGAGTTTGAGCCATAAAGTATTACAAGATGTTAATTAATTTAATTAATAGCAGTGAACCAGTTCCTTAGCAGTTATAGAGTCAAGAAAGAAAGAAGAGAAAATCCTGCAGTATCTTCACAATTTCAAAAATACATTTGTATGAAGTTCCCCACAATCTATGAAAAAACGAATTTTCCCAATTATTTTCTAGACTCTTCAACTGCTTTTCCTTTCCTGAAATTTCATTTTCAATACTCTTAATCTGAAATTAGAATTGTAAATCTTTGACTTTTACAATGAAATTGTGAAATCTGTTTTAATGCTAAAAACCCCAGGTTGCTTTGAAACTACAGAAAGTAAAAATATTTGAATCTATTTAAGCTAGAACTCACATTACATATAAAAACTAATCTAGAGCCCATCCATCACCCAGTGGATATATGAAAAAAAAAAAAAAAAAACGAAACAGGTTCCCTGTTTGCTTGAAATCAAACAAATCTTTAATATTCAATTTCCCAGCAAGGAATAAACATCCCTGTGACTGTGCTTGTCTTTCAAAATACCAGGGCTCAGCATGTGGACACACAATGTCACAGCTGGCAGCAGCTGTGACAGGAGAAAGCCCCTGGCAGAGACCACATCCCCCAGGCAGAGCTTTGCAGAAAAAATCCCAACAAACGTTTTACATTTCAATTCTGTCCTGTGGGTTATGTAACATATTTCCATACGTACGTTTTCTTCTTTTTCATCCAGTTTACTTTGAATCTCGTCACCTGTCTTTGCCATTTTCTCCTTCAGAGACTCCAGTTCATTTCTAAGGGCCAAATTAAGAAGCATTAGTAAATATTTACTTCTTACCTTCAACTTCCTTTCAGTACTAATAAACTCATATTTTATTTTCCACAAATAGCTGCTGATGTTGATGGGAATTTCATAAGCTGCTCAATGAAAATGTTATTAAAATGAAGCAACATGCCTAGTAAGTCAAGATGTGAACTGTCCATACTTTTTATTTTAAGTAGGAGAAGATGTTCCAGCTAAGCTAAGGAAAAGACATCCTAACCTGGACTATTGTAATGCAGCTCTGAAACATGGGAGGCTGCCTGTCTATTGAACTGATGGTACAGAGATTTCTGCAGAGTAACACTCAGCCAGTTTTGCCTTGTCACATTTCATCCATAACCTTGAACTTCCATTTTCATTTCCTTCACACCTAACATGTCTAATGCACAACAGGACAGCTCTTTCTATGTAAAACAAAGTGATGGCAAACATTGTTCCTGTAGCAACAGGTATTTCTAATCTGATAAAATTTGTACTTGCCAACAGCAGAACTGAATAGTTTCTGTTTAGCTGTATTATCTAGAAAAATATTAATCAAAAAAATCCCAGAAAGCAACATAGGAACACAACTAACTATCTGAATTTACTTCCTTTAACAATATCAGATATTAATATTTGTTTTCACTTGCCTTAGCTGGCCATTTGCCTCTTCTAGGTTTACAACTAACTGCTTTGTATTTTCTTCCTTTTTCTCACTCTCCTAAATAAAGACCAATGTCAGCAAAGAAATAAAATTCAAAGCGACTTCTTAAAAAATTCAAAGACATCCAAAGAACACTGACCTGCCTTATTCACAAGTGTAAATACACTTCTTTCCCAATTCAAGCACAAAAAACAGTTTAGGTACTCTACAGAACCATGTCATGTTGCAGTTTATCATCTGATTTGTAAAACTGAGCACTGTCCTTTAAAAAAATCTGGAATTTTACAACTTGCCTCTTGTTTTTCTTGCAGTTTCTCGAGTTCTGCAGCCACATCATTTCTCTCCTGTGCTATTTGTTCTTTCTCTAGTGAAAGCTTATTGAGACACACTGTTAGTTGTTCATTCTTTAACCTAATTTAAAACAAATGGCCAAGAGGAATAAGAACATGCATTTTGAAATCTCCTTTGAAGTTAAATATACCCATTATCAAGTGTTACTCCATGCTGAAAAAAGTCCAGGCCTTTATCTACCAATACAGGATTTGCAGCAGTCACAGTGATATAAAAAGGAGACAGAAGAAGAAAAGAAAATCAGAGTCAACTTTTATATAAATACAATGGTCCGTGAAGATGATGTAGTTCAAAGCAGGATTAACAAGGAATTCAGAAACTTTCTCTTCTTGTTAACAAAGTCAGAGATATGGAAGAACTACATATTCCATAGAATAATACAAATAGAGAAAATGTAATTTACAACTGTAAGTATATAATTTATGTTATATTGTGTGATTCAAAACTTCCATTATAAAACAATCACAGCTCATTTCATGTGGATTAAAGTAACTTCTATATAACACCAAAAAAAATTAAATACTGTGTTTTCAAAATGGTCATACTTCTCTTGTTGAAGATCTGTTTTCAGAGCCAAAAGTTGGTTTAAATGATCTTGCTCCTTTTCAGCTGTACTAGTCAGCTGTGCTTTCAAACCATGCATTTCTTTCTGCAGAAGGAAAAAGAAGAGTTTTGAGCACACATGTGTAAACTACAACTCATGGTGGTTTTCAGACATGAGATAACAGCACAAGGCTTTCAGAAGAACCAAACAACATCCACACCATGGGTTATCCAGACTGTACCTTTACATATCTCTGCTGGGATATGAAGTGGTGTGAGATGAGAGCTCTGACACCAGTGCTGTACCTGGCCCCTGCTGTGAGTTTCATTACCCAGTCTGCAAAACTATTAAATTAGAGTCCTTGGACATAACTTTAAATAAAGATAATTGCTTCAGACTTTACAAGCTTTTGCATTCATCTAAATAAAAAAGACTAAAGAAACATCAGAGAATTCCAGTTCTGTAGGATAGAGCAGAAAGGCAATCAACAGGGCTGTGCCTCCATCCTCAGTACAGGCACTGTAGGAGTGCAAGGGGCAGCAGCCAGGCCCCTGTGCACAGGAGGACAGAGATCTCCTGCTGTCACTGCTGTGAGCAGAGCAGCTCAGGGTGGGACACTGCTCTGTGTGCTACTTCCATGAACTTGTGTTCAAGTTAGGATGTGTAACTTGACTATTTATAAAAACATGTTTTATTATTGCACTATTTCAGACCTCTCTGATTTCTCTCTCCAAATTTTTCTCTCTCTGCAATTTTTTTACAGCAGCCTCAAGATCCTTCTTCAGCAAGAATCCTCCAATTTGCCCATTTTAGAAAATTAGTGAAACTCAGTTCAGAACACTCAATGCACAGATTGTAACAACAAGCAGAGGTAGTGAAATGCACACCTGATTTCACACTACCTTAACTTTAGTTGATATGCTTTCTTGTTAGACTTGTAAATATAAAATCATCATGAAAATAAACCTCTGTTAATAGTGTAATTCATATAGCTTAGACTCCTGTGACAGAAAATGGGCCTGTGCCACAGTACAGCAGGGTGCACAGAGGCCAGAGCTAATTACCTTCCTGTAAGTAAGAAAAAAATGGGAAAACTTTCTATCCAGAGGGATATAAAGGCATTTGAATGGGCATGAATGAAGAAGGAAATAACCAAAAACCTGACAAGGAAAACCAAAACACAGGAGACAAGAAAAACAGTGGTAATAAACAGGATCTTCAAAGAAAACACTGAAATTGTGGATGAGAAAGTTTAGTAGAAATGTTAAGGTAGACTAGACTGTATTTATTTATGGCATTTAAGGCACTTACAAAGCAAGAGGAATTTCATATGAAAAGCAAATGCCATGAGATTAATAAAATGAACATTTACCAGAGTTTCTGACAGCTCTTCAAGTTGCACTTCTTTATCACATTTTAACTTAGTCATCTCTTCTACAGCACATGTAATGCAAAATTAATGGAACAGAAATAATTTTTCATACTTAGCAGGCAGTATAAAACACTTTCCCTTTTGCAATAGCCAGTTCTCAAAACTTACTGGATTAAGTTCAGAAACTGTAAAGCTCATTTATGACTCAATCTAAATGTAGACTTTGAAAAATGATTAAGAAAGACATGAGCAAATCTATATCTGAACAGAAACTAATTATTTATCTTAAATAAAATTCAGAGCCTATTATGTTTTCCACAATTATGGTTTCAAATAAACCATGAACTGTAAGACCAGAGTATTCTCCAAGTATTCATGCATCTGCATTGTTCCAGAAAAAAAAAATCTGAACTGCTGAAAGTTCAGATCACATGGATAGGCTGAAAAAGGAAACCAGTTATTACTAACTTCCACATGTTTTCTATGTGCATATTCACAATACTGGTATTTTTTGCAAGTACTCCACACCAAGGTCGTGTTTGGTGTGGAATTCTCACAGGTCTCATCCTGCCTTGCTCTAGACAAGCATTAGCAGTTCACTTTGGAACATTTCTCTTTAGATGCCCTCAATCTATACAGGGACATCCAATTCTATTTCTCATCTGTCAGATGAGATCCAGCACCATGTGCTGCACAGCAGGAAACAGTGCTGAAGGCAGAACTCTTACTCTGGGGGCTGAGGAGCACATCCCTAGAAACCACACGATATCAAAGCAGGATTTAAAGATAAGCCCTGCCACATCCAGCATGGGGAGGGTCTGCAGAAACCTTAATGGGAGAGTTTTATCTCTGCTACAAGCTACAGAAATCCTGTCTGCTACTCCTGGCACCTGCAGTGCTACTGGTCTTAGCTGGAAACCAAAATTGCTTCCATGAGAATTCATGCATGGATGGCCTTGCCATTGGAGCTCTGCACAGCCCTGCCCTTTGGCTGTGCAAGGATCAATGACCACTAAAGAAAGGGGAGTCAGGTGAGTCCAAATAAATGCAGGCATTCCTGACAGGTACAGGTAACATCATTCCTCCAAGTACTACAGACAGTCCATTTCCAGAAAGCAGCAGAAAACATTTTTCTTACTGCCTAGCTCATTTTCTGCCTTTCTACAAGCCTTACCCAGTTCAGCAGACTTCTTTTGGAGCTCCAAGGTAACCAGCTTTGATTCGTCTTCATATTTCTTTGATCTAAGAAAATGATAATTTAAAACCTCCAAATGTACAGTACAAAGCACTGCACTTGAAACTTGAAGGACAACAGGACAGTGTCTTACCACAAGCACTTGAAGAACATTTACCTTTCAACAGGCAGACAATATATCAGCTGCAACACCTACCAAATTTCACTTTTACAACTTCAGAACAGCAGACATTCAAGTCAACAAATAAATACTTACAGAAATTTGTATTTCTTGAAGACAAAATTATCGAAGTTGGAGGGGGAAAAATTTTACTTTTTATAGACCAGTATCAACCAGCACAAATATAAAAAAATTACATTAAATTCCCTGCATTTAGACCACTGTATCAAAAAACCTCCAAATTTCAGCTTCATTTCCAGTTGTTCTTGATTTTGTCATAGACTGCAACTGTAAGATGCCTCTGAATGGAAACTCTTTAATTTACCTATTTTGCTCCTTTTGCAGCAAGCTTTTCAAACTGGCAGTAGAAATCTCAAACTCCTCTGTCACAGCTGCAAGCAAAGCCTTCACTTTTTTACATTCTTCCTCCTGTGCTTCCTTTTCTCTGGTGACCTCAATTAATGTTTTCACTGTAGTTTGGAATTCAGCTTCTAAGTTCTTCTGAGTAGCCTTCAAAACATGATCTAATTTCTAACCATGTTTTGCAACAGACAGCTACAGTTGTTTCATATCTAAAGTATCCATAATTATTTATGCAAATACTCATCTAGTTTATTTAAACTGTAAAACTGTAAGCAAAGTGTACCTCTGCCTTTTGCAATGAAATGTCAGCCTCTCCCAGCTTTGCCTTCAAATGTTCTTGACTGACCTGGGATTCCTTTAACATTTCTTCTCCATGTACTAAGCAAAAAAGATGTATGTTTATATTTTTCAAAATAGGATATTTACTAAAAAAATGCTGTTAGAAATTCGAAAATACATACATTTATAGAATTTAACAAAGGCCAGTGGTACTGACATCATATACTATAAAACCTTTGAATATAAATGGCTTAAAAATATTGAAAATCAAGGTCTGAAAAGTAAGTGTCCTCAGTGGCACCTGCCTGACTGTAAATTTGTAAAACTGAAGCAATGTGTTTTCCCCTTGCAATTTTCAAAACTTCTCACTGCTTGACTCACCCTAAAAATTACCCTGCCAGTTCTCATCCCACATAAGCAGCTTCTGTTTCAAAGATAAGCCCCAAAATTCTGCTGCCAACCAGCAACAGAACAACTATCACAACCCTGTTTCCTATGCTTCTAAAAACAATTACATTTAAACACAGCAGACAGAACTCTTACATTTTGCTTCTAGCAAGTCAGCAATCTTATTTTGTGATATCTGCAGCTGAGCCTGGATGTCTTTTATTACACCATCTTTTTCATCTCTCTGTATGGTAAGAGCTGAAATCTAGCAAAATTAAAGAAATATCATGATGAAGTGTGGAAAAGGGACAGAGACTCATTTCCATTTGTACCCCAGGTATGATAAGCTGCTGTCATTCAAGTTACATAAGGTTGTTGATCTTAGCCAAATATTGATCAAGTCACATTACTCCAAATGAAAAAGTCCTCCAGTTCAAAATCAAACTGTGAATTCCAGTAGACTAAAGGTCTGAAACATCACTAAACTTAGCAGAATCTGACTTAAATGCAGCTTCAGCTATTATTTTGTCTTTTCTACTAATACCCAGAAAGATTTCTTGGCTCTTGCACTGCCCTTTTAGTCACAAATAAAGCTGTTACCACATATTAAATGGTAAAACTGAGCAAACCTGCTTCTCCTTCTGACTCACTTGCAGTTTGCATTCTTTTTCAAACTTGTCCACTTTTTCTGCTTCTTCTTTCACTTTTGAGATACAGTAATATCCACAGTTAATATTCTAGCTGAAATATACTCCAAGTTCAATACAACTTCCAGTTTAACATTGCTTGCAATTGTACAGCTGTACATTTTGTTTCCCAAGAGTAACTGCTGAGGCAATATTTGATTTTATAATCAAAATATCTTTTTTTGCCAGCTTTCCACAGAATTAGTCCATTACTCCATGTTTGTTATAAGAAACTAACAGAAAAGAGCATGTGAAAATGAAACAGGAGCACAAACAGGAACACAGCAGCCTGTACATATAGAGAGAACATTTACCTGAAGTTTGTGTAGCTATACACTAGTGCATTACCATTTAAGTAAACCAACTACAGGAAATAAATATTAATCTCTAAGCTGTACTTCACACACAAAACTTGAACTTTGAGTGACTATTTGAAAAATAAAGTTCCAAATTTGGCCCAGAGGAACAACAGCAGAAGGGGCCAGGCAGTGAATACAGGCAGCAGGAATAAAAGAGGGTCCCAGTGTCTCAGTGTGACCTGCTCACCATTCACATCTGTCTGCTCTGACACTGCACATTTTTTATGTGTAATAAATGCTGTGAAATACAAAATTGTTGAGCCAGCAGCATGAACACAATAAACAGAATTCTCACGTTTGAAACTCATTTCCAATCTGTCCTGCTCTGCTTGCACACGAAGCTCTTCAAATGCCACTGTCATTCTCTAAAAACAAAATTTCATATTTGAAGCTCAATATTGGAAACCCTGGAAGTTCCCAAGGGGCTGCTGCCAACCCCAACCATTATGAGAAATCACCAGGTAAGTGAAAGAGAGTCCAGAAAGAGGACAGAAGTTCTGGCAGTCACCCAGCACTAAGCACATATCACACCCATCCCATGGATCCACATCCCACATATCACACCCATCACATGGACCCACATCCCACATATCACACCCATCCCATGGATCCACATCCCACATATCACACACATCACATGGATCTACATCCCACATATCACACATCACATGGATCTACATCCCACATATCACACACATCACATGGATCTACATCCCACATATCACATGGATCTACATCCCACATATCACACACATCACATGGATCCACATCCCACATATCACACACATCACATGGATCTACATCCCACATATCACACCCATCACATGGATCTACATCCCACATATCACACACATCACATGGATCTACATCCCACATATCACACCCATCCCATGGATCCACATCCCACATATCACACCCATCACATGGATCTACATCCCACAGATCACAGAGATCACATGGATCTACATCCCACATATCACACCCATCCCATGGATCTACATCCCACAGATCACACACATCACATGGATCTACATCCCACATATCACACCCATCACATGGATCTACATCCCACAGATCACACCCATCCCATGGATCTACATCCCACATATCACACCCATCACATGGATCCACATCCCACATATCACACCCATCACATGGATCCACATCCCACATACCACACCCATCACATGGATCCACATCCCACATATCACACACATCACATGGATCTACATCCCACACGCTGCTGCACTTTCTCCATTGAATGTGCTTTATGTAATACAAAAATAATTTTTGAAGAGGGACTGAAAACCTGACTTCCTGCATCACACATGACATGATATGGACACAGAAAGTATCCCAACATAAACATGTAATCAGCTCAGCATGTCCACACTCACATTCCTTTTAGCCAGCTTATGTCACTTACTTCCATGTTGCCATGAAGCTCCTCATACAATTGTCTTGTTTCTTCTCTTTCCTGTTCATCTATCAAAGCAAGAATTTTTAAAATTTTTTCTTCTGAAATTTTTTCTTTTGAAAAAGAATGCTAGCTGTCCAAGTCATTTTCCTTAATCAGCATAATGAATTTAAAAAGGAATTATCAGCTCATTTCTTATTAAATAAGGCATTATGAAATACAGTGCCAAAAACCATACAATCTAGGGAAAATGTGTATTTCATTGAAATATTAAGCAAGCTCAGCTTTTAAATTTCCTTCCCAATATATATTTTTGACAAGTGTAATTCTGGATCAATTTATGTAACCATATTAATTCTTATAGTATTAATGTTGAATAATCATGTATCAAAGCTGTTAGTATTTGATAAACTGTAATGTAGGATTTAGCACTGAATTTCTTCCTATCAGCAGATACCTATGACCACAGAACTGTCATTATAAAATTACAACAACACTCCATGTCCATATTTTCCTTCTTTCCTTTTACTTTTGTAATTGATACTATTTTTCCCTAAGAAAACAATTATAGAAGAGAACAGTAAGAACCAGAGCTATCAAAAAAGAACAATACATCTATACACAAGTGTTTCTAGAATTAAGGCTAAAAAGAAATAGACACTTCTTAAATATCCAGGATCAAGTTAGTAAAATTTTAATGATTACAATAACAATTCTACATTGCATATAAAGCAGAATTACCAATCAAGAACATGGGAATTTAGAGTAGATTCCACTGCCTCAAAACAGGCATGAAGTGCCACTTCATATCTCTCAGTATCTTCACAGTCCCTGGATGGGACTGAAAACCCTCAGAGGGCTGAGCAGACTCGAGGGGAGCTGCACTGCTCTGGAGTGGCTGTCACTGCTCAGCAGGGTCTGGCACTGCCTCAAACCTGGCTCAGTGTTCAGGCACCCAAACGGCTCCCAGGCTTGGAAACTTTCAGCAAACGATTTGACTGGCTCCAAAAATCCTCTGGATTTAGCATCACAAACCTGATGTGTGTTAGATCTGTGGCTTCACTCCTAGTTTTGTGAGCCACTTAAATTTCACTCCTCATTTTAAGAGTCACATCCAGCCAATCTCAGCTGGAGAGCACATCTGGAACAGCATGAGAACTTTTCTGTGAATTTAGAGCAAGCTAGAAGTACTCTCATACATCTCATTTACTCTCATAAATCAAAAATAAAAAAGTATTTACATTTGCTGGTCTTCTCTGTGAAGAGAGTGCAGGTTTCCTTGAGCAGAGTACACAGATGCATCGAAGCAGTGGCTCTAAAGGAGGGAAAAATACCATGTTTTCATAGGAGTGCACAGTATTTTATACTAAGTATAAATATATATATATATTTAATGGACAAATTTTATACCAAGTACCTAAGGAGTAACAATGTAAATGACCTTCACAATTTAACTGCTATATGAAACTGCCCATATGAAAACTCATTATTTTCACCAGAAAAACATCTATTTGGTTACATTACTCACTCTTTCTGGAGATCTTCTTTTTCCCATATTTCATCTTCCAGTTTCAAATGGAGTTTATCATTTTTTAACTAATTTCATAGGGAATAAATGCAAAAAGATGCTGTTATTGAAAAATACATTAGAAATACACTTTGACTTCTCAAATCCCACATGAAAATGTAATTTTGGGTATCAGCAGACAGAAGTCTATTTAACTGGTATTGCATGCTGAGTCATCTTTTGCATGAAAGGCAGAAAAATTAATGAGCAATGACTTACCAGCAACTGAGACACTTACAGGTAAATTCTTCATGCACACACTCATACAGGACACGTGCACACACCTGCTCAAAACAATCATTTGCTCAAGGCACAAACCAAACTGCAACATTTTTTAATATTTAATTGGATCAATAATATTTTCATACTAAATCAGGAAGCACTTAACTTCATCTATTCAATGTATATTGTACAATACTGGCCTGCAGCTCTTGAATGGTTTTATTCTGTGCTTCAATAATCTCTCTACTTTCTTGGAGTTTTCTTTCTTTCTGGTTTAGTTCTGATTCCATAGTCAGCTTCCACTGCTTGATCTTCTCAGCCTCATTGTAGAGTTTTGAGAACAAGTCATTCCTTGTTTCTGTATTCTATTAAAACAGGTTCCACAATTTAATCTCAAATACTATCTAATTAATACTGTTGTAGATAAAATATTTTATCTCTTAGAAACATCACAAGAGTAATATTTTTCCACAGATGGTGATATAAACTTATATATGATCAGGAACCAAAGTTTAAATCTTTGTGCATCCACTATGTAGGTATCAAAAGGCATTACAGACCACACAGGAGACACAAATACAACGAAAATCTTTAAATCTTACTCTAATTAAAACTCACAGACTTCACAGGCACTTCAAATAAAGAAAAAACAACAACAACAACAACAACCAACATTGCAATCACCCTAATTGTTAAGGATTTGTCTCCAGGCATGTTCACTAAATCACAAATATCTCCTCTAAGTGATTCAGCTTTAAGCAGGAGACAGAAAACACGATTCCCTTTTGACTACTTCCTTCAGCCCTGAAATATCTACTCAATAATGCTTTAAGCACTGTTTGGGAACAAATTTCAAAGATCCCAAGAAATTAGATATGCAGAGTTGATACTTAGCTGACCTCTTCATCTACTTCAGAGCAAAGCTTGACTTGCTGGGAAATTATATCTGAAACATGAAGAGATTTTGATCAATGTATTTCTAAAAAATACTAACAGTGAAACTGTATTTAACAGTGTTACCAGATGTGAAACTCTAAGACTACTCAAAAAAAATTAGAACTCGACAATATAAAAAAATTTAAAGAATGTGCATGGCCAATATTTTAGTCTTACCTGAATCAGTGATTTTGCCAGGGTTGGACACATCGAATGGCAATTTAAAATCATCGTCCAAGCATTTGTCAAAACCCTGCACAAATTTAAAAATTAGTTCATTGTGGGTAATTTGTAAAAAAGGATTATAAAATCCTGAAAAAAAAACCCCAAAATCCTACAGATGATGTGAAAATAGATTTTTTCATTAATAAATCAGCTGCCTACAATTTCAAAGCCCAAGGTTTTGGTGAAGGCTTTGGAACTTGCTTGCTTCTTATTTCACAGTGGTTTATCAAACTTGGTTTTTTTCAGTTTTCTTTATTATTATTTTTGACTGTGGCCAAAGGGGAAGCTTTCAATGCAGGGAACTCAGCAGCTCCTGCCTGTCTGTGCACTGGTGCATGGTAAAGGACTCAAGAAGCCAAATTACTTTTTTCAAGACTAGTACCTGATATTTCTTTTTTGCTTTACTTCCAAGGGCAGTTCTAAACCATATCTCATTATGTTTCAGCATGAAAATACCCTTTTACAAGGTTTTTAAGTCATAGAAGTTCATCCTGTAAACAGCATAACTCATCAGCTGTCAGAATATCCTGTTTGAATCCCAACACATTTCATAAGGAGCTTCAACATGAAAAAACAACTTGTTGAATTCCCATAACTCAGAGTGGGGACGGAACATTTTCACTGCACACCTGATCTGGTGAGAGCAAAACATCAACGGCAGTGGGAGCATCTGAGGGGGTCACTGCTCGCTCTGGGTGCTGAATGAGCCACCCCAAACACGGATTTATCATCACTGAGCTACAGCTACAACACACAGCACAGGCTGACAAGAGGAGTCCCTTCAGCTGTGTTATAAGCACATATTACATTATTGGCTTTTTGCAAACATTAAAGTGAATGCTGTATGTATGATGCTGGAAAATGTTGCTGTATGAATATAGTTTCTTTTAGTTCTGCTATTAACAAGACTTAAAAATAGCAGTGTTATAAATATTTATTTTTTTTTAACTATAACATGGTAATGTAAAAAGCTTTTGTTCATGTAACTAACTCAGAGAATTGTAAAAAGATAATCAGGAAATTCTTCACACTCTTGGATTATCCTATCTGGATGAAGACAGGGCTGATGAACACCAGAATTCCAGGGAAGGAATTTACTGATCTCCGTTATCAGGGAGAACAAGAAGCCACAAGGAAAAAAAAAAAAGTAAAAAAAATGTTGATTTACAGGTGGGGGGGGAGGGTGATTTTGAATAATGCATTAGAGGTCTATAAATATGCAACAGGTTGATGCATTTAAGGAAGTGTTTTCTGAGTTAGTGTGTGCTCTTGGCGGAATGCCAAGCACCCGGCCGTTGTAACCTTTTGCTTTATTGTCTCTTACAGTCTTTTACTAAACTTTTTCAAATCTACCAGGAAACTGAACCTCGTTTTTCACTTTTTTGACAGAAAATAACAGCAGAAGTCTTTGAAATTCCAACCGAAGATGCTCTCCTGGCACCAGTCTAGGCATGTGTCCCTGCGGTTTCCCCTCGCCCCCTCCTCAGCCTCCAGAGCAGCACAGCCTTAGGGGGGGGCTGCCCTCAGCAGCCCCGCGGCCGAGCGCTCACCTGGGATCTGCCCACAGACCACTGCCCAGCGCTCAGGCGGGGCGGAACGAACAATTTAAACCGCTTTTCCTTCTCCACGGCGCCGCTGGAAGGGCGGCCGGGCGCCATCGCCGGCAGCTCTCGGCCAAGGGCGGGAAGCGGCGGCGGCCCCTCAGCGCCGGGCGGGGGGCGCCGCCTAGCGGAGCTGCTGTGGCGCAGGCGCTGTGCGGCGGGAGCTGCGCCCGCCTCAGGCCCGGCCCGGCCCGGCCGGGGGGAGCGGCGGCCCCGGGGGCGATGGCGGCGGATCCGGGGGGCGATGGCGGCGGCCCCGGGGCTTCCTCGTCGTCCGTGGCCACCGAAGAGGTCTCGGGGCTGCCCGAGGGGCCCGGCGGGTTGGGGATGTCGCCGTGGTCGCCTGCCAAGGGGGCACAAAGGGACCTTGGCAGTCGCTGGGAAAGCCGGAGAGGTCTGAGGGGAAAGGGAGTCTGTAGCTGTGGAAAGGGGTTTTAACCCTTTAAGTGCGGCGGAAATAAGATGCACAGCTACATGGTCATTGTTATGAATGGTTTTCTATTTTTCCAATTTATCAAACAACAAAGATTAAATGGAACAACAAATTTTTAATAGTAACAATTATAAATGAATACAATCAAAAGTATTAAAGATTATTACAAAAATTATTGAAATTGAATACAATCCAAGTAAAGTATTAAAGTGGTATAATTTGGGATAGATAAAATTTGAGAGTAAGTGTTTTAGTATAATTGAGGTTCATATAAAGCATAAGCAAAACCGACCGGGGGTACGGGGAGGGGCCTGCCCTTCCTCTCGTACCAAAGCATCCGGGCTAACAATCCCACTTATATACTGTAGGCTACAGAAGTTTCTAGAAAGCTCCTCCTAGTTTCTGTTCCTAAAATTTACGTAACTATACTGCACGGCGCATGCTCTACTAATGGGTTAGGGGGTCTCTCATCCTTTTGAGGGTCTTATTTCCAATGAAGGCTCATCGTCTTCCTCAGTGACCGAGGTGTGACCCGCAGGTAGCGCAGGTGCCCTGTGTGACTGAGCAGATGTTTTCCATAACATGACTCTAATTAAGTCCCATGCTTGGAATCACCCCATTTTGGCCCATTTCAAGGTTGAAGCTCTATTTCTAGATGCTGCTTATCAGACCTACGTCCTTCTACTATTCTTATTTGACTTTCTTCCAACCTTCTTCTTCAACTCCCAACATCTGGAAGATGTCCTTTGCCCTGTCTCACCCATCTCCCCCATCACTCTGTAACAATTGTCTTCTATTGATCTAAATACAATTTTGCTAATATAGTTACAATTTAATTAGCACGAATCACATTTATCACAACACGAATCTTTTATCAATTGTCACACCATCGATGCCCGTTACAGCCATTTCTGGGAATTCATCTCCTGCCATCCCCCACGAGCTCACAGCACCTCATAACACAGATCCGTGCCTAAAACTCCTGCCGTGCCCCGCGCCCCGGCTCTCTGCGGAGCGGGCGGCCAATCGCCAATTGCCGGCTCCTGCAGCCGCTGTCAGGGCCGTGTCTCCTGCAGCCGCTGTCGCTGCACCTGCAGGGCCGCGTCCGGCTCTGCTGGGCTCCCCAGCACGGCCCGCAAGGACAGGGACACGCTGGAGCAGGTGCCCAGGAGGGACAGCGAGATGCTGCGAGGGCTGGAGCAGCTCTCCTGCAAGGAAAGCCTGAGACAGCTGGGTTTCTTCAGCCTGGAAAAGAGACTGAGGCTTAGGCTTAGGCTTTACTGAACAGTGGCCTTCCAGTACCTGACGGCAACCTACAAGAAAGCCGGACAGGGATTTTGTGCAAGGGCAGGCAGAGAGAGCAAAAGGGAGAACGGATCAAAACTGAAAGAGAGAGAGTAGGTTTAGAACAGAAATTCAGAAAAAAAACACTTTCCTGGAGCACGTTGCCCAGAGAATCTGTGGATGCCCCATCCCTGACAGTGTACGAGGCCAGGCTGGATGGAGCTCCACACAAGCCGGTCTAGAGCAAGGGGTCCCCAGCCACAGCAGGGGGTTGCAGCGATGTGATCTTTCAGGGCCCTTCCCAGCCAAACCATGCCATGACTCCATGAGTCTGGGATACCTCCCCTCCTCATCCTCGGGCAGAAAAGAAACTTGGAACCAAGTTCCACATTGCAGACAATGTCTTTTGGCAGCCTGCAAGTATCTCAACAGAGAATGAAAAGAGATGACAATACTGACAAGATTTCTCTTTACTAGTTGAAATTTAAATGCTCTTCTCCTGTCCACACTGGCAAAACTGTCAGAAGAGGCACTTCTTCTCCATGAAATGCTTCATCTCACCCAAAGAAGAAAGCCACAAGCCAACAGTCTTCTTTATTCCTACATTTCTTTATTTGGTTATTTCTCTAATACGAATTAGCTTCGTTTTTTATTTCTTTCTTTGTTTCTTTCGTTCCGCGGGGCGCGCGGCCGCTCCTCCGTTGGGCTCGCGGAGGAAGAACGGCCGCGCGCTCCGGCGGCTCCGCAGCAGCGGCAGCAGCAGCAGCGCTTCTCTCGGTCGGTTTTCCGCTCGAATTCCGACTCGCTCTCCGTCCCCTTCTCCCTTTCACACTCCCTCTACTCCCGTTCCATTCCGTCCGTGTTCCACCTCTCCCAGCACGGCTCATGCCGCGCTGCGCAAGGCGCCCGTGGGCGAGCCGGGCCCCTGCCCACCTCTGTCCGCACTGGCTGCGGCGCCTTTTGAAGAGCCTCAGCAGGAGCTCCTCACTCTGCTGGTGGTGGTGCTGGAGCATCATCGCCTTTTGGCTCCGCTTGCCGCGGGCCCTGGCCCGGCCCCGGCCCCGAACGAGGCCCCTCCCGCGGTTCCGCCCGGAGCCGCCCCGCAGCCGCCCGGCTCCCGCCCCGTCGCCGGCAGCTTCCCCGGTGCGAGTCCCGCCGCCCGTCAGCTCGGCCGCCGGCCCCGAGGCGCCGGAGCCCGGGGCGGCTGGACAAGCAGCAGCGCCTGGGGCGAGTGGGTGCCCCGGGCAGAATGCCGAGAGCGCGGTGCCGTCCGCACGGGCGGAGAAGCCTCCCCTGGAGCAGCTCTACCGGGAGGGCCCGCTGCTGGGGAGGGGCGGCTGCGGCAGCGTTTACGCCGGGACCCGGCTCGCCGACGGCGCCCCGGTAAGAGACGGGGCCGGCTCGGAGCGGGGAGGGGGGAATCGGTGGGCGGCGAGCTCAACCCGCCGCTTGTCTTGGCTTGCAGGTGGCCATCAAGCGAGTGGGCCGGGATCGCATCTGGGAGTGGGCGCGGCTGGTGAGTGAGCGGGGCCAGCGGGAGCAGCCGACGGGGCGTGCCGGGCGGGGCTGAGGCCAGGCCCGGCAGGGTGGGAGCCGGGACGCTGCGAGGGGAGCGAGCGTGGAGTGAGCGGGGGCCGCGCAGCGTCCCGGGCCGGGCAATGTGAGCTGCGGTGGCGCCGGGCAGGGGGTGCCGAAGGCGCGGCGCAGCATCGGCCCCGCTGACGGCATCGCGGTCCCCCCGCAGCACAAGGGCGCCCTGGTGCCACTGGAGCTGGTGCTGCTGTGGATGGTGTCGTGCCCTGGCTTCCGCGGCGTCGTGCGGCTCCTGGACTG
The DNA here is from genome assembly GCF_052056855.1 of Sturnus vulgaris. Classification (NCBI taxonomy): domain Eukaryota; kingdom Metazoa; phylum Chordata; class Aves; order Passeriformes; family Sturnidae; genus Sturnus; species Sturnus vulgaris. The sequence continues at coordinate 3,203,682 of NW_028276155.1, read as the reverse complement.
GTTTGAGCTGCCCGACGGCTTCGCGCTGGTCATGGAGCGTCCGGAGCGCTGTCGGGACCTGTGGCACTTGCTGGACGCGGGGGGGTTCCTGCCAGAGCCCGTGGCGCGGGGGCTGTTCCGCCAGGTGCTGCAGGCCGTGCGGCACTGCACCAGCTGCGGCGTCCTGCACCGCGACATCAAGGCCGAGAACATCCTCGTTGACCTGGCCACGGGTGAGGCGAAGCTCATTGACTTTGGCTGCGGAACCTTCCTCCAGGACACGTTCTACACCCACATGGCAGGTGAGCCCAAAGGCAGGGCCCAGCTGGGCAGTGGAGGTTCTCCCCTTTGCTGGCACAGGGGAAGACGGAGGGAGGGAGGGGGAATCCTTCTTCAGCCGGCTGCAGCCAAGTTGTTTTTTGGCTGGGGCAGGGTCTGGCTGTGTTTGAGCTGGCTGGGAGGGAGGGAGCAGCATCGGCCTGATGAGCTGTGCCCGTGTCCCATAGGAACGCCGCAGTACAACCCACCAGAGTGGATCCTCTTCGGCTGCTACCATGGCCAGCCAGCCACCATCTGGTCCCTGGGCATCCTGCTCTATGACCTGGTCTGCGGGCACCTTCCTTTCAAAACCCCTGAGGACATCATCCGGGGCCAGTTCTTCTTGCCACCCCGGGTGTCTCAAGGTGGGGATATGTTTTCAAGGCACGGGAGCAAGAATGGGCTTGGGAGATGGCAGCTGGCACATAAGCGTCCGGCTCTTGCAGCTAGGGGGGAGGTTGATCTCCTGGGCTTAGCTGGAGGAGATGGCATGTGTGCTGCTCTGCTCCAAAAGGGAGGATGGATGGGAAGCTTTGGGTGCAGCTCCGAGCACTCCTAGTGTGGGGTGGGCACTGTGGAATCTGGGAGAGCCTGGACAGGAGCTGACCAGGGGTTTTTGGTTTCTCTCTGCAGAGTGCCAGCACCTGATCAGGTGGTGTTTATCCATGGACCCTGCAGACAGGCCATGCCTAGAAGGCCTTTTTGAGCATTCCTGGCTGCAGAACCCCCAGCTGGCCCAGGAGACAGCAGAGATCCATCCCTCTGCACAGTAGGATCCAGGAGCCCAGCAAGTTCCAGCTCTCATGTCTCATGGCGCTCAAAGCAAACCCCAGAGCGTTTCCCTGTGGCCGTGGCACGGAGCAGAGAGCGCGGCCGAGGAGACGCTTCCGTGGGTCCCCGGCGAGTTGTGGAGGGAGCAGCTCAGGGCTCCCCGTCCTATTGGAGAAGTGGTAGCACAGTGCAGTGAAGTTGCCACAGACTGGACAAGGGGAAACATCCCCCTGCAGCTCAATGGCATTGTGATGTCCCCCAAGCCGAGGCACAGCTGGCGTGTTCTTCTGGAGCACGACGCGGAGCCGGAGAACACCATCCTCGAGCTGGCCGCTGGCGGGGCAAAGCCCACGGGCTTTGGTTGTGGCCCCTTCTTGGAGGACAGGACAGGCTCTGTGCCCCGAGGAAATCAAGATGAGTCCCCAGCCGGTGCAGGGGCGGGGGGATGCTCGTGCTCCCAGGCATGCCAGGGCTCGGCCTGGCCACGCGCCGGAGGTTCCCCGCTCGGCGGCAATGGGGAATATTCATCTTTGCGCCGCCCGCCCAGCTGCTTTTTGGCAGGACAGGGGACGGATGTTGTGGAAGGGGAGCCGGCTCCTGGCCTCGCCTACAGCTTCTGCCAGCCAGCCTGGTGTGGGCTGGGGTGGGGGCAGCCTGCCTGACAAAAGCATCCATCCATGAGGATGGGGGACAGCAGAGGGGGGTGGGTCCCAAAGCCATGGCCCAGCTGCTCTGCTTTTCAGGCCCTTGAGGAAGGGGTGGGCTTACAGGCAGAAAAGGTGGGGTTTTTCCCCACCTGGGGAGAGGTTTAATTCTTGCATGGAGTGGTCAGACCCTCCCCAGGCCCATCAAACATTGATAACCTTGGGTGGTTTTTCTTCTTTCTAGGGCTCATTTTGAATTGACTTTCATGCAATTGTTCTTTGCTTTTTCCAGGAAGATTGCACCTTGTGCCCAGACCGAGTGGGGAAGCGCCGGCACTGGACGCACTCCACGGAGGTGCCAGCGCTACCCGGGGCAGCCACGGTGTGCAGGGACATCCCCTTCAAGAAGGACGAGGACCTTGTGTGGGATCAGCTCCTCTCCTGGCAGCAGCTCTGCAGAGGTGGGTACCCAGCTCCACAGCACAGGTGGCACAGGGGCAGATGGCAGTGGGCACACGAGAATCTCACTCTTGCAGCTGCTGAGGAGGTTGCTGTGCCGTGCTTAAGCAGAAGAGGTGGAGCGTGGCCTGCCCTGCTGCTCTCCTCTAAAAATGAGAGAATGGGTTGGGAGGTTTGGGCTCTGGGCACAGCCAGCAGCCTGGCCCACGCACAGGCCCTGGTGGGACAGGGGGGACAGGAGCCTTCTGTGACTGACCGTGGCTTTCTGGCTTCTCTCCCCAGGCTCCCAGCACCTCATGCCATGGAAACGGCACTGCTGGGCCTGCCCATCTGGGAGGGCTGGAGGGCGGCAGGTGTTCATTTGCTGCCAAAAATAAATTTATTTCTTGTTATCATCATCAGCCTATTTCTTTCATCCTTTTCCAAGCTTTTGGCCTCCCTTCTTCTGCAGAAATCTTTTTCAGCCCTTCCTCTTGGTGGGATTTGGGATGGGGGGTTAAGCAAGGTGAAAAATTAAACAGCAGCTCCTGTTGCCAACTGCAGCAGCCCCTTCAAGAACCCTGAGCTTCCAGCAAGGTCTGAGTGTGCCTTGCAAAAGGGAGTGGTTTGCAGGGCTGGAGCTGTCACCCCTCTGCAGAAGCTGGGAGGAAATCACAAGTGGCAAAATGCCATTTTGGCTCCAACACTGCCCAAATTCTTCATCCTTCCCCCTTCCATGCAATTGATCAAACTACCCAGGGAAAACAGCTCAATGTCCTCCAAGGGCCCATTTTGACATGGAAGTTGACAAGTTCAATGTTGGTCATATGCCTTTTTCTGGGCACCAGATGTTACCCCTCCATCACCATGCAGGCATCCTGCCTTGCTCCTGCTCCCAGAAACAGCAGCCCCACCCCTCCCTATGGCCTGGTGCCCTGCCCTCTTTGCCAGCCCTCCCCACACCCTCTCACTGTTCCCTGAACTGCCCAGGAAGGAAAAGCCACTTGGCATGGCAGACTGTGTGGCCTGCCTGAGGATTCCAAAGCCACACGAATTTCACAAATAACTTCTGGGATTAGCACATCCAGGTCACATCCTCACTTGAGGATATCCTGCTCTCCCTTCACTCCCCTGTTCCCCACAGACAAGAAGAAGGCTTGTGCTGGAAGAAAACGGTTTATTTTTTTAAATAAAACTTGTTTTTCAAACCACTGGGTTTTCATACTTTTTTGGCAAAGAGAGTATTATCTGAACAATCTCTGCATATATATAAAATATATGTGTGTGCATATATTTATAAACTTGACCAATTCTGCAACCTTGTGTCATTCACAGCAGCCCTTCCTGCTTCCTAACAGAGAAGAAAACTCCAACAAAGGGTAAAAATGCAGCCCCTCTCAACCAGAGGAACTGAACCACATCCATCTGTGGCTGGAGAGCATCCCACCAGCTCCAGCTGGGAGGCTTGAACTTGAGTGTAAATTCATCTTCTTACAGCATTTCTAGACACTGGCCATTGCTAGACAGGGCTGTGCTGGGACACATGCCACCCTCCCCTGTGCCCATCCCTTGGGGAGGGCACACCAAGCACAAGGAGCAGCCCTTGAACAGGTGGCAAGTGGTCCTCACTCTGCAGGTGGGCTGTGACTTTCTAACTCAAATACCTACAGGCAGAACTGGAGAACAAGGGAAAAAGGCAAGGAGATGCCTTTCTGAGAGAGGTGGCCACAGTAACACAGACCAGCTGCCCAGAGCATGTTCCTGCATATTCAAGAGTCACTGAGCAAGAAACCTCTCAGAGGAAATGTTTTGTTCCATCTGAGAGCTCCTCCCTGCCTTCCAAGAAAAACATGAACACAAACTGGTTGAGACAAAGTAGAGGCAGAGGTCCAAGGTGGCAGGCTGGGTGACAGAACACAGCTATTGTAGCTACCACTGGACATCATTATCATTAAAGTAAGAATCACAACCTGAATCATTATCAATCATAAAGTTGTCTTCATCAAGGTCATCATCATAGTCTTCCTGCCACTGTGGATCACACTCCTCATCTTCAGCCTCCTTGCCACCTTCATCTGTGTTGGGGCAGTCACACAGGATGTTGAGGTTTTGCCTGTTGAGAAGGAGAGCACAAGAGCAGAGCCTCTGCTGTGAGCACCAGCCACCACCCAGCCCCACAACACCCCACTGTCATGGTCTCAGCATCTCCATCCAAAGAAACTCAAGGGAGTCCTGGGAGAGCAACTTCCATAACTGAGTCTGCCAGTGTTGGAGCTTTCTGGATCAGAGCTGCATACAAGCACAGGTTTTGCTGCTTTCCCTACACCACTATGTCACTTCAATTGCTACCTCAAGCCACAAAACAGGATGCAAATAATCCGTGTCTGTCATTCACTCTTTTGTGTGTCAGTGAGCACAGGAGAAAACTCTGCTCACCTGCTTTTTGTCTGCACTCACTCACCTTGCCCTGGTACCCCACTAAGAAAACTCACCCTGTACATGCAAGGGCTGAAGCAGGCACATTTGGGAGTTTCAGCTTTCTCTGAACAGCATCTCCTCAAGTCTGGAGCCCAACATGGAAATCGTGTAAGCAGGAAAGAAGAGCCAAAAGAGACAGAGAAACAAGATGTAATTTGGGGTGCAAACCCCTCCCCTGCACACACACTATCCTATCTCTATCCCCCCAGCTGATCAAGTCCTTTAGTTTGTCCACAATCAAATGAGACCAGAGCAAGACAAGCCACGAGCAGCCACGTGGCCTTCACCTGTGTGGAGTGCCAGAGAATTGCCAAGAGAGGCTCCTTGATCTGCTGCACCAACTCCAAACCCACGTGGAAGTGCTCTGCTTTCAGGAGCTGAAGAGAGGTGCCTGAGCCCTGGTACTGCAGCAGGCTTTCCTCTGCAATTCAAGGCCAACAAAGTCCTGCTGCATCTACACTCTTGAGCAGAGACCAAGTCCTTCTTGGCCCTGATTGTGAAGCCAGCCATAGCTGCTTAGATCTCCTGTGCACATGCATCCCTCTTTCAGAACACAACGTGTTGCTCTTGTACTGCATCAATCTCCACTGGCAGCCAAACTGCTCCAATGGACGTCCTCAGAAACGACATCAAGAAGGCAAAAATGGACTGGCAGAAGTGAGGCCAGCTGGCTGTTGGTATATATGCTATTGCCCCACGACAGAGCTGCTGCTCTTTGACTACAGCTGGAAATGCTAGTCATGAGTTCAAAGAGGCTGCAGGACTTAGCCAGAAGGATGTGCAGAGCATTAGTGAGCAGCTCCAGGCTCTCAGTCTGCTGTTCCACAATATCTATTTTAAGCAGTTAGATGGTTATATGTGAAACCAGAAGGTACTAAATTCACCCAACTGCTCCTGAACATAAGCACTGCAGCTTTTGCTACGTGGAACTCATCACCACCTAAGAAAGCCAAATTTATTAAGCTAAGTAAAAAAACCCCATCCAAATTAAATTTCTGCTGTCAATGTCATCTTGCATGCCAAAGGGCCCTTGCAGGTAAGATAACAGAACAAGCTGCATGTTTGTGTCCTCAAATTTTTCTTCAAATTAATAAAAAAGAAACAGGGAATCGTCACAGTGCAAGCTGGCTTGTACAGGGCAGTTAATTTGGTCACATATGGGAGAAACAGCCTGACCTGATAGACAGGCCTCCAAGGAACAGAGATAAGACAGAACTGGAGATAGACAAGGATTTGATCCAATGAGTCCCAGCTGTGATAGATGTGATTCGTGCTAATTAGATTGTAAGTATATTATATAAATTGTATTTAGATCAATAGAAGACAATTGTTACAGAGTGAGGGGGGAGATGGGTGAGACAGGGCAAAGGACATCTTCCAGATGTTGGGAATTGAAGAAGGAGGTTGGAAGAAAGTCAAACAAGAATAACAGAAGCACGTAGGTCTGACAAGCAGCATCTAGAAACAGAAAGATTTGACCTTGAAATGGGCCAAAATGGGATGATTCCAAGCATGGGACTCAATTAAAGTCTTGTTATGGAAAACATCTGCTCAGTCACACAGTGCACCTGTGCTACCTGCAGGTCACACCTCGGTCACTGAGGAAGACCATGAGCCTTCATCGGAAATAAGACCCTCAAAAGGATGAGAGACCCCCTAACCCATTAGTAGAGCATGCACCATACACATAGTGACGCACATTTTAGGAATAGAAAGTAGGAGGGATTTTCTAGAAACTTCTGTAGCCTACAGTATATAAGTGGGATTGTTAGCCTGGATGCTTTGGTACGTGAGGAATGGGAGCCACTCCCCAGTCAGTTTTCTTTATGTTTTATACGAACCTCAATTATACTAAATTACTTACTGCCAAATTCTGTATATTCTTAAATATATGCACTTTGATTGTTTCATCTCCAAAACTTTAATTGTCATCTCCAATACTTTGTATTCATTTTGTTACTATTAAAAATTTACTATTAAATTTAATCTTGTTGCTTGATAAATTGGAAAAAATAGAACATCATTCATAACACCAGGAAAAAAACATTAAGATATATTGCAAAAACTCAGGAAAGCAAGACCTGGCTATTGTACAAACCCAACAAAGCAGAAACCTGTGGCTCCAGAAACCAGCCAGGACCAGACGGGTGGTTTTGAGAGGGACAAACTGACCTGAGGAAGAGCCAAACCTCCACTGCACCTGCCCAGAAGAAGAGCTCAAACAGCGATTACTGAGGAAGACATACAGCCTTCATCCCAAAAACCACCAAACACAACCACCAGGAGGGGTGGCAGCTAATTATAATACAAAGGGAGAGAGGGTGGAGATGGGTGGGCAGGGAGGCGTGGGCTTGTGGATCAATGTGTATTTATACCTGGAACCTGTCTTGACCAGGTACACGTGGTTTGGAGGAAATATCCCCCCAGGTGTCCCAGCTGGCAATGAAACACTCTCTACGATTTCAGTGTCAAGTCCTGATTCCTGAAATCAGGAAAGGTCCAGCAGCTGTGTTGGTTCTGCAGAGCAAAAATGGCCCCTGGTTCCATGGGACCCCAGTGTCACAACTGACTCCTTGCTTCCATGTCACCTCCTCAGTGTCAAAATGGCCCCTTCACCTCAACAGAACACAAAGGTTTTGTATAAATATTGAGCAAATCCTGCTTAACACACCTGGGAACATCTGTCTGCATTCAAAAGTGAGATTAAAGGTGAGAATGGCACCAGCAGCTTCCATCTACAACAAAGACCCAGGGAAAGGACAGGGACAGAGAATTCTGTCAGCTGAAAGACTCAGAATTCTGCTTACAGAGATCATTGCTGGTCACACTGTCCCTCGTAGGAAGGTGACATCATTCCAGACAGCCTGGACTGAGCATGTGGTTCCTCAGTGGGGTTTGTTGTTCAGGAAACCTGCTCAGGCTTTTCCATTTTTCCTCACAAACAGGAAAATATCTCCTGGGCCTGTGTGCAGGCAGAGCCCTGAGTAGAGCAGGTGGGACATGGTGCAATGGGCTGGGACACCCAGCTGCAGAGCTCAGGGGACAAGGTTCTGCTGCAGAGCACAGGGATGTCAGTCCCAGGTGCGCGATGTCAGACATGGGGAGGCTGGGGGTGAGGAGCAGGTTGTCCAAACAGGATCAGCCAAAAAGAGGCTCATTCTTCTTCATGGCCAAACCTCCTAAGGAGACATTCAGCATCAAGATCACTTGGGGAATGCTTCTGTCAGCTCTTTTCTGAGATGAAAAGTAAAAAAATATTCCACTGATTAAAAACAAAAATCATGATGTGCACTTCGAAATCTTCGTCCTTAAACGAACTCCAAACTGATTCCAATCATCTGTACAAGGCCTGGAGATGTGAAGACAACTGAAGGAAGACAAAGAGCTCCTGAAGGCTTTCTGTATTTTAATGAGACCCTCTGTGGATTTGGGGCTGAGTCCAGGACCCTCAGGCACTGAGAGAAGGTTGAAGAAGCTGCTCAAGGAGTCAGAAGCAAAACTCCAAGTCCCTTGGAGCATCAGTGGCCCCACTGAGGGCAGGGAGTGCCAAAGGCTCCCCAGGGACTGGTGAGAGCAGATCCTTGAGGGCAGGATTGCAGGAGCCCGAGGCTGTGAGCAGGGAACTGCAATGCTGAGCAAGGCCTGGGCTGGCTGGAGGAAGCAGAAAGGCCAAGGCCTGAGCCCAGGCCTGGCCCAGCAGGGCCTGTCCCTCACGGGTGGCTCGGGGCTGTTGCTGGGGCAGTGGGATGGCAGGGGCAGCAAGGACAAATGTCATCAAGCTGTGTGACACTCCAGATGCTCATGGAACCAAGGGCCAGTGTGACACAGCAGGGCCTGATGGAAACAAGAGGCCATGGTGAGCCTGCAGGGCTGGAACACCCCAGAACACTGAAATGCTGGGGGTAACCAAAGGTTTCTTTACTCGACTTTGATGCACAGGAGAAACCCAAGACAGATATTCTCAACATGGGCAGATGCACAGAAGATTCTTGGTAGGAAGGGACCCACAAGGATCCTTAAGACCAGCTCTTGAGTGAATGGCCCACACAGGGATTGAACCCACAACCTCAGTGATACCAGCACCATGGTCTAACCAATTGAGCTAAGAGGTCCAAATGACACAAAATTCTACTGGCAAAATATAGACAATCAAGGAACATTGGCAAAGGATTTAGTACAAGATCCAATTCAAAATAAGTGTCTTATCATATCATTAACATCACTCACGTCATTTAACCTAGAAACCTTTAACCATTAAGATGCTAAGCTATCCAAAAATGTTCCAGGTAAACAGTATAGAAGGAGAAGAAATAGAGAAGAACAGCAGGAGAGAAGGTCGATAGAAAGAAAATTTGGGCTGGGAAAGGATCACCCCTATTGTGTGATTGATTGATTGACAGCTCAGCCAATCAGAGCTGGGCTAACACTGCCCCTGCTGTGTGATTGATTGACAGCTCAGCCAATCAGAGCTGGGATAACACTGCCCCTGCTGTGTGATTGATTGACAGCTCAGCCAATCAGAGCTGGGTTAACACTGCCCCTGCTGTGTGATTGATTGACAGCTGTGCCAGTCAGGGGCTGGGGGCGGGGCTCTGTCCCACCACAATCCCAGGCCTGACCCGGCCCTGGCCCCACACGGGCATTCCGAGCACCCCGAGGTGTCTGGGACATCAATCTCATCCAGCCTCTGACAGCCACCATGGTGACACTCTGGAACCTCCTGGAACCAAGGGCCAGTTGTGACAATGTGGGTCCAAGGACACCATGGTGACACTGTGGTGACTCATGGAACCAAGGAGACCATTGTGACACCTGAGGGCCCCATGGAACCAAGGGTTTATGGTGACCTTGTGCAGCCCGTAGTGTCACAGAGGAGCCATTGTGACACAGCGAGTGCACATGAAGCCAAGGGGCCGTTGTGACACTTCAAGGCTTTGTGGAACCAGGAACCCACAGTGACATTGCAAGGTGTCATGGCAGCATGGGGCCATTGTGACCCTTCAGAAGCAAGGAGAACATTGTCACACTGCAGGGCCCCATGGAACCAAGGGAACATTGAACAGATCTGGCTGGCTGGGCCTCCTGGGGGCCACCTGGCAAGTCCAGCTGATCTTGGTATGTCCAGGGCCACTTCTCATCTGCCCCTGAAGCACTGGGGCTCTGTGCTTTCCTAATGTCATGATCCGCTATTAATACAAAGCAGGGGTCATGATGGTTCTTTTGATCTTAAAGGTGCAAACAGGCAAAGTGCAGGGGAAAAAATCAGTTTATTCAACAGCAGAAAATCAGTTTATTCAACAACAGCAATGCATTTCATCAAATGCCAAAAACTCAGTTAGGGTAAAGGGGAGAGGTATAGGAAACAAAGTATAGGGAGAGAGGAAGGAAAGAAAGGGATGGGAGAATAGCTACCAACAGACGAGACGGGCGTCCTCACGGGTCATCCGATAGACGAGTCTCCGTCCGTGGGGAGATCTCAGGGGTCTTCTCCAGGGGGTAGAGGGGTCTTCATCAGTGGAGAGATCTCAAAGGGTCTTTCCCAGAGGGTCGCTCTTTTATAGTCCTTCTCCAAAGTGAGTGGCCTCTGGCCAAAAGGTGGGAAGATTTATGGACCATTGTGTGGTGCTGCAGGAGACAGGTACAGTCAAGCAGTCCTCAGTTGGTACAACACAGTCTCTGGTTGGTGCCATGACAGCACAGTCCAGTGAACACAATACACCAGCACACAGTCACGAGCATCCACCTGGCCCGGCCAGTAAACCATTGTTTGGAGTCAGCCTGGATGGGGTCCTTGAGGTCTCCTTGTGACAGTTGGGAGGCAAAATCGAGGGGAACTTCGGACCGACCCTTACACCTTCCTATGGAAAATAACTCCTCCAGATGTCCAGTGCCAAAATGGGTATTTGTCCTCCAAATTTCCGTATATGCAAAGATAATTCCCAGACAAAATCAGCCAGGAGAGACAGATCTGGCTGGCCATGGCTTCCTGAGGGCTGGCACTCATGTGCCTTTGAAAAATGGGCTCTGTTGCGAGGTCCAGCAGTGTCACAGTGGTCTCTGTGGTTCCACAAGGCCCCAGAGACTAACACTGACCCCATGGTTCCATGGGGCCCTGCAGTGTCACCATGGCCCCATTGTTACCCGAGGTTCCACAGTGTCACAATGAACTCCTCGTTTGCAGAGTGCCACAATGGAGCCCTGGTGACACAAGATCCTACAGTGTCACAATGGATTCTTGGTTCCATGACACCCTGCAGTGTCAGTGTCACTGTGGTGTCTAAGTACATGAGGCCCTGAAGTATCACAGTGGGCCCTTAGTTCCAGGGGTCACATAGGTGTCAAAATTGTTTCCTTAGTTCCAACAGTCCCTGCAGTGTAACAACGGCCCCTTGGTTCAACAAAGCCCACTGTGTCACTGTGGCCTCCGTGGTTCCACATTGACCCAGAGTCATCAATGGACCTTGGTTCCATTTAGCCCTACAGTGTCACAATGGGACCTTGCTTCCCCAGGGCCCTGCAGTGTCACAATCGTCACAGAATCACAGACTCACCCAGACTGGAAAAGACCTTTGAGAGCATCAAGCCCAACCTGTAACTCAACACCACCTTGTCACCCAGACCATGGCACTCAGTGTCACATCCAGAATTTCCTTAAATACTTACAGGGACGGTGACTCACCCACCTCCCTGGGCAGCCCATTCCAATGCTCAACCACCCTTTTTGTGAAGAATATTTCATAATGTCCAGACTAAACATCACATGGTGTAGCTTTAAGGCTGTGACATCTTGTCCTGTCACTGTACCCTTAGAAAAGAGCCGGAACACCACCTGGCTACACCCTCCTGCCAGGGAGTTGTAGAGAGTGATGACGTCTCCCCTGAGCTTCCTGTTCTCCAGAAAAAACATCCCCACCCAGGTCCCTCAGCCACTCCTCACAGGACTTGTGTTCCAGACCCCTCACCAGCCTTACTGCCTTGCTCTGGACATGCTCCAGACCCTCCATGTCCTTCCTAAATTGGGGACCCAGAACTGGACACAGCACTCGAGGTGCTGCCCAACCACTGCTGAGCACAGGGGAAGAATCACTGCCCTGCTCCTGCTGGCCACACCATTCCTGATCCAGGCCAGGAGCCATTGGCCTTCTTGGCCACCTGGGCACACTGCTGGCTCATGTCCAGCCTGCTGTCCATCAGTGCCCCCAGGTCCCTTTCTGCCTGGCTGCTGTCCAGCCACTCTGTCCCCAGCCTGGAGCACTGCAGGGGTGGTCGTGGCCAAAGTGCAGGACCCAGCACTTGGTCTTGTTAAACCTCACCTTGTTGGATTTGGGCCCTGGATCCAGCCTGTCCCAGTCCCTCTGCAGAGCCCTCCTACCCTCCAGCACATCCACACTCACACCCAGCTTGGTGCCATCTGCACATTTGCTGATGCTGCACTCAATGCCCTCATCCAGATCATCAGTGCAGATATTGAAATCCACGCTGGCTGGCTCTGATCCCTCAGCCATCCTGTAGGTGCCCTGTGATGGCACTCAAGGTGATCTGTTCCATCACCTCACCAGGCACCCAGGTCAGGCTGACAGGCCTGCAGTTCCCCACATCCTCCTTCCAGCCCTTCTTGGGGATGGGCTCCCATTGGCACCTCCAGTCCTCTGGCACCTCCCTGCTGAGCCAGCACTGATGAGAAATGATGGAGAGCAGCTTGGGCAGCTCATCCAGCAGCTCCCTCATCCCCCTAGGATGGATCCCATCTGTTCCCAGAGACACCTGTGAGCATCTGAGTGGCTCAGCAGGTCCCCAGCTGCTTCCTCCTGGATTACAGGGGTCTGTTCTGCTCCCTGTCCCCATCTCCCAGCTCAGGAGAACACTTGTCCTGAGGACATCCTGTCTTATTGTTGAAAACTGAGGCAAGAAAGAGGTTGAATACTTCAGCCTTTTCCTCATCTTTGGTAGCCATATCCCCCCCCAATAAGAATGGAGATTTTCCTTGTCCCTCCTTTTGCCATTAATGCATTTATAAAATCATTTTTGTTATCCTTCACAGAAGCAGTCAGGTTAACTCCTAATTTGAGCTTTCATGTCTGATTTTCTTTCTGCATGACCTAATAACTTCTTTAAACATTTCCTGAGTTGCCTGCCCCTCTGTCCAAAGGTAATGCACCTTATTTTCTCCCTGAGTTCCTGGTAAAAGCTCTTTGCCTAGCCAGGCCAGTTATTTTCCTCGCTAGCTCACTTTCCTCTATGAGTAAAGTGAGAGACAGGCTGCCTCTGCTCCTTCAAGATTATTTTCTTGAAGTGTCTCCATTCTTCCTGGAATCCTTTAAGAGCTGTTTCCTGTAAAAAAATCACGTCAATTATCCCCAAATCTGCATTCTGAATAGGCCAACGTCTGCTCTCTGTAGGTCCAGTGTAGAAGTTTTGTTGATTCTCCACCTTCTTTCACAGAATATTAAAAAACTGCATTATTTCATGGTCACTCTACCCCAAACAGCCTTTGAGCATCACATCTCCCTCCAGCCCTTCTCTGTTTGTGAACGGCAGGAGACAGAGCTTTCCTTGCGAGTAAGAAGAGAAGGAATTTAGGTTTTAATCAAGGGCATATTATTTTTATTTTTCAGTGGAGAGAAGGGTCGACTGGAGCATTCCTTAGGTGATCTTGATGCTGAATGTCTCCTTAGGAAGTCTGGGCACGCAGAAGAATGAGCCCCTTGCAGGCCAATGCTATTTGGACAACCTGCTCCTCACTCCCAGCCTCACCATGTCTGATATTGCCTATCTGGGATTGATATTCTAAAACATAAAAAACCCCTATAAATTTATTATTACTATTGTAATTTAATTCAATAATAAAAATATAATGATTTTTTTATTATAATGCTATTATTCTTTTTTATACCCGATTTTTATATTTATATGAAAAAATCGATACAATTTTAGCAACCAGAAAAATTAATGTTAATTGGTTCTAAGTAACACGATTCACTTCATAAATTAATTGACCACTATCGGCCATTGATTTCTCCCTGTTTATGATAATTCCTCCTATTTTAATCCCTTTCTCATATTTTTAATTATTTTCACAGACAGGATATAACGGGGCCACTTTGGGGTCCATGAAGAAATTTCTGGAGTACATTTCAGAAAGTTTTGGGTCTGGGGAGGGAATTTAGAGAGAACTTGAGGGTCTGGAGGACACTTCAGGGAGCCGAGTGGTAACTTAAGGATTCTGAGAGAAACTTCGTGGTCTGGGGGAGCTCTTGGGGGTCCAGGGGGGCACTTGGGGGGCTCTAACGGGGCTCTCCGGGGCGCAGGGGGTGATGGGAGTTGTAGGCACAGGTATAATGTGGTTCAATGGGGCCGCAGAGCATCATGGGAGTTGTAGGTGCAGCTACAATGTCTCTCGGTGGGGCGCGGTGCATGACGGGAGATGAAGTCACGGCTGCAATAGCACTCTATGGGAACCACGGAGCATGATGGGAGCTGTAGTCCCGGAAGTGGCTCAGCTGAGGCATTTGGGGGTCCGGGAGGGCACCTGGGGGACACTTTTGCGTCTGAGCCGTGACTTGAGGTGCTCAGGAGGGAATGTGAATGGTTCAGGAGCACTTGGGGGGAGCTTGGGGAGCTCTAACCGGGCTCTTTAGGGCACAGGGCACAGTAGGATTTTTAGGTATGGAACTGTGTTATGAGGGACTCTGAGGCCGTGGGGGATGACAGGAGATGAAATCCCAGAAGTGACTGTAACGGGAATCTGTGGGTTTGGGAGCATTCAGGGGAACTGGGGACACTTTTAGGTGGTCCCGAATGGGTGCTGAGGAGGCACTTCGAAATCCTGGAGGGTGTGGGGGACACTTAAGGGACATGTGGGGATGGATACTGGGGTTCTGTGGGGCACGGGGCATGAGAGGCGTTGTAGTCCCGGCTCCAATTGGGCTCTGTCAATCCCAGGATGTCCCAGGATGTCCCTGTATTTTTAAGTGCAGCCCACAGTCCATCCCAGTCCATCCAGATTCCCCCTCTTCACTTCCCATCTTCCCATGTTGTCCCAGTGTTCCCCAATATATCTCAGTGTGTCTCTGTGTATCCCCACATTCCATCCCAGCCCACCCAGATTCCCTGTCAGCATTCCCCGTGTCCCCAGTATGTCCCAGTCCTCTCCAGTATCACTCTGAGTGTGTCCCATTGTCTCCCACAGCATTCCCAGTGTTCTCCAGTATGTCCCAGTGCTCCCCAGTGTTTCCAAGGAAACTTGAACTTCTCCCGGTTTTCATGGCACCCAAACCCAGCAGTGGGGTCAGTGCAGTGTCCATGTCCACAGCCCCTGGCAGTGGCCCAGGGCAGGTTGGGATGATGATCCACCCTCACAGCTGGCCCGGGGCAGCTCTGCAGTGGTTTTGGTGGCACCTTGGGCTGGCACACACCTGAGGAGTGTGTCTGTTTGCAGTGGGGAACATTAGGAGTTTTAGATTGCTTAAAAAAAAAGAAAAAGAAGAAAACTCCTCTTTGCCAGACCTCCTGAGGAGAGAGCTTGGATCAATATCAATCACAGAATGCTGCAATGACCTCTGCTCTAAAGAGAGCAGTAATAAAATACACCCTTGAATATAGGAATGGATATTTCTAAGAAGCTCTTTGAAATATTTCTCCATATCTGGAGTTGAAAACCTTCCTAATGAACTGCACCAGACCAGATGCAAATCAAAGCAGAGCCATGGTTTGTCAGGACTTGCTTGATTCCAATGAGCCCCGTGGTGCATTTGGTGCTGCCAAGGAGCTCCAAATAATATTTTGGAAATACTGGCTCTCTCTGCAGTGATGCCTTTGCCAGGAGCCTGGCCCAGCTCAGCAGCACAGACACAGCACAAGGATTTTAATGACCCTTTTGGGGCTTGGGGCTGAGAGGGAGTTGAAAGAAGCTCTCAAGAATTCAAAGTCCAACTCAAACTCCAAAGTTTCTCTTACTTTTAGTGAGTCCCACTGATAAACATGAAGGAGAAAGTTTCCCAAGGGTTGAATTAGAGCAGAAAATTGATGACAATGATGACAGGTTGCAAAAAAGAGGGTAAAGGATGAAAAGAAACCTCTCAAAATCCAAAGTCAGATTCCATGTCCAAAGTTTCCTGAAGTTCTAATGGGTCCCAGTGTGGGACATGACTAAGTGTCCCCAGGTGTGGGTTCATTCTTTTTATGTTATATTTTTAAAGTGAGGGATTATTGTTTTTAATATATATTTTTAAAGTATGGGCTTACTGATTTTATGTTACTTTTTTTTTGGGATTTTTTCTTCTTCCAAAAGAAGCAGAGAGACAGGACTTCTGAGTTGCTTTAGAAAGTTTGGTTTATTTTTTTATTTTCTATCCAGGCAGAAATGGTAAGTTTCTCTTAGAGATGGTCACACCATGATAAGAATTATATTTTTAGCTGAAAAAATATTTAATGCATAATACACAATGAGAAATAAAAGACACATATGATCAGAAGAATATCTGAGCTTTTCAGAGGATGAGAGACTCATTGATGTTCCAGTAGTCAAACCTGTTTAAATACTTTCTCCAGGGCTTCCTTGAGATCAGCGGTGACACCAGAGGCCAAGGCCAGGCGGAGCTCTCTGTCCTGTCCTGGCAGCTTTTGTCTGGGAGAACCCTTGCATATAGAGAATTTTTCAGGGGGAGTATCAGGTTTGGCTGTGGGCATCTGGTAGGACAGATGGTTCTTTTCCACAGGAAGAAAAGCACGGGGCACAAGTTCTCCAGGGGCTTATGAGAGGCAGCCTTCAACATTCCAAATTCAGATAGCCCAGTCAGGAGGGCCCTGGGAAGTGAAACCAGTCAGATCAGTTATATCTCCCTCTGGTTCCATGGGGCCCCTCAGTGTCACAATGTTCTCTTTGCTTCTGCAGTGTCACAATGGCCCCTTGCTTCCATGAGGCCCTGCAGGGTCACAATTGCCCTTTGGTTCCCCACAGTGTCACAATGGTCTCCATGATTCCATGGGGCCTTGCAATGCCACAATGGTCTCCATGAATCCACGGTGCCCTGCAGGATCACAATGGCCCTTGGGCTGCACCAGGCCCTGTAATGCAACAATGGCCTCTTGGTTCCACAAAGCCCTGCTGCTTCACACCGGCCCCTTGGCACCATGGGGCCCAGCAGGGCCACAGTGATGTCCTTGGTTCCACAGGGTCCACACAATTTCACAATGGCCCCTTAATTTCAGAAGGCCCCACAGTGTCACCATGGTCTCCACAGGAAGGAAACCATGGAGCCTCAGTGTTTCAGGGGCTGATGAACTGCGGTCACCAGGAGCCAAGGTCAGGCAAACCTGTCTGTCCTGGAAGGTTTTTCTGGGAGTAACCCTTAGATATTTGAAATTTTGAATGTTGATTCCCAATGTCTGCCTTTTTTACCTGGAGGAGAAAGCCAGTTCTTTTCCATAGAAAGGAAAGCACACAGCCCCTGTGTTTTAAAGGCAGGTGAGAGACAAGGAGCTCAGGAGAGCAAGGGCAGCCAGATCTGTCTGTAATGGCAGCTTTTGTGTAGGAGCAATCTTTGGATCTAGGACTTTTGGATGTGGAATACCAGTTTTGGCCATGGACACCTGAAGAAGAATGATGGTTCTTTTCCATAGGAAGGAATGCACTGAGTCCTAGTGTTTGAAGGTAGGTGAGAGCTGGCCCTCAGGAAGACAAGGGCAGCCAGACTTGTTGGAAATGGCAGCTTTTATCTGGGAGCAATCCCTTGATATTGTGAATTTTGGAGAGGCAATCTCATTTTGGCCATGGCTGCTTGAATGAGAAGGGCACTTATGTTCCATTGGAAGGAAAGCCCAGAGCCCCAGTGTTTCAGGGGAACATGAGAAGAGACCCTCGACATGCCAAAGGCAGTTGATCCAGTCAGGCCAAGCCAACCAGACCTGTTACCTGTTCCCTTGGATCCCTGGGGCCCTGTAGTGTCATAGTGGCCCCTTCTTTCCATGGGGCCCTGCAGTGTCACAATGGTTGTGTCATATTGGATCCTTGTTTTCATAAGGCTCAGATGTGTCACACTGGCCTCTTGTTTCCATGGCCCTCCATACTGTCACGTTGGTCCCTTGCTCCCATGAGGCCTTGCAGTGTCAGAATGCTTTCCTTGGTTCCATGGGACTGCACAATGACACAATTGGTGTCACAATTTCCTTGGTTACATGAGGCGGCAAAGTGTCACCATGGTCTCCACTTATTCCATAAGGCACTGCAGTGTTACAATGGCCCCTTGGCCAGTCCCTGTTGTGTCACAATGGGCCCCCCTTTCTTCCATGAGGCCTTGCAGTGTCTCAAGGGTCTCCTTGGTATCACAATATTGGGATATAAATTTTACAAGAGACAGGGAAAGTGAGAGATGTTGTAAAAGATTGTTTATTGCCTTATGGCATCTGTCACATAGAAGGATGAGACATTAAAGGTGTTACATTCAATGCCTTAATATCAGAAGCTGCTTAATTCTTAGCTACAATGCCTTATGTTAGATTTTAGCCAATCCAATACTTCTACAAAGTTTGCTAGTGTCTTTTTGGACTTATCATTAACGCTTTGCTTCCCATGGCTTTGCCGCAGTGCAACATTTTTCAGCCAATCATATAACACCTCACAAAATTACATTGATACATCTTAAACTTCTAACTAACTTTACAAAGGTTCTACAGCTAAACTTTAAAATCTTTTACTATCTTACTTAACATATTGCTTTGCTTACATAATACTCATTTCTGTTTGCTTAAAACATATTTCTACTTCAACTACAAACTTATATTCTTTGTTCGTGTCTGTTTCACTTAAACGCTCTAATTCTTTAAGCCTTCTCCATGGTCTTAGTTCATACATGGTTTCCATCTCAATCTCTGAGCCTGTTTGCACAAGGCCCTGAGAGCTCTCTGTGCCTGCATTTCCCACACCACCTGCCATCTCTGCTTCCAATTTCCTGCTCTCATTGGAACTTGGGGACACTTTCTCAGTTGTGTCCCTCAGTGGGACACATGAATGGCATCAAAAACGTTGGAGTTTGATTCTGACTGAATTCTTCAGAGGTTTCCTAGCAAACAACAGTTCTGCAATGATTTCCTTCTGGTCTAGTGCAGTTCATCAGGAAAGTTTTCAACTCCGGTTATGGAGAAATATGACAAAGACCTTCTTAGAAATATCCATTCCCATTTTCAAGGTGGTATATTATTACTGTTGTCTTTACAGCAGAGGTGATTGCAGCATTCTGTAATTGACATTTGTGAGAAATGGATTTGTAAAGGATTCTCAAAGCCTGACTGAAAGCTCACACAGTCTTGTACATCTGGATGCAAACTCTGAGATAAGGTGTGCTGACTCAGAAAGGCCATGGAATAGAGAAGATACTGTTGAGAGAGAGATTAAACTAGAAACAAGTTTCAAACAATGGCCTTGCAAAAAGACCAGATATTTTGGAGAATTAGAACTGTGAAAGATGCATTGTGACAAGAGCACATGGCGTAGAATAATAGGTGATTGGTGTTAGAATTATTTCCACCATTGTGTGGCAAAAGCTAATAGGCTGAAAAGCATTTCTAAGGTATTGTAACCAAGAAAACACTTGGGGTCTGATGGCATGGCATCGAGTTTTACACTCTTATGTTTCACCCTTCAAGGAGACTGATAATGGAAAAAAATCTTTTTTAAAAAGTGCCTCTCAGTTTCCCCATCTCTGTAGAACTGGGATTTTCCAACAGTGCTGAGTCCCTGGACGTCAGTCCCTGACAGGGAGCTGAAGGAAAACTTCTCAAGAACTCAGTCATATTCAAACTCCAAAGTTTCTTGAAGTTTTAATGATTCCCACTGAGGGATATGACTCAGAAAATGTCCCCAGGTTCCAGTTAGAGCAGAACATTGGAGGCACTGATGACAGGTGGGGACAAACAAGGGAAAGGTGTCTCTGATGCTGAGCAAACCTGGATGTGTTTCAGGAATGCAAAGGGCCAAGGGCTGAGCTCCAGCCCCTGGCAAGGCAGATCCTGTCCCTCCCTCATTGCTCAGGGCTCTTCCCGGGCCACTGGGCTCTGGCCATGTGCAATGCCAAGGGCAGCACCATGGGGCGGCCCCTGCCAGGCTGCTGAGCAGGGACAAGGAGGCAATGAGGCCCCAGCACAGCAAGGCTCACTTGTCCCCTGCTGGCCTCAGGCCCAGGGCCAGCCTGCATGGCCCAAGTGCTGCAGGAGTTGGCTGTGTCAGGGCCTTTCAGCTGCTGCCCATCCCTGTGGCCTCTGCAGCCCAGGCTGTCCTACGGTGTCCATGCCCTGCGCCTCTGTCCCTGCAGGCTGTCGTCATCCCCCGGCTGCCCCACCTCGCTGGCCCCTTCCTTTGCTGACAGCTCTGCCTCCTGCCTGCCTCTGCCTGCACACACAGAGCCTTGGGCTGCTCCAGACTCCTTCTGGGGAACGTGTTGCATCAGAGCCCCGCCCTGGGGGAGAAATTCCTTTCGTCTTGGGTCCAGTCTGAACCTCTCCACCTACATTTGGTGGCATTATTTCTCTCTCAGGTTCATTTCCACTCTGAAAAAGAGGTCCGATATATTTGAATCCACGTTTGTAATCCTCACGGTCTATTCTTGTTCTTTCCTCAATCTCCATTCAACTGAGTCAAAGACTTCCTAGCTCCCATAGAGTGATTATTTTCTTAGGGCCTCTAAACCATGTCCTGGGAGATCTCTGAGCCTTCCCAAAGGTGTTCAGCCTTGGAGATTTTGTGATTTAAGTCCAGGAATGGTTGAGTAACCGTTTTACCTTAAGATTTTATTGCCAGAATAATAGAGAAGACCTTTAAACTTAATGAGGGCAGGTTTAGATTTTCCATACCAATGAAATATTTATGATGAGGGTGGCTGAACACTGGCACAGGTTGTTGCCCTCTGAATAGGAACCCCATTCCTGGAAGTGTCCAAAGTCAGAGGCTTTGTATTACCTGAATGAATGTGTCCCTGGGTAATGGACAGGGAGTTGGACCAGAAGCTCTTTTTGGTCTCTTCTCACTCAAACCATTTGACAATTTTTTTATTCTTATATCCCCCACTCCTTCTCCACAGGGTACAGCCAGGAGCTGGTTGGGCTCTTCTTCCCAGGGAGCAGTGACAGGACAAAAGGATATACAGCCCTAAGCTGTTCCAAGGGAGGTTTAGGCTGGACATTAGGAAATATTCTTCACAAAAAGGGTGATTGAGCATTGGAATGGGCTGCCCAGGGAGGTGGGTGATTCACTGTCCCTGGAAGTGTTTCAGGAAACACTGGATGTGGCAATGAGTGCCACAATCTGGCTGACAAGGTGGGGTTGGGTCACAGGTTGGGCTTGATGCTCTCCAAGGTCTTTTCCAGCCTGGGTGATTCTGTGATGATTGTGACACTGCAGGGCTCTGAGGCAGCAAGGTCCCATTGTGCCACTGTAGGGGTAAACGGAACCAAGGTCCATTGATGACTCTGGGTCATTGTGGAACCAAGGAGGCCACAGTGACACAGTGGACTTTGTTGAACCAAGGGGCCATTGTTACACTTTGGGGACTTGTGGAACTAAGGCAACAATTTTGACACCTAGCTGTCCCGTGGAATGAAGGGCCCACTGTGATACTGCAGGGCCTCATATAGTTAGACACCACTGTGACACTGACACTGCAGGGTGTCATGGAACCAAGAATCCATTGTGACACTGCAGGATCTTGTGTCACCAGGGCTCCATTGTGGCAATGTAAAAACAAGGAGTCCATTGTGGACCTTTGCAGCCTTATGG
The DNA here is from genome assembly GCF_052056855.1 of Sturnus vulgaris. Classification (NCBI taxonomy): domain Eukaryota; kingdom Metazoa; phylum Chordata; class Aves; order Passeriformes; family Sturnidae; genus Sturnus; species Sturnus vulgaris. Next base: position 3,182,286 of record NW_028276155.1, on the reverse strand, counting down.
AATTCAAGGGCAGCTGTGACTCTCTGGGGCCTCATGAAATCAAGAATACAGTTGTGACACTTTTTGGCCTCGTGGAAACATGAAATCCATTGTGACACTGTGGAACCTGATGTAACAATGGGGCCATGGTGACACTGCAGGGCCCCACGGTACCAAGGGGTCAGTGTTACTCTTTGGGGCCTTGTGGAACCACAGAGACCACTGTGACACTGCTGGACCTCGCAACAGAGTCCCAGTTTTTCAAAGGCACTTGAGTGCCAGCCCTCAGGAAGCCACGGCCAGCCAGATCTGTCTCTCCTGGCTGATTTCGTCTGGGAATTATCTTAGCATATACGGAAATTTGGAGGACGAATACCAATTTTGGCACTGGACACCTAGAGGAGTTCTTTCCCATAGGAAGAAAAGCACAGAGCCCCAGTGCTTCAGGGGCAGATGAGAAGTGGCCCTGGACATACCAAAATCAGCTGGACTTGCCAGGTGGCCCCCAGGAGGCCCAGCCAGCCAGACCTGTTCAATGTTCCCTTGGTTCCATGGGGCCCTGCGGTGTGACAATGTTCTCCTTGCTTCTGAAGGGTCACAATGGCCCCATGCTGCCATGGCACCTTGCACTGTCACTGTGGGTTCTTGGTTCCACAAAACCTTGAAGTGTCACAATGGCCCCTTGGCTTCATGTGCACTCACTGTGTCACAACGGCTCCTCTGTGACACTACGGGCTGCACAAGGTCACCATAAACCCTTGGTTCCATGGGGCCCTCAGGTGTCACAATGGTCTCCTTGGTTCCATGAGTCACCACAGTGTCACCATGGTGTCCTTGGACCCACATTGTCACAACTGGCCCTTGGTTCCATGAGGTTCCAGCGTGTCACCATGGTGGCTGTCAGAGGCTGGATGAGATCAATGTCCCAGACACCTCGGGGTGCTCGGAATGCCCGTGTGGGGCCAGGGCCGGGTCAGGCCTGGGATTGTGGTGGGACAGAGCCCCGCCCCCAGCCCCTGACTGGCACAGCTGCCAATCAATCACAGAGCAGGAGTGGTGTTAACCCAGCTCTGATTGGCTGAGCTGTCAATCAATCACACAGCAAGGGTGGTGTTAACCCAGCTCTAATTGGCTGAGCTGTCAATCAATCACACAATAGGGGTGATCCTTTCACAGCCCAGATTCTCTTTCTATCGACCTTCTCTCCTGCTGTTCTTCTCTATTTCTTCTCCTTCTAATCTGCTTACCTGGAACATTTTTGGATACCTTAGAATTTTAATGGTTAAAGGTTTCTAGGTTAAATGACGTGAATTATGTTAATGATATGATAAGACACATATTTTGAATTGGATCATCTATTAAACCATTTGCCAATGTTCCTTGATTGTCTATATTTTGCCAGTAAAATTTTGTGTCATTTGGACCTCTTAGCTCAGTTGGTTGGAGCATGGTGCTGGTATCACTGAGGTTGTGGGTTCAATCCCTGTGTGGGCCATTCACTCAAGAGCTGGACTTAATGATCCTTGTGGGTCCATTCCTACCAAGAATCTTCTGTGCATCTGCCCATGTTGAGAATATCTGGGGTTTCTCTTGTGCATGAAACTCAAGTGAAGGAACCATTGGTTACACCCAGCATTTCAGTGTTCCGGGGTGTTCCAGCCCTGCAGGCTCACCATGGCCTCTTGTTGCCATCAGGCCCTGCTGTGTCACAATGGCCCTTGGTTCCATGAGCATCTGCAGTGTCACACAGCTTGATGACATTTGTCCTTGCTGCCCCTGCCATCCCACTGCCCCAGCAACAGCCCCGAGCCACCCGTGAGGGACAGGCCCTGCTGGGCCAGGCCTGGGCTCAGGCCTTGGCCTTTCTGCTTCCTCCAGCCAGCCCAGGCCTTGCTCAGCATTGCAGTTCCCTGCTCACAGCCTCGGGCTCCTGCACTCCTGCCCTCAAGGATCTGCTCTCACCAGTCCCTGGGGAGCCTTTGGCACTCCCTGGCCTCAGTGGGGCCACTGATGCTCCAAGGGACTTGGAGTTTTGCTTCTGCCTCCTTGAGCAGCTTCTTCAACCTTCTCTCAGTATCTGGGGGTCCTGGACTCAGCACCAAATCTACTGATTAAAATACAGAGAGCCTCCAGGAGGCCTTTGTTTTACTTCAGGGCTTGTGCAGCTCCTTGGAGAAAATTGTGGAGTTCTGTTAAGGAGGAAGATTTCTAAGTGAGCCTCATCACTTGATTAAAGAAAAAAAGTGAGTATTTTGTTTTAAATTACATTTCAGAGAAGAACTGATAGAAACATTTCCCAATGATCTTGATGCTGAAGGTCTCCTTAGGAGGTCTGGGCACACAGAAGAATGAGCCCCTTGCACGCTGACCCTGTTTGGACAACCTGCTCCTCACCCCCAGCCTCACCATGTCTGACATCACCCACCTGGGACTGACATCCCTGTGCCCTGCAGCAGAACCTTGTCCCCTGAGCTCTGCAGCTGGGTGTCCCAGCCCATTGCACCATGTCCCACCTGCTCTACTCAGGGCTCTGCCTGCACACAGGCCCAGGAGAAATTTTCCTGTTTGTGAGGAAAGAATGGAAACGCCTGAGCAGTTTTTGTAAACAAGAAACCCCACTGAGGAACCACATGCTCAGTCCAGGCTGTCTGGAATGATGTCACCTTCCTACGAGGGACAGTGTGACCAGCAATGATCTCTGTAAGCAGAATTCTCTGAATATTTCAGCTGAATTCTCTGTCCCTGTCCTTTCCCTGGGTCTTTGTTGCAGATGGAAGCTGCTGGTGCCATTCTCACCTTTAATCTCACTTTTGAATGCAGACAGATGTTCCCAGGTGTGTTAAGCAGGATTTGCTCAATATTTATACAAAACTTTTGTGTTCTGTTGGAACGAAGGGGCCATTTTGACACTGAGGAGGTGACATGGAAGCAAGGAGTCAGTTGTGACACTGGGGTCCCATGGAACCAGGGGCCATTTTTGCTCTGCAGAACCAACACAGCTGCTGGACCTTTCCTGATTTCAGGAATCAGGACTTGACACTGCAATTGTAGAGAGTGTTTCATTGCCAGCTGGGACACCTGGGGGGATATTTCCTCCAAACCACGTGTACCTCGTCAAGACAGGTTCCAGGTATAAATACACACTGATCCCACAAGCCCACACCTCCCTGCGCCCCCCTCTCCACCTTCTCTCCCTTTGTATTATAATTAGCTGCCACCCCTCCTGGTGGTTGTGTTTGGTGGTTTTTGGGATGAAGGCTGTGTGTCTTCCTCAGTAATCGCTGTTTGAGCTCTGCTTTTGGGCAGGTGCAGTGGAGGTTTGGCTCTACCTCAGGTCAGCTTGTCCCACTCAAAACCACCTGGCTGGTCCTGGCTGGTTTCTGGAGCCACAGGTTTCTGTTTTGTTGGGTTTGTACAATAACTTGGTCTTGCTTTGCTGAGTTTTTGCAATATATGTTACCTTGAAGTTTTTTCCCTGCAAATAAGTTTCTACATGGTTTGTTTCATACCATTTCTGCTATGTGATCTATTTCCCCTCTACCTGCTTAAGCATATCATAGACTTCTAAGGTTCTTAATTTTCAAAACCATTTATGTTCCCCATCTCACTAGATCACCCTGGGAGCCTCTAGACCACACTGGGAGCAGGTTTGGGCACATCAGCCCTTACTGGTTTATACTGGGAGCTGCTGCCACAGGCCTCAGGGGCTCAGGAGTGGCTCCCAGTGCTTACTGGCTTATACTGGTGCCCTCCCAGTATAAACCTGGGAGCCCTTAGACTACACTGAGAATGGGTTTGGGTGCATGAGGCCTTACTGGTTGATACTGGGAGCTGCCATCATGCGCCTCCATGGGCTCCCAGTGCTTACTGGTTTATACTGGTGCCCTCTCAGTCTATGCCTAGGAACACAAGTGGGTGCTGGCGGGCAGGCAGGACCTTGAGGCCAAGCTATCCTTTGCTGGGGCACTGCTGAGCCACGATTTCTCCAACTTCTCAGCCCGGCACCACTGCCTGCAGCTGCCAGGGACTCCAGAAAGGGCGAGGCTGGGGCACAACCCCACAAAAGGCTGAAGAAATGTGAGCAATTCCCCAGAAAAATTCCCACAATTTCACAGGATCTCCAAAATTTTCCAGCCCCTCCCTCACCTAAAGTGGGAGGTGATGCGTCCTGCTGGGTTGAATGAGTAGAACTGGTGTCTCTAAATCCCCTTTGACTTTAATGGGTACACCTGAACTCTAGTACACTTGAGTATTCAGATATTGGGGTGTCCTCACGGCCCCCTAGAGATTTTGGGGTGCCCCCTTTGCCCCCTCCCAGAGTTCCAGCTGGTGCAGAACACTGTCTTCAGCAACCCCATGGACCAAAGCACCTGGGTGTACCTGCACTGCATCCTCTCCTGAGGTAACTCAGGGCTCCCTCCCACCCTTGAGGCCCTCACCTGGAGTTTTGGGGTACCCCCTGAATGTTGGGGTGCCCCCCAACAGCCCCTCGCATGCCAAGGGAGGACAGTGGCCATCATCTTCTCCTGGCCTGTTAGGGTGAGTCAGGGTACTTGGGTGCTCCAAAAATAACCTGGACGTCCCCCAAAATTATCTGGGTACACCTGTGTACTCCCCCAAATCACCTGGATCTCCCCAAAAATCACCTGGGTACACCTGGGTATCCCCAAAAATCACCTCAGTGCACTTCAGTACCCCTGAAAATCACCTGGATTAACCAAAAAATCACCTGGATACACCTGGGTACACCTTGAACACCTAAATCAAACAAATCTTCTGAGGGCCCCCAAAACTGGTGTCCCAAAAATCCTCATTGCTTTGACTGGGTGGACCTGGTGTCCCTGAATCCCCATTGATTTTAAAGGGTACATGTTGAGTCCTGTTTATACCCATTTATCTCTATTAATCTCTCCCAGTGGTCCCACTTATGCCCCAGTGCTCCCAGTAATCCCAGTGTCCCCCCTTAGCCCTTCCCAGTACTCCCAGTTGAACCACTAACCCTTCCCAATCAAGCCCTATTAATGGGTAGTCCTGGTATCCCTCAATCCCCTTTGACTTCAATGGGTAGACCCAATGTTTGAAAATTTTTGGTGCCCAAAATCCCAACTTTGGGCTCGTAATTCCCCGATTTGGGACTGAAAACGAAGATTTTGGGCTTAAGTGCAGGCACAGCTCCAACACAGGCTGAAGGTATGGGATCAAGAACTTCTGATTAGGTCCCAGGAATGATGCCAGGATTTCCAGTGTGTCAGTGCCATGATCCTGAAATGGAAATTCCCAGAATTCAACCCAGTATTTCCCCCAAATTTTCCCATTTTAGCACCAAATTTCTGCAAAATCCCCATTGACTTTAATGGGCAGACCTGGTTTCCCTAAATCCCTATTGATTTCAAAAGGTAGACCTGATGTTCCTAAATCCCCTTTGATTTTTTAAAAATAGGTAGACTTGCTATTCCTACATTGCCATGGATTTCAAAGGGTAGACCTGATGTCCATAAGATCTCTATTGGGAGATTAATATTACAAGAGATGGAACAACTGAGAGACATTGTCAAAGATGGTTTATTGCTTTATTTCATCAGTCTCATAGAAGGGTGAGACATTAAAGGTGTTACATCCAGTGCCATAATATCAGAAGCTTCTTCATTCTTAGTTACAAATGCCTTATATTAGTTTTTTCACCAATCAAAAACTTCTATGAACTTTGCTACTGTCTTTTTATACCAATCATTAATTGCTTTTCTTCCCATGGCCTCAGTGCAATGTATCATTTTTCAGTATATCATATAACACTGCACAAACCTACATTGATACATCTTAACATCTAATTAACTTTATAACAAGTTATTTTTACTGAACTTTAAAATCTTTTGCTATCTTACTTAACATACTGCTTTGCTTACATAATCCATATTTCTGTTTTCTTGAAACATATTTTTACTTAAACTACAAACTTATATTCTTGTTTTATGTCTGTTTCACTTTAATGCTCTAATTCTCTAAGCCTTCTCCAAGGTCTCAGGTCAAACCCTGTATCCATCTCTATCTCTGAGCCTGTATGCCCAAGGCCCTGAGAGCTCTCTGTGCCTGCATTTCCCACACTGCAGTATCCCAATGGACCCTTGGTTCCGTGGGGACTCACAATGGCAGAAGGGTCTCCTTGGTTCCACAAGGTCCTGCAGAGCCCCTTGATTCAACAAGGCCTCAAAGTGTCATCATGGCCTCCAGGATTCCATGAGGCCCCACAGTGTCACAATGGACCTTTGTTTCCATGGGGTCCAGCACTGTTCCATGAATCCTCAGTTCCATGGGGCCCTGTAGTGTCACAATGGACTCCTTGGTTCAATGGTGCCACACATTGTGACAATTGCCCCTTGGTCTGCCATGACTCCATAGAGTCACAACGATTCCTTCCTTCAGTGAGGTCTTGTAGTGTCACAATGGACTCCATGATTCCATGAGGCCCTGCAGTGTCACAATGGCCCCTTGGTTCCATGGAGCCCCACAGTGCCACAATGACCCCTTGATTTCATAAGGCCCTGAAATGCCACAATGGCCCTTTTGTTTCACAAAACCTCAAATTGTAAAAATGGCCTCCATGGGTTCATGAGGCCCTGCTGTGTCACAAAGGACTCTCAGCTCCATGATGCCCCATAGTGTCACAATGGTCTCCTTGGTTCTGCAGTGTCAGAATGCCCCCTCGGTCCCTTGGAGCTCACAGGGTCACTCTTGTGCCCTTGTTTCCATGAGGCCCTGCAGTGCCACAATGGTTCTTTGGTTCCACGTGACCTCAAAGTGTCCTCATGGCCTCCTTGGTTCCATGATGCCCTGTAGTGTAACAATGATCTCCTTGGTTCCACAGTGTCAGAATGGCCCCTTTGTCCCATGGAGCCCCGCGCTGTCACTGTGGTCCCCTTGATTCCATGAGGCCCTGCTGTGCTACAATGCCCCAATGGCTACAATGGTCTCCAGTGAGACTCTCTACAACCACCTGAACAGAGGCTGTAGTCAGGTGGGGGTCGGTCCCTTGTCCCAGGCAGCACCTGACAGAATGAGAGGACACAGTCTGCAGATGAGCCAGGGGTGTATTGGTTTGACATCAGGAAAAAAGTCTTCACTGAAAGCACAGGACTAGTGAGCCTTGCTGTGCTGGGGCCTCATTGCCTCCTTGTCCCTGCTCAGCAGCCTGGCAGGGGCCGCCCCATGGTGCTGCCCTTGGCATTGCACAAGCCCAGAGCCCAGTGGGCCGGGAAGAGCCCTGAGCAATGAGGGAGGGACAGGATCTGCCTTGCCAGGGGCTGGGGCTCAGCCCTTGGCCCTTGGCATTCCTGAAACACATCCAGGTGTGCTCAGCATCAGAGACACCTTTCCCTTGTTTGTCCCCCCCTGTCATCAGTGCCTCCAGTGTTCTGCTCTAACTGGAACCTGGGGACACTTTCTCAGTCATATCCCTCAGTGAGACCCATTAAAACTTCAAGGAACTTTGGACTTTGAATCTGACTCTGAGTTCTTGAGAAGTTTTCCTTCAGCTCCCTCTCAGGGACTGATGTCCAGGGACTCAGCACTGTTGGAAAATCCCAGCTCTACAGAGACAGGGCAACTGAGAGGCATATTTTAAAAAATATTTTAGTCCATTATTAGACTCCTTGAAGGGTGAAACATAAGACATGTAAAACTCAATGTCATTCTATCCAAAGCCAAGTTATTTTGTGTTTACTATACCTTATTAATGTTTTCAGTCTATGAGCTTTTGCTACACAATGGTGGTAATACTTCTAACACCAACCACTCATTATTGTACCCCACGTGGTTTTGCCACAATGCATCTTTCACAGTTCTAATTCTCAAAAATATCTGGTATTTTGCAAGGCCACGGTTTGAAACTTCTTTCTAGTTCAATCTCTGTCTCAGCAATGTCTTCTCTATTCCAGGGCCATTCTGAGTCAGCACACCTTATCTCAGAGTTTGCATCCAGATGTACAAGACTATGTGAGCTTTCAGTCTGGCTTTGAGAATCCTTTACAAATCCATTTCTCACAAATATCAATCACAGAATGCTGCAATCACCTCTACTCTAAAGAGAATAACAATGAAATACAGTCTTCAAAATAGGAATATGTATTTCATAGAATCTATTGGAAATATTTCTCCATAACTGGATTTGAAAATATTCCTAATGAATGAACTTCACCAGAGGGAAATCAAGGCAGAGCCATGGTTTGTTGTGATGAGCTTGATCCCAATCAGCCCCATGGTGCATTTGGTGCTGAGCCCTTGAACCTCAGGGCCTGAGAGGAGATTGCACAAACCTTTCCAGGAGTCCAAGGCAGAAGAAAAACCCAAAGTGTCTCAAAGCATTAATGGTTCCCACTAAAGTCCATCCCCAACACAGGCTCCTCATGGACTGCTTGGAGGAAAGAACTGGATGCCAGGATCGCCCAAAACCCTCTCAGAGAGTCAGAGAGGAAAGGAAAATCCAAACTACCTTTAAAACCTTGAGTATCTCAATGTATTAATGAGACCCACTGAGTGTCAATATAAAGCTCTCAAGGGACTAATTAAAGTAGACAACTGGGGCCATGATTGCATAAACTACTAAAACAGTTGGTGTCAAAAGGGAACCTCCAAGTACTTAAAAAAAACTGAAGTATTTGAAGCATTAATCAGCCCAACTGAGTGTTGTTACTGACAGAGCCTCTCAAGGGACTAATTAAAGCAGATCATTGGAGGCCATGATTGCACAAAACTCTCAGAGACTCCAAGGCAAAAGCAAAAACCAAAGTCGTTGGAAAAACCTGCAGTCCCTGGGAGCATGAAGGAGCCCCCAGGGCCATTCCTGACCAAGGCTCCCCAGGGACTCATCCCAGCAGACACCTGAGGCCACTGGGATGTGGGGGGATGCTGAGGGCAGGACAAGGGGTGACAGTGGCCAGCCTTGCTGGGGCTGTGCCAGGAGGCACCAGTGGCTCAGGACAAGGTGTCTCCTCCCAGCCCTTGGTGGCACAGACCCTGCTGTGCCCCAGGGCACCAAGATTTGGCTTCTCTTTGTCTCCACCTATCATCTCTGCCTCCAATTTCCTGCTCTAACTGGAACCTGGGGACACTTTCTCAGTTGTGTCCCTCATTGGGACCCATTAAAACTTTAGGAAACTTTGGAGTTTGATTGTAACTTGGAGTTCTTGAGAAGTTTCTTCTGCTCCCACTCAGGGACTGATGTTCAGAGACTCAGCCCCAATCCCTGAGGGGGTCATTAAAGTCCTTGTGCTGTGTCTCTGCTGCTGAGCTGGGCTGGGCTCCTGGATCAGAAGGCGATCCTGGCAACCAAGAAGAGCTTCAAAAACACATTTCTCTTGATGAGCAGCTTTTCTCCCAGACCAGCAGGGCTGGGCCACTGCCTGCAGCCACCCAGGGCACAGCACAGAGGCACAGAGAGCTTCAATCAGTCAGGGCTGGGAAGATGCTCAGAAGTGACTGGGGCAGAATCACTCCCAGCCCTTGGCACAGGAAACCTCTGGCTGCAGGACAATGCAGCTGCAGCTCCTGCAGTGATCTCCTAAAGCTGGAACATCCCAATGCCTGCAGACTCTGTGAGTACATTCTCTGATGATCTCTTGTGTAGAGCAGCCAGGGGTTCCCAGGGCTGTGGTGCAGAGCAGGGTCCTGCAGCCCAGGGCGCTGTGCTGGGGCAGGGACTCTGCTGCCTGCCAGGGACAGCTCTCAGCCAGCCCTGGGAGCTGCTCCCAGCACTGGGGGACAAGGTCTGGGTGGAAGGAGACAGCTGGTAAGGCTTGGAAGGGTTTTCCTTGTGTGGTGAGGATGCTGCATTGTTCAGGACTGCTGCTCCCAGCATAACATTTAACTCTAGAACATTTCCAAGCAGATTATACAGGGAGCACAGTGAGGCAGGGGCTGCATAAAAAGGAAAATCGTGATTTTATAATCTACTGCTCTGGGTTGCCTAGATGGGAAATTGCATAGAGATATAAATCTCTAAGTTCAGGTTGGGAAAAATATAATTTTTTTTTCTTGGATCTTAATAAAGAAGGCAGTGACAGAAATCAGTACAGGGTCCCTCACAGGCAGCATCAGTGTCCCTTTTCCAACCTCAGGGTTGTTGTGATGTTGCCATCAGAGCCTGCAGAGATAGAGCTGGCCTGAGCAGTGCCCTGTGCTGGGAGGGGTCTGCAGGGCAGAGCTGAGCCCCCAGGGCTGGGCTGGGCTCTGGCAGCACTGGCAGGGCTCAGCCCTGGGCACAGGGAAGCAGCTGCTGGCAGGGACAGCTCCAGGCAGCAGAGCCCTGGGCAGGCAGTGGGGGGAAAGTGCCATCAAGCTGGGCTGGGATATTTCAAGTCTTCTACAAACTGAACTATTCCATGATTATTTATTTTACAGATTCCTATGCCAAGACACAGGAAATGTCCAACAGCAGCTCCCTCAGCCACTTCCTCCTGCTGCCATTGGCAGACATGCGGCAGCTGCAGCTCCTGCACTTCTGCCTCTTCCTGGCCATCTCCCTGGCTGCCCTCCTGGCCAACGGCCTCATCATCAGCGCCGTAGCCTGCGGCCACCACCTGCACACCCCCATGTTCTTCTTCCTGCTCAACCTGGCCCTCACTGACCTGGGCTCCATCTGCACCACTGTCCCCAAAGCCATGCACAATTCCCTCTGGGACACCAGACACATCTCCTATGCTGGATGTGCTGCACAAGTTTTTCTGATTTTCTTCTTTTTTGGAACAGAGTTTTCCCTCCTGACCATCATGTGCTACGACCGCTACGTGTCCATCTGCAAACCCCTGCACTACGGGACCCTCCTGGGCAGCAGAGCTTGTGCCCACATGGCAGCAGCTGCCTGGGCCAGTGCCTTTCTCAATGCTCTGCTGCACACAGCCAATACATTTTCCCTGCCCCTGTGCAAGGGCAATGCCCTGGGCCAGTTCTTCTGTGAGGTACCCCAGATCCTCAAACTCTCCTGCTCCAAATCCTACCTCAGGGAACTTGGGATCATTGCTGTTAGTGCCTGTTTATCTTCTGGATGTTTTGTGTTCATTGTTTTCTCCTATGTGCAGATCTTCAGGGCTGTGCTGAGGATCCCCTCTGAGCAGGGACGGCACAAAGCCTTTTCCACCTGCCTCCCTCACCTGGCTGTGGTCTCCCTGTTCCTAAGCACTACAGTGTTTGCCTACTTGAAACCCCCCTCCATCTCCTCCCCATCTCTGGATCTGGCCCTCTCTGTTCTGTACTCAGTGGTGCCTCCAGCCCTGAACCCTCTCATTTACAGCCTGAGGAACCAGGAACTCAAGGATGCCCTGAGAAAATTCATGACTGTATTTTCTGAAGCATTAAACTTTTCTGCTGCATAATCTTTAGAATTCAGAACTCTCTAAAAGCTCACATTTTTTTTTCCATATTTGTCCGTTTTTTCTATGGTATCTTTTTCTCTTGTTGTAATATTTCTTACAAAATACTGAAGTGTTACTCTTTGCATTTCTTCCTGGATATCTGCCTTTCTTTTGAAACACAAAGACGTGCAAGAGGTCTTTCTCCTGTGCATTTAAATAAAACAAGTGCCTGCCCTGCCCTGTGTGTCCAGGATCCTTCCTCAGCCCTTCTCTGTCTCTGAAGGGCAGTGCCTGTGGGCAGAGGTGGACGGAAGAGACTCCCAGCACAGCAGCACAGCCAGGGACAATGGCCCTGGCTCTTCCCACATCTGCTCTTCCCAACTCCACCTTCTCCTTGCCAGCCCTTCTATGGCTGTGAGGCCGCAGTGCTCTGGCAGCTTGGTCACTGTCCTGCTGTGCATCCGTGCTGTGCCCACAGGCAGGGACAAGCCATGGGCACTGCTGGGACACAGCTGGGCTCCAGCACAGCAGCTCCATCAGCAAAGGGCATCTCCTGAGGACAGGGCAGGAAGGCTTTGCTCTCCTCCAGAGCTGCGGTCAGCAATGTGCTCCAGGAATGCCCTGGCCAAGCAAAGCCCAGTGCCTGGGGCAGAGGGGCAGTGTGCAGGGGGCACACAGCAGTGTCCTGGCACAGCCAGAGCTCCTGGGATGGACCTGAGGGAGCAGCAGGGCAGGGCCTGGGCTGTGTCTTTGTTCTGGGCACAGCCTGGGAAGGTGCCCCAGGGCAATTGTCCCACACCAGCCCCAGCAATCACCACACCCAGCACTGGCCTCTCCCCAGCTGCAGGAGGTTGTTTGTCCCTGCATGGAGGGACACCAAGTGACCAGGCCAGCAGGCCATGTTTGGTGTGTACTGAGTAGATTTCATCAGTGCATCGTGTGTGTGTGGGGAGATGAACCCGAGTGAGCACAAACACCATCATCAGCACATGGGGGTGGCACAGTTCTGGTGGCACAAACAGTGCCTTGAGGCCACTACACTCTGAGAAAACACCTGAATTCATTACTGGGCTGTGGTTAGGATTGCATAGAGAGAAACATCCTGGCAGGGAGGTTCCAGGAAAAAATGCTCAGGACAGCCATGGACTGCACAGAGAGACCATTGGAGTTCCCTGGTCTGTGGGGAGAAATCAGATCTGCCTCCATTCTGAACCATCCCAAGGACCTGGACAGGGCTGTGCTGTGCTCTGGGCACTGACCTGGAAATGAGGGATGTGGAAAAGGCCTTTGGAGTCAGGGATGTTGAGAAGGCTGAGCAGTGTCACTGTGAGACCTCTCTCAAACACCTTGGAAAGGCCAGAGCCATCCCAGAGAGTCCTGGGCACTTGGGAAGGGCAGACATGGAAACAGTCTGGAAACAGGACAGGGAGGGGCACTGGGACAGTCACAGACTGGTCAGGCTCAGCAGGGAAGGGCATGTGGCAAATCCTCCTGCAGCCATTCCAGGCACTGGCAGCACAAGGCAGGGATTGCAGAACCTCCGTGGGAAGGAAAAGAAGGGGATGTTGTGTGCCCAGACTTTAGCCAGGCCTGGGACATGGTCTGTTGTGCTCCCCTCAGAGCCAGATTGGAGAGAGCTGGGCTGCAGGAGAGGAACATGGGGTGGGTGGGAATTTGGCTGAACAATCAGGGTCAAATGTCATCCATGGCACAGAGTCCTCTGGGCAGCCACTCCCTGGTGACCTCCCTGAGTGACCAGTCCTTGACTACCAGTGTGGAACATTTCTATTATCTCTACAATGGCATGAAATGCACTTTCAATTCCTTTGTGGATGCTGCCAAATTGCAGGGAGTCTGTGACCAAACTCATCTAGTTAATGGTGACTGCAAAATGTAATTGGGCAAAATGACTAAGTTGGGTAAATTTCTCTTGCCATCAGGGGCCAATCAAGCAACAAGAAAAGGTAGAACTTATGTATCAATTAAAAGGCAGTTCAATAAGGAAAAATCAAACCCAACCAAAAAATAAAAACAAAGCAAGACCCAGCCACAACAGAAAAAGCCCCCATGAACCAAGCAAGCACAAAAGCAAAGGCCATACACAGAAGCAAAATAAATCCACAGGAAATCTCCTAGCAGCAGAAAATATTTAACCATGCTGTGTCAGGAGTGGATTCTGTATGTGTAGGTGCTGTTTTGAATAAAAATGTCTTAAAAATGCATCAATTCCCTACTCCCCTTGCCCCCACTACTCTCAGTTTATTGCTGATCGTGGTATAACATGGAATGGAACATCCCTTGGGTCAGTCCAGCCCAGCTGTCCCATCCCTGTTCCCTCAGGAACACTTGCCCTCCCCAAGCCCATGGGTTGGAGGGGGTTGCAGACTCGCCTCATGTGGGGCGAGCACTGTGACAAGGACAGGAGAACAGAACAACATTTACTCTTGTCAAGGACAGTAGAACAGAACAGAACAGCCTTGGAGAAATGGATAAAAGATGTAGCTGAGGCAAACAGAAGTCACACAAAATGCAAGGAGGATGCCAGCTCAGCTTTGCAAGGCTGACAAAACAGAAGTTCTACAAAACAACAATATTGCCCTTACTCAAAAGCGGGGATAGAGGAACAGCCACCTAAAAAGGACACTGAAGGATATTGAAGACAGATCCCAAAGAACCATATAAAGACTTTCAATAAGGGGTGGAACTATGTCAAATAAAGTCCAAGGAAGTGGGATAGCTAATAAATCACATAATCAATGTGTCTGATAAAAACTCTGTTCATTCAATGTTCATTTGATGCTCTGGGCACTAAGATGGAGCAAGGATTGGCCAAGTGACCACTATGCTGTAATAAAGAATACCTGTTTTCAAATACTCAGAATTGTGTTCAAAAGTTTCTATTCTGTGGATTTCAACATCAGTGCTGTCCTTGACTCCATTATGGCTCTTGCACAGTTTCACAATAGCCCCTTGATTCCATGAGGTCCTGCTATATAACAGTGGACCCTTGGTTCCATTTGGGTCTGTACTGTAAAATGGCCTCCTTGGCTCTGCACTGCCACAATGCTCTCCGTGGTTCCACAAGGCCTTGGTGTGTCACAACAGCCCCTTGGTTCCATGAACTGCCATAGTGTCACCACAGTCCCTTGGATCTGCAGTATCACAATGGACAATTGGTTAAAGCAGCCCTGCAGTGTCACAATGAATATTTGGTTCCATGGATCCCCACAGTGTCACCATGGCCCCTTGTTTCCACGAGGCCTCGCTGTCTAACAATGGCCTCTCAGTTCCATGAGGTTTTGTTCTGTCAACAATGCTCTCCTTGGTTCCACAGTGTGAAAATGGCTGCTTGGTTCCAGAAGGTTCCTCAGTGTCACAGTGGTCTCCTTGGTTCCATGAGGCTCTGCAGTGTCACAGTGTCCCAATGTTTCCATGAGCTTCTGTCCCATCAACCATGTCCTTTGCTCCACTGAGGCCCCGCAATGTCACACTGGTCCCTTGGTTCCATGAGGTTCTGTGGTACCACCATGGTCTCCCTGGATCCACAGTATCACTATGGATCATTGGTCTCATGGGGCCCTGCTGTGTCACAGTGGCTCCTTGGTTCCATGAAATGTCACTGTATAACAATGGAATCTTGGTCCCATGAGGTTCTGTAGTGTCACAATGGTCTCCTTGGTTCTGGACTCTAACAATGGACCCTTGGTTCCACGAGGTTCTGTACTGTCACAATGCTCTCTATGATTCCACAAGGCCTTGTTGTGTCACACTGGATCCTTGGTTCCGTGAGCTTCCGTGGTGTCACCATGGTCTCCTGGCATCTGCATTGTCACAATGGACAATTGATTCCATGGGACACTGCTGAGTCACAATAAACCCTCAGTGCCATGAGGTTCTGGAGTGTCACAATGGTCTCCCTGCTTCAACGAGGTCCTGGAGTGTCACAATGGCTGCTTGGTTCCATGAGCTTCCATAGTACCAACAATTATCTCCTTGTTTCTGCAGTGTCATAGTGGACCCTTGGTTCCAGAAGGTTCCTAAATGTCACTGGTCTCTAATGCAGGCCAGGGGTTTTACACATAGAAGCACAAATGCGATGGGACTGCTGTGGAATGTGTCTCGAGCTGCATTATTATTATTTTTTCCTCCCAAGCATCAGTCTCATTACAAGGTTGGGACAGCAGGAAGATGCCAACAGCTCACATCCTCAGCAACAGCCCGAGAACGTGATGTTACAACACGGTTTGAAAGGTTTTTGACCAATCACAAAAGCAAAAACATATTGACAATAGTTCTATCTAACCACTATAAGTACACATATACCTTTGGTTAAAACAATGCTTGCTTATATCAAATACAATACCTACTTGTAAGCCTTAAAATACAACACACAGGGCACCATTATTAAACTTAGACCTTCCTAATACCTTGCTAGATATATTTTTCTGCAGCTTAGAGAATTATTCTCGCCACGTGTTAATACACAAACCATTGTTCTATTTGTCCTTGCTTTCTATATTTCATATAATTCCTCTGCTGATATGCCTTATGCTTTCCACTTAGCTGTAATTGCAGTTGGCTGTCTCTGAGGCCTGCATTTTTCAGCTTTCCCAAAACCCTCTGATTTTTAAGGATTCCCACAGTCTCCTTGATTCCATGTGGCCCTGCTGTGTCACCAGGGCCCCTTGGTTCCATGAGTTTCTGTGCTGTCAACAATGGTTCCTTTGTTCCAATGAGGGGCTGCAAAATCACATTGGACCCTGGGTTCCATGGAACTCTTCAGTGCCACGATGGCCCCTTGGATCCATGAGGTCCCACAGTGTCACCATGGTCTCCTTGGGTCTGCATTGTTACAATGGACCATTGCTTCCATGTGATATTGATGTGTCATCATGGTCTGCTGGGTTCCATGATTCCCCTCAGTGTCACAATGGAGCCTTGTTTCTGTGAGGCTCTGAAATGTCACAATTGTCTCCCTGGTTCCATGAGGATATGAAAGCTTTGCATAAACAGTGAGCAACATATGCTTAACACACCTGGGAACATCTGTCTGCATTCAAAAGAGGAGTCCAAGGTGAGAATGGCACCAGCAGCTTCCATCTGAGACAGAGATCCAGGGAAAGGACAGGGACAGATAATTCAGCTGAAGACCCAGAGAATTCTGCTTATAGAGATCCGTTCTGGTCACACTGGCCCTTGCAGAAAGGTGACATCATTCCAGGCAGCCTGGACTGAGCATGTGGTTCCTCAGTGGGGTTTGTTGTTCAGGAAAGCTGCTCAGGCTTTTCCATTCTTTCCTCACAAACAGGAAAATTTCTCCTGGGCCTGTGTGCAGGCAGAACCCTGAGGAGAGCAGGTGGGACATGGTGCAATGGGCTGGGACAGCCAGCTGCAGAGCTCAGGGGACAAGGTTCTGCTGCAGGGCACAGGGATGTCAGTCCCAGGTGGGCTATGTCAGACATGGTGAGGCTGGGGGTGAGGAGCAGGTTGTCCAAACAGGGTCAGCCTGCAAGGGGCTCATTCTTCTGCATGCCCAGACCTCCTAAGGAGACATTCAGCATCAAGATCACTTAAGGAATGCTTCACTCACCTCTCCTCTGAAATGAAAAGTAAAAACATGATTAATAAGAAAAAGTCACGAGGTGCACTTTGAAATCTTCCTCCTCAAGAAAACTCCAAATTGACTTCAAGCAGCTGCACAAACCCTGGAGACTTGAAGACAATTGAAGAAAAACAAAGAGCTCCTGAGGGCTTTCTGCATTTTGATCAGTCCCATGGTGGATTTGAGGCTGAGTCCAGGACCCTCAGGCACTGAGAGAAGGTTGAAGAAACTGCTCAAGGAGTCAGAAGCAAAACTCCAAGTCCCTTGGAGCATCAGTGGCCCCACTGAGGGCAGGGAGTGCCAAAGGCTCCCCAGGGACTGGTGAGAGCAGATCCTTGAGGGCAGGATTGCAGGAGCCCGAGGCTGTGAGCAGGGAACTGCAATGCTGAGCAAGGCCTGGGCTGGCTGGAGGAAGCAGAAAGGCCAAGGCCTGAGCCCAGGCCTGGCCCAGCAGGGCCTGTCCCTCACGGGTGGCTTGGGGCTGTTGCTGGGGCAGTGGGATGGCAGGGGCAGCAAGGACAAATGTCATCAAGCTGTGTGACACTCCAGATGCTCATGGAACCAAGGGCCAGTGTGACACAGCAGGGCCTGATGGAAACAAGAGGTCATGGTGAGCCTGCAGGGCTGGAACACCCCAGAACACTGAAATGCTGGGGGTAACCAAAAGTTCCTTTAGTCAAGTTTGGTGCACAGGAGAAACCCCAGCCAGGTATTCTCAACATGGCCAGATGCAAAGAATATTCTTGGTAGGAAGCGACCCACAAGGATCATCCAGTCCAACTCCTAAGTGGATGGCCCACACAGGGATAGAATCCACAGCCTCAGTGATACCAGCACCATGCTCTAACCAATTGAGTTAAGAGGTAAAATGACAGAAAATTTTACTGGCAAAATATAAACAAGGAACATGGACAAAACAGTTCATACAACTTCCAACATAAAACTCATATCATAGCATTAACTTCCTTGACTTAGACCGTTGAACTGAAAAACCTTGAACACTGAAGATATTAAGTTACCCAAAAGTATTTCAGGTAAGTTGGATTAGGAGAAGAAGAAATAGAGAACAACAGAACATGTATGGAGAGATACACATAGAGGTACCAATGGCACGGGTTGCAGGGTGGCTCACAGGAGAACCCCAGCAGAAGGCAGGATCCACACCATGGGCTGACCTCGTGCTCCGGCTTTTAACCCCCTGGGCCTTGATGGGCCCCGCCGCTTGGGAGGGACTTCCAGTTGTTTGCTCAATCAGAGTCAGGGCAGGCACCAGCTGCTATTGTGTGACTGATTGACAGCTCGGCCAATCAGAGCTGGGTCAGCATTGCCCCTGCTGTGTGATTGATTGACAGCTCGGCCAATCAGAGCTGGGCTAGCATTGCCCCTGCTCTGTGATTGATGGACAGCTCGGCCAATCAGAGCTGGGTTAGCATTGCCCCTGCTCTGTGATTGGCAGCTGTGCCAGGCCATGGCTGGGGGTGGGGCTCTGTCCCACCACAAACCAAGGCCTGACCCGGCCCTGGCCCCACACGGGCATTCCGAGCATCCCGAGGTGCCTGGGACATCGATCTCATCCAGCCTGCGACCATGGTGACACTGTGGAACCTCATTGAACCATGGGTCAGTTGTGACAATGTCGACACCATGGTGACACTGTGGTGTTTGATGGGACCAAGGGGCCATTGTGACACTCTGGTGCC
Organism: Sturnus vulgaris; assembly: GCF_052056855.1. Taxonomy (NCBI): domain Eukaryota; kingdom Metazoa; phylum Chordata; class Aves; order Passeriformes; family Sturnidae; genus Sturnus; species Sturnus vulgaris. The sequence continues at coordinate 3,163,663 of NW_028276155.1, read as the reverse complement.
TCATGGAGTCAAGGAGACCATTGTGGAATTTGAGGGCCCCAAGGAACCAAGGGTCCATGGTGATCTTGTGGAGCCTGTAGTGTCACAGAGGAGCCATTGTGACACAGTGAGGGCGCATGGAGCCAACGGGCCATTGTGACACATCAGGGCTGTGTGGATCCATGAAAACATTGTGACATTGTGAGGCCTCATGGAAGCACAGGGCCATTGTGACACTGCAGAAGCAAGGGGAACATTGTGACACTGCAGGGCCTCATGGAACCAAGGGAACATGGGGACACTGTGGGGTCCCATGAAACGAAGGGAACATGGAAGAGTTCTGGCTGGCTGGGCCTCCTGGTGATTTCTGGCAGGTCTGGCTGACCCTGGCATGTCGAGGGCTGCCTCTCACCTGCCCCTGAAGCACTGGGGCTCTGGGCTTTCCTTCCTATGGGAGAGAAGTGTCCTTCTCCTCTAGCTGTCCATGGCCAAAATTGGGATGCCTCCTCCAAATTTCCCAATATACAAAGATGGTTCCCAGATGAAATCTGCCAGGACTAACAAGACTAACTAACTGATCTGCCTGGCTTGGCCACCCAAGGGCCACGTCTCATCTGCTTTTGAAACACTGGGACCATGTGCTTTTCTTTCTTATGGGAAAAAAAATCCATCATGACCAGGCGCCCGTGGGCAAAATTGGGAATCTCCTTCCAGAATTCCCGATATCCAAGGATTGCTCCCAGACAAAATCTGCCATGACTGACAAGTCTGGCTGGCCTTGGCTTCCTCAGGGCCAGTTCTCATCTGCCTTTCATACACTGAGGCTCTGTGCTTTCCTAATGAAAATAATAATAATAATAATAATAATAATAATAATAATAATAATAATAATAATAATAATAATTTCCTTCTTCCTGGCCAGATGCCCATGGCTAGTATTGAGATTCCACCTCCAAAATGTCCTATGTCCATGGATAGCCCCTAGATGAAAGGTGACAGGAGAGACAGGTCTGGCTTGGCCCATGGGTGGCCACTTCTCATCTTGTTCCAAAACCCATGGACTTCACGCTTTTCTTTTCTATAGGAAAAATACATCCACCTCAGCCAGGTGCCCATGGCCAGAATTGGAATTCCACCTCCAAAACTCCCTACCTGCAAGGATTCCTCCGAAGTGAAAGCTGCCAGGACAGACAGGTCTGGCTGCCCTTGGTCTCCTGGGGGCTGCCTCTCACCTGCTTTCCAAACACTGGGCCTCGGTGCTCTCCTTGTAATGGGAAAGAACCATCCATTTTCTAAAGGTGTCTGTGGTCAAAATTGAGATTCCTCTCCCCAAATTCTATATATCCAAGGATTCCTCCATGACAAAAGCTTCTAGGACAAACATGTGTGGCTGGTTTGGCCTTGCAGGAGCCACCTCACTCCTCTTCTGCCTTTGAAACACTGGGGCTCTGTTCTTTCCTTCCTATGGAAAAGAATCGGCCTTCTTGTGCAGGGACCAGGAACAAAATTGGAATTTGGACTCCCAAATTCCATATATCCAAAGATTGCTCCAAAGCAAAAAGTAGCCAGGACATACAGATGTGGCTTGCCCTCTCCTCTGGTGATTTGCTTAGACTATGAGCAGAACATCTTCAATTACAAACACCTCAGAGAAGACACAAAGATCTCCCGAGGTGGGGTTTGGAGGCTACAAGCACCTGACCATTATATAGGGACAAAGAAGCTCTGTGCTCATTGCAGTGGAGAGAACAGGAGATGAGAGCCATGACAGTGTTTAAAGAGTGTTTTTAGAGACAGTGGATTATTTTGAAATAGTGGAAAACAGCCAGAGAAAGAAAGAATTAATGCCAGCTGGAAAGCCAGGGAGGTCCAGACTGGAAAAAAGGAGAAAGAAATTTCCTTCCTAGGGCAGAGGTGTGGTGCCAGACATCCCTCAGAAGGAGTCTGGAGCAGCCCAAGGCTCTGTGTGTGCAGGCAGAGGCAGGCAGGAGGCAGAGCTGTCAGCAAAGGAAGGGGCCAGCGAGGTGGGGCAGCCGGGGGATGACGACAGCCTGCAGGGACAGAGGCGCAGGGCATGGACACCGTAGGACAGCCTGGGCTGCAGAGGCCACAGGGATGGGCAGCAGCTGAAAGGCCCTGACACAGCCAACTCCTGCAGCACTTGGGCCATGCAGGCTGGCCCTGGGCCTGAGGCCAGCAGGGGACAAGTGAGCCTTGCTGTGCTGGGGCCTCATTGCCTCCTTGTCCCTGCTCAGCAGCCTGGCAGGGGCCGCCCCATGGTGCTGCCCTTGGCATTGCACATGGCCAGAGCCCAGTGGCCCGGGAAGAGCCCTGAGCAATGAGGGAGGGACAGGATCTGCCTTGCCAGGGGCTGGGGCTCAGCCCTTGGCCCTTGGCATTCCTGAAACACATCCAGGTGTGCTCAGCACCAGAGACACCTTTCCCTTGTTTGTCCCCACCTGTCATCAGTGCCTCCAGTGTTCTGTTCTAACTGGAACCTGGGGACACTTTCTCAGTTGTGTCTCTCAGTGAGACCCATTAAAACTTCAAGAAACTTTGGAGTTTGAATCTGACTCTGAGTTCTTGAGAAGTTTTCCTTCAGCTCCCTCTCAGGGACTGATGTCCAGGGACTCAGCACTGTTGGAAAATCCCAGCTCTACAGAGACGGGGCAACTGAGAGGCATATTTTTAAAAATATTTTATTCCATTATTAGACTCCTTGAAGGGTGAAACATAAGACATGTAAAACTCAATGCCATTCTATCCAAAGCCAAGTTATTTCGTGTTTACCATACCTTATTAATATTTTTCAGTCTATCAGCTTTTGCTACACAATGGTGCTAATACTTCTAACACCAACCACTCATTATTGCACCCCACGTGGTTTTGCACCAATGCATCTTTCACAGTTCTAATTCTCCAAAACATCTGGGTTTTTTTGCAAGGCCATGGTTTGAAACTTCTTTCTAGTTCAGTCTCTCTCTCAACAATGTCTTCTCTATTCCAAGGCCTTTCTGAGTCAGCACACCTTATCTCAGAGTTTGCATCCAGATGTACAAGACTGTGTGAGCTTTCAGTCAGGCTTTGAGAATCCTTTACAAATCCATTTCTCACAAATATCAATCACAGAATGCTGCAATCACCTCTGCTCTAAAGACAACAGTAATAAAATACAGCCTTGAAAATGGGAATGGATATTTCTAAGAAGCTCTTTGTCATATTTCTCCATAACTGGAGTTGAAAAACTTCCAAATGAACTGGACCAGACCAGAAGGAAATCAAGGCAGAACTGTTGTTTTCTAGGAAACCTCTGCAGAATTTGGACAGAATCAAACTCCAAAGTTTCTGATGCTGTTCATGGGTCTCACTGAGGGCCACGACTGAGAAAGTGTCCCCAGGTTCCAGTGTGAGCAGGAAATTGGAGGCAGAGATGACAGGTGGTGTGGGAAATGCAGGCACAGAGAGCTCTCAGGGCCTTGTGCATACAGGCTCAGAGATTGAGATGGATCCAAGGTTTGACCTAAGACCTTGGAGAAGGCTTGGGGAATCAGAGCATTAAAAGGAAAATTGATATAAAACAAGAATATAAGTTTTTAGTTTAGGTAAAAATATGTTTTAAGCAAATAGAAATATGCATTCTGTAAGCAAAGCAGTATGTTAAGTAAGATAGTAAAAGATTGTAAAGTTTAGCAATAGAACCTGTTATAAAGTTAGTTAGAAGTTCAAGATATATCAATGTAGGTTGGTGAAATGTTATAGGATTGGTTCAAAAATGATGCATTGTGGCAAAGCCATGAGAAGGAAAGTAATTAATGATTGGTGTAAAAGGATGCTGGCAAACTTCACAGAAGTATTTGATTGGATAAAACAAGAACATAAAACATTGTAACTAAGAATGAGGCAGCTTCTGATATTATGGCATTGGATGTAACACCTTTAATGTCTCACCCTTCTATGAGACTGACACCATGAGGCCATAAACCATCTTTTACAACGTCTCTCAGTTGCCTCATCTCTTGCAATATCAATCTCCCAATACACATTTTTTTTACATCAGACATGACTAATGAAATCAATAGGGCCTTATGGACACCAGGTGTATCCCATTAAAGTCAATAGGGATTTAGGAACACCTGGTTTATCTATTGAAGACAATGGGCTTCTGGTGAAATTTGGTCCTAAAATGGGGAAATTTGGGGAAATTTTGGGGAAATCTTGGGCTGAATTCTGGGAATTTCCACTCCAGAATTGCAGTGCCCATGCTCTGGATGCCCAGGATGAATTCCTGGAGGCCAATCCCAAATTCCTGATCCCTCACCTGCTGTCCATAGTGGAGCTGTGCTTCCAGGTAAGCCCAAAAATGTCCATTTTCAGCCTGAAAGCTGGGAATTCCAAGCCCAAAATTGTGATTTTTAGCACCAAAAATATTGGGACATCAGCTCTGCTCACTGAAGTAAAAAAGGATTGAAGGACACCAGGTCTACCCCAGTGCAGTCAATAGGGATTTAGGGACACCAGGTCTACCCATTGATAGGGCTTGATTGGGAAGAGTTACTGTTCAAACTGGGAGCACTGGGAAGGGCTAAAGGGGGACGATGGGGTGACTGGGAACACTGAAGCAAAAGTGGGGCCACTGGGAGGGATTTGTAGAGATAAATGGAGATAAATAGGACTCCAGAGCTAACCCATTGAAATGAATAGGAATTTAGGGACAGCAGGCCTAGCCTTTAAAAGCACTAAGGTTTAGGGTCACCAGGTCTACCCTATCAAAGCAATGAGGATGTTTGAGACACTCGTTTTGAGGGTCCCAAGGGGTTTTTGGTGATCCAGGTGTCCAGGGGGTACCCAGGTATATCCAGGTGATTTCTGGGGGTACCCAGGTGATTGTTGGGGATATCCAGGTGTACCCAGGTGATTGCTGGGGGGGGATCCAGGTAATTTTGGGCAGTATCTAGATGTACCCAGATAATTTTTGGGGATATCAGGGCTATTTTTGAGGCACCCAAGTGCCCTGAATCACCCTGACAGGCCGGGAGAAGATGATGGCCACCATCCTCTCAGTCAACGTGGACACAGATGACCCTTGGCAGCTGTGGGGCTGTCGGGGGGCACCCCAACATTCAGGCGGTACCCCAGAACTCCAGGTGAGGACATCAGGGGTGGGAGGGAGCCCTGAGTTACCTCGGGAGAGGAGGCAGCACAGGTACAGCCAGGTGCTTTGGTGCATGGGGTTGGTGAAGATGGTATTCTGCAGCAGCTCCAGCTCTGGGGTGGGCAAAGGAGGCACCCCAAAATCTCAGGGGACACCATGGGAAATCCCAATATCTTGATGGGGGCACCCAGGTATCCAGGAGTTGAAGTCTACCCATTAAATTCAAAGGGGATTTAGGGAAACCAGATCTACTCATTGAAGTCAATAGGGATTTAGGAACACCAGGTCTACCCATTCAAAGCAAGAGAACCCACCAGCTCACACTTTAGGCAAGGGACGGGCTGGAAAATTTTGGGGACCCCACAAAATTGTGGGAGTTGTTTTGGGGAATCCCTCACCTTCCTTCAGCCTTCCAGGGGGCAGTGCCCTTGCCGTAGTTCTTGGTGGGCATCAGCAGCCACAGGCAGTGTTGCCAGGCCCAGAAGTTGGAGAAGCTGATGATCAGCAAGGCCCTGGTGAAGGCCAGCTCGGTATGGAGGTCCAGCCCAGCCACAAGTGCCTACCAGTGTTCCCAGGTGTGGACTGGGAAGGCACCAGTATAAACCAGTAAGCACTTTGAGCCGCACCCAAGCTCCTGAGGCCTGTGGCAGCAGCTCCCAGTATAAACCAGTAAGGCCGCATACACCCAAACCCATTCCCAGTGTGGTCCTGGGGCTCCCAGGTTTATACTGGGAGGGCACCAGTATAAACCAGTAAGCACTGCGAGCCACACCTGAGCCCTTGAGCCCCTTTGCGGCAGCTCCCAGCATAAACCAGTAAGGCCAGCACAACCTGAAGTCACTCCCAGTAGGTCCCAAGCACCATTCCAGTATAAATCAGTAAGGCCAGCATCCCCAGAAGCTGCTCCCAGTGGAGTGGCAAGCATCCCTAAGCCCCCTCCCAGTATAACCTAGTAAACCCCAGTTTAACCTAGAAAAATGGAGAATATCCCTGAATAACCCAGTATAAACCACTACAATCCAGTCACTCCCAGGACCACATCCCAGTATAACCCAGTGACCCCCAACACACCATCCCAATATAAACCAGTATAAACCAGTTTAACTCGCAGTTGGCCAGTAGGTCCTCCAAGCCAGCAGGGGACACTCACACACCCTGTTCCCTTTCTCAGTAGAACCCAGTCCAAATCAGTAACACCCCAGCACCCCATCTGAGTATAACCCAGTATAACCCCATATAAACCAGTCACTCCCAGGACCACATCCCAGTATAACCCAGGACAGACCAGTAACCCCCCAGCACCCCATCCCGGCACAAACCAGTACAAACCAGTACAAACCAGTACAACCCACTCACAGTTCAGGGGTCGGCCACCAGGAGGTGCTCACACAGTGCCAGGTCCTCCTGGCCAGCAGGGGGCGCTGCAGCGCGGCCCAGCACCCAGCCCTGGTGGTGCCACACCCCATAGGATTTGGGGTTCACCCCCAGGTACTGCCCCATGAATGACAGCTTTGACAGCACCCTGAAACCTGTATAAACCAGTCTGGGCCAGTGTAATAGGTTGACTTAGGAAGAAGAAACTCAGAAGAGATTCTTCCTAAGGGAATTTCCTCTGTGGGGGTTGGGACACCTTCAACAGCCAATTAGAGAAAGTTGGTTCGCTCCGTGAACACATTTTGAGGAAGGTAATCCGGAACTGAGTCTCTTTGTCTTCCGGCGGCTGAGCAGGTAACATCAACCCGAGCTTCCCCCTCCCCCATGCGGGAGGGGAGGCTCGGGAGGCCGCTTGGGCCCCGTTTGCCAACGAGGGGGACCCGATGGCCAGAGGGAGAAAAAGTTGTGTGCCAAGACCTTCACGGCTTCCTCCTCCACGGGCCTGCGGCTCTGGCTGCTGCCGGACGGGCCGGGCCTGCCCGGGTGGCCATGAGAAGTGTGGGGCTGCAGCCCAGCCCCAGAAAGGCTGATTGATACCTCAGCTGCACCCCCCAGCACAGCCTGAGCCTGGCCCAACTCTTGTAGTTGTGTTAAACTTTAACTCTTTAGTGCTCAGATAAGATTTGCAAAGCCTCCAGCCTTTCCTTTGAATATGAAAGGGAATAAGAAGATTTCTGAAGTCAGTGACGTAAGAGATAAGTTTTTAAGATGGAAGGAGAATGAGAAGATGCTGAAATGGCTGAAAATCTTTTTGTGAAATTGTAGGAATGAAGTGATGTACTGAATATTCCTATAAACCATGGAAAGAGACATGGGGGGATGGAAATGTTCCATTTAATAGATGATTTGACTAAAGAGCACCTGTGTTGAGAATTTCTGTCCTGAGAAAAGAAAGGGATTTTGGTTTTCTGAAGATGAAGCCTGAGCAGAGAAAAAGGAGACAGAGAGAATCTTTGCAGTTGAACATTTCATTCTTAAAAGTAATACCCCATGAGAGAGAGATGGCCCACATCTACAACTTTGGGACGGCTGTGGAGTTGGGAGGAGCGTCACGGTTGCAGGTTCCTGGGCGGATGCAAATCGTGAAAGATAAAACCACAAGAGAACTGTTTTTTTTCCTTCTTGTGGGAAAAAATCCCTACAACTTCAACAAGAAGAAGCTTCTCTCTCCAGGAGTGAACTGAGAAAGACTAAATTGGGCACTGACCGAAGTATCTGTTATATGTTTGTTTTGTTGTTATGAAGATTGGGAGAGGGAGGGAAGGAGTGATCTAAAAAAATCTTATTCTGATTTTTTTTTTCCTCTCTTTTTGTTTGTGTAGTTAATAAATTTTCTTTTATACTCTCTCAAGTTTTAGGCCTGCCTTGCTCTTTTGCTCCTGGTTCTGTCTCACAACAAGAAAAATAAGTTTATTCAAATTGGCAACTCAAACTCAAGACATTAATTTGGTGCATTGGCCGGGAAAGTCAAAATTAAACCAAGACAACCAGTATGGACCAGTATGGACCAGTGTAAGTGGTAAAAACCAGTAAAAAACAATAAACAACAGTGTAATGCAAGCCAATAGTAACCAGTACAAACCAGTATAGACAAGAAAAAAACAGTACAGACCTCTACAAACCAGGAAAATAGGTAAAAACCAGTACAAACCAGTGAAAACCCTTGTCTGTGTCAGGAGCCAAGCTGGCTGGGCCCACTAACAAACCTGCTGCCCAAAGTCAGTAGAAATGTTACAACCCATTTCAAACACCTGAACACCCATCCCTTCACCCACCAAATGATTTGTAAAGACATGAGCACACATCTTTCCTCTCACATTGATGGTTCCTGTGCTGGTGACAGTCTGTTAAACCCAGCCTTCAGCCTGAGCTCTCTGCTGTTGCAGTTCCATGCACAGAGGTTGTTGTCTCTCAGCCCTTCCATGGGCAGGCCGGTGTTCAGCCATCTCCAGGACAGCAGGGCCCCAGCCCACGTCACTGTGCCCTGGGAAGACAAAAACCATCACTCCAAATGTCCCCTTCTCCTTCTTCCCAGGCATTTGGCCCTGCCAGTGAAGTTTGTTGCTGGGTGCCAAAGGGAAAAGGAGACCCCTGTGACACTGTGGGGCCCCATGGAACCAAACATCCATTGTGACACCACAGAACCTCACAGAACCAAGAGTCCATGGTGACACAACAAAGGCTTTGTGGAACCAAGGGAGTCCAAAGATCTCTACCATTCCTTAAATATCTCTGCCCTGGGGAAGGGAAACGTCTTTGGTGGCACCTTCGGCTGGAACACACTAAAGGAAGGTGTCTATTTTCAATGGGGAAATTAAAGAGTTTTAGATTACTTAAAAAAAAAAATGGAAAAAAAATCCTCTTTGGCTGTGTACAGCTAGCTCTCCAAGCAAAGCAGGACCCAGGTGAGTGAGGACAGACAGGATGGGGTTGGGCAATGTGCAGCAAGGTTGCTCAAACTAGGTCAGACCACAAGGAACAGCTTCTCTGAGCAGGACAGACCTCCTAAGGAGAGACTCTGGATCAATATCAATCACAGAATGCTGCAATCGCCTCTGCTCTAAACAGAAATGTAATAAAATATACCCTCTAAAATATTACTAAATATCTCCTAGAAGCACTTTGAAGTATTTCTCCATAACTATAGTAGGAAATCTTCCCTATGAACTGCCCAAGACCAGAGGGAAATCAAGGCAGAGCCATGGTTTGTCAGGACGAGCTTGATCCCAGTCAGGCCCGTGGTGCATTTGGTGCTGAGCCCTTGAACCTCAGGGCCTGAGAGGAGATTGCACAAACCTTTCCAGGAGTCCAAATCAGAAGAAAAACCCAAAGAGTTTCAAAGCATTAATGGGTCCCACTGAGGTCCATCCCCAACACAGGCTCCTCATGGACTCCTTGGAGGAGAGAATGGGAGACCAAGATTGCCCAAAAATCTCTCAGAGAAGAAAGGAATAAGGAAAGTACTTTAAAAAACTGAAGGACCTTGAATCATTACTGAGCCTTACTGAGTGTTGTTACTGACAAAGGCTCTCAAGGGACTAATTAAAGCTGATAATTGGAGGCCATGATTGCACAAAGCTCTCAGAGACTCCAAGGCAAAAGCAAAATCCAAAGTCCTCTGAAAAACCTGCAGTCCCTGGGAGCATGAAGGAGCCCCCAGGGCCATTCCTGACCAAGGCTCCCCAGGGATGTGGGGGAATGCTGAGGGCAGGACAAGGGGTGACAGTGGCCAGCCTTGCTGGGGCTGTGCCAGGAGACCCCAGTGGCTCAGGACAAGGTGTCTCCTCCCAGCCCTTGGTGGCACAGACCCTGCTGTGCCCCAGGGCACCAAGACTTGGCTTCTCTTTGTCCCCACTTGTCATCACTGCCTCCAATTTCCTGCTCTGACTGGAACCTGGGGACACTTTCTCAGTTGTGTCCCTCAGTGGGACCCATTAAAACTTTAGGAAACTTTGGAGTTTGATTGTGACTTGGAGTTCTTGAGAGGTTTCTTCAGCTCCCACTCAGGGACTGATGCTCAGAGACTCAGCCCCAATCCCCAAGAGGGTCATTAAAGTCCTTGTGCTGTGTCTCTGCTACTGTGATGGGCCAGGCTCCTGGCACAGAAGGTGATCCTGGCAACCAAGAAGAGCTTCAAAAACACATTTCTCTTGATGAGCAGCTCCTGTGCACAGCCCAGCAGGGCTGGGGCACTGCCTGCAGCCACCCCGGGCACAGCACGGAGGCACAGAGAGCTTCAATCAGTCAGGGCTGGGAAGATGCTCAGAAGTGACTGGGACAGAATCACTCCCAGCCCTTGACACAGGAAGCCTCTGGCTGCAGGACAATGCAGCTGCAGCTCCTGCAGTGATCTCCTAAAGCTGGAACATCCCAATGCCTGCAGACTCTGTGAGTACATTCTCTGATGATCTCTTGTGCAGAGCAGCCTGGGGTGCCCAGGGCTGTGGTGCAGAGCAGGGTCCTGCAGCCCAGGGCGCTGTGCTGGGGCAGGGACTCTGCTGCCTGCCAGGGACAGCTCTCAGCCAGCCCTGGGAGCTGCTCCCAGCACTGGGGGACAAGGTCTGGGTGGAAGGAGAGTGCTAGTAATGCTTGGAAGGTTTCTTGTGTGGTGAGGATGCTGTATTGTTCAGGGCTGCTCCCAGTATGACATTTAACTCCAGACCACTTCCAAGGAGATTATATAGGGAGCACAGCAATTCAGGGGCTACATAAAAAGGAAAATGCTGCTTGTTTAGTTTACTGCTCTGGGTTTCCTAGATGGGAAATTGCATATAGATATTTATCTCTCAGTTCAGGTAGAGAGAAATAAGAAATTTATTTCTCAGATCTTAATAAAGCATTCAGTCACAGAAATCAGCACAATGTCTGTTACAGGCAGCATCAGTGTCACTTTTCCAGCCTCCTCAGGCTGCTGTAACGATGCCAACACAGACTGCAGAGGGAGAGCTGGCTCAGGGCAGTGCCCTATGCTGGGAGGGGTGTGCAGGGCAGAGCTGAGCCCCCAGGGCTGGGCTGGGCTCTGGCAGCACTGGCAGCGCCCAGCCCTGGGCACAGGGAAGCAGCTGCTGGCAGGGACAGCTCCAGGCAGCAGAGCCCTGGGCAGGCAGTGGGGGAAAGTTCCACCAAGCTGGGCTGGCATATTTAAAATACTCTCCAAACTGAACTATTCCATCATTACTTTTCTTACAGATCCCCACGCCAAGACACAGGAAATGTCCAACAGCAGCTCCATCAGCCACTTCCTCCTGCTGCCATTGGCAGACACGCGGCAGCTGCAGCTCCTGCACTTCTGCCTCTTCCTGGCCATCTCCCTGGCTGCCCTCCTGGCCAACGGCCTCATCATCAGCGCCGTAGCCTGCGGCCACCACCTGCACACCCCCATGTTCTTCTTCCTGCTCAACCTGGCCCTCACTGACCTGGGCTCCATCTGCACCACTGTCCCCAAAGCCATGCACAATTCCCTCTGGGACACCAGCAACATCTCCTATGAATGATGTGCTGCACAGGTTTTCTTCCTGCTGTTCTTCATGTCAGCAGAGTATTTCCTCTTGACCATCATGTGCTACGACCACTACGTGTCCATCTGCAAACCCCTGCACTACGGGACCCTCCTGGGCAGCAGAGCTTGTGCCCACATGGCAGCAGCTGCCTGGGCCAGTGGCTTTCTCAATGCTCTGCTGCACACGGCCAATACATTTTCCCTGCCCCTGTGCCATGGCAATGCCCTCGACCAGTTCTTCTGTGAAATCCCCCAGATCCTCAAGCTCTCCTGCTCCAAATCCTATCTCAGGGAAATTGGGATCATTGCTCTTAGTGTCTGTTTATCTTCTGGATGTTTTGTGTTCATTTTTTTCTCCTATGTGCAGATCTTCAGGGCTGTGCTGAGGATCCCCTCTGAGCAGGGACGGCACAAAGCCTTTTCCACCTGCCTCCCTCACCTGGCTCTGGTCTCTCTGTTCCTCAGCACTGCAGTTTTTGCCTACCTGAAGCCCCCCTCCATCTCATCCCCATCCCTGGATCTGGCCCTGTCTGTTCTGTACTCGGTGGTGCCTCCAACCCTGAACCCTCTCATTTACAGCCTGAGGAATCAGGAGCTCAAGGCTGCAGTGTGGAGACTGAACACTAGATGGTTTCAGAAACAGTAAACTGCTGGCCAATTTCTGAAAAATCACTTTTAATATAAGTCACATTTGATTCTTCTTGTTGGTTTGCTTGCAGGTTTGTTCTTTCCTTTGTTTTAGCTTTTCAATATTGTCCACAAAGAAATGTCATTATTTGTGCTGTATTTCCTTTTGATTTTCTGCATCTTTTCTGTGACCCAGAGACTGTGTCAATGAAGGGCTGCGCACTTGGTAACTTTAAACAAAATAAAGGATCTCCCAGCAAAGATTTCTCCAGAGATGCCCCTTCTGTTCCCTTCTCTGGAGCTGCAGCAGCAATGTCTGTGTGCAGAGCTGGCGCAGATCAGTGCTGGCACAGCAGCTGTGCCCAGCAGCAGCAGCAGCACTTGCTGTTGCCAGTGCTGCTCCCGTGCCACTGCCCCGCTGCCCTCCTGGCCCTCGTGTTGCTGCAGGGCCTGAGTGCTCTCGGGGCCGGGCACAGCCCTGGGGGTGGCAGTGCCGGGGCTGCAGCAGGGACAGGCCATGGGCACTGCTGGGGCAGCGCTGACGCCTCAGGCCGGGGCCTGGGGGCTCCAGGCTCCTTGGCCAGGCTCTCTCCACAACACTTGGCCAGCCCAATGCTGAGCACAGAAAAGCCCCGGGAGCAGCCTCAGGCTGGCCGTGGGCAGGCTGGGGGCAAACAGCATGGCTGGTGCTCTGCAAGGTCCCTGCAAGGGGGACACCCTGGCAAGGAGCAGCAGAGCAGGGGCTGATCCATCCCCACTGCGCTGGACACCCCAGGGCAGCGTCCCAGAGCGTCCTCATGCACCTGCCAACAACATCCCCCCTCTGCAGCCCTGGCCTCTCCCCCAGCTCACACAGGAGCCGCATCCTTGCAGGCACACACACGGCAGCACTGGCTCAGGAGCCCCTGTTTGCATTGCACACAACAGGGTCAGCACAAGCATGGTGCTGCTGTGGGGACATGGAGCTGAGTGAGCACAAATGGACCCCTGGTGACACAAGAACCTGCAGTGTCACAATGGATTCTTGGTGCCATGACACCCTGCAGTGTCAGTGTCACAGTGGAGTCTGAGTCCCTCTGCAGAGCCCTCCTACCCTCCAGCACATCCACACTCACACCCATCTTGGTGTCTTCTGCTCATTTGCTGATGCTGCACTCAATGCCCTCATCCAGATCATCAATGCAGATATTGAAATCCACGCTGGCTGGCTCTGATCCCTCAGCCATCCTGTAGGTGCCCTGTGATGGCACTCAAGGTGATCTGTTCCATCACCTCACCAGGCACCCAGGTCAGGCTGACAGGCCTGCAGTTCCCCACATCCTCCTTCCAGTCCTTCTTGGGGATGGGCTCACATTGGCACCTCCAGTCCTCTGGCACCTCCCTGCTGAGCCAGCACTGATGAGAAATGATGGAGAGCAGCTTGGGGAGCTCATCCAGCAGCTCCCTCATCCTCCTAGGATGGATCCCATCTGGTGCCAGAGACACCTGTGAGCATCTGAGTGGCTCAGCAGGACCCCAGCTGCTTCCTCCTGGATTACAGGGGTCTGTTCTGCTCCCTGTCCCCATCTCCCAGCTCAGGAGAACACTTGTCCTGAGGACATCCTGTCTTATTGTTGAAAACTGAGGCAAGAAAGAGGTTGAATACTTCAGCCTTTTCCTCATCTTTGGTAACCATATCTCCCCCCATTAGGAATGGAGATTTTCCTTGTCCCTTCTTTTGCCATTAATGCGTTTATAAAACCATTTTTGTTATCCTTCACAGAAGCAGCCAGGTTAACTCCTAATTTGAGCTTTCATGCCTGATTTTCTTTCTGCATGACCTAACAACTTCTTTAAACGTTTCCTGAGTTGCCTGCCCCTCTGTCCAAAGGTAATGCACCTTATTTTCTCCCTGAGTTCCTGGTAAAAGCTCCTTGCCTAGCCAGGCCAGTTATTTTCCTTGCTAGCTCACTTTCTTCTCTGAGTAAAGTAAGAGACAGGCTGCTTCTGCTCCTTCAAGATTCTTTTCTTGAAGTGTCTCCATTCTTCCTGGAATCCTTTAAGAGATGTTTCCTGTAAAAAAATCACGTCAATTATCCCCAAATCTGCATTCTGAATAGGCCAAAGTCTGCTCTCTGTAGGTCCAGTGTAGAAGTTTTCTTGATTCTCCACCTTCGTTCATAGAATATTAAAAAACTGCATTATTTCATGGTCACTGTACCCCAAACAGCCTCTGAGCATCACATCTCCCTCCAGCCCTTCTCTGTTTGTGAACAGCAGGAGACAGAGCTTTGCTTGCGAGTGAGAAGAGAAGGAATTTAGGTTTTAATCAAGGGCATATTATTTTTATTTTTCAGTTGAGAGAAGGGCTGACTAAAGCATTCCTTAGGCGATCTTGATGCTGAATGTCTCCTTAGGAGGTCTGGCCATGCAGAAGAATGAGCCCCTTGCAGGCCAATGCTATTTGGACAACCTGTTCCTCACCCCCAGCCTCATCATGTCTGACATTGCCTATCTGGGATTGACATCTGTCCTAGGGTGATGTTATGGTGTTTGTATCTCCAATCGTGTGTTCTGATTATGTTTGGTATTATGTCCTGTGCTTCCAGGACTGACTTTGAAAGTGAAGCTTTTTTTGTCTTGTTATCAGCCGGCTCACCTCCCCCATGGTCTATGTTTAGGAGAGGTTTTAGCTCGGCTTGCTTGCCTGCTTGCTCGCTTCTGCCTCTTTTTCTTTCCTTCGCTTTGCCCTTGCTTTTTGCTTATTAGTTAGTTCAGCTAGGCAGTCCAACTTTTTCCCTGGACTGTTTTTTTTCCCACCCCGTCCCCTCCCTCTCCTGGATACCATCTGAACCTGTTCTGGACGGGGACCTGGGAAACCCCAAGAAACACCAGGAGTCTACACTTTGTCACCTGCAGCAGTCATCCCCAGCGCCAGAGACTGATAACTGGGCGACCACTCGCCGGAGAGACTGAGTTTGTCATCCCTTCAGAACGGTGAAAGAGGTTTTTTTTGTCAGCTGGTGTTGTCTTTTTTCCCTGTGCTGGGGAGTGTCTTGCTTGTTAAATAAACAGGTTTTTTTCTCCCACTCTTCTCTGAGGAAATTCATCCCGAACCCAGTGGTGGGGGGGAGGAGTTGTGGGGTTTGCTTCTGGGGGCTCCTTCCGGAGGTTTTCCCCCAAATTTGCCCAAAACCAGGACATATATTTTGGTGCCCATCTCAGGGCTTGAAAAAGTGGGAAAAAAAACCTGTTCTAATAATAATAATTTGGTTCAAATTCTTTTGTGTTGGTATAGAGCCGTTATTGGCTATGTTGTTGGAATTCATGTCTTTTGGGGTGGAGGCCTGCATGGGTTTTTGGTCCCTAGGGTTTTTTGAGGTCTTAATACCTCTGTGGTCCCTGGGTTTATTTGCTTATCCAGAAATAGCTCCGGTATTGTCCCTAATACGTAGTTTCTGTAGCAGAGGGGCATTGACCAAAATATCCATCGGGCTGGGCTTGGTTTTAATGGCCTGCAGGAGATTTATAAAGGTGCTGGAGTCTGTTCCAGGAATATATGGTTCTTGGTTGTGGTTGTGCACTCAGTTTGTTAGAGGAGAAGCAGGGGATGAGGCTTTTCAGCCTTTGTTCTCCTTCTTCTCCTCTGAATTTGTTACATCCTTATTAGAGAATGTTCAGTTCCCCCTGAGTGTTAAAGAGACCATCTTTCTGGTGTTTAATATGGTAAGCTTTCTCTATACAGTTTGCACTTTCTCTAGAATGAGAGCTGAGATTTCTAGAGGGGCTGAGACCCCTGACCCCAGAGTAGAGCCAGGTGTGAGAAATCCTGAGTGGTGTGGGAAATGGGAGGATATGGGCCAAATCTTAAAGGAATTTTCTGACCCTACATCCTGGGATTTTCCATGTGAACAAATTCAGAACCCAGCTGAGGTGGCAAAGTACCTGAAAGAGAAGTGCCATGGTAATTCTAAGGAGCAGAAGATCATTGCAGTGAGCTGGGCCCTGGCATATGCTTACCGTACCCTGCTAGATACTGTAGGGCAGCAGACAGAGGAAGGGGGACAGGCAGATAAATCAGCCACTATCCCAGTCACTCAGGCTGCAGCCAACACCCCAGGCTCGAGGCCAACAACTACACCAGACAGTGAGCCTAAGCCAGCAGCTAAACCTGTCAGTAAGCCTCAACCAATGGCTGTTGCTACCAGCACGAGAAGTGGAAAGTGCACAGACAAGACTGATAGACCAGTGGATGATGATGATGATGATGATGCAGGAGAAGGACCCTCGACGCCTCCTGACATAAAACCAGGAGTCAAAGCAACTGGTAAAAGATCAGAGGCCAATATTGAGTCTTTTTCCCTAAAGGACCTCTGTGGCCTAAGAAAGGATTACACCCGACGACCTGATGAGTCTATAATTAGTTGGTTGGTCCGTCTTTGGGATGCTGCAGGCGAGGCTACAATTCTGGATGGCACTGAAGCCAGGCATTTGGGATCCCTGTCACATGATCCTGTCATCGACCAAGGAATGATGAGAGGGCCTAACCCTCACAGCCTCTGGGCACGGGTCCTGGACAGTGTAGCACAAAGATACCTGTGTGCAGATGATCTTTATATGCAGCAGACCCACTGGAAGACGATAGAACAAGGGATCCAACGCCTGAGAGAAATGGCAGTGGCAGAGATTATCTTCTCAGATGACATAACAACTAGGAATCCGGACTTGGTACCATGTACATCTGTGATGTGGCGAAAACTTGTACGACTTGGGCCCCATGGATACGCTTCTGCTTTAGCAATAATGAAGCGGGACGAGAGGGATGAGACTGTGCTCAATATGGCAAAGAAGCTCCGAGCATATGCAGATGCTGTGCATGGCCCAACACATGCCAGAATTGCAGCTGTGGAAACACGTCTGCAGAAATTAGAAGACAAGATAGAGGAGAATCATAAAAGACTCAGGGAGGAGATTAAAGAGGACCTTCTCCAAATCTCAGCAGTACAAATTAGAGGCCCTGGTATCCAACGCAGACGTTCCCCTGATGGGGAGAGGAGGTACACCCCACGAGCTGAGCTGTGGTTCTTCCTACGTGATTGCGGAGAAAACATGAGGAGATGGGATGGAAAATCTACTGCTGCTCTGGCACAATGGGTGCGTGAATTGAAGGAAGGCAAGACTCAAAGAGGAAGTTCCACCAAAAGGAGAGCAGCTCCAGTTGCCCGTAGCCAAGCTGCCAAGTATGATGATGATGATATGTCTGATCCCCTTGAAGGAACCTGTAAGACATATGCCCAAGGAAAGAAGGATAAACAGGCTTAGAGGGGCCCTGCCTCTAGCCAGGGAGAGGCGAGGGAAAATCGTGTCTTCTGGACTGTGTGGATTCGTTGGCCTGGCACATCAGAACCACAAAAGTATAAAGCTTTGGTTGATACTGGTGCCCAATGCACATTAGTCCCATCAAGATATGTGGGGGCAGAATCTGTTTCTATTGCTGGTGTGACAGGTGGATCACAGGACTTTACCTTGGTGGAAGCTGATGTGAGCTTGACTGGACATGAATGGAAAAAACATCCTATTGTGACTGGCCCAGAGGCCCCATGCATTTTGGGCATAGATTACCTCCGAAGGGGGTATTTTAAAGATCCAAAAGGATTCAGGTGGGCATTTGGGATAGCAGCTGTGGTGACAGAGGGCATCCAGCAATTGAACACCTTGTCTGGACTGTCTGAGAATCCAAGTACTGTAGGACTTCTGAAAGGAGAAGAGCAAAAGGTACCAATTGCCACTTCCATAGTGCATCGCCGACAATACAGAACAACTCGAGATGCTGTGGTTCCCATCCATAAAATGATCCGTGAGCTGGAGAGCCAAGGGGTGGTCAGCAAAACCCACTCACCCTTCAACAGCCCCATCTGGCCTGTGCGTAAATCTGAAGGAGAATGGAGACTGACCGTAGACTATCGTGCATTGAATGAAGTGACTCCACCACTGAGCGCTGCCGTGCCGGACATGCTGGAACTGCAGTACGAGCTGGAGTCCAAGGCAGCAAAGTGGTACGCCACTATCGATATCGCCAATGCATTTTTCTCCATTCCTCTGGCAGCAGAGTGCAGGCCTCAGTTTGCTTTCACATGGAGGGGAGTGCAGTACACCTGGAATCGACTGCCCCAGGGGTGGAAGCACAGTCCTACTATCTGCCATGGACTGATCCAGACTACACTAGAAAAAGGTGAGGCTCCAGAACATTTACAATATATTGATGATATCATTGTGTGGGGGAACACAGCAGCAGAAGTGTTCAAGAAAGGAGAGAGAATCATCCAAATCCTCCTGGAAGCCGGCTTCGCCATCAAGAAGAGTAAAGTTAAGGGACCTGCTCGAGAGATCCAGTTCCTGGGAGTGAAGTGGCAAGGTGGACGGCATCAGATTCCTACTGATGTCATCAACAAAATCACAGCTATGTCCCCACCAACCAACAAGAAGGAGACACAAGCTTTCTTAGGCGCCATAGGTTTTTGGAGGATGCACATTCCTGAGTACAGTCAGATCGTGAGCCCTCTTTACCTGGTTACCCGCAAGAAGAACGATTTCCATTGGGGCCCTGAGCAGCAACAAGCTTTTGCCCAGATAAAGCAGGAAATTGCTCATGCAGTAGCCCTTGGCCCAGTCAGGACGGGACCAGATGTGAAGAACGTGCTCTACTCTGCAGCCGGGAACCATGGTCTGTCCTGGAGCCTGTGGCAGAAGGTGCCTGGTGAGACTCGAGGCCGACCATTAGGATTTTGGAGTCGGAGCTACAGAGGGTCTGAAGCTAACTACACCCCAACAGAAAAGGAGATCTTGGCTGCCTACGAAGGGGTCCAAGCAGCCTCAGAAGTGGTTGGCACAGAAGCACAACTCCTTCTGGCACCCCGACTACCGGTGCTGGGGTGGATGTTCAGAGGAAAGGTTCCCTCAACCCACCATGCCACCAGTGCTACATGGAGCAAGTGGATTGCCCTCATTACACAGCGCACCCAGATTGGAAAACTGAATCGCCCTGGGATTTTTGGAAGTAATTACAAATTGGCCTGAAGGTGAAAGTTTTGGTGTCACAGATGAGGAACAAGAGCCAGTGACACGGGCTGAAGAAGCTCCACCATATAACCAACTGCCAGCAGAGGAAACACGCTATGCTCTATTCACCGACGGTTCCTGTCGCATTGTGGGGATGAATCGGAGGTGGAAAGCAGCCGTATGGAGCCCCACACGACGGGTAGCAGAGGCCACTGAAGGAGAGGGTGGATCCAGTCAACTTGCTGAACTCAAAGCGGTTCAACTGGCCTTAAACATTGCAGAAAGAGAGAAGTGGCCAAAGCTTTACCTTTATACCGATTCATGGATGGTAGCCAATGCTCTGTGGGGATGGTTGGAGAGATGGAAAGAGGCTAACTGGCAGCGTAGAGGAAAACCAATTTGGGCTGCCGAAGAGTGGAAAGATATCGCTACCCGGTTAGAGGAACTACCTGTGAAGGTTCGCCATGTAGATGCCCATGTTCCCAGAAGTAGGCCTAATGAAGAGCAGCAAAACAATCAGCAGGTAGATCAGGCTGCAAAGATAGGGATGTCAAAGATAGACCTTGATTGGGAACACAAGGGAGAGTTGTTCCTAGCACGATGGGCCCATGATGCGTCAGGCCACCAGGGCAGAGATGCCACCTGTAAGTGGGCACGAGACCGAGGGGTGGATCTAACCATGGACAGTATTTCTCAAGTTATCCATGACTGTGAGACGTGCGCTGCCATCAATCAGGCCAAGCGGGTGAAGCCCCTCTGGTATGGGGGGCGGTGGTCCAAGTACAAATATGGGGAGGCCTGGCAGATTGATTACATCACAGTGCCCCAGACACGCCAATGCAGCGTTACGTGCTCACCATGGTAGAAGCCACCACAGGATGGTTGGAAACCTACCCTGTGTTTCATGCTACAGCCCGTAACACCATCCTGGGCCTTGAAAAGCAGGTCCTTTGGAGGCATGGTACCCCTGAGAGGATTGAGTCAGACAATGGGACTCATTTCAAGAATAGCCTTATCAACACCTGGGCTAGGGAACACAGCATTGAGTGGGTGTACCATATCCCCTACCATGCACCAGCTGCAGGGAAAGTGGAAAGGTACAATGGACTGTTAAAAACCACCTTGAGAGCATTGGGTGGGGGATCTTTCAAAAACTGGGAGCAGCATTTAGCAAAGGCCACTTGGTTAGTTAACACCCGGGGTTCCACCAACCGAGCGGGCCCTGCCCAGTCTGAGTCCCTGAATATAGTAGATGGAGACAAAGCCCCAGTGGCACATATCAGAGGTTTGTTAGGGAAGGCAGTTTGGATCAATTCTGCCCCGAGTATAGACAAACCCATTCGTGGGATTGTCTTTGCTCAAGGACCAGGTTGTACATGGTGGATAATGCAGAGAGATGGAACAATACGATCTGTACCTCAGGGAGATCTGATTGTGGGGTGAGGCAGCATGAGACAGAAGGAAATGTGTAAGTGTCGAAGGTTTGAGCAAGTGAGATGGAAGAAAATGTGTCCGAGTAAGTGAAAGATGGAAATTCCTACTTGTTGAAGTTTTTACATGCTGTTTAGTATGTTCACGACATGGAGATAAGGGGTGGAATGTCCTAGGGTGATGTTATGGTGTTTGTATCTCCAATCGTGTGTCCTGATTATGTTTGGTATTATGTCCTGTGCTTCCAGGACTGACTCTGAAAGTGAAGCTTTGTTTTGTCTTGTTATCAGCCGGCTCACCTCCCCCATGGTCTATGTTTAGGAGAGGTTTTAGCTCGGCTTGCTGGCTTGCTTGCCTGCTTGCTCGCTTCTGCCTCCTTTTCTTTCCTTCGCTTTGCCCTTGCTTTTGCTTATTAGTTAGTTCAGCTAGGCAGTCCAACTTTTTCCCTGGACTGTTTTCTTTTCCACCCCGTCCCCTCCCTCTCCTGGATACCATCTGAACCTGTTCTGGACGGGGACCTGGGAAACCCCAAGAAACACCGGGAGTCTGCATTCTGTCACCTGCAGCAGTCATTCCCCAACGCCAGAGACTGATAACTGGGCGACCACTCGCCAGAGAGACTGAGTTTGTCATCCCTTCAGAATGGTGAAAGAGTTATTTTGTCAGCTGGTGTTGGTTTTTTTTTTTCCCTGTGCTGGGGAGTGTCTTGCTTGTTAAATAAACAGGTTTCTTTCTCCCACTCTTCTCTGAGGAAATTCTTCCCGAACCCAGTGGTGGGGGGGGAGGAGTCGTGGGGTTTGCTGTCTGGGGGCTCCTTCTGGAGGTTTTCCCCCAAATTTGCCCAAAATCAGGACAGTATTCTATACTTTGATTGTATTAATTTCAAATACTTTGATTGTAGAAATTTAAAAAAATTACTATCAAAAATTTGCTACTAAATTTAATCTTGTTGTTTGATAAATTGGATAAATAGAACAACATTCATTACCCTCCCTTCCTTCCTTCCTTCCTTCCTGGAATCCTTCCTTCCTTCCTGGAATCCTTCCTTCCCCCTACCGAATGATCCTCCATCACTGACTAGGATCCCCAAAAATGCTCCCAGCTGCAAGGCTGGCACAGCTCCAGGAGCCTTTGGACACCTCTCCCAGGGATGCACAGCCTCCCCTTGTTGGGCTGTCTGTGCAGGGCAGGGCCCTGGACTCCATGATCCCACCGGGTCCCACCCAGCTCAGCCCCTCCCGCAATTCTCACCCTTTGCCTCAGCCTTTGTGTCCTTGAGAGGAGCTGGCAGAGCTGTTGGGGCCGGGCCAGGAGCAGGGCACCCCAACATTCCCCTCTCTGGGACACGGCAGCTGTGGCAGCCCCAGCGTTCCCCTGTCTGTGACACCACAGCCCTGGCAGCCCCAACCTTCCATCCCTGGAGACGCTCCATGGCAGCTTCCAGTCAACGCAAGGCACCGGCCACGGAGCACCCCCAGCCTGGCCTGATGGGGATTCCTCTGCACACAGCTCGGGCAAGGCCCCCCTGGACACCTTCACTGTGCCACACACAAGTGTCACACACAGCTACAGAGCTCTGCCCACAGCTGCCAGGAGGAGATGATTAAAAAATAAAACAAAAATCAAACAAATAATTCCCAAAAACTAAATGAATCCAAGAAAACAAACAAATCCAATAAAAAGATCAACAACAAGAAAACCAAAAACCAATAGAAAAGGAGAACACTCCACTAATAGACTCGTTCCATCCTTCACTCGGTACACCTGCACACACACAGGGGCTGAGACTGCAAAAAAAGAGAATTCCTTGAGTACATTTGCAGGAAAAGCAGGTTTAGGACAGGCTCTCAGTTCCGACTGTTCTCAGCAGATTGAAAACGGCCCCTTTGCCACCTGCAGGGCCCTTGCCAATGGCAAGTGCCACACCCTCAGCCCATGGGGGAGAAAAGGGCTCTGAATTGCCCGCCCTGGCATGGAAACCCTGTTCCCAGGCTGCTTCACACACAGGATTCTTCTGGATGAATCCAGAAAGCTGAGGGTCTGCTCTGGCTCCTCCATGTCCTAAAGCTGCCTGACAGAAGAAATTGAGGGTGGACTCCAGCAGCACAATCCCTGCTGGCCCAGGGCACAGTGCCACGAAGGTCTCTGCGTGCCCAGCCTTTGCTCCAGCCAAGAAAAGCTCCCGGCACAGGCTCACCTTTCCTGCTCAGCCACAACCCCCGAGTGCCCCAGCAGCAGGAAACTGACGGCTCTGGGCGGCACCGATGCTGGCAAACGCCAGACCTGGGCACTGCCAGCGTCAACAATCTGCTGGATCTGCAGTGCTGGCACCCACAAATCACCAGATCTGAGCAGGGCTGGTGCTGGAAGCGGGGAATTGCCGAGTTTTGGCTTTCTGTGCATGCAAATTGCTGGACTTGGGATGTGCCAGGGTTGGGATGGAGAATGATTTGACAGGAAAGTCTCACAGATGTGTATGTATGTGATAAATGTGATTCGTGCTAACTAAATTGTAATTATATTAGCAAAATTGTACTCATATTAATAGAAAATAATTGTTACAAAGCCAAAAAAAAAGGAAATGAGTGAGACGAAGCAGATGGAATCCTCCAGATGTTGGAAGGGAATAATAGAAGGACATAGGTCTGATAAGCAGCATCTAGAAACAGAAAGTTTTGACCTTGGAATGGGCCAAAATGGGATGATTCCAGGCATGGGATTTAATTAGAGTCTTATTATGGAAAACATCTGCTCAGTCACACAGGGCACCAGCGCTACCTGCAGGTCACACCTCGGTCATTGATGAAGACGATGAGCCTTCATCAGAAATAAGACCCTTAAAAGGATGAGAGACCCCCTAACCCATTGGTAGAGCATGTCCCATACACATAGTGACGTAGATTTTAGGAACAGAAACTAGGAGGAGTTTTTTAGAAACTTTTGTATTAATATATATTAGCATATAGTATATAAGTGGGATTTTTGGCTTGATTGTTCAGTACGTGAGGAAGGGCGAGCCCCTCCTCGTAGCCCCGGCTGGTTTTGCTTATGCTTTATAGGAGCCTCAATTACACTAAATTACTCACTGCCAAATTTTGTATATATTCGGAGATATGTATCCAATATATTTTGATTGTATTCATTTATATACAATTGTTGCTATTTAAAAAATTGCAGCAAAATTTAACCTTGTTGTCTGATAAATTGTTCAAATAGAAGGACATTCATGACAGAGAGAAGCATTTCCAGAGTGATCTTGATGCTGAATGTCTCCTTAGGAGCTCTGGCCACAGAGAAGAATGAGCCCCTTGCTGGCTGGCCCTGTTTGGACAACCTGCTCCTCACCCCCATCATAACTGTGTCATGATATCACCCACCTTTGACTGACAACCCAAAATAGAAAAAAAATTAAATTTCTCTTGAAATTAAAAATGTTCTTAAATATTAATATATAATTATATTTTTTATTTATAATAGTACTATTCTATATTTTTATAACAAATTTTTTGTATTTGTAATAAAGCTCTACACATTATTAGCAACCAAAAAAATTATTGGCCAATGGTTCTAAGTAACACAATTCCCTTCATTTATTAAATAAACTCTCCGGGTTATTTATTTCTCCCTCTTTATGATAATTTGTAATATTTGACAATTTGTAATATTTGCAGTCATTTGGTCACCTTTATTATCATCTTTTTCTCCGACAGGCTCCAGGGGTCACTTCGGATCCAGGGAGACATTTCTGGGGCACATTCGCGGCAATTTTGGGTGTGGGGAAAGTATTTAGAAGGAAGTTGAGGACGGGAGGACACTTGGGAGCGTCGAGTGGGCACTAACAGAGAACTTAGAGATCCTGAGGGAACGTCTGGGCTTCGGATGTTACCTGGCTGTTTCAGGGAGGCCCTTGGCGGTCAGGGAGGGGAATCTGGGGCCATTCGGGGTCCGGACGGGCACTCGGGGGCTCTAACGGGGCTCTCTGGGGCGCGGGGGGTGATGGGAGTTGTAGGCGCGGGTATAATAAGGTTTAAAGGAGCCGTGGAGCATCACGGGAGTTGAAGTCGCAGCTGAAGAGTATGTCTAGGCGGCGCGGGGCACGATGGGAGTTGAAGTCATGGTTAGAATGGCGTTTTACCGGGACAGTGGAGCATGATGGGAGCTGTAGTCCCGGAAGTGGTTCTTACGGAGAGTTTGGGGGTCTGGGAAGGCACTTGGGGAATATGTTTGCCTCTGAGTGGCGGCTTCAGGTCCTCAGGGAGAACGAATACAGGTCGGGAGAACTTCGGGGGAGCCTGGGGCGCTCTAACCGGGCTCTTTAGGGTGCGGGTCAGGGCAGGAGTTTTCAGCGCGGGACTGGGTTATGAGGTGCTGCGAGCTCCCGGGGGATGGCAGGAGATGATATTCCCAGAAATAACTGTAAGGGGCATCTATGGGGTTGGGAGCATTCAGGGGATTTGGGGACGGTTTTGGGGGGTCTGGAATGGGCCCTGAGGGGGCAATTAGGGATCCTCCAGGGTCCACGGTCATGCATGGGTCATAGGGGGAGGGGATACGGGGGCGGGGGGGGGGGGGGGTGTCTGTGGAGTGCAGGGCATGATGGGTGTTGTAGTCCCGGCTCCAATGGGGCTCTATGGGGCCGCGGGGCATGACGGGAGTTAGAGGCAGAAAGGAAAGATGGCGCCGACTGCAGGCACCGTCCCCGAAGCACCGATCCCCGGAGCTGAACCTCCTTGGTGGGGCCCTGGCTGGCACACACCTGAGGAGTGTGTCTGTATTCAATGGGGAAAAATAGGAGTTTTAGATTGCTTCAAAACTAAAAAAATGGAAAAAAACCCTGTTTGCCTGAGTGCAGCCAGTTCTCCAAGCAAAGCAGGTCCCATGTGAGTTCTGACAGACAGGATGGGCTTGGGGAATGTGCAGTAAGGTTGTCCACACTGGCTCAGACCTCAAGGCACAGCTTCTGTGAGCAGGCCAGACCTCCTGAGGACAGACCCTGCATCAATATAAATCACAGAATGCTGGAGTCAGCTGTGCTCTAAAGAGAACAGTCATAAAACACACACTCTGAAATAATAATAAATATCTCCAAGACGCTCTTTGGATTATTTCTCCATAACTGTAATAGGAAAGCTTCCTAATGAACTGCAACAGACCAGAGGGAAATCAAGGCACAGCCGCGGTTTCTGAGGAAATTTCTCAAGAATTCAGTCAGAATCAAACTCCAAAGTTTCTGATACCATTCATGGGTCCCACTGAAAGACACAACTGATAAAGTGTCCCCAGGTTCCAGTTAGAGCAGTGAATTGTTAAAAAAAACGGTATAATCACAGAGAAAGACCCTCTAACTAATTAAAGTTACAAAGTGGTGTGTTTATTCACCGGTGGGCGGCACAGGAGTCACCTCTGAAAGGCCTGACCGCCCCGAACAAGGTTCTTTGCCATCTATTTATTGCCCAAGATCTTACATACAATACATCTGCATAACCCCAGCACCTCCCATCCCCACCCCATATTAAAATGAGCCCATTAGTCCTTCATACGTGTGCAGTTCTTCTCTTGAATTGGGTCGGTGGTCTCGAAATGGGTCAGTGGTCTGGAAGGATGAAGTCAGGAGAGTCTTCATCAGGTCTCAGTGACCCTCTGGCACGATCCAAGGCCCCGTGCTTCATGGTTAATGGTTTACTTATTTTACGTTCTTCTGTACGTAAATTTATAATAGCAGATAATTGTACCAATTAGTTCTAGCCTAAGCTTCTAGTAATTATTAACCTACCATTTACCTACCTAACTTACATCTTGGTCATGGAAACTACTTCTACCCTTAGCAAAAATCTTAACTTTTTAAACCATGATTCACTACAACCGAGAGGAGTTCCTGTGTTTCGACAGCGACGTGGGGCTGTTCATGGGATTCACCCCCTATGGGGAGATAAAGGCCCAGCACTTGAACAGCAAACCAGAAACACTGGAGCATTATGGGGCTCAGGTGGGCACCGTTTGCCCACACAACTCCAAGATCATTGCCCCGTTCAGCGTGGAGAGCAGAGGTGAGCGTGGGACAGAGCGTGTCCCCTTGGGCCCTGGCCCAGGAATGACCCTGGAACCTCTCAAAAACGCCCTGGGAATCTCCCCAGAGCACCCAGCCCTCCCTGTGCCCATCCCCGAGCCTTCCTGCTCCTCTCAGTCAGTCCTGTGGCTCTCCCAGTCCATCCCAGTCCCCCTCCCAGTGCCAACTCAGTTCATCCCTTGTCCCCATAGTCCCTCCCAGACCCTGCCCCTCTTTCTCAGTCAATTTCCAATCTACTCTCAGTCCACTCCAAGTCTTCACAGTCCACTCCCAGACCTCCACCCTCTTTCCCAGTGCACCCCTAGTGCCTCCCAGTTCATTTCCAGTTTGTCTTTATGCCACACCAGCCCTCTCCTGTCTCTCCCAGTTCCCCCCAGCTGATCCCAGTGTGTCCCACTCTCTCCCTGTGCCCCCCAGTGTGTCCATCTCACTGGTCCTCGAGCTCCCAGCCCATCCCTGGCCACCTGCTCTGCTCTGGGATGGATTTCTACCCTGCTCAGATCCAGCTGAGCTGGTTCCAGGGCCAGCAGGAGCTCTCAGGGCATGTGGTGGCCATCGACCTGGTCCCTAAAGGGGACTGGAACCACGAGCTTCTGTTCCTGCTGGAACTTCCCCCCGGCACGGGGTCACCTCCAGCTGCCAGGGGGAGCATGTCAGCCTGGAGCACCCCCTGAGCCGACACTGGGGCACATCCCGGACCCCACAGTATGGGGAGTGTGGGGAGGCACTGGGAGGGCTAGGAGGGGGATTGGGGTGTGCTGGGAGTAACTGGGAGGGAGTTTGAGATAGCCTGGTTTAAACTAGGAGTAGGGCTTGTGGATCTGGAAAGGCTTAGAAGGAGTTTGAAGGATGCTGGGGAGGGTGGGATGGGGTTCTGGGGGTCCTTGTGGGCACTGGGAGGGAGTCTGGGGGTGTTGGGTGTAACTGGGAGGGATTTGAGTGAGCCTGGAGGGGATGGAAAAAGATCAGGGATTGGAAAGCAGGAGTTGGAATGAGGTTGGTTGTGCTGGTAAGAGACTGGGAGGGTCTTGGTGAGTCCTGGTGGGACTGGGAGAGGGTTTGGGGGTCCTGGGGTGGTGGAGGGCAAATGGGAGGGGGTTGTGGGATCCTGAGAGGGACACAAGGGGCTTTGGTGGGTCATCGGGAGGCTAGGAAGAGTTTGGGAGGAGCTCTCAGGGGGTCCTGAGCGAGCTAGAAGTGATTGGGAGGGTGCTTGGAGGGGGCTTGGGGTGTCTGTGAGAGGTTTTAGGGGATCCTGACCCCTGCGGGACCCCCAAAGATGCCGCCAGCCGCTGCCGTCAGTACCTTACTGCGGGGACTGGGGGTTCTGTGTTGGGCTTCGTCTTCCTGGTGCTGGGGCTCGGCTTCTACCTGTGCAAGAAGGTGAGGGGGGGGTCCCGGGGGGTCGTGTGCCCCCTTCCCCGGAGCGTGTGTGTTCCCCCCAGCCCGGAGTCACCCCCTTTTCTCTGCCCTCAGAGCTCCTGAGCCAGCAGTGGCTGCAGCCCCTCCCCGCTACCTCGGGCCCGGCCGGGACCCCCGCTCCGTCCCCACGCTGATTTAGGAGGGGGGTGGTGCGTCCCCCCCAGCCCTGCTTTCACTCTGCCCACGTCCAGCTTCTCCCAGGGATCCAAAGAAAACTTCCCAGTTCACCCCGGACCCGTTTATTGGGGGGAGGGACTTGGGGGGACCCCGCGGGGGGATCGTGACTGGGCGGGGAGGGTGGGGCCCAGGTGGGGAACACTGGGTGCTGCGGGTCTGCCCGGCAACCGGTGAGTCATCACAGCTCCTCTCGCTGATTGGCTGAATCTTCTCCATCGCATTCTCTGATTGGCTGAGGACAGGCCCGGGAGTTGAGAGAAGGAACAGGAGAGATCCCGCCCCGAGCACCTGCACGGGAACAACAGACCCAGCCTGGGCACAGCGAGAGAATTTATTACCCAATAAATCAGAGCACGAGAAGGACAAGGGAGAGAAATCTCTGCATACCCTTCCCCCCACCCAACAGGGATCACCAGGACCACGGATCACCAGGGCACTGCCCAACGGGGGTCACTGAGGATCATCCAAAGCTGATCCTCTCATGGGAGACGGAGCTGGAGCAGGGCACGAAGCTCTTCCCGCACTCCAGGCAGTCGGAGGGCTTCCCTTAGTGGTGACTCCGTTGGTGTTGGGTCAAGTGAGACCTCCTGGAGAAGCTCTTCCTACACTCAGGACACTCGTAGGGCCTCTCCCTGGTGTGGATGTGCTGGTGCCTGATGAGATGGGAATTGTACCTGAAACCCTTCCCACAGTGGGGGCAGCGGAAGGGCCTCTCCTCTCTGTGAATCCGCTCATGTCTGAGGGATCAGAGCTGGTCTGAAACCTCTTCCCACATTTGGGACACTCGTAGGGCCTCTCCCCAGTCTGGATGCGCTGGTGTTTTTTCAGGGCAGAGCTCCATCCAAAGCTCTTCCCACATTCCAAGCAGGTGTAGGGCCGTTCCCCTGTGTGGATCACCTGGTGCTCCATCAGATGAGAAATACTCCTGAAGCTCTTCCCACATTTCCCACACTCATATGGCCGTTCTCCAGTGTGGATCACCTGGTGCCGGATCAGCTTAGAGCTGTAGTTGAAACCTTTCCCACATTCCAAGCACTTGTGGGGCTTCTCCCCTCCAGGAGGCTTCTCCACCAGCTCTGAGCTCTGCCTGGATCTCCGGCCGCCTTCCTGGCTCAGGGAGGGTCTTTCCTCCTCACAGCTCCCTGGGCTGGGTTTGCAGCCCCTCCTCAAGAGAGATCTCCCAGGCTTTTCTGCCTCCTCCATCCCCGCACACCTGAGGAATGAAAATTCCTGGTTTAGCGGGAAATAACAAGAAAGGAGCTCCATAAACTGGGTGTTCCTCCTCGCCCAAGTTCATCTCCGGAAGTCACTGAGCATCTTGTGTCTGTAATAACCTCCCAAACACCAAGATTCAGACCCAAAATCCTCCAAACTTTAAGACACGGATCAAAACCTCCCCAAATATCAAGATTCAGCCAAAATCCCCTCCAAAATTGTGCTGGTTTGAAAGCAAAACCAGTGAGAGACTCCAAGTCAGAAATAGAATTTCATAAGAAAAATATAAGAGAAAAAAAAAATCCATGCAATAGTACAAAAGAAAACACCTGACAGAATCAGAATACAACCTGACACCCCGCTACTTAGGGTGGTGGTAGCAGTCCTGATGACGTGGTCTTGTTGTTGTAGTGATGCTGTAGAAAGGTCTGGTAGCTCTTGTCCTCGGGAAACCAGTGGGTAAGGGCTCCCTTGGTGTTCCAAATCTCAGATTTTATCTAGGTAGGAAAGGCTTGGCTCCTCCCCCTGATACCAAAATAATGAGAAAAAGGACTAATGTAGATATAGTAGTAGTCATGCTAAGGCTTAGAAAACTGCAGTTCTCGGACAGGCCCTGGGAACCAGCCCTGGGAATGAGCTGGGGACTGTGGAAACAATAATTAAAGATAATTAAAGAATTTAGTGGAGCATATAAGAACATCTAGAAACTTTCAGGATAAGGCTAAAGTATAATAATAAATAAAGGGTTCTGGTGATGGGAAAACATGCAAGGGGGAATTAAAGGGGGGTAGCCTATAGTTTTGAATAGACAAGCATGCAAAATTTATAACTTTTAGGAATGATATCTACAAGATTTATGTATCTGTATTGTCTTGAAGAATGTGTACCTCTGCACGTGGACTACTTTGTAAAAAGGTATAAAAAACTTGACGAAAAAGGGAACTGTGGGACCCTGACTTTGGACGCTAGTCCGCAGGTTCCCCGGGCCCTGAATAAAGCACCGCATAAACTGACACTCTGTTAGTTTGTGTTCTGTTTGGGGCATCGGGCAACAGTTTTCTGGCGACCCAGATGGGACTCCGGAGGCGGCAGGGGCGGTTCGTGGGCTGATCCACTCCACGCCGGCACCAGGTGATTTCTGGGGAGGACACCAACCCGTGCCCGACCCCGCACCTGACGGACGACCAGGAGGTAAGCCCGAAGGTGCTTTATTCCTTTTATCGAGGGAAAGGGGGGCCTGCCGATTAAGTCGGAACGGCGTTTCCGCACGGGGGTCACAGACGTCTTTAAGGTTGTGGAAAAAGCCTAGGCGCTGACCGTCAGACGCAGCAGTGACTGCGCAGGTTCAGCACTTGCCACTCGCAGAGACGAGAAAGGCAAGATTTGTGGAAAGGGTGTGAGTGTAAAGGGTGTGAGTGTTGTGTGTGGTGTGTATTGGAAAGGGTGTGAGTGTTGTGTGTGGTGTGTATTGTGTAAAAAAAAAAAAAAAAAAAAAAAAAAAAAGTGTAATGATGCCTTTAAAAACGTTTAAAACTCTAGCAAGTTCCGGGATGGAAATCCCGGACGATTCACCATTGGGCTGTTTATTACAACACTGGAATGTGGGGAACTTTGGTCAAGAATTAAGTAAAAGGAAATTGATTGATTTCTGTAATCATGTATGGCCTTTATATGAACCCGATGGTATGCAATGGCCTAGGAACAGTACACTGAATCCTGACATTATTACACCTTTGATGCATTTCTTGCAAAGTAATGAAAAATGGGATGAAATACCGTACCTAGACCTCTTTTATTATTTGAAAGATAAACCAGAGTGGCAAAAGGAGTGTGGGATCATGGTTTTGAAAACATTAAACCTGAATTGTGAAGGATGTAAGGGGTGGCAGAAAGAGAAGGAATGCTCATTTAATGGTTCCGCTGCGTGAAGCAGTTGGGCCGCAGGGGGAACGGGTCATAGTGAAAGTTCCCTTTTCTCCGAATGATTTGCTAATTTGGAAACAATCAGCGGGGGCGTATCGGGAGGATCCTGAACGAACTGCGCGGGTGGTAAAAATGGTAATTAAGACTCAGAACCCAGATTGGAATGATTTACAAGTTCTGTTAGACACAATAATGGATTCTACTGAAAAGGAAATGGTGTTTAAAGCCATGACAGAGAAAGCACGGGAAATGATTAGGTTGCGGCTTGCGGATGGTACAGTAAATGACTTAGTGCCTAGGGAAGATCCGGAGTGGGATCCCAACTCGACGGGCGGGTCTCGGAGACTTAAAGCTTATCAGGATTTGTTAACAGAAGGAATACGGAATGGAATACCAAAAACTTTGAATTGGTCTAAGTTATATTCGGTCAGACAGGAAAAGAATGAGTCTCCATCAACCTTTTTAGAGCGGCTTAAGGAGACAGCTCGTAGATACACTAATTTAGAAGTTGAGGGAGAATCGGGAAAATTACAGCTAGCATTAATTTTTATGGGGCAGTCCCAGGAAGATATTAGAAAGAAATTACAAAAATTGGAGGGAGAAGATACTCGGAATTTAGATAAACTATTGGAAGTTGCGTGGAAGGTATATAATAACAGGGAAAAAGAAACGGCCAGGAAACAACAGGGTACTATGTTAGCGGTGTTACAGCAAGTGGCTGGAAATAATATGAGAGGAGGGAGTCGTGGACGTGGACGAGGAAGGGGAAGAGGAATAGCAAAGGGGGAAATGCCAATGGGGGCGGGAGGACTCATGGGACAATTGAATACGGGAAGAGGAAGAATGCAGCTGGGGATAGATCAATGTGCTCTATGTAAAAATAGAGGACATTGGAAAAATGAGTGTCCTCTCAACCAAGGAATGGGTTTTGGGGGAGGAATTATAGCCTGTGGGGATGGAAATCAGGGACTGATGAATAATACAGGTGCTTTCCCGGGAAATCCACAAGGTGCCGCCCAGGCCTTTATGATGGGGAATTACCAGAATCAGAACTGACTAGACCAGGATTTAAAGGTAATAATGGAAGTAGATGGGGAACCGTTAGAATTTAGAGTAGATACTGGGGCATCATTCTCAGCTGTCAACACTAAGATAGGACCTTTGAGTGATTCTACTATTCAAGTAGTGGGAGTTACGGGACAAGTTGAGGAACGAACATTTTTGCAGCCATTAGATATAAAATTTGGGGGGAAGGAATTTGACCATCGATTTTTATATATGCCAAATAGCCCAGAATCACTATTTGGGAGGGATTTATTGTCAATGTTAGAAGCAAAGATAATATTTGAAAAAGGTAGAGTAAGATTGGAATTTCCCGAGGAGAATATTGCTAAGCTGTTTGTAGTGAAAGAAGTAGAAGCAGTAGAAATACCACAAGAAATAGAGCAAGCTGTAGTACCATGGGTATGGGAAACAGGAGTACCTGGAAAATCAAAAGCGGCACAACCGGTTGTAATAGAACTAAAAGAAGGAGCCTCCCCAGTAAGGGTAAAACAATATCCTTTGAAATTGGAAGCACGAATAGGAATAGCACCTATGATTGAACAATTTCTTAGCTTAGGAATTTTACAGGAATGTGAGTCAGAATTCAATACTCCGATATTCCCAGTTAGAAAGCCAAATGGTAAGTATAGATTAGTTCAAGATTTAAGAGCAATTAATAATATCACTAAAGATATACACCCAGTAGTAGCTAATCCGTATACATTGTTGACAGCTGTGTCAGAAAAGTTTAAGTGGTTCACAGTGATTGATTTGAAAGATGCATTTTTCTGTATCCCCTTGGCACTTGAAAGTAGGAAATACTTTGCTTTTGAGTGGGAGAACCCAGACACGGGACGCAAGAAGCAGCTCACCTGGACGCGTCTACCACAAGGATTCAAAAACTCACCAACTATTTTTGGAAATCAATTGGCTCGAGAGTTAGAAGAATGGAAGATGACTCAGGTAAAAGAATCACCTTTTTTATATGTTCTCCTACAATATGTTGATGATATCTTTATAGCCTCCGCAGAAAAGGATGTTTGCCTTAGACTCACCATTGAATTACTTAATATGCTGGGACAAGCTGGATACCGAGTATCGAGAGAAAAAGCTCAGCTGGTAAGAACCCAAGTGATTTACTTAGGCTGCGAAATTTCACAAGGGGTGCAAAAGTTAGGAATCAATCGAGTACAAGCAATTTGCACCATACCCACACCACGAAATCCACAAGAGTTAAGATCCTTTTTGGGCATGATAGGGTGGTGCCGCTTGTGGATTCCGGAATTTGGACTGAAAGCAAAACCCTTGTATGAAGCAGCCAAAAGCCCTGTGTTTCAGTGGGGACAAACGCAAGAAAAGGCATTTCAGAGTCTGAAACAAGCTTTAAAGGAAGCCCCAGCACTAGGATTGCCAGATCTCACAAAACCTTTTCAACTATACGTAAATGAAAGACAGAGACTGGCAATAGGGGTTCTCACCCAAAAATTGGGCTCATGGAAACGCCCGGTGGGGTACTTCTCAAAGCAGCTAGACTCTGTAAGTGCCGGATGGCCCAGTTGTCTTAGGGCTGTGGCAGCAACAGTGCTCCTAATTCGAGAAGCCAGAAAATTGACTTTGGGAAAAAGGATGGAAGTATTTGTTCCCCATATGGTCATTGCAGTTTTGGAACAAAAAGGGGGGCATTGGCTCTCGTCGAGTCGCATGTTACAATATCAGGCACTCCTCCGAGAACAGGATGACATTGAATTAAAAATAACCAATCATCTTAATCCAGCAGAATTTCTTAGGAGCAGCAGCCAGGAAGAAGGAGGCGAATTGACACATGATTGCCTAGAAATCATTGAACAGGTATATGCCAGCCGGAAGGACCTGAAAGATGAGCCTTTGGAAAATCCGGAATGGGAACTGTTTACAGATGGATCCAGCTTTGTGGGAAGCGGAATCAGGTATGCGGGATACGCAGTAGTGACTGACACAAATAATAGAAGCTCGAGCTTTAACCCCGGGAACTTCAGCCCAGAAAGCCGAGATACAAGCTCTGGTAAGAGCCCTAGAATTGAGTCAGGGGAAACGAGTAAACATTTGGACTGATTCAAAATATGCCTTTGGAGTAATACATGTACATGGAGCACTATGGAAAGAAAGAGGACTGTTGAATTTTCAAGGATCAGAAATTAAGCACATAGAACAAATATTAGCACTATTGGAAGCAGTGCATAAACCTCAGGCAGTAGCAGTGATGCATGTAAAAGGACATCAAAAGGAAGAGGGAAAAGCGTTCCAAGGAAACCAGCTGGCTGACAGAGTTGCCAAACAGGTTGCTCGAGAGGTATGGACACAATTAGCTTTATTGCCAGTGCGAATTAACCCTGCCACTTCTTTTCTTGAGCAGAAACCATGGTATACACATGAAGATGAGAAGCTTGCTCAGTTCGTTCAGGCCCAGAAGAACGAAAAAGGATGGTATGTCACAGCTGAAGGTCAGGTTGTATTGCCAACAAAAGTAATGAAAACAATTTTAGAAATCGAATATAACAAGTGCCATTGGGGAGCAGACGCATTGGTACAGTTTTTAAAACGTGAGATGATTTCCAATCAGATGTTAACAATGGCAAAACGGATTAACGCCATGTGTCCAGTCTGTATTAAAAATAACCCAGTGACACGAAGGCAAATACAACTAGGAAAGTTACAAGTGGGGCCGCAACCAGGAGACTATTGGCAAATAGATTTCTCAGAGCTACCAAAAGCACAAGGGTACCGTTATTTACTGGTGTATGTGTGTACCTTTTCAGGGTGGCCAGAAGCCTTCCCATGCAGGACTAACCAAGCAAAGGAAGTAATTAAAACTCTACTACGGGAAATCATCCCTAGATTTGGAATCCCATTAGGAATGTCCTCAGATAGAGGACCTCACTTTGTAGCTAGAGTAGTCCAAGAGGTAGCCAGAGTGTTAGGGATAGTTTGGAATCTCCATACGCCCTGGAGACCACAATCTAGTGGCCAAGTGGAACAGATGAATCAGACATTAAAAGGGCAGATTAAGAAAATTTGTCAGGAAGCGAAGATACAGTGGCCTCAGGCACTACCTCTAGCCTTGCTAAGAATCAGGATTAAACCCAGAGAAAGGATAGGAGTAAGTCCATACGAAATTTTGTATGGAAAACCATATCATGCTACAACCTACAAAGGGGACCCTCACTTAGTAGGAGATCAAGTATTGTTGAGTTACATTTTGTCTTTAAATAAAGTCCTTACAGCGCTGCGAGGAGCATTGCAGTGGAACCGGCCTCTGCCCTTGGAGAATCCTGTCCATGACATACAGCCAGGAGATCAAGTATATGTGAAAAACTGGAATACGGAACCCTTGAAAGAAGTATGGGACGGTCCTCACCAGGTGATCATGACTACCTACACGGCAGTGAAAGTCCAAGGGATCGAAAATTGGATTCACTACACTCGAATCAAGAAGGTCCCGTCAAGATGGGAAGTACAGCCTCTGTCAGCAACAAAGCTGGTGTTCAGGGCAAGGCCTTAGTTCTTTTAACATTAGTCTGTATAATGCAGGTGGGAGAAGCGTTTGTTAAAATTACAGTTCCGGAGCCAGATGTAATGGTGCCTGAGGGTGCGGGAGTAAATTTAACCTGTTTGTTTCCTGACAACCAGAGAACTGGATTAAAAGAAGTACATGCAGCTTGGAAACAAATCACCACAGACGAGGTATTTACAGAAGGAATTGTGACACTTTGGGATATGGAACAGCGAAGAGGTAACACCACATTGACAATATCTCATATGCAAGCTGATCAGGTAGGACAATTCTCATGCATTGTGCAGATTAGAGAAAGTTTTGATTATGGGAACATAAATGTAGGTATTCTAAAAGAGAATGGGAGAACATGGCAGGTGACAGAAGCTGGAAAAACACAACAAGAATTGGGACAAGAAAATTTAATAGTGGGATTAGTTAGGGATTTTGGACAAGTACAAAATACTACGTCCATCACTGCATGTTTACCTTTACCTAAAGCGGCGGGAGATCCAATACCATGGGGCATCATTCCCGTTGGGGAAATGCCTCCAGTAACTATAAATGGGACAAAAAGATGTAATAAAGAAGTACGGAATCATACTAAGATGATAGAGGAAACCTATACAGTTCAAGGGAAATGGTCAACACCGGGACAAAAGAGTGAGTGCCTAAAATTACTAAATCCAATTTTTACAAGAATTGGACGGTTCAAGAATGTAGGATGGTGTACTTATGACATAAGACAAAAAGACAAAAACCAGTCACAGAATTTTCTTATGAGATAGTATGTCAAGAAGGGAAGGAAGAATGGGAACATTGGAAAACCATTTGGGGTCCTAGTTTGTTAGAACCTTACAGTTACATAGGACCAGTACATTGGTGTGTCGAATGGTCAGGCCAGAGAGAGCAAGGACATCTAGGAGTGTTAGGAACTGAAACAGTAAGATGGGATCGAGTGACCCTCACACCTAGCTGGAATTGTAGCAAAATCATCACCTGTGATACCCCTGAATCCCAACTTGGTTTAGTGCCAGTACGGATACTATTAAAATGGGGCTGTGAATGTCAAAGGTATAATCATACAATAACAGGTGAAATAAAAGGGGCATGGAAAGATTGTCAGACGACTACCATCAGGAGTCCAGGGCATTCAGTGTGGGTAATGGGGCACGGACAGTGGACTACTCATATGCCTATTAATGGCCCGGTCACACAGATTACTTTAGGAGTCCCTACACTTTGCCCTTTTTGGAAACAGTCTAAATTAACGCAAAAAGAGATGCAGTCACGAACAAAGAGAGAAACAAATGAAGCGGCAGGAGAACTAGGATTGGGAGATGAAGATGAATGGCATGAACCCTCATCAGGAATTAAATTTGGATGGGTATTGGAGTCCTTGTTTGCACCAATTTCTACATATAGAAACCGGGAGATGCTGTACAAATTAGTAGGACAAACTGAGAGGCTAGCCGCAGTTACAAAGAAAGGATTTAGGGATCGAAACTTACAGTTGCAGGCAACGACAAGAATGACAATTCAAAATAGAATGGCATTAGATTTGCTTTTATTAAAAGAACATGGAGTCTGTGGGTACCTCCAAGGAAAGGTTGACCATTGCTGCGTACATATCCCAAATGTCACAGAAGAAGTAGAAAAAGACATAAGTCAATTAGAACAAATTGAAACAAAAGTGCATGAAGTCCAGGAGGAAGATGAACATAACTGGGTAGGAGCACTGTTTAGCTCCCTAGGAATCCAAGTCTCTGGTTGGATATCATCAATTGTACAATATGTAATAATGATTGTATTGATTATTGTAGTATGCATGATTATGTATAGATGTCTTTTAGGAATGATTGCCAGAGAAGGAACTCATACTCGACGTGTTATGAGAGCACTGACCCGGAAAGAAGTAATCCTGCCAACTCGAAAAGAAGACTCACCATCCTACTTAGAAACCATAACTTGAAGAATTGAGCATCCTTGCAGAAAATCTGAAGAATGCTCAAAAGGGGGGAGTTGATACCGAAATAATGAGAAAAAGGACTAATGTAGATATAGTAGTAGTTATGCTAAGGCTTAGAAAACTGCAGTTCTCGGACAGGCCCTGGGAACCAGCCCTGGGAATGAGCTGGGGACTGTGGAAACAATAATTAAAGATAATTAAAGAATTTAGTGGAGCATATAAGAACATCTAGAAACTTTCAGGATAAGGCTAAAGTATAATAATAAATAAAGGGTTCTGGTGATGGGAAAACATGCAAGGGGGAATTAAAGGGGGGTAGCCTATAGTTTTGAATAGACATGCAAAA
This sequence comes from Sturnus vulgaris, assembly GCF_052056855.1. Lineage (NCBI taxonomy): Eukaryota > Metazoa > Chordata > Aves > Passeriformes > Sturnidae > Sturnus > Sturnus vulgaris. Next base: position 3,125,311 of record NW_028276155.1, on the reverse strand, counting down.
TTTATAACTTTTAGGAATGATATCTACAAGATTTATGTATCTGTATTGTCTTGAAGAATGTGTACCTCTGCACGTGGACTACTTTGTAAAAAGGTATAAAAAACTTGACGAAAAAGGGAACTGTGGGATCCTGACTTTGGACGCGAGTCCACAGGTTCCCCAGGCCCTGAATAAAGCACCGCATAAACTGACACTCTGTTAGTTTGTGTTCTGTTTGGGGCATCGGGCAGCAGCAGGACTGGCAATCTCAACTCTGTCACCGCCCAAATCTTTTAGAAGATGCCCTTCCTTCTCAGCCTGTGAATGAGCTGCACATTCCCTTTGAAACTGTCAGAGGCTTCTTAAAGACACAAAGTCCCACTTACGGCTTTTTGCTTGGTTTGGAAGTGCAGAAGGGCAATTCTCCATCCATCAGCTCCAGACTGCACTGCCTTAGGAACACGGCCCCCTCGCCAGGTTTTGCCCACTCGTGGCAATTCTAGAGGAGGAAGAAAGTGCAATTGCACAATTCTAACCAAAAAGGAATGACAAGTGGGACAGACTAAACATCTTGTCTAGATCCAGGCGTTCAGCTGGGACTGTGGAGAGTTTGGGTTCTTGCCAACTGGACGTGTGTCCCTAACTGCAATGTCTTGGCCTGCAGGAGAGTCTCCCTCACCTGCAGAAGCAGAAAGCTCAGGTGCTGTGCTCAGAACGGGCTCGTCTGATGCAAAGCTGTCAGAGCCATGTGAGGGCAGAGCGGGCCCAGCCGTGCCCAGGGCTGAGCCCAGCAGAGCCCTGGCAGAGCCCAGAGCAGCCTCAGCATCTGCAGAGCCCGGCTGCAAGGAGAGAAACCAGAAACCGCCCGTCAGCTGAAGGCTCCTGTCCCCCTTGTCCCAGCTCCCGCCGTGCCCAGGCCGTGCTGGCCGTGCCCAGAGCTGGGCACAAACCTCCCAATCACTGCTGCCTCTGGGAGCAGAGCAGGAGGGCAGGACTGTGCCCAGCCTGCAGCCAGCCATGGCACATCCAGCCCCTCAGCAGCTGCCCAGAGCCAAAAAGCAGCTTGGCAGCCAACTGAAGAATTCATGGCATCTGCCCCAGCAATTGGGGAAACCTTTGGTGCCCAGCCAGGCTATGCTGTGCCCAGATCTGGGAGCATCCCCCTGGCTGTGGACTCACCCACAAATTGGGTGTGGAGTGTGTCTGTGAAGAAGGTGCCAGAATCCAGTCCATCATCTTCAGCTGGCCAGGCTGAGGAAGAGATTGTCATCATTGAGGTTGTCCTTAGTGTCCCCAGCAGCTGCCCCACCTGGAACAGCTTCTCCAGGGGCTCCTTCTCCTTCCCTGGGGGCCAGACCAGGCTGTCAGTGTTCTGCCCAGGGCCCCAGCCATGAGTGAACCAGACAAGGAAACCCAGGGCGGATGGTGGCCACCAGTGCTTGCCACACCAGGTCTCCAGCTCAGCTCCAGCCCAAGAGCTGCATGCTCCCTTCTGATGATCCCTGCTCAGAGCTACAGGCACTCTGGTTTGCTTTGCCACTGATTGCCAAGAGATGTGTGCAGCTGTTACCTGCCAGGCTCCTGGATCCAGCTGTGCCTGTGGATCTCTCCCATCTTCTAGGGCAGACGAACACCCTGAATCCAAGGATCGTGGAAAAGGTCTTCTAAGGATGGCCTGTCCAACGGTTGCATGGACAAACACCTCTTAATAACATCTTGGCACTCTGAAGAGAGAAACCAGAAATCACCAGTACGTTGCAGAAGTTGCCTCCCCCCCTCCCCCCTTTCCCGTGCCCAGGCCATGCTGGGTGTACCCAGGGTTGTGCCTAAACTTCCCCATGGATTTACTGTTTAGAGGAGAGCAGGAGAGCAGGACTTGTGCCACCTCCTCAGCAGCTGCCAGAGCAGGATGCTCACGACCCCGCTGCTGTCTCCCAGCACTGCTATTCCCCCCTGCCCAGAGATGAGGATCCACCTTGAGAGAGCCGTTGTGGGAACAAGATCCGTCCCCAGATGATCTCCTGGCCCCTCCTGAACGGGTGCTTCCCCACGACCAGGTGGTACAGCAGGAGGCCCAGGGACCAGATCGTTGCTGCCTCGCCATGGTAGTGCTGGTGGTGGATCCACTCTGGTGGGCTGTAGGACAGGGTTCCTATGGAATACAGATGGAGTTCAGAAGGAGGATGCTGCTGCTCCCAGAGCCTCGCCCCAGCATCCCTGGGCATTCAGGGGCTGCCCCAGTGGCACACGGGGTGACTCGCTGCCCTCTCACCAGCACTTGGGACTTGCGTACAGACTCGGGGCTGGAAAAGAAGCCACCGGTGCTGGAAGAGGGCAGCCGAAGCCTTGAGAAGGCCCAACCATGGCACGGAAAAGAAAAACCCACCCAGGGGTGGAGAAAACCCACTCTCCTCCCCGCCTGCACGGCCCTCAGAAAATGTTAGTAAGCCAAGGCAAACAAGGGGAGAGGTGCAGTTCGAGCCCTTCCTCGCCTGCACACCAAACCAGCCAGGGCACGGAGTCAGACCCCCCCCCTGTTACCCCCATGGGGTTTTTGTCGGCCTGGCTGCCCCAGCTCCAACCCCAGCCCAGGGCAGAGCGGGTGATGAAGGCTGTCAGCAGGGCTGGGAGCTGGCTCCCCTCACACCCCCACCCAAATCAACTTGGCTCAAGCATTAATCCCATCCCGGCTCCAATAGGCAGAAGCCTCAGTGCTGCAGCCCGGCTGGGCCATAAGATGCCCAGGAGCAGCCCCTGGGAGGGCTCACCTGCAAACTGGGTGTAGGCTGTGTCCTGGAGGAAGGCGCCACAGCCAAAGTCGATCAGTTTCAGCTGTCCGGTGGCCAGGTCGAGCACGATGTTCTCGGGCTTGATGTCCCTGTGCAGGACCCCGCAGCTGCTGCAGTGCCGCACGGCCTCCAGCACCTGGCGGAACAGCCCCCGCGCCTCCTCCTCCGGCAGGAACCTCCGCTCCGCCAGCAAACCCGACAGGTCCTGGCACCGCTCCGGACGCTCCAGCACCAACAAGAAGCTGTTGGGCAGCTCAACCCACTCCAGGAGCTGAATGACAGCAGCACACCCAGAGGACACCTTGTCCAGCAGCACGATCTCCAGGGGCGCACGGGCGCCGTGGGGCTGCGCGAGGACCACGATGCCGTCAGTGGGGCTGAGGCCGTGCCAGGGCTCTGGGACCCCTCAGCCAGCCCGGGACGCTCTGTATCCCCCGCTCGCTCTCCCTGCAGGGCTCCCGGCGGCTCCCACCCTGCCGGGCCCCAGCTCCTCGCCGCCCGGCACGCCCCGGCTTCGGCCGCTGGCCCCGCTCACTCACCAGCTCGCCCCAGTGCCGGATGCGATCCCGTGGCACGCATTTGATTGCCACCTGCGAGCAAGGGGTAGAAGCGGGCTGAGCTTACCGCCCGCTCCGCCGCGCCCCGGCCTCCTCCTCTTCCTCCTCTGCCTCTCTTCCTCTTCCCCCACCCTCCTCCTCCTCGTCCTCTGCCCGCCGCCGGCCCCGCCACTCACCGGGGCGCCGTCCGCGAGGCGCGTCCCCGAGTAGACGCTGCCGAAGCCGCCGCTGCCCAGCAGCGAACCCAGCCGGTACCGCTCCTGCAAGGCCTCCTGCGCCTTCCCTGCGGGCGACACGCGGCCGTCAGCGCTCGGCCCGGGGCCAGACACGGCCCCCGAGCGCCCCCCGACCGTCCCGGGCCGGGCATCCCCACCCGCCCCGGGCCCCGGCGGCTCAGGGCCGGCGGCCGCGCTGCCGAGCGGCGGAGCTCGGGCCGGGGAAGCCGCAGCGGAGGCGGCGGGAGCGGCCGCGCCGCGTGTGTCCTCCGCCGGCCCCGGGAGGAGCCGGCACCGCCGCCGAAGCCGCGACTGGACTCCGCGTCGGGGCCGGCACCGGGCTCGGGACAGGCGGAGCCAAAGAGCGGCGATGCCGCCCCCGGCCCAGGCACTGATGCCCGCCCAGCAGCGCCAGCGCCAATACCGCCAGAGCCGGGCGGAGGCGAGGCCGCGGCGGGACGGCCGGGGGCGGGGACGGGGCAGCCCCGCCCGGGGCCGGGAGTGGGGTGGGGACATGGCCCGGCCTGGCGCGGGGAGAGGAGGGGCCGGGACAGGGACACCGAGAGGGGAGGGGGAGACCGGGAAAGGGGTACTGGGAGAGGCTGCGGGACACCGCGACAGAGTGTGGGACAGCGGGAGAGTGAGACGAGGAACAAGAGAAGGGACGTCGAGGGTCTGCGGGATCGCTTCTTCTCTGCTGCTGCTGCCGAAGCGCCGCGAGCGTTTGTCCGCGAGTCCGTTCCCCGTGTGTCCGTTCCCCGCGTGTCCGTTCCCGGTGTGTCCGTTCCCGGTGTGTCCGTTCCCTGTGTGTCCGTTCCCGGTGTGTCCGTTCCGCCCCGTGCACCCCGGGGCAGCACGGGCCGCTCCGCACCGGGGCCGAACTGGAGTCACGGAGCATCTCTTCCTCCTGCACCCACTCAAAACCACCGTCTTGTTTAGCTGCTTCTTCATTAGATTGGAACTGTGATAAATGTGATTCGTGACAATTAAATTGTAACTATATTAGCAAAATTGTATTTAGATCAATAGAAAACAATTGCTACAGAGTGAGGGGGGAGATGGGTGAGACAGGGCAAAGGACATCTTCCAGATGTTGGGAGTCGAAGAAAGATGTTGGAAGGGAATAGTAGAAGGACGTAGGTCTGACAAGCAGCATCTAGAAATACAAAGTTTCGACCTTGAAATGGGACAAAATGGGATGATTCCAGGCATGGGACTCAAAGTCTTGCTGTGGAAAACATCTGCTCAGTCACATAGTGGCCATGCGCTCCCCGCAGGTTACACAGCAGACACTGAGGAAGACGATGAGCCTTCATCGGAAATAAGATCCTCAAAAGGATGAGAGACGCCCTAACCCATTAGTAGAGCATGCGCCATACAACACAGTGACATAGATTTTAGGAATAGAAACTAGGAGGAGTTTTCTATAAACTTCTGTAGCATACAGTATATAAGTGGGATTGTCAGCCTGGATGCTTTGGTACGTGAGGAAGGGCGAGTCCCTCCTCGTACCCCTGGTAGGGGGAGGGTCCCCTCCCCGGTCAGTTATGCTTATGCTTTATACAAACCTCAATTATACTAAATTGCTTACTCTCAAATTTTACTTTTCCTGAAATATATGTATTCAATATTCATTTTAATACTTTGATTGTATTAATTTCCAATACTTTGATATTTTTGTAGTCCTCTCTAATACTTTAATTGTATCCATTTTTAATTGTTATTATTAAAAATTTGCTGCTACATTTAATCTCGTTGCTTGATAAATTGGAAAAATAGAATATCATTCACAACAGAACTTTTATTTCCTGCAGGCTTGCAACTTGTCCCCTGTGCTCGCATGCCCCGGGCCCTATCCCGCCCGCTCGCCCCGCGCTGCAGTCTGTTCCTCACAAGCAAGCAAAGCGCTGTCCGCACTTTCCTCTGGAGCAGAGCAAAGTGCCGAAGGAGGAGCCTGCCAGGGCCAGGCACAGCCAGCCCCGTGGGAGGGCAGAGCAGCACATGAGGAGTGAGAAATGCAGCCCCTGCAGGGCAGCGCTGCTCTCCGGCCGCTCCGGGTGGGCAGCGGCAGCAGAGGGGCCACGCCCGGCGCGGTGCCCTCATCCCCAGGGCTGTTCCTATTTTCTTGTTCAGTTCCGGGTGAAAATCGCAGACTGCCGACAGGAGAATTAAAATAAAAGAATGAAACTGCTATTTCTGCCGAGTTTGGATCCCAGTCCTATACAGCAGCTCAGCTGCCTGCCTCCTCCCTGCCAATCCAGCCCTTTCAGCCTGGAGCAAAGGCCCTCTCTGCAAAGAAACTGCTGGCTGCTTTATTTGTCCTGCTGTTCATCGACACAGCTAGAAAAGCAAACTAGTTTGGATCCTCAGTCTGTCAAAACATGTGAACTTTGCCATGTTAAGCCAAGAGACAGAGTCTTGACCCCTGCACGATGTCCTAGGAATCACCTTTGTTGCTGCTGTGTATTGTCACTGCTGAGGGTGAAATACTGTGAGAGCACGTGCCCTGTCTATAGAACCCATAGCCAACCTAAGTTCTGTGCTTTAAAATCTTGCATTTGCAGGTTCCTGATGTCTCCAGCATTGCTTTCAAAGCAAAACAGGGAGAAGGCAAACTGTGTGTAGCTAATGATACTGCAGAGTGCATCAAACTTGCTAAGTCCTAGGTCTTCGAGGTAACATCAGTTGATGTAGAACCAGTGCAACACAGAAAAGGGGAGCGTATAAGGAAAGGAATTAATAGTATATGTGAACATCTTGGGTTGTTTCCTTCCATTGTCATTTCACTTCTGGAAAGCTGCTCCGCTTTTCCAAGCATTTTCTCTACATTGGTGTTTGCTCTTTTCACAAACTTTTCCTGGAGGACGAGCTCCTGTCACAAGACGTGCCACCAACTGCAGAGTCTCTTAGCTTTCCACACTGTGCGTGCTGCACTGTCCTTCAGCAAAGCAGGACAAAGGTTTTGAGAACTTGAAAACTTGTCCTTTCTTTTGCTGGTGGGCTGGGGAGTTGTGCCGTGGGTAAGGTTTTCACTGTTACTGTTCTGATCTAAGAAAACAGGAGGTGGTACCAGGACTTGCTAGGGAATACAAGCCTGGCTGAATTCAGAGAAAGAATCTCCAGGGCCTGCAGGCAGAAGTGGAGAGTTGTGTGATAATCATTCCAACCTCTCAGTGGACGTCTTGAAAATTATCTGGAATGTGAAAATGGTCTGACAGAGGGAGTTTGTTTCTGAGTTCGGGGTAGACGATTCCACATCCGGTGCATTGGTGCATAAATCAAGAGTACAATCTGCTCATGATAAGCACCAGAACAAGCTGGACCTCTCAAAGTAGCCAACTAAAAGAATCTGAACAGGGGAAATGTAGGGAATGGCTTGGTTAACCTTGCCTATGTTATAGATAATAAAAAGATTTAGCCAAATTGAGTATAATCAGAAATAAGTGATAATTTATTTCATGGCCGGGATACAGTCCACAACACCCAAAATCGCAAAGAGCAACGCTGAGCCCGGGTAAACACACTGTGATCCAAACTCTACTGCTCCGGATTGCCCAATGTTCACAAAACCACTTTTCAGTCCAGTTTATATACAGTTTTTCATAGCCTGGAGCAGAGGTCTTTGTCTCCTTTCCTTGCTTTGCATATTCATGTATTTTATTCATGTAGTTTCCTTTCTCTGCATGGGGCTGGACAAAACCATATTCTGGGAGACCATGAATTCTGATGAAGGCAGGCCTTGGTTTAGGGAAGCTGGTATTGAGATGTATTTTTCCCGATTAATCCTGGGTGCTTGGCGCTCAGTGTCTGGGTGTTCTCTGGACTGTTTTTGAAGAGAGCCATCTCCTTGTGGCCACGTCCATTCACTTGTTAATTTGGGCTGTCCTGCTTTTGTTGGCTGTTACAATGTTGTGGTGAAGCAATCTGTGGGTTTTTTTTTTCCATTTGTGGTTTTCTTTTTGGTTTCTGAGTTTATTTTATTCATACAAACACTGTTTATTAATTTACAACTTTACACGAATTACATCAGATATTACACCTGGAAGAAGGGTAATTTTTTCTAATAATTACTAATCCATTCCCTTGGCTTTTGGCTTTCTTAGCAAGGCCATTTCCATCCCAGGAGCCATCACAATGTCACAAGGGCCCCTTGGTTCCATGAGGTTCATTGGTGTCACCATGGTCTCCTTGGTTCCAGGAGCCATCACAATGTCACAACAGACCCTTGGTTCCATGAGGTTCCTGCAGCAGGACTTCCCTATGGCCCAGCAGAGCTCATCTGTTCTGTCCATCAGCTGGGCCATCACTCAGGGCATCTTCCCCCTCTCAGGAATTGCTGAGATAACCCAGGCCGGACATCTGTCCTGTCCTGAGTTCTCTCTGGTGCCAGGGAGGTGGAATTCCCAGCTGGCCATGAACATCTGGCCTTGAGAGCAGCCTGAAGGGAGATAAGCCTTCAATTTCTGAGTGACACACACTTCACTTTACAAACTATAAAAGCCACACAAAACTTTCACCAAGCAGAAATCTTCTGCACAGTCCCTGCAAATGGGTAGGGTTCCTCCCCCAAGTCTGGATGCATCTTGGTGGTTCCTTTTGTGGAAGCTGAGTGAAAGGGCTCCATGTGTACTCCCTCATCAGTTTGGTGGTAAGTTCCATTGACTCTTGATCTCTGCTATTTCTTCACTAGCTGTAATGTAGGGAATTTTATTGTGCACTGGGTTTGTATCTACCTCTACTTCCTCTGTTTATCCTGTGCAGTAAGTAGTCCGTTCAAAGTCTGTTAATCTTGAGTCCATTCAGTAAATAATTCATTTTATAATAGACCTAATTTGCCATTCTTAAGAACTTGAGAACAAGAGCAATTTGGGGTGCAGGTCACCTGAAAAAAAGCTACTGCAAAAAACCTGAGCATAAAGCAGGACTTGTCTAAGCTTTCACTCCATTTGTAACATATTTCAATTAAAATAAAAAGAGAAAAGCACTTTTTTGCCCATTTATTATTTTCCTGTTTATACACTGTTATCAGCAATCTCCAGTTGATATTGATCCCCAGCACCTCCTAATGCAGTCTGAATAGAGATGAAAATCAAGACCCTTATGGCTGACAATCAATCACACACTGTCCCTACCCCCACCCCACCATTTCCCCCATCCAAACCCTGGCACTCAGAGCAGCCTTGTGCAAATCTGAGCTCCCTCCCCTCCAGGCTGTGCCTGCAGCTTTCAGCTCCTTGGCACCAACTCCCACCTGCTTTCCTTGGAGAAGGAGCTGCCCCAGACACAGAGGGATGTTCATTTCTTGTCAGCAAACAAAACCAAAGGCAGGCACAGCTCCATAAAAAAACAGAATTCCAGCCCAAGGAGTGCTGGGCAATGGAGCCACATCCAGGGGTGTCCCCAGGGCTCAGGATTGGGGCCAGGGCAGTGAAATCTCTTTATTGTTGATCTGGACGAGGGCATGGAGGGCACCCTGAGACAGTGTCCAGGTGAGGCCAAGCTGTGTGGGAGTGTGGCTGTGCTGCAGGGCAGGAAGCTCTGCAGAGGGATCTGGACAGGCTGGAGCCATGGGCCCAGGACAATTGGATGAGGTTCACCAAGGCCAAGGGCTGGCTCCTGCCCTGGGCTCACAACCACCCCAAATCCCTGCCTGTGCCCTGCCCCTGATCCCCACAGCCTGTCCTGTTTCCTTCATCCCTGCATTGCCAGGGACTTTCTGGGACAAGGCAGCTCTGCTGTGGGGATGGAGGGAGGTGCAAGTGCCAGCACTGCAGTGGGAACCACAACTCATCAGGTTTGTGCCCTTTGGGGGTCAGCAACTGGTGAGACTCAGAGGCACAGAAGGTTTCTCTTCTTGGCCAACATAAAACAAAGTACCCATGATAAAATTCAATAAACTTCAAAATTCTTTCCTCAGCTCTGTGCAATGTCAAAGCAGTATCTGATGTATCCACCATGAACAAGGTATTTCCATACAGGAACAGTTTTAGACACAGACATTAGAGAGGGTGATTCTGTGATAGATGTAGACACAATTAAGATGTTGACTAATGTGGAATGACCAGAGAACAAGAGGAGGAGGAAATCTGGGAGCAATGGCAAAGCCATAGGAGCTGGTCTAGTGAAGAGATGTCCTTAGACATGGCCATTTAAACAGGAGAGGTGGAAAGACCCAAATGAAGGGGGACATGAAATAATAGACAGTGTAGTGGTAACACAGGTACAGGGGAAGATCAGTATTTCCTGTCCTGCCATCTGTACACACCCAGGAAATCTCTCTTCTCTTCTGGTGGAACATATTTTACATTTTGCAAAGTACTCAAATGCCCCAGCTAATGAGATGTGCTCGTGCACCTTCCAAGCTGCAGGTCCCCTACAGCCCCAGAGGGGTCCTGTCCCATAAACATCTGCTCCAGCCCATTCCAAAATCGGGAGCAGCATCGTCCCAGGAGCGTCAGGGAGCTGAGGTTGGAAGGGACCTCAGAGAGTCTGCAGCCAAACCTGTCAGAAACTGGGTCAGACCAAGGGGTTCAAGGCTTGATTTGGTGTGGATTGGAAAATCCCAAAGGCCAGGGATGGGGAAGCATCTCAGAACCTGTCTGAGCCCATGGGAACAAAGGTTTTCCACATGTCCTGTCTGATCTGCCCTCATTCCCCTTCCACCCATTGTCTTTTGTCCCCCCCAGCCCCCCCAGTGCAGAGCCTGGCTCTGTGTTCTCCATCAGCTCCTGGCTGGCACTGCCAGGCTGGCATGAGGAGCCCCTCAGCCTTCCCTGCTCCGGGCTGGACAAGCCCAGCTCCCTCAGCCTCTCCTCACAGCCAAAGGGCTCCAGCCCCACCTTGGAGGCCCTTCCCTCACTCTGCTCCAGCTGCCAGACATCTTTCCTGCCCTGGGCAACCCAAACCAGGCCCCAGTGACCTGGATAATCCACGGCCTTGATGTCCTGGTCACACAGCCCTGGCCCCTTGTCCCCGTGTCAGGCTCTGGGGTTGATTTGTGGAACATCCTTGGGGGAGGCTGTGGCTCCAGGTGGAGCAGGGGGATCCCGGGGGACAGGGGACCCTGCTGGGCACGAACAGCATTGGACTTGTCTGGGGAAACTGTGAGGGGGGGCTGGGGCAGAGTGACCAACCCAGTGACCTCACACAGCCCTGCTGGGATGTCACACAGCCCCTCCTGTGATGTCACAGCCTGCTCTGTGATGTCACACCTCTGTCCTGTGATGTCACAGTCATCTCTGTGATGTCACAGGGACAGCCTGTGACACTCAATGACCTCGCATACCTCACTCTGTGATGTCATAGCCCACTCGGTGATGTCATAGCCCACTCTGTGACCTCATGTTACCAGATGATTAATTGCCCATCCCAGCTGAGCTAACACAATTCCTGTTCTCCAAAACCACTGGCCTCTGCAAACTGCACAATGCTCATTGTGTGAGAAAGAGAACGGGAAGTTCCCCAGCCTCAGTGTCCTGCCAGCTCAGCCAGGCTGAACTGGAACATTGGGGTCCACGACCACCAGGGACCACCAGAGAGACCCCCAGGACAGAAGAACCCATGGGTAAAGGGGAGGGGAAATATGTTCATGATTTTGGGGAAATGATTATCATATGTGTGTTTAGTCCAGGACAGTCAATGAATAAGTTTGCAAAGTACAGAATATAAACAGAAACTTTCCTGTACTCGGCTTTGGGAGGAGCTGTCCCCTGTGTATCCAGCCAAATAAAGAATGCTGCTTTTTAATGCTATATTGGTGTTTGGGAGTTTTTTATTTTACTGAATTTTTGGTAACACTCCCACTGCCCAGGAAAGCTCTGTCTCCAGCTGTTCACAAACAGAGAAGGGTTGGTAGGAGATGTGGTGCTCAGAGGCTGTTTGGGGTACTGTGACCATGAAATTATTGAGTTCTTAAATATTCTGTGAAAGAAGGAGGGGCATCAACACAATTTCTACACTGCCCTTACAGAGAGCAGAATTCAGCCTATTCAGGATACAGATTTGGGAATAACTGACTTTTTCAAGGGAAACAGTCCTTAAAAACAAAGCATTCCAAGAAGGATGGAGACAGTTCAAGAAAGAAATCATGAATGAGAAGGAGGAGCATGTCCCAGTGTGCCAGAAGTGAGCTAGAGAGGAAAATGACTGGCCTGGCTGGGTATGGAGCTTTTTCCAGGCACTCAGGGAGAAAAGAGAGTGCATCACCTTTGGACAGAGGTGCAGGCAACTCAGGAAGTGTTTAAGGATGTTGTTAGGTCATGCAGAAAGAAAATGAGAGAAGTGAAAACTCAGTTTGGACTTAACCTGGACACTTTTGTGAAAAATAATAGAAAATATTTCTATAAATAAGTTATTAGCAAACCATGGGACAAGGAGAATCTCAGCTCTTTATTGGATGCTGTGGGGAATAGAGAAACTGAAGATGAGAAAAAGGCTGAGCTACTTAACCCATTCTTTGCCTCAGTTTCGAACAATAAGCCAGGATGTCCTGAGGACAAGTGTTCTCCTGAGCTGGTAGATGGGGACAGGGAGCAGAACAGACCCCTGTAATCCAGGAGGAAGCAGCTGGGGACCTGCTGAGCCACTCAGATGATCACAGGTGGCTCTGGCACCAGATGGGATCCATCCCAGGGAGATGAGGGAGCTGCTGGATGAGCTCCCCAAGCTGCTCTCCATCATTTCTCATCAGTGCTGGCTCAGCAGGGAGGTGCCAGAGGACTGGAGGTGCCAATGTGAGCCCATCCCCAAGAAGGGCTGGAAGGAGGATGTGGGGAAGTGCAGGCCTGTCAGCCTGACCTGGGTGTCTGGTGAGGTGATGGAACAGATCACCTTGAGTGCCATCACAGGGCACCTACAGGATGGCTGAGGGATCAGAGCCAGCCAGCGTGGATTTCAATATCTGCACTGATGATCTGGATGAGGGCATTGAGTGCAGCATCAGCAAATGTGCAGATGGCACCAAGGTGGGTGTGAGTGTGGATGTGCTGGAGGGTAGGAGGGCTCTGCAGAGGGACTCAGACACCACTGTGACACTGACACTGCGGGGTGTCATGGCACCAAGAAACTATTGTGACACCCAGGGGCTCCATGGAACCAAAGGGACATTGTGACACTGGGAGGCCTCATGAAATTGTGACACCCTAGGGCTGTATGGAACTTTGCTGACAATAAGTTGGGTGTGAGTGTGGATGTGCTGGAGGGTTGGAGGGCTCTGCAGAGGGACCTGGACAGGCTGGATCCAGGGCCCAAATCCAACAAGGTGAGGTTTAACAAGACCAAGTGCCAGGTCCTGCACTTGGGCCACAACAACCCCTGCAGTGCTCCAGGCTGGGGACAGAGTGGCTGGACAGCAGCCAGGCAGAAAGGGACCTGGGGGCACTGATGGGCAGCAGGCTGGACATGAGCCAGCAGTGTGCCCAGGTGGCCAAGAAGGCCAATGGCACCTGGCCTGGGTCAGGAATGGTGTGGCCAGCAGGAGCAGGGCAGTGATTCTTCCCCTGTGCTCAGCACTGGTTGGGCAGCACCTCGAGTGCTGTGTCCAGTTCTGAGCCCCAATTTAGGAAGGACATGGAAGGGCTGGAGCGTGTCCAGAGCAGGGCAAGAAGGCTGGTGAGGGGTGTGGAACACAAGTGCTGTGAGCAGTGGCTGAGGGAGCTGGGGATGTTTATCCTGGAGGAGGCTGAGGGGAGACCTCATGACTCTCTACAACTCCCTGACAGGAGGGTGCAGCCAGGTGGGGATCTGGCTCTTCTCCCAGGAAACAGTGAAAGGACAAGAGGACACAGCCTTAAGCAGTGCCAAGGGAGGTTTAGGCTGGACATTAGGAAATATTCTTCACAAAAAGGGTGATTGAGCATTGGAATGGGCTGCCCAGGGATGTGGGTGAGTCACCATCCTTAGAAGCTGTTCAGGAAAGACTGGATGTGGCACTGAGTGCCATGGTCTGGGTGACAAGGTGGTGTTGGGTCACAGGTAGGACCTGCTGCTCTAAAGGTCTTTTCCAGCCTGGGTGATTCTGTGATTCTGTGATGATTGTGACACTGCAGAGCCCTGGGGAAGCAAGGGGCTATTGTGACACTGTGGGGCTAAATGGAACCAAGGTCCATCAATGACTCTGGGTCATTGTGGAACCATGGAGGCCACAGTGACACAGAGGACTTTGTTGAACCAAGGGGCCATTGTTACACTGTAGGGACTTGTGGAACTAAGGGAACAATTTTGACACCTGGGTGCTCCCTGGAACTAAGGGCCCACTGTGATACTGCAGGGCCTCATGTACTTAGGCATCATTGTGACACTGACACTGCAGGGTGTCATAGCACCAGGAATCCATTGTGACACTGCAGGATCATGTGTCACCAGGGCTCCATTGTGGCACTGTGCAAACGCAGAGTCCATTGTGACACAGTGGAACCTTGGGTAACAATGGGGCCATGGTGACACTGCAGGGCCCCATGGAACCAAGGGGTCAGTGTTACTCTTTGGGGCCTCATGGAACCACAGAGACCACTGTGACCCTGCTGGACCTCGTATAACCAAGAGGCCATTGTGACACTGCAGAGACTCATGGAATGGAGGAAAGAATTTTGACACCGTGGTGCCCCAGGGGTGCAAGAGGACACTGAGACACTGTGTAACAAAGTTACCATTGCTGCACTGCGAGACCTCATGGAACTAATGGGCATTGTGACACTGCAGGGCTCAGGAGCAAGGATCCATTGTGACACTACAGAGCATCATGGAATCGTGGAGACCATTGTGACACTCTGTGGCCTCATGGAACCCTGGTGACACCAAGCTGGGTGTGAGTGTGGATCTGCTGGAAGGTAGGAGGGCTCTGCACAGGGACTTAGACAGGCTGGATCCAGGGCCCAAATCCAACAAGGTGAGGTTTAACAAGACCAAGTGCCAGGTCCTGCACTTGGGCCACAACAACCCCTGCAGTGCTCCAGGCTGGGGACAGAGTGGCTGGACAGCAGCCAGGCAGAAAGGGACCTGGGGGCACTGATGGACAGCAGGCTGGACATGAGCCAGCAGTGTGCCCAGGTGGCCAAGAAGGCCAATGGCTCCTGGCCTGGATCAGGAATGGTGTGGCCTTCAGGAGCAGGGCAGTGATTCTTCCCCTGTGCTCAGCACTGGTTGGGGAGCACCTCGAGTTCTGGGTCCCCAATTTAGGAAGGACATGGAAGGGCTGGAGCGTGTCCAGAGAAGGGCAAAGAAGGGTGGTGAGGGGTCTGGAACACAAGTGCTGTGAGGAGTGGCTGAGGGAGCTGGGGTTGTTTATCCTGGAGAAGAGGAGAGTCAGGAAGACAAGGTGATGTCAGGGCACAGATTGGACTTGATGATCTCCAGGGTCTTTTCCAGCCTTGCTGATTCTGTGATTCTCTGAAAACACCCCTGGGGCAGTTGCAGGATGAGCCCTGGGCCTCCTCTTCACAAGGTCCAGCAGCCCAGGTCCCTCAGCTTCTCCACACAGCCCCAAAGCCCATCCTGTCAGTCCTGCAGAGCCTCTCCAGCCCCTCCTCATTGCCCACAACAGGGAGCCCCACACCCAGACACAGCAGCCCAGATGTGCCCCCCTGGCCTTTGGTGCCTCTGGCAAGGGAGCAGCACGAGGCACTGCAGGACCCTGCAGACAATTCCTGAAGCACTTGGAGGATGATCCTGCTCCCCAGGGGATGTTACCAGGGTGCCAACTCAGGAACCGAAATAAGGAGTGAGGCCAGAGAAGAAATTGCGAACAGGGATGGGCTGTTTGCAGGGGAGGTGATAGGGTGAACAAGAGGAAGAATTCTGCACAAAGAAAGAGTAAAGAAAGCAAAGGTGAAGCCAAGGAAATGCTCAGGGCAGTTTGGAGGAGGCTGCCAGGCTCCCCTGGCTCTGAGCAACAACATTTGCAGTGGGACAGGAAACTCACAGCTGATGGGAACAAATTCCTGGCTGACTTCAGAGGCCACAACAAAGCTGAGTGGTTTCCCTGCCGTCCCCCAGCCCTTGCTGGCCCCAGGGGCTGATGGCATTTGTGCTCACTCAGCTCCATGTCCCCACAGCAGCACCATGGGGGTGCTGAGCCTGCTGTGTGCAATGCAAACAGGGGCTCCTGAGCCAGTGCTGCCGTGTGTGTGCCTGCAAGGATG
The DNA here is from genome assembly GCF_052056855.1 of Sturnus vulgaris. NCBI lineage: Eukaryota > Metazoa > Chordata > Aves > Passeriformes > Sturnidae > Sturnus > Sturnus vulgaris. The sequence continues at coordinate 3,109,634 of NW_028276155.1, read as the reverse complement.
CGGCTCCTGTGTGAGCTGGGGGAGAGGCCAGGGCTGCAGAGGGGGGATGTTGTTGGCAGGTGCATGAGGACGCTCTGGGACGCTGCCCTGGGGTGTCCAGCACAGTGGGGATGGATCAGCCCCTGCTCTGCTGCTCCTTGCCAGGGTGTCCCCCTTGCAGGGACCTTGCAGAGCACCAGCCATGCTGTTTGCCCCCAGCCTGCCCACGGCCAGCCTGGGGCTGCTCCCGGGGCTTTTCTGTGCTCAGCATTGTCCTGGCCAAGTGTTGTGGAGAGAGCGTGGCCAAGGAGCCTGGAGCCCCCAGGCCCTGCCCTGAGGCATCAGCGCTGCCCCAGCAGTGCCCATGGCCTGTCCCTGCTGCAGCCCCAGCACTGCCACCCCCAGGGCTGTGCCCGGCCCCGAGAGCACTCAGGCCCTGCAGCAACACGAGGGCCAGGAGGGCAGCGGGGCAGTGGCACGGGAGCAGCACTGGCCACACCAAGTGCTGCTGCTGCTGGGCACAGCTGCTGTGCCAGCACTGATCTGCCCCAGCTCTGCACACAGACATTGCTGCTGCAGCTCCAGAGAAGGGAACAGAAGGGGCATCTCTGGAGAAATCTTTGCTGGGAGAATCTTTATTTTATTTTGTTTAAAGTTACCAAGAGTGCAGCCCCTCATTGACACAGTCTCTGGGTCACAGAAAAGATGGAGAAAATCAAAAGGAAATACAGCACAAATAATGACATTTCTTTGTCTACAATATTGAAAAGCTAAAACAAAGGAAAGTAAAGAACAAACCAACAAGCAAACCAACAAGAAGAATCAAAGGAGACTTTTATTACAAGTGATTTTCAGAAATTGGCCAGCAGTTTACTGTTTCTGAAACCATCTAGTGTTCAGTCTCCACACTGCAGCCTTGAGCTCCTGATTCCTTAGGCTGTAAATGAGAGGGTTCAGGGTTGGAGGCACCACTGAGTACAGAACTGACAGGGCCAGATCGAGAGATGGGGATGAGATGGAGGGGGGCTTCAGGTAGGCAAACACTGCAGTGCTTAGGAACAGGGAGACCACAGCCAGGTGAGGGAGGCAGGTGGAAAAGGCTTTGTGCCGTCCCTGCTCAGAGGGGATCCTCAGCACAGCCCTGAAGATCTGCACATAGGAGAAAACAATGAACACAAAACAGCCAAATACCAAACAGACACTAACAGCAATGAGCCCAATTTCCCTGAGATAAGATTTGGAGCAGGAGAGCTTGAGGATGGGTGGGATTTCACAGAAGAACTGGCTTAGGGCATTTCCATGGCACAGGGGCAGGGAAAATGTATTGGCTATGTGCAGCAGAGCATTGAGAAAGGCACTGGCCCAGGCAGCTGCTGCCATGTGGGCACAAGCTCTGCTGCCCAGGAGGGTCCCGTAGTGCAGGGGTTTGCAGATGGACACGTAGCGGTCGTAGCACATGATGGTCAGGAGGGAAAACTCTGCAGCAATGAAGAACACAAAGAAAAAGAGCTGAGCAGCACATCCTTCATAGGAGATGTTGCTGGTGTCCCAGAGGGAATTGTGCATGGCTTTGGGGACAGTGGTGCAGATGGAGCCCAGGTCAGTGAGGGCCAGGTTGAGCAGGAAGAAGAACATGGGGGTGTGCAGGTGGTGGCCGCAGGCTACGGCGCTGATGATGAGGCCGTTGGCCAGGAGGGCAGCCAGGGAGATGGCCAGGAAGAGGCAGAAGTGCAGGAGCTGCAGCTGCCGCGTGTCTGCCAATGGCAGCAGGAGGAAGTGGCTGATGGAGCTGCTGTTGGACATTTGCTGTGTCTTGGCGTGGGGATCTGTAAGAAAAGTAATGAGGGAATAGTTCAGTTTGGAGAGGATTTTAAATATCCCAGCCCAGCTTGGTGTCACTTTCCCCCCACTGCCTGCCCAGGGCTCTGCTGCCTGGAGCTGTCCCTGCCAGCAGCTGCTTCCCTGTGCCCAGGGCTGGGCCCTGCCAGTGCTGCCAGAGCCCAGCCCAGCCCTGGGGGCTCAGCTCTGCCCTGCACACCCCTCCCAGCACAGGGCACTGCCCAGGACCAGCTCTGCTTCTGCAGGCTCTGATGGCAATGTCATAGCTATCCTGAGGAGGCTGGAAAAGTGACACTGATGCTGCCTGTGAGGGACCCTGGGCTAATTTCTGTCAGTGACTGCTTTATTAAAATCCAAGAAAAAATCTTATATTTTTTCCAAGCTGAACTTAGAGATTAATATCTATATGCAATTTCCCATCTAAGCAACCCAGAGCAGTAGATTATAAAATCAGGATTTTCTTTTTTAGGCAGGCCCTGCCTCACTGTGCTCCCTGTGTAATCTACCTAGAAACATTCTGGAGTTAAATGTTATGCTGGGAGCAGCAGTCCTGAACAATGCAGCATCCTCACCACACAAGGACAACCCTTCCAAGCCTTACCAGCTGTCTCCTTCCACCCAGACCTTGTCCCCCAGTGCTGGGAGCAGCTCCCAGGGCTGGCTGAGAGCTGTCCCTGGCAGGCAGCAGAGTCCCTGCCCCAGCACAGTGCCCTGGGCTGCAGGACCCTGCTCTGCACCACAGCCCTGGGCACCCCTGGCTGCTCTACACAAGAGATCATCAGAGAATGTACTCACACAGTCTGCAGGCATTGGGATGTTGCAGCTTGAGGAGATCACTGCAGGAGCTGCAGCTGCATTGTCCTGCAGCCAGAGGCTTCCTGTGTCAAGGGCTGGGAGTGATTCTGCCCCAGTCACTTCTCAGCATCTTCCCAGCCCTGACTGATTGAAGCTCTCTGTGCCTCTGTGCTGTGCCCGGGGTGGCTGCAGGCAGTGCCCCAGCCCTGCTGGTCTGGGAGAAAAGCTGCTCATCCAGAGAAATGTGTTTTTGAAGCTCTTCTTGGTTGCCAGGATCGCCTTCTGATCCAGGAGCCCAGCCCAGCTCATCAGCACAGACACAGCACAAGGACTTTAATGACCCCCTCAGGGATTGGGGCTGAGTCTCTGAACATCAGTCCCTGAGTGGGAGCAGAAGAAACTTCTCAAGAACTCCAATTCACAATCAAACTCCAAAGTTTCCTAAAGTTTTAATGGGTCCCAATGAGGGACACAACTGAGAAAGTGTCCCCAGGTTCCAGTTAGAGCAGGAAATTGGAGGCAGAGATGATAGGTGGAGACAAAGAGAAGCCAAATCTTGGTGACCTGGGGCACAGCAGGGTCTGTGCCACCAAGGGCTGGGAGGAGACACCTTGTCCTGAGCCACTGGGGCCTCCTGGCACAGACCCAGCAAGGCTGGCCACTGTCACCCCTTGTCCTGCCCTCAGCTTCCCCCCACTTCCCAGTGGCCTCAGGTGTCTGCTGGGATGAGTCCCTGGGGAGCCTTGGTCAGGAATGGCCCTGGGGGCTCCTTCTTGCTCCCAGGGACTGCAGGTTTTTCCAACGACTTTGGTTTTTGCTTTTGCCTTGGAGTCTCTGAGAGTTTTGTGCAATCATGGCCTCCAATTATCTGCTTTAATTAGTCCCTTGAGAGGCTCTGTCAGTAACAACACTCAGTTGGGCTGATTAATGCTTCAAATACTTCAGTTTTTTTAAAGTACTTGGAGGTTCCCTTTTGACACCAACTGTTTTAGTAGTTTATGCAATCATGGCCCCAATTATCTACTTTAATTAGTCCCTTGAGAGCTTTATATTGACACTCAGTGGGTCTCATTAATACATTGAGATACTCAAGGTTTTAAAGGTAGTTTGGATTTTCCTTACCTCTCTGACTCTCTGAGAGGATTTTGGGCGATCCTGGCATCCAGTTCTTTCCTCCAAGGAGTCCATGAGGAGCCTGTGTTGGGGATGGACCTCAGTGGGACCCATTAATGCTTTGAGACACTTTGGGTTTTTCTTCTGCCTTGGACTCCTGGAAAGGTTTGTGCAATCTCCTCTCAGGCCCTGAGGTTCAAGGGCTCAGCACCAAATGCACCACGGGCCTGATTGGGATCAAGCTCATCACAACAAACCATGGCTCTGCCTTGATTTCCCTCTGGTGAAGTTCATTCATTAGGAATATTTTCAAATCCAGTTATGGAGAAATATTTCCAATAGATTCTATGAAATACATATTCCTATTTTGAAGACTGTATTTCATTGTTATTCTCTTTAGAGTAGAGGTGATTGCAGCATTCTGTGATTGATATTTGTGAGAAATGGATTTGTAAAGGATTCTCAAAGCATGACTGAAAGCTCACACAGTCTTGTACACCTGGATGCAAACTCTGAGATAAGGTGTGCTGACTCAGAATGGCCCTGGAATAGAGAAGACATTGCTGAGAGAGAGATTGAACTAGAAACAAGTTTCACACCATGGCCTTGCAAAAAAACCCAGATGTTTTGGAGAATTAGAACTGTGAAAGATGCATTGGTGCAAAAACACGTGGGATACAATAATGAGTGGTTGGTGTTACAAGTATTAGCACCATTGTGTAGCAAAAGCTGATAGACTGAAAAACATTAATAAGGTGTAGTAAACACGAAATAACTCGGCTTTGGATAGAATGGCATGGAGTTTTACATGTCTTATGTTTCACCCTTCAAGGAGTCTAATAATGGAATAAAATATTTTTTAAAATATGCCTCTCAGTTGCCCTGTCTGTGTAGAGCTGGGATTTTTCAACAGTGCTGAGTCCTTGGACATCAGTCCCTGAGAGGGAGCTGAAAGAAAACTTCTCAAGAACTCAGAGTCAGATTCAAACTCCAAAGTTTCTTGAAGTTTTAATGGGTCTCACTGAGAAACTGAGAAAGTGTCCACAGGTTCCAGTTAGAACAGAACACTGGAGGCACTGATGACAGGTGGGGACAAACAAGGGAAAGGTGTCTCTGATGCTGAGCACACCTGGATGTGTTTCAGGAATGCAAAGGGCCAGGGGCTGAGCCCCAGCCCCTGGCAAGGCAGATCCTGTCCCTCCCTCATTGCTCAGGGCTCTTCCCGGGCCACTGGGCTCTGGCCATGTGCAATGCCAAGGGCAGCACCATGGAGCGGCCCCTGCCAGGCTGCTGAGCAGGGACAAGGAGGCAATGAGGCCCCAGCACAGCAAGGCTCACTTGTCCCCTGCTTTCAGTGAAGACTTTTTTCCTGATGTCAAACATATCCTACCCCTGGCTTATTTGCAGACTGCGTCCTCTCATTCTGTCAGGTGCTGCCTGTGAGAAGAGACCAACCCCCACCTGACTACAGCCTCTGTTCAGGTGGTTGTAGAGAGTCTCACTGGAGACCATTGTAGCCATTGGGGACATTGTAGCACGACAGGGCCTCATGGAATCAAGGGGACCACAGTGACAGAGCGGGGCTCCATGGGACAAAGGGGCCATTCTGACACTGTGGAATCAAGGAGATCATTGTTACACTGCAGGGCCTCATGGAACCAAGGAGGCCATGAGGACACTTTGAGGCAACGTGGAACCAAAGGACCATTGTGACACTGCAGGGCCTCATGGAATCATGGAGTCCATTGTGACACTACAAGACCTCACTGAAGCAAGCAATCATTGTGACACTATGGAGTCCTGGCAGGCCAAGGGGCAATTGTCACAATTTGTGGCACCATTGAATCAAGGAGTCCATTGTGACAGTACAGGGCCCCATGGAACTGAGGATTCATGGAACAGTGCTGGACCCCATGGAACCAAAGGTCCTTTGTGACACTGTGGGGCCTCATGGAATCCTGGAGGCCATGATGACACTTTGAGGCCTCCTTGAATCAAGGGGCTCTGCAGGACCTTGTGGAACCAAGGAGACCCTTCTGCCATTGTGAGTCCCCATGGAACCAAGGGTCCATTGGGATACTGCAGTGTGGGAAATGCAGGCACGGAGAGCTCTCAGGGCCTTGGGCATACAGGCTCAGAGATAGAGATGGGTACAAGGTTTGACCTGAGACCTTGGAGAAGGCTTAGAGAATTAGAGCATTAAAGTGAAACAGACATAAAGCAAGAATATAAGTTTGTAGTTTAGGTAAAAATATGCTTCAAGAAAACAGAAATAGGGATTATGTAAGCAAAGCACTATGTTAAGCAAGATAGTGAAAGATTTTAAAGTTTAGCAAAAATGAGTTGTTGTAAAGTTAATTAGATGTTAAGATGTATCAATGTAGGTTTGTGCAGTGTTATATGATATACTGGAAAATGATGAATTGCACCAAAGCCATGGGAAGAAAAGCAATTAATGATTGGTGTAAAAAGACACTAGCAAAATTCATAGAAGTTTTTGATTGGCTAAAAAACTAATATAAGGCATTTGTAACTAAGAATGAGGAAGCTTCTGATATTATGGCCCTGGATGTAACACCTTTAATGTCTCACCCTTCTATGAGACTGATGAAATAAAGCAATAAAGCATCTTTGACAATGTCTCTCAGTTGTTCCATCTCTTGTAATATTAATCTCCCAATAGAGATCTTATGGACATCAGGTCTACCCTTTGAAATCAATGGCAATGTAGGAATAGCAAGTCTACCTATTATAAAAAACCAAAGGGAATTTAGGAACATCAGGTCTACCTTTTGAAATCAATATGGATTTAGGGAAACGAGATTTACCCATTAGTCAATGGGGATTTTGCAGAAATTTGGTGCTGAAATGGGGAAATTTGGGGGAAATACTGGGCTGAATTCCAGGAATTTCCATTTCATGATCATGGTGCTGACACTCTGGAATTCCTGGCATAATTCCTGGGAGCTAATCACAAATTCTTGATCCCGCACCTTCAGCCTGTGCTGGAGCTGTGCCTCCACTTAAGCCCAAAATCGTTGTTTTCTGCCCCAAATCTGGGAATTCCAAGCCCAAAGTTGGGATTTTTGGCAGCAAAAATTTTCAGACGTTGGGTCTACCCATTGATGTCAAAGGGGATTGAGGGATATCAGGACTACCCATTAATAGGGCTTGATTGGGAAGGGTTAGTGGTTCAACTGGGAGCACTTGGAAGGGCTAAGGGGGGACTCTGGGGTTACTGGGAGCACTGGGGCATAAGTGGGACCACTGGGAGAGATTTATGGAGATAAATGGGTATAAACAGAACTCAACATGTACCCTTTAAAGTCGATGGGGATTCAGGGACACCAGGTCCACCCAGTCAAAGCAATGAAGATTTTTGGACACCAGTTTTGGGGGCTCTCAGGGGATTTGGGTGATTTAGGTGTTCAAGGGGTACCCAGGTGTATCCAGGTGATTTTTGAGGTAATCCAGATGATTTGGGGGAGTACACAGGTGTACCCAGATAATTTTGGGGGATCTCTAGGTTATTTTGGGGGCACCCAAGTGTCCCGACTCTCCCTAACAGGCCAGGAGAAGATGATGGCCACTGTCCTCCCAGTCGACGTGGACACAGATGAACCTTGGCAGACGAGGGGCTGTTGGGGGCACCCCAACATTCAGGGAGTACCCCAAAAGTCAAGGTGAGGACATCAGGGTGGGAGGGAGCCCTGAGTTACCTCAGGAGAGGATGCAGCACAGGTACAGCCAGGTGCTTTGGTCAGTGGAGTTGCTGAAGACAGTGCTCTGAACATGGTCTAGCTCTGGGAGGGGGCAATGGGGGCACCCCAAAGTCTCAAGGGGGCTGTGAGGGACACCCCAATATCTGAATACTCAAGTGTACCAGAGTTCAGGTGTACCCATTAAAGTCAAAGGGGATTTAGAGACACCAGTTCTACTCATTCAACCCAACAGAACGCATCACCTCCCACTTTAGGTGAGGGAGAGGCTGGAAAATTTCGGGGATCGTGTGAAATTGTGGGAATTTTACTGGGCAATTGCTCACATTCCTTCAGCCTTTCGTGGGGCAGTGCCCCAGCCTCGCCCTTTCTGGAGTCCCTGGCAGATGCAGGCAGTGGTGCCAGGCTGAGAAGTTGGAGAAGTCACAGCTCAGCAGTGCCCCAGCAAAGGACAGCTTGGCCTCAGGGTCCCGCCTGCCAGCCAGCACCCACTGGTGTTCCTAGGCATAGACTGAGAGGGCACCAGTATAAACCAGTAAGCACTGGGAGCCACTCCTGAGCCCCTGAGACCTGTGGCAGCAACTCCCAATATAAACCAGTAAGGGTTGATGTGCCCAAACCTGCTCCCAGTGTGGTCTAGAGGCTCCCAGTGTGATCTAGTGAGATGGGGAGCATAAATGCTTTTGAAAATTCAGAATTTTAAAAGCATATAATATGCTTAAACAGGTAGAGGGGAAATTGAGCACATAGCAGAAACGGTATATAACAAACCACATAGGAAGTTATTTGCCAGGAAAAAGCTTTAAGATAACAAATATTGCAAAAACTCAGCAAAGCAAGACCTGGCTATTGTACAAACCCAACAAAACAGAAACCTGTGGCTCCAGAAACCAGCCAGGACCAGCCAGGTGGTTTTGAGTAGGACAAGCTGACCCGAGGGAGAGCCAAACCTCCACTGTGGCTGCCCAAAAGCAGAGTTCAAACAGCGATTACTGAGGAAGACATATGGCCTTCATCCCAATAACCACGAAACACAACCACCAGGAAGGGTGGCAGCTAATTTTAATACAAAGGAAGAGAAGGTGGAAATGGGCGGGCAGGGAGGGCTGGGCTTGTGGGATCAATGTGTATTTATACCTGGAACCTGTCTTGACCAGGTACACGTGGTTTGGAGGAAATATCCCCCCATGCGTCCCCCATGTGCTGCCAATGAAACACTCTCTACAATTGCAGTGTCAAGTGCTGATTCTCGAAATCAGTTGTTGAGCCAGCCAGAAGGTCTTCGTCTGTCTGCTGGAGCACAGGGGACATCGACATCCCAGTGCACCCCGGACTTTTTCCAGAGCTGACCTCTGCTCCCCAGTCACTCTCTGCAGGGTCGAGCAACCAACCTCCTATATGGCCTAGAGGAACGTTTGACCAAAATGTTTTGGGGGAGGCCCAAGGTAAGGTGAGCTTGTAAGACACTAGGGATGCCTGGACATGGCTAACAGTGTGTCAGAGACATCCGACACACAGAGCTGACAGATTTGGGGAAGGTATTTGGAAAGTGGCAAAGGGGTTTCTGTTGACCACTTAGGGTGGCCACTAGCAAGTTTGGGGGTAACTTGAAGGAACCAAGGTGTTCTCAATATTGTTAACAGCATAACTCACTGCTATAACCCTAACTGCTATAAATATTCTGTGTAAATTGTGCTTGTTGTTTGTTGTAGGGTGGTGGAAGGAAGTATTTTATATGGTGGATGGTGGTTTGTGTTTGCATCACTCTCATTTTGGTGGTGGAGATTTTGGATTTTGGGGAATGTCTGCTCTGTTTTCTGTAGTGGACCTGTGCACTATCTGGTGTAACACTGCCCTCTTGTGTTATTAACTGTCATTGCAACAAGTTAAGATTTCTGTTCTTTGCTGAGGCGTGAGATTCTATTGTTTCTGATGTAATGCTGCCCTCTTGTGTCTGTAACTGTCAATGACAGGTCAGTGATTTTTTTTGGAAACTGTCAGAGTTTAAAAGGTGGTGGAAGCTGGGAGTGAGTGCGGAGGGCTCGACCAAGCAAAGAGGAAGCCCTTTCTAGGGGGCTCCAGATTGAGCCCCCGGATTTCTTGAGGGATCAAGGGAAACTTGTACACTTGGTAAGGGAGGACGGGGGAATAGAGAAGGTACACTTGGGAGGAATATTCTCAGATTCCATAGATAGTTATCTGGGTTTGGATTGGGAGCAACCTCTAATGGAAAGGGAACCTAGAAGGGTTAGACCAATTCCTTGCTTTGCGTGTGGACCAGCAATTTGGACACCAAGGTGGCATCCAGCCTGGGACCTCCTACAGTGACATTGGTGCAAAAGGAAGTGGCACTGCAGATATAGGAGGTGGACGCCTACATGCCCCAGGTGTACCCCGGACCCATGGCATCATATTCAGGAATTAATACAGGTTGAGTGTGAGATTGTGAATTTGATCTGTGCAAAGAGTCATTCAGTCCCCAAGGACTGGCACGTTTTCGATGACCACTGGGAGGAAGTGAAAGAATATTGCCAGCAGAGGTTTGGGAGAGGAGAGAAGAGAAATAAGGAGAGAAATCATGGGGACCCAGCAAAATAAAGAGGTGCCTAGGAAGAGCCCTTTAGGATGTATACTAACCCACTGGAAGGAAGTTGCGGGGACAGGAGAAACGGAGAACAAAAGGGTTTTCATCAAATACTCGAATCAATGGTGGCCTCTCTGGAAATCAGAAGATGAGGCAAAGTGGCCATTAAATGGAACATGGGACTGTAACACCATGTGGAAGTTAATGTTGTTTTTAAGGTGGGAAGGAAAATGGGATGAGGCATCATATGCAGATGTTTTTCATCTTACAGAACCACCCAGAATGGCAAAGGGATTGTGGTATTAACCCTCCACAAGACCCACTGATCCTAGCAATGGAAAGAGAAAACACAAGGGTCTCACATATATTAAAATGATGCTGCTCAGCCTGTAGTCTTGGTCAGAAGTGCACTAAAAATGACAAGGTATATAAGGAAGAAGACTCTGATCTGGATGATCTCCCCTCCTCCATCGCTAGAGTTGGGTGGGAGCCCAGGAAGGGCACCAGATCAAACTCCAGCACCCCTGGGAAGTCCAGCATCCTCCCATACAAGGGCAAAGCTAGGGAACAACCAGCACCTTTGCAGGCACCTCTTAGAGAAGAAGTGGGACCAGATGGAACAATGATGCTACTAAAGGTTCCCTTCAATACCAATGATTTGGAAATTTGGAAAAGGAATGTAAAGGATTACAGAAAGGACCCTCTAAGTATAACTGAACACTTTTGGTTAATATTGAAATCACATAACCCGGATTGGAATGCTATACAGTTACTGTTCCATGCAATGACAGAACCAGAGAAACAGCTGATCCCAAAGGTACCCTGGGATTTGGCCCAGGAGCACTGTAAGACATGGGAGAGGATGTAAAGGAATTCTTTCCCCCCCACCAGGACCCAAAGTGGGATGTGAATAGAATGGCAGGAAGACAGAAGGTACAAGAATATCAGGAGTGGATTGCAAAGGGAATAGAGAAAGCCATCCCCAAATCTATGAACTGCTCAGCTTTATATGCTATTAAACAAGGTCCCTTTGAGTCACCACCTGAGTTCTCAGACAGGCTGAGACACAATGCGTCGTAGCACACCTTTGGACCCAGATCAGATATCGGGATACAGCAGTTAGTGTCATTATTTTTAGGTCAATCCACCGGTGATCGAAGATGTAAACTCCAGAAATTCAGACCCACTGAAGGAAGAAACTTAGAAATATTATTGGATGAAGGCTGGAGGGTGTTTAGCAATCAAGAAGAAGGGAATAAGGGGAAACAAGGAATGGTGATGGCATAGTTAAAAAGGAAGATGAAAATTTTAAAAAGGGGCTTCCCCCTCCGCGCCTAGGAATAAAAGAATGTGCTCTATGGGAGCAATTAGGCCACTGAAAAAATGAATGCCCAGAACCCTGAGAAAAGGGAAACAAAGGGGCACGGGTAGTGGAAATGTAAATGAAGACTGACAGGAACCAAAGGGATCTTCCCTAGCTGATCCTTTGGTTATAATGAAGCCAGGGGAAGGAAAAGATCAAAAGCAAATAAAATTTTTAATTGATACAGGGGCAATGTGTTCGATTTTAAACACAGCTTTAACTCAGGTGGGAGAAGATTATATTATGGTTAAGGGAGCCACTGGCCAAGCTGTAAAGGCTTATTTTTGTGGACCACTAAAATATAAATTGGGAAAACGAGTAGGCTTGCATACGTTCTTATACATGCCTAATTCACCACATGCACTCCTGGGAAGAGATTTGCTTGAACAATTGAACGCAACAATCAGATTTGAAAAAGGGGAGATTACTCTGGAGGTGGATACTCAAGAATATATTCAAATAATGAGGTTCCCATAGAAGGAAAAATCGGTGAAGATATCATCACCCAGGTGTACCCTGGTGTGCGGGCCACTGAGAAGCCAGGAAGAGCTAAGAATGCATCACCAGTAGAGGTAAAGCTTAAAGAGGGACAATGACCAGTAAGGATAAAACAATATCCCTTAAAAAGAGAGGGTAGGGAAGGAATCCAGCTGGTAATAGAAAAATTCTTGCACTGGGGTCTGTTAAGGGAATGTGAATCTGATTTGAACACTCCCATATTACCAGTTCACAAACCTGATGGAACGTACAGAGTAGTCCAGGATTTAAGAGCAGTCAATAGAATAGCAGAGGATTTATGTCCTGTAGTAGCAAACCCATACACTTTGTTAACAGTACTGACACCTTAACTAACCTGGTTTACTGGTTTAGATTTGAAAGATGCTTTCTTTTGCCTCCCTCTCTATGAAGCCAGCCAAAAGATATTTGCCTTGGAATGGGAAAGTGGACAAAGGACCCAGCTCACTTAGACTGTACTGCCTCAAGGATTCAAGAATTTCCCCACCATATTTGGCAACCAACTCGGCACGAATTTTGAGTCTTGGGAAGCCCCACCCGGGAGGGGGAGACTGCTACAATACAGAGATGACATCCTGATTGCCACTGAGACAGAAGACACTTGCATGCCTTGGACAGTGAGTCTCTGAAACTCTTTGGGGCTCCAAGGGCACCAAGTGTCTAAGAAGGAAGCCCAGGTAATGCAGCAGGAAGCCACTTACTTGGGGTATGAAATTAATGTGGGGCAAAGAATTGTGGGGCAAGCCTGAAAAGAGGCTCTATGCCAAATACCAAAACCACAGACTGTGAAAGAATTGAGAACTTTCCTCAGAATGACTGAGCAGTGTCGCCTTTGGATCTATAATTACGAGTTGCTTGTTCAACCCCTGTATGCACTGATCAACTCTGAACAGAAGCATCTGCAATGGGACAAACAGGCCACAGGAGCCTTGGAACAATTGCAAAAGGCCCTGATGTCAGCTCCAGCTCTGGGACTCCCTGAACTGGGGAAGCCTTTCTTTTTGTTTTCTCATGAGAAACAGGGAATCACCTTGGGAGTATTGGCACAAGATTTAGATTTAGATATCACAGAGCAGTCACCTACATCTCCAAGCAATTGGATGTGACCACAAAAGGATAGCCAGGATGCCTGAATGTGGTAGCAGCAGTAGTGATAAATATCCAGGAAGCTTGAAAATTCACTTTGGGACAAAAAAATGACTGTGTTGGTGTCCCATACAGTGTCTGCAGTATTAGAAATGAAGGACAGGTACTGGCTTTCTCCACAGAGGTTCCTGAAATACCAACCCATACTGGTAGAACAGGATGCTGTGGAGATTGTGATCACTAACATTGTCAATTCAGCTTCTTTCCTCAGTGGAAACACAGGAGAACCAGTACACCATGACTGCTTGGAAACCATTGAAGCAACATCCTCAAGCTGCCTGGATTTGAAGGATGTTCCTGTGGAAGATGCAGAGGACTGGTTCATGGACAGAAGCAGCAATGTCCTGAATGGCAAAAGGCATGCAGGATATGGCATCTCCATCAGCCATGAGGTAACAGAGTCAGAACCATTGCCTGTCAATACCTCTGCACAAAATGTGAAAATCGCCTTGACCCGAGCCATGGAATTGACCCAATGTGAGAATGTGAACATAGACATGGATCCAAAGAACACTTTTGGGGCTGTGCATGCTTATGGAGCAATGTGAAAGGAAAGGGGGCTACTGAACTCTCAAAAGAAAAACACTGAACATGCAGAAGAAATTCTGAAATTGCTGGAGGCAGCACAGCTCCCAAAGAAAATAGCAATTATGCACATCAGAGCACATCAAAAGGCATACTTGGAATCAGAAAAAGGAAATGAGCTGGCAGACAGGGAGGCAAAAGAAGCAGCAAAAAGAGAGGTACAATTGGAAGGAGCTCTAATCCCAGACAGGAAAATCTCCCTTGAGGGTAAACCAAATTATGACAAAGAGGATCTGAAGCTAATTCCAAATTTGGATGAGACATACAGTAAAGAGGGGTGGGCCCCTACCCCAGAAGGAAGGGTAATCATACCTGGCCATCTAATATGGTTTGTAATAAGGGAGGAGCATAGGAAAGGACACTGGGGACCAGAGACTGTGTATGAACACTTAAATCACAACAGCATGGCTAGAAATTGATACACTACAGTGAAGCAGGTAACTCAACAATGTGATCTCTGCCTCCAGACTAATCCTAAAAACAAAGCCAGAAATGGGTGAAATAGAGAAGGGAAATGTACCTGACCAATTATGGCAAATAGACTTCACAGATCTCCCAAGAAAAGGGGGCTTTTTTTATTTACTGGTATGAACTGATACCTTTTCAGGAGTGCTTAAGGCTTTCCCTGCTAGAACTGCTAAGGCCAGAAAAGTGGTCAAGGAATTAGTAAAAGAGATAGAATCACGATTTGGGGGTCCAGCTGCCATTTCTTCAGAGAGAGGGCTCCTTTTTATTGCAAATGTGGTACATCAGGTTAATAATACTTTAGGTATAGATTGGCAATTACATACTCCATATCATCCCCAGTCAAGTGGACAAGTGGAGAAGATGAATCACTTAAACAGCAAATTTTTAAATTAGGACAGGAGGTCAATCTGCCTTGGCCTCAATCCCTTCCTTTAGCCCTTTTACACACACGAACTAAACCAAGGGCAAAGGAAAGGCCAAGTCCTTTTGAGATCCTGTATGGGCGACCTTATGCAATACAGAAGGGAACATCAGCACAAATAGGGGAAGAAACTGTCACAGAATACATGGTGGCCCTAGGGAAACAACTCAGCAATATCAGGAAACATGTAGAAAGAAGCTGGTGTAGGGGATTGGATGGACCAGTACATAATGTACAACCTGGAGATTGTGTGTATGTGAAGTCTCTCACAGAAAAGACTTTGGAACCACAGTAGGAAGGACCATACCAGGTGCTCCTCAGCTCCTTCACTGCCATCAAGATCAGAGAACAAGCAGCATAGAGACATCACACTAGAATTAAAAAGGCTTCACAGTCACCATGGAGAATCAGGCAGGTGCAGCCTGGAAAGCTGTGGCTCTCATGATCATAGCCATGGCTATGGCAGACATGTGTGCAAGACCTCCTATATACAATGGAACTGGCATTTCTGTGTGTCAGGGGAAAGCTTCTGACTTGGACTCTCCTAAGTCTCTGTGGCAGGTGTTCCAAATATCAAACACAACTGTCTGGCCAGGGAAAGATGTCTGGGGATGCAAATTTGCATTTGTTCAGGACGGATTCCATCAGGGACTTATAAAACCCATTCAAATTGGTACTGAATGTTGTGACACATGCTTCACTAACTGTTCTGAATTCAGGCTTAAAATAAAGGGATTTGAAACCAAGGCTTTTAGAATTAAACCATGAGGGAACTGTGCTACATCTATCTGAACACAGAACGTGGGCCCAAGGGGTTAAAGGGAAGTGGCAGATTATTAACATAGAGCTATGTGCCACAAGAAAACAACTGAGGTTTGTATGTGAATGAAATGTCAACAATGACCGAGATATCTGCCTGGATACACAACAAAGCATCTGTCTCTTCAGAATCCCTTCAGTCAACCAGACAACCTTGCTGGTATATATAGATCAGGGTTGTGTATGCCTCAGAACAGCATGCCCCACCATAAGAGTGGACGAGCTCATTATAAAGGAAACACAATCTGATTTGTGCATTTGTAACTTGGTCAAAATTGAGGGGTGCAATTTCTCCTATTGGGCACCTGTTGTATCACATCAGTATATAAAGGCAAACATGACAACTGTGTAGGATGTATTGTCTGTGCCCAGAAGAATGAATCTCACTCTAGTTATAGAGCTACTAAAACACTGAGATATTCAGGAAATTCTGAAAGAAATGAGGAGTATGGTAACGAAGATCTTGATCACAACACACCATGAGACAGACTATAAGGAGACCATAGAAGGTTGGAGGGAGACACATCTCACCACTGGTGGGATGTATTTTTTGGGTGGTCTCCTACTGCAGCACGGTTTCTGCACTGATTGTGTCATCTGATATTAGTTTTGTTAGTTCTGATCAGTTTAAGTTTTGTTCTTGGTTATGATTTTCTGGAATTTGAAACAGTCACAAAGAATGGCTACAATGCCTATCCTGTTATCCAATCAACGAGGTAAAGACAGTCATAGAGAGTATGATAGATATCTTAGAAAGCAAAAGAATTTGCATCATTTAGAAGAAAAGGAGGGAAATGAGATGGGGAACATCTATGGTTTTGAAAATTCAGAATTTTAAAAGCATATAATATGCTTAAGCAAGTGGATGAGACTTAGAACACATAGCAGAAACGGTATGTAATGAACCACATATGAACATATTTACCAGGAAAAAAACATTAAGATAGATTGCAAAAACTCAGCAAAGCAAGACCTGGCTATTCTACAAACCCAACAAAGCAGAAACCTGTGGCTCCAGAAACCTGCCAGGACCAGACGGGTGGTTTTGAGTGGGACAAACTGACCTGAGGGAGAGCCAAACCTCCACTGCACCTGCCCAGAAGCAGAGCTCAAACAGCGATTACTGAGGAAGACAGACAGCCTTCATCCCAAAAACCACCAAATACAACCACCAGGAGGTTGGGCAGCTAATTTTAATACAAATCAGGAGAAGGCAGAGATGGGTGGGCAGGGAGGTGTGGGCTTGTGGATCAATGTGTATTTATACCTGGAACCTGTCTTGACCAGGTACACATGGTTTGGAGGAAATATCCCCCCAGGTGTCCCAGCTGCCAATGAAACACTCTCTACAATTTCGGTGTCAAGTCCTGATTCCTAAAATCAGGAAAGGTCCAGCAGCTGTGTTGGTTCTGCAGAGCAAAAATGGCCCCTGGTTCCATGGGGCCCCAGTGTCACAACTGACTCCTTGCTTCCATGTCACCCCCTCAGGGTCAAAATGGCCCCTTCGCTCCAACAGAACACAAAGGTTTTGTATAAATATTGAACAAATCCTGCTTAACACACCTGGGAACATCTGTCTGCATTCAAAAGTGAGATTAAAGGTGAGGGTGGCACCACCAGCTTCCATCTACAACAAAGACCCAGGGAAAAGACAGGGACAGAGAATTAAGCTGAAAGACTCAGAATTCTGCTTACAGAGATCATTTCTGGTCACACTGTCCCTCGTAGGAAGGTGACATCATTCCAGACAGCCTGGACTGAGCATGTGGTTCCTCAGTGGGGTTTGTTGTTCAGGAAACCTGCTCAGGTTTTTCCATTCTTTCCTCACAAATAGGAAAATTTCTCCTGGGCCTGTGTGCAGGCAGAGCCCTGAGGAGAGCAGGTGGGACATGGTGCAATGGGCTGGGACACCCAGCTGCAGAGCTCAGGGGACAAGGTTCTGGTGCAGGGCACAGGGATGTCAGTCCCAGGTGGGCGATGTCAGACATGGTGAGGCTGGGGGTGAGGAGCAGGTTGTTCAAACAGGGTCAGCCTGCAAGGGGCTCATTCTTCTGTGTGCCCAGACCTCCTAAGGAGACATTCAGCATCAAGATCACTTGGGGAATGCTTCAGTCAGCTCTTCTCTGAACTGTAATTTAAAAGAAAATACTCACTTGATTAAAGAAAAAAACTGATGAGGCTCACTTTGAAATCTTCCTCCTTAACAGAACTCCAAACTGACTCCGAGCAGCTGCACAAGCCCTGATAACTTGAAGACAACTGGAAGAAGACAAGGTGCTCCTGAGGACTTTCTCTATTTTTATGATCCCCACAGTGGATTTGGGGCTAAATCCAGGACCCTCAGGCACTGAGAGAAGGTTGAAGAAGCTGCTCAAGGAGGCAGAAGCAAAACTCCAAGTCCCTTGGAGCATCAGTGGCCCCACTGAGGGCAGGGAGTGCCAAAGGCTCCCCAGGGACTGGTGAGAGCAGATCCTTGAGGGCAGGATTGCAGGAGCCCGAGGCTGTGAGCAGGGAACTGCAATGCTGAGCAAGGCCTGGGCTGGTTGGAGGAAGCAGAAAGGCCAAGGCCTGAGCCCAGGCCTGGCCCAGCAGGGCCTGTCCCTCACGGGTGGCTCGGGGCTGTTGCTGGGGCAGTGGGATGGCAGGGGCAGCAAGGACAAATGTCATCAAGCTGTGTGACACTCCAGATGCTCATGGAACCAAGGGCCAGTGTGACACAGCAGGGCCTGATGGAAACAAGAGGCCATGGTGAGCCTGCAGGGCTGGAACACCCCAGAACACTGAAATGCTGGGGGTAACCAAAGGTTCCTTTACTCGACTTTGATGCACAGGAGAAACCCAAGACAGATATTCTCAACATGGGCAGATGCACAGAAGATTCTTGATAGGAAGGGACCCACAAGGATCATTAAGTCCAGCTCTTGAGTGAATGGCCCACACCGGGATTGAACCCACAACCTCAGTGATACCAGCACCATGCTCCAACCAGCTGAGCTAAGAGATCCAAATGACACACAGTTTTACTGGCAAAATATAGACAATCAAAGAACATTGGCAAAGGATTTAATACAAATCAAAAGAAGTGTTTTATCATATCATTAACTTCACTGACGTCATTTAACCTAGAAACCTTTAACCATTAAGATGGAAATGTATCCAAAAATCTTCCAGGTAAGCAGGATTAGAAGGAGAAGAAATAGAGAAGAACAGCAGGAGAGAAGGTCGATAGAAAGAGAATCTGGGCTGGGATAAGATCACCCCTATTGTGTGATTGATTGACAGCTCAGCCAATCAGAGTTGGGTTAACAGTGCCCCTGCTGTGTGATTGATTGACAGCTCAGCCAATCAGAGCTGGACTAACCACTCCTGTTGTGTGATTGATTGGCAGCTGTGCCAGTCAGGGGCTGGGGGCGGGGCTCTGTCCCACCACAATCCCAGGCCTGACCCAGCCCTGGCCCCACATGGGCATTCCGAGCACCCCGAGGTGTCTGGGACATCAATCTCATCCAGCCTCTGGCAGCCACCATGGTGACACCATGGAACCTCATGGAACCAAGGGCCAGTTGTGACAATGTGGGTCCAAGGACACCATGGTGACACTGTGGTGCCTCATGGAACCAAGGAGACCATTGTGACACCTGAGGGCCCCAAGGAACCAAGGGTTTATGGTGACCTTGTGGAGCCCGTAGTGTCACAGAGGAGCCATTGTGACACAGTGAGTGCACATGAAGCTAAGGGGCCATTGTGACACTTCAAGGCTTTGTGGAACCAAGAGCCCACAGTGACATTGCAAGGTGTCATGGCAGCATGGGGCCATTGTGACACTTCAGAAGCAAGGAGAACATTGTCACACTGCAGGGCCCCATGGAACCAAGGGAACATGGAACAGGTCAGGCTGGCTGGGCCTCCTGGGGGCCACCTGGCAAGTCCAGCTGATTTTGGTATGTCCAGGGCCACTTCTCATCTGCCCCTGAAGCACTGGGGCTCAGTGCTTTCCCTCCTATGGGAAAGAACTCCTCCAGGTGTCCAGTGCCAAAATTGGTATGTGTCCTCCAAATTTCCGTATATGCTAAGATAATTCCCAGATGAAATCAGCCAGGAGAGACAGATCCGGCTGGCCGTGGCTTCCTGAGGGCTGGCACTCAAGTGCCTTTGAAAAACTGGGGCTCTGTTGTGAGGTCCAGCAGTGTCACAGTGGTCTCCGTGGTTCCACAAGGCCCCAACGAGTAACACTGACCCCTTGGTACTGTGGGGCCCTGCAGTGTCACCATAGCCCCATTATTACATCAGGTTCCACAGTGTCTCATTGGACTTCATGTTTCCACGAGGCCAAAAAGTGTCACAACTGTATTCTTGATTTCATGAGGCCCCAGAGAGTCACAGCTGCCCTTGAATTCCATAAGGCTACAAAGGTCCACAATGGACTCCTTGTTTTTACATTGCCACAATGGAGCCCTGGTGACACAAGATCCTGCAGTGTCACAATGGATTCTTGGTTCCATGACACCCTGCAGTGTCAGTGTCACAGTGGTGTCTAACTATATGAGGCCCTGCAGTATCACAGTGGGCCCTTCATTTCACAGGACAGCTAGGTTTCAAAATTGTTGCCTTAGTTCCACAAGTCTCTGCAGTGTAACAATGGCCCCTTGGTTCAACAAAGCCCACTGTGTCACTGTGGCCTCCTTGGTTCCACAATGACCCAGAGTCATCAATGGACCTTGATTCCGTTTAGCCCTACAGTGTCACAATGGGACCTTGCTGCCTCAGAGCCCTGCAGTGTCACAATCATCACAGAATCACCCAGGCTGGAAAAGACCTTGGAGAGCATCAAGCCCAACCTGTGACCCAACACCACCTTGTCAGCCAGACTGTGGCACTCATTACCATATCCAGTGTTTCCTGAAACACTTCCAGGGACAGTGAATCACCCACCTCCCTGGGCAGCCTATTCCAATGCTCAGTCACCCTTTTTGTGAAGAATATTTCCTAATGTCCAGCCTAAACCTCCCTTGGAACAGCTTAGGGCTGTATTCTCTTGTCCTGTCACTGCTCCTTGGGAAGAAGTGCCCAGCCGCCCCCTGGCTGTACCCTGTGGAGAAGCAGTGGGGGATATAAGAATAAAAAAATTGTCAAATGGTTTGAGTGAGAAGAGACAAAAAAGAGGCTCTGGTCCAACTCCCTGTCCATTACCCAGGGACGCCTTCACTCATTCAGGTAATACAAAGCCTCTGACCTTGGACACTTCCAGGAATGGGGTTTCTATTCAGAGGGCAACAACCTGTGCCAGTGTCCTGCCACCCTCATCATAAATATTTCATTGGTATGGAAAATCTAAACCTGCCCTCATTAAGTTTAAAGATATTCTCTATTATTCTGGCAATAAAACCTTAAGGAAAAAGGTTACTCAACCATGCCTGGACTTAAATCACAAAATCGTCAAGGCTGAACAACTTTGGGAGGGCGCAGAGATCTCCCAGGACATGGTTTGGAGGCCCCAGGAAAAGGATCACTCTATGGGAGCTAGGAAGTCTTTGGCTCACTTGAATGGAGACTGCGGACAGAACAAGAATAGACCGTGAAGATTACAAACGTGGATTCAAATATATTGGATCTCTTTTTAGGAGTGGAAATGAGCCTGAGATAGAAATAATGGCACCAAGTATAGCTGGAGAAGTTCAGACTGAACGCAAGGATGAAGGAATTTCCCTCCCAGGGCAGGGCTGTGGTGCAACACATCCCCCAGAAGGAGTCTGGAGCAGCCCAAGGCTCTGTGTGTGCAGGCAGAGGCAGGCAGGAGGCAGAGCTGTCAGCAAAGGAAGGGGCCAGCGAGGTGGGGCAGCCGGGGGATGACGACAGCCTGCAGGGACAGAGGCGCAGGGCATGGACACCGTAGGACAGCCTGGGCTGCAGAGGCCACAGGGATGGGCAGCAGCTGAAAGGCCCTGACACAGCCAACTCCTGCAGCACTTGGGCCATGCAGGCTGGCCCTGGGCCTGAGGCCAGCAGGGGACAAGTGAGCCTTGCTGTGCTGGGGCCTCATTGCCTCCTTGTCCCTGCTCAGCAGCCTGGCAGGGGCCGCCCCATGGTGCTGCCCTTGGCACTGCACATGGCCAGAGCCCAGTGGCCCGGGAAGAGCCCTGAGCAATGAGGGAGGGACAGGATCTGCCTTGCCAGGGGCTGGGGCTCAGCCCTTGGCCCTTTGGATTCCTGAAACACATCCAGGTGTGCTCAGCATCAGAGACACCTTTCCCTTGCTTGTCCCCACCTGTCATCAGTGTCTGCAGTGTTCTGCTCTAACTGGAACCTGGGGACACTTTCTCAGTCATATCCCTCAGTGGAATCCATTAAAACTTCAATAAATTTTGGAGTTTGAATCTGCCTCTGATTTTGTAAGAAGTTGTCCTTCAGCTCCCTCTCAGGGACTGATGTCCAGGGACTCAGCACTGTCGGAAAATCCCAGCTCTATAGAGATGGGGCAACTGAGAGCCTTTTTAATTATTTTCTTCCATTATCAGTCTCCTTGAAGGGTGAAACATCAGAGATGTAAAACTCAATGCCATTCTACCAGAAGCCAACTTATTTCCTCGTTATAAAACCTTAGAAATGTTTTTCAGCCTATTAGTTTTTGTCACACAATGGTGCTAATAATTCTAACAACAATATCCTATTATTTTACAACACATGTTCTTGCCACAATGTATCTTTCACAGTTCTAGCTCTCCAAAATATCTGATCTTTTTGCAAGGCCACTTGCAAAACTTGTTTCTCGTTCAATCTCTCTCAGCAATGTCTTCTCTATTCCAGGGCCATTCTGAGTCAGCACACCTTATCTCAGAGTTTGCATCCAGATGTACAAGACTATGTGAGCTTTCAGTCAGGCTTTGAGAATCCTTTACAAATCCATTTCTCACAAATATCAATCACAGAATGCTGCAATCACCTCTGCTCTAAAGACAACAGTAATAAAATACCACAATGAAAATGGGAATGGATATTTCTAAGAAGTCTTTGACATATTTCTCCATAACCGGAGTTGAAAATCTTCTGAATTATCTGGACCAGAGCAGAAGGAAATCAAGGCAGGACCACGGTTTGCTAAGAAACATCTCAAAAATTAAGTCATAATTAAAATCCAAAGTGTCTGATACTGCTCATGGGTCCCATTGAGGGCCACGACTGAGAAAGTGTCCCCAGGTTCCAGTGTGAGCAGGAAATTGGAGGCAGAGATGACAGGTGGTGTGGGAAATGCAGGCACAGAGAGCTCTCAGGGCCTTGTGCATACAGGCTCTGAGATTGAGATGGATCCAAGGTTTGACCTAAGACCTTGGAGAAGGCTTGGAGAATCCAAGCATTAAAAGTAAAATAGATATAAAACAGGAATGTAAGTTTGTACTTGAAGTAGAAATATGTTTTAAGCAAACAGAAATATGCATTATGTAAGCAAAGCAGTATGTTAAGTAAGATAGTAAAAGATTGTAAAGCTTAGCAATAGAACTTGTTATAAAGTTGATTAGAAGTTTAAGATTTATCAGTGTAGGTTTGTGAAGTGTTCTAGGATTGGTTGAAAAATGATGCATTGCAGCAAAGCCATGAGAAGGAAAGCAATCAATGATTGTTGTAAAAGGATGCTGGCAAACTTCACAGAAGTATTTGATTGGATAAAAAACGAACTTAAGGCATTGTAACTAAGAATGAGGCAGCTTCTGATATTATGGTGTTGGATGTAACGTCTTTAATGTCTCACCCTTCTGTGAGACTGACACCATGAGGCCATAAACCATCTTTTACAACGTCTCTCAGTTGCCTCATCTCTTGCAATATCAATCTCCCAAAACACATTTTTTTGACATCAGACATGACTAATGAAATCAATAGGGACTTATCGACACCAGGTCTAGCCCATTAAAGTCAAGAGGGATTTAGGAACACCTGGTTTATCTATTAATTTCAGTGGGGATTTTGGTGAAATTTGGTCCAAAATGGGGGAATTTGTGTAAATTTGGAGGAAGTCTTGGACTGAATTCTGGGAATTTCTGCTACAGGATCGCAGTGCTGATGCTATGGAAGTCCTGGATGATTTCCTGGAGGCCAGTCCCAAATCCCTAATCCCTCACCTGTGGTCCATGCTGGAGCTGTGCCTCCAGATAAGCCCAAAAATATCCATTTTCAGCCCAAAAGCTGGGAATTCTGAGCCCAAAACTCGGATCTTTAGCACCAAAAATATTGGGACATCATCTTTGCCCACTGAAGTAAAAAAGGATTGAAAGACACCAGGTCTACCCCTGTGAAGTCAATAGGCACTTAGGGACACCAGGTCTACCCATTGATAGGGCTTGATTGGGAAGAGTTACTGTTTAAACTGGGAGCACTGGGAAGGGCTAAAGGGGGACACTGGGGTGACTGGGAGCAGTGAAGCAAAAGTGGGGCCACTGGGAGGGATTTGTAGAGATAAATGGAGATAAACAGGACTCCAGGTCTAACCCATTGAAATGAATAGGAATTTAATTTAGAGCAGGTCTATCCTTTAAAGACAATGGGGTCTAGGGGCACCAGGTCTACCCAGTTAAAGCAATGAGGATGTTTGAGACAGTAGTTTTGTGGGGCCCCAGGGGTTTTTAGTGATACAGGTATCCAAGGGGTACCCAGGTGTATCCAGGTGATTTCTAGGGGTACTCAGGTGATTTTTGGGGATACCCAGGTGTACCCCGGTGATTGCTGGGGGGGATTCAGGTGATTTTGGGCAGTATCCAGGTGTACACAGATTATTTTGAGGGATATCCATGTCATTTTTGGGGCTCCCAAGTGCCCTGACTCACCCTGAAAGACCAGGAGAAGATGATGGCCACTGTCCTCTCAGTCGACATGGACACAGATGACCCTTGGCAGCTGTGGGGCTGTCGGGGGGCACCCCAACATTCAGGGGTACCCCAAAACTCCAGGTGAGGACATCAGGGGTAGGAGGGAGCCCTGAGTTACCTCAGGATAGGATGCAGTGCAGGTACAGCCAGGTGCTTTGGTGCATGGGGTTGGTGAAGATGGTATTCTGCAGCAGCTCCAGCTCTGGGGTGGGCAAAGAGGCACCCCAAAATCTCAGGGGCACACCGTGGGAAATCCCAATATCTTGATGGGGGCACCCAGGTATCCTGGAGTTCGGGTCTACCTATTAAATTCAGTGGGGATTTAGGAACACCAGGTCTACACATTGAAGTCAATAGGGATTTAGGAACACCAGGTCTACCCATTCAGTGCAACAGAACCCACCAGCTCCCACTTTAGGCGAGGGACGGGCTGGAAAATTTTGGGGATCTCGCAAAATTGGGGGAGTTTTTTAGGGAATCCCTTGCCTTCCTTCAGCCTTCCAGGGGGCAGTGCCCTTGCCGTAGTTCCTGGTGGGCATCAGCAGCCACAGGCAGTGTTGCCAGGCCAAGAAGTTGGAGAAGCTGAGGATCAGCAAGGCCCTGGTGAAGGCCAGCTTGGTCTTGAGGTCCTGCCCGGCCAGAAGTGCCTACCAGTGTTCCCAGGTGTGGACTGGGAAGGCACTGGTATAAACCAGTAAGCACTTGGAGCCACTCCCGAGCTCCTGAGGCTCATGGCAGCAGCTCCCAGTATAAACCAGTAAGGCCTCATGCACCCAAACCCATTCCCAGTGTGGTACTGGGGCTCCCAGGTTTATACTGGGAGGGCACCAGTATAAACCAGTAAGCACTGGGAGCCACCCCTGAGCCCCTGAGCCCATAGCGGCACCTCCCAGTATAAACCAGTAAGGCCAGCACAACCTGAAGTCACTCCCAGTAGGTCCCAAGTTCCATTCCAGTATAAATCAGTAAGGCCCTCACCCCCAGAAGTTGATCCCAGTGGAGTGCCAAGCATGCCTAAGCCCCCTCCCAGTATAACCCAGTAAACCCGAGTTTAACCCAGTAAAATCCAGAATATCCCCATATAACCCAATATAAACCACTACAATCCAGTCACTGCCAGGAGAACATCCCAGTATAACCCAGTGACCCCCAGCATCCCATCCCAATATAAACCAGTTTAACTCGCAGTCAGCCACCAGGTCCTCCCAGCCAGCAGGGGGCACTCACACACCTGTGTTCCCTTTCCCAGTAGAATCCAGTACAAATCAGTAATACCCCAGCATCTCATCTGAGTATAATCCCGTATAAACCAGTAACCCCCAGCACCCTATCCCAGTATAACCCAGTACAGACCAGTAACCCCCCAGCACCCCATCCCAGTACAAACCAGTACAAACCAATACAAACCAGTACAACCCACTCACAGTTGCAGGGGTCGGCCACCAGGAGGTGCTCGCACAGCGCCAGGTCCTCCTGGCCAGCAGGGGGCGCTGCAGTGTGGCTGAGTACCCAGCCCTGGTGGTACCACACCCTGTAGGATTTGGGGTTCACCCCCAGGAACTGCGCCACAAACAACAGCTCTGATGGCACCCTGAAACCTGTATAAACCAGTCCAGACCAGTATGGAAGAGTATGGACCAGTATAAGTGGTAAAAACCATTAAAAATCAATAACCAACCGTGTAATGCAAACCAGTATTAACCAGTATTAACCAGTATGGACCAGAAAACACCAGTATGGACAACTACAAACAAGGAAAATAGGTAAAAACCAGTACAAACCAGTGAAAACCCTTGTCTGTGTCAGGAGCCAAGCTGGCTGGGCCCGGTAAAAAACCTGCTGCCCAAAGTCAGTAGAAATGTTACGACCCATTTCAAACACCTTAACACCCATCACTTCACCCACCAAATGATTTGTAAAGACATGAGCACACATCTTTCCTCTCACATTGATGGTTCCTGTGCTGGTGACAGTCTGTTAAACCCAGCCTTCAGCCTGAGCTCTCTGCTGTTGTAGTTCCATGCACAGAGGTTGTTGTCTCTCAGCCCTTCCATGGGCAGGCCGGTGTTCAGCCATCTCCAGGACAGCAGGGCCCCAGCCCACGTCACTGTGCCCTGGGAAGACAAAAACCATCACTCCAAATGTCCCCTTCTCCTTCTTCCCAGGCATTTGGCCCTGCCAGTGAAGTTTGTTGCTGGGTGCCAAAGGGAAAAGGAGACCCCTGTGACACTGTGGGGCCCCACGGAACCAAGAGTCCATTGTGAGACACCTGGGCCACGTGAAGCCAAGGAACCATTTTGACACTGGGGAAACTCATGGGGCCAAGGGTCCACTATGACATTGTTGGGCCTCATGGAACTTGTGAGCCATTGTGACACTGCACGGCCTTGTGGAACCAAGGAGACCACGGTGACACTGTGGGGCCACCTGGAACCAAGAGTCCATTGTGACACTCTGGAACTACAGAGACCATTGTTGAGAGTATGGAACCTCAAGGAGCCAAAAGTCCATTGTGATAGAACATGGCCTCATGGAACCAAAAAGCGCATTGTGTCACCGTGGGGCCCCATGGACCCAAATCTCCATTGTGACAGAACAGAACCTCATGGAACCAAGGGGCCTTTGTGACACTGCAGGGCCTCTGGGAACCAAAGAGTCCAAAGGTCTGAAACATTCATTGCAGATTTCTGAGTTTGGAAAGGGGAACCTGATGGTGGTACCTTGGGCTGGCACACACTAATCTAAGGTGTCTGTTTTCAATGAGGAAATTAAGGCATTTTAGATTGAAAAAAAAAGGAAAACCATCTCTTTTCCTGAAAGTTGCCAATTCTCCAAGCTAAGCAGGTACCACGTGAGTAAGGACAAACAGGATGGGGCTGGGGAATGTGGAGCAAGGTTGTGCACAGTGGCTCAGACCTCAAGGCACAGCTTCTCTGAGCAGGCCAGACCTCCTGAGGAGAGACCCTGGATCAATATCAATCACAGAATGCTGCAATCACCCCTGCTCTAAAGAGAATAGTAATGAAATACACCCTTTAAAGTAAGAATGCGTATTTCTCAGAATCTCTTGGAAATATGTTTCCATAACTGGATTTGAAAATCTTCCTAATGAATGGTACTAGACCAGAGGGAAATCAAGGCAGAGCCATGGTTTGTCAGGACTTGCTTGATCCAAATCATCCCAATCAGTAGTGCATTTGGTGCTGAGCCCTTGAACCTCAGGGCCTGAGAGGAGATTGCACAAACCTTTCCAGGAGTCCAAGTCAGAAGAAAAACCCAAAGTGTCTCAAAGCATTAATGGGTCCCACTGAAGTCTGCCCCCATCACAGGCTCCTTATGGACTGCTTGGAGGAGAGAATTGGACACCAGGATTGCCCAAAGCCCTCTCAGAGAGTCAGAGAGGAAAGAAAAATCCAAAGTACCTTTAAAACCTTGGGTATCTCAAAGTATTAATGAGCCCCAGTGAGTGTCAGTACAAAGCTCTCAAGGGACTAATTAAAGTAGATAATTGGGGCCATGATTGCATAAACTACTAAAAGAGTTGGTGTCAAAATGAAACTCCAAGTACTTTAAAAAAACTGAGTACCTTGAAGCATTAATGAGCCCCACTGCATGTTGTTAGACACAAAGGCTCTCAAGAGACTAATTACAGCAGATAGTTGGAGACTATGATTGCATATATCTCTCAGAGATTCCAAGGCAAAAGCAAAACCCAAAATCCTTGGAAAAACCTGCAGTCCCTGGGAGCATGAAGGAGCCCCCCAGGGCCATTCCTGACCAAGGCTCCCCAGGGACTCGTCCCAGCACATCCCTGAGGCCACTGGGATGTGGGGGGAAGCTGAGGGCAGCACAAGGGGTGACAGTGGCCAACCTTGATGGGGCTGTGCCAGGAGGCCCCAGTGGCTCAGGACAAGGTGTCTCCTCCCTGCCCTTGGTGGCACAGACCCTGCTGTGCCCCAGGGCACAAAGACTTGGCTTCTCTTTGTCCCCACCTGTCATCACTGCCTCCAATTTCCTGCTCTAACTGGAACCTGGGGACACTTTCTCAGTTGTGTCCCTCAGTGGGACCCATTAAAACTTCAAGAAACTTTGGCGTTTGATTCAAACTTGGAGTTCTTGAGAGGTTTCTTCAGCTCCCTCTCCGGGACTGATGTTTAGGGCCTCAGCACAAACCTCAAGAGGGTCATTAAAGTCCTTCTGCTGTGTCTGTGCTGATGAGCTGGGCTTGACTCCTGGCTCAGAAGGCGATGCTGGCAACCAAGAAGAGCTTCAAAAACACATTTCTCTTGATGAGCAGCTCTTCTCCCAGACCAGCAGGGCTGGGGCACTGCCTGCAGCCACCCCGGGCACAGCACAGAGGCACAGAGAGCTTCAATCAGTCAGGGCTGGGAAGATGCTCAGAAGGGACTGGGGCAGAATCACTCCCAGCCCTTGACACAGGAAGCCTCTGGCTGCAGGACAATGCAGC
Organism: Sturnus vulgaris; assembly: GCF_052056855.1. NCBI lineage: Eukaryota > Metazoa > Chordata > Aves > Passeriformes > Sturnidae > Sturnus > Sturnus vulgaris. Next base: position 3,080,961 of record NW_028276155.1, on the reverse strand, counting down.
TGCAGCTCCTGCAGTGATCTCCTAAAGCTGGAACATCCCAATGCCTGCAGACTGTGTGAGTACATTCTCTGATGATCTCTTGTGTAGAGCAGCCAGGGGTGCCCAGGGCTGTGGTGCAGAGCAGGGTCCTGCAGCCCAGGGTGCTGTGCTGGGGCAGGGACTCTGCTGCCTGCCAGGGACAGCTCTCAGCCAGCCCTGAGAGCTGCTCCCAGCACTGGGGGACAAGGTCTGGGTGGAAGGAGACAGCTGGTGAGGCTTGGAAGTGCTCTCCTTATGTGGTGAGGATGCTGCATTGTTCAGGACTGTTTCCAGCATGACATTTAAATCTAGAAGATTTCTAAGCCGATTATACAGGAATCACAGCAACTCAAGGACTACAGAAAAGGGAAAATTCTGCTTTTTTAACGTACTGTTCTGGGTTGCCTAGATGTGAAATTGCACATAGATATTTATCTCTCAGTTCAGGTAGAGAGAAATAAGGAATTTAGTTCTCAGACCTTAATAAAGCAGTCAGTTACAGAAATCAGCACAGGGTCCCTCACAGGCAGGATCAGTGTCACTTTTCCAGCCTCCTCAGGGTTGCTGTGATGTTGCCATCAGAGCCTGCAGAGGCAGACCTGGCCCTGGGCAGTGCCCTGTGCTGGGAGGGGTCTGCAGGGCAGAGCTGAGCCCCCAGGGCTGGGCTGGGCTCTGGCAGCACTGGCAGGGCCCAGCCCTGGGCACAGGGAAGCAGCTGCTGGCAGGGACAGCTCCAGGCAGCAGAGCCCTGGGCAGGTAGTGGGGGGAAAGTGCCACCAAGCTGGGCTGGGATATTTAAAGTCCTCTCCAAACTGAACTATTCCATGATTATTTTTTTACAGATCACCATGACAAGACACAGAAAATGTCCAACAGCAGCTCCATCAGCCACTTCCTCCTGCTGCCATTGGCAGACACGCGGCAGCTGCAGCTCCTGCACTTCTGCCTCTTCCTGGCCATCTCCCTGGCTGCCCTCCTGGCCAACGGCCTCATCATCAGCGCCGTAGCCTGCGGCCACCACCTGCACACCCCCATGTTCTTCTTCCTGCTCAACCTGGCCCTCAGCGACCTGGGCTCCATCTGCACCACTGTCCCCAAAGCCATGCACAATTCCCTCTGGAACAACAACAAAATCTCCTATGCAGGATGTGCTGCACAAGTTTTTCTGATTTTCCTCTTTTTCGGAACAGAGTTTTCCCTCCTGACCATCATGTGCTACGACCGCTACGTGTCCATCTGCAAACCCCTGCACTACGGGACCCTCCTGGGCAGCAGAGCTTGTGCCCACATGGCAGCAGCTGCCTGGGCCAGTGCCTTTCTCAATGCTCTGCTGCACACAGCCAATACATTTTCCCTGCCCCTGTGCCATGGCAATGCTTTGGGGCAGTTCTTCTGTGAGGTACCCGAGATCCTCAAACTCTCCTGCTCCAAATCTTATCTCAGGGAAATTTGGCTCATTGCTGTTAGTGTCTGTTTGGTATTTGGCTGTTTTGTGTTCATTGTTTTCTCGTATGTGCAGATCTTCAGGGCTGTGCTGAGGATCCCCTCTGAGCAGGGACGGCACAAAGCCTTTTCCACCTGCCTCCCTCACCTGGCTGTGGTCTCCCTGTTCCTAAGCACTGCAGTGTTTGCCTACCTGAAGCCCCCCTCCATCTCATCCCCATCTCTCGATCTGGCCCTGTCTGTTCTGTACTCAGTGGTGCCTCCAACCCTGAACCCTCTCATTTACAGCCTGAGGAATCAGGAGCTCAAGGCTGCAGTGTGGAGACTGAACACTAGATGGTTTCAGAAACAGTAAACTGCTGGCCAATTTCTGAAAATCACTTGTAATATAAGTCACATTTGATTCTTCTTGTTGGTTTGCTTGCAAGTTTGTTCTTTCCTTTCCTTTGTTTTAGCTTTTCAATATTGTCCACAAAGAAATGTCATTATTTTTGCTGTATTTCCTTTTGATTTTCTCCATCTTTTCTGTGACCCAGAGACTGTGTCAATGAGGGGCTGCGCTCTTGGTAATTTTAAACAAAATAAAGGATCCCCCAGCAAAGTTTTCTCCAGAGATGCCCCTTCTGTTCCCTTCTCTGGAGCTGCAGCAGCAATGTCTGTGTGCAGAGCTGGGGCAGATCAGTGCTGGCACAGCAGCTGTGCCCAGCAGCAGCAGCAGCACTTGGTGTTGCCAGTGCTGCTCCCGTGCCACTGCCCCGCTGCCCTCCTGGCCCTCGTGTTGCTGCAGGGCCTGAGTGCTCTCGGGGCCGGGCACAGCCCTGGGGGTGGCAGTGCCGGGGCTGCAGCAGGGACAGGCCATGGGCACTGCTGGGGCAGTGCTGACACCTCAGGGCAGGGCCTGGGGGCTCCAGGCTCCTTGGCCAGGCTCTCTCCACAACACTTGGCCAGCCCAATGCTGAGCACAGAAAAGCCCCGGGAGCAGCCCCAGGCTGGCCGTGGGCAGGCTGGGGGCAAACAGCATGGCTGGTGCTCTGCAAGGTCCCTGCAAGGGGGACACCCTGGCAAGGAGCAGCAGAGCAGGGGCTGATCCATCCCCACTGCGCTGGACACCCCAGGGCAGCGTCCCAGAGCGTCCTCATGCACCTGCCAACAACATCCCCCCTCTGCAGCCCTGGCCTCTCCCCCAGCTCACACAGGAGCCGCATCCTTGCAGGCACACACACGGCAGCACTGGCTCAGGAGCCCCTGTTTGCATTGCACACAGCAGGCTCAGCACAACCATGGTGCTGCTGTGGGGACATGGAGCTGAGTGAGCACAAATGCCATCAGCCCCTGGGGCCAGCAAGGGCTGGGGGACGGCAGGGAAACCACTCAGCTTTATTGTGGCCTCTGAAGTCAGCCAGAAAGTTTGTTCCCATGAGCTGTGAGTTTCCTGTCCCACTGCAGATGTTGTTGCTCAGAGCCAGGGCTGCCTGGCAGCCACCCCCAAACTGCCCTGAGCATTTCCTTGGCTTCACCTTTGCTTTCTTTGCTCTTTCCTTCACCAGATTTCTCCCTCTTGCCCATCCCTGTCCCCTCCCCTGCAAACAAGCCCATCCCTGTTTGCCCCTTCCTCTCTGGCCTCACTCCCCATTTCAGTTCCCAAATTGCAACCATGGGAATGTCCCTTGGGGAGCAGGATCATCCTCCAAGTGCTTCAGGAATTGTCTGCAGGGTCCTGCAGTGCCTCGTGCTGCTCCCTTGCCAGAGGCTCCACAGGCCAGGGGGGCACATCTGGGCTGCTGTGTCTGGGTGTGGGGCTCCCTGTTGTGGGCAATGAGGAGGGGCTGGAGAGGCTCTGCAGGACTGACAGGATGAGCTTTAGGGCTGTGTGGAGAAGCTGAGGGACCAGGGCTGCTGGACCTTGTGAAGAGGAGGCCCAGGGCTCATCCTGCAACTGCTCCAGGGGTAGTTTCAGAGAATCACGGAATCAGAAAAGCTGGAAAAGTCCTTGGAGATCATCATGTCGCACCTGTGCCCTGACACCATGGCTCCCTGAGCCTCCTCTACTCCAGTATCAACAACCTCAGCTCCCTCAGCCACTCCTCACAGGACTTGTGTTCCAGACGCCTCACCAGCCTTGTTGATCTTCTCTGGACACGCTCCAGCCCCTCCATGTCCTTCCTAAATTGGGGACCCAGAACTGGACAAAGCATTTGAGGTGCTGCCCAACCAGTGCTGAGCACAGGGGAAGAATCACTGCCCTGCTCCTGCTGGCCACACCATTCCTGATCCAGGCCAGGAGCCATTGGCCTTCTTGGCCACCTGGGCACACTGCTGGCTCATGTCCAGCCTGTTATCCATCAGTGTCCCCAGGTCCCTTTCTGCCTGGCTGCTGTCCAGTCACTCTGTCCCCAGCCTGGAGCACTGCAGGGGTTTTTGTGGCCCAAGTGCAGGACCTGGCACTTGGTCTTGTTAAACCTCACCTTGTTGGATTTGGGCCCTGAATCCAGCCTAAGTCCCTGTGCAGAGCCCTCCTACCTTGCAGCAGATCCACACTCACACCCAGCTTGGTGTCACCAGGGTTCCATGAGGCCACAGAGTGTCACAATGGTCTCCACGATTCCATGATGCTCTGTAGTGTCACAATGGATCCTTGCTCCTGAGCCCTGCAGTTTCACAATGCCCATTAGTTCCATGAGGTCTCGCAGTGCAGCAATGCTCTCCTTGGTTACACAATGTCTCAGTGTCCTCTTGCACCCATGGGGCACCAGGTGTCAAAATTCTTTCCTCCATTCCATGAGTCTCTGCAGTGTCACAATGGCCTCTTGGTTATACGAGGTCCAGCAGGGTCACAGTGGTCTCTGTGGTTCCATGAGGCCCCAAAGAGTAACACTGACCCCTTGGTTCCGTGGGGCCCTGCAGTGTCACCCTGGCCCCATTTTTACCCGAGGTTCCACTGTGTCACAATGGACTCTTTGTTTGAACGGTGTCACAATGGAGCCCTGGTGACACATGATCCTGCAGTGTCACAATGGATTCCTGGTGCCATGACACCCTGCAGTGTCAGTGTCACAGTGATGCCTAAGTACATGAGGCCCTGCAGTATCACAGTGGGCCCTTAGTTCCATGGAGCACCTAGGTGTCAAAATTGTTCCCTTAGTTCCACAAGTCCCTACAGTGTAATAATGGTCCCTTGGTTCAACAAAGCCCACTGTGTCACTGTGGCCTCCATGGTTCCACAATGACCCAGAGTCATCGATGGACCTTGGTTCCATTTAGCCCCACAGTGTCACAATGGCCCCTTGCTTCCCCAGGGCTCTGCAGTGTCACAATCATCACAGAATCACTGAATCACCCAGGCTGGAAAAGACCTTTGAGACCATCAAGTCCAACCTGTGACCCAACACCACCTTGTCACTCAGACCATGTCACTCATTGCCACATCCAGTCTGTCCTTCAACACTTCCAGGGACAGTGACTCACCCACCTCCATGGGCAGCTCCTGCTAATGCCCCATCACCCCTTCTATGAAAAACCTTTTCCTAATGTCCATCCTAAACATCGCCTCGTGCTGCTTAGGGCTGTATCCTCTTGTCCTGTCACTGTTTCCTAGGAGAAGAGGCTGACCCACCACTCGCTGCACCCTCCTGTCAGGGAGTTTTAGGGAGTGATGAGGTCTCCCTGAGCCTCCTCTTCTCCAGGATAAACAACTCCAGCTCCCTCATCCACTCCTCACAGGACTTGTGTTCTAGACCCCTCAACAGCCTTGTTGCCCTTCTCTGGACACGCTCCAGACCCTCCATGTCCTTCCTAAATTGGGGCCCAGAACTGGACACAGCACTCGAGGTGCTGCCCAACCAGTGCTGAGCACAGGGGAAGAATCACTGCCCTGCTCCTGCTGGCCACACCATTCATGATCCAGGCCAGGTGCCATTTGCCTTCTTGGCCATCTGGGCACACTGCTGGCTCATGTCCAGCCTGCTGTCCATCAGTGCCCCCAGGTCCCTTTCTGCCTGGCTGCTGTCCAGTCACTCTGTCCCCAGCCTGGAGCATTGCAGGGGTGGTTGTGGCCAAAATGCAGGATCCTGCACTTGGTCTTGTTAAACCTCACCTTGTTAGATTTGGGCCTGGATCCAGCCTGTCCAGGTCCCTCTGCAGAGCCCTCCTACCCTCCAGCACATCCACACTCACACCCAGCTTGGTGCCATCTGCACATTTGCTGATGCTGCACTCAATGCCCTCATCCAGGTCATCAATGCAGATATTGAAATCCACGCTGGCTGGTTCTGATCCCTCAGCCATCCTGTAGGTGCCCTGTGATGGCACTCAAGGTGATCTGTTCCATCACCTCACCAGGCACCCAGGTCAGGCTGACAGGCCTGCAGTTCCCCACATCCTCCTTCCAGCCCTTCTTGGGGATGGGCTCACATTGGCACCTCCAGTCCTCTGGCACCTCCCTGCTGAGCCAGCACTGATGAGAAATGATGGAGAGCAGCTTGGGGAGCTCATCCAGCAGCTCCCTCATCCCCCTAGGATGGATCCCATTTGGTGCCAGCAGCACCTGTGAGCATCTGAGTGGCTCAGCAGGTCCCCAGCTACTTCCTCCTGGATTACAGGGGTCTGTTCTGCTCCCTGTCCCCATCTCCCAGCTCAGGAGAACACTTGTCTTATTGTTTGAAACTGAGGCAAAGAATGGGTTAAGTGTCTCAGCCTTTTCCTCATCTTTGGTAACCATATCCCCCCTAATAAACAATAGAGGTTCTCCTTTTCCCTTCTTTTGCCATTCATGTATTTCTAAAATCATTTTTGTTATCCTTCACAGAAGCAGCCAGGTTAAATCCTAATAGAGCTTTCACCTCTCTAGTTTTCTTTCTGCATGACTTAGCGACATCCTGAAATACTTCTTGAGTTGCCTGTCTCCCTCTGTCCAAAGCTGATTCACCTTCTTTTAACCCTGAGTTTCAGGAAAAGCTCCATGCCCTACTAGGCCACTCATTTTCCTTTCTATCTGACTTTTTGGCACGGAGGGACAGGCAGCTCCTACAAGACTTCTTTCTTGAATTGTCTCCATCCTTCCTGGGAAACCTTGCTTTTTAAAGGCTGTTTCCCTTAAAAAACACCAGTAACTGATTTGGTACTCTCCAAAACTACATCCTGAATAGGCTAAATTCCATTCTCTCAAAGTCCAATGTAGAAGTTTTGTAGATGCCCCTCCTTCTTCCAGAGAATATTTAAAATCTCCATAACTTCATGGTCACTGTAGCCCAAACAGCCTCTCAACAACACATCTCCCACCAGCCCTTCTCTCTTTGTGAACAGCAGGACACAGAGCTTTCCTTGGGAGTGGGAAGAGAAGGAAACCTCCCCAAAGTGCAGCCTGGAAGGTTCAGCCTGGAGGTGAGCAAACAGACAAGTCCCTCCCAGGGCAGAATGTGGCTGCCGAGGTGTCCCAGCGTGAGGCTGGGCCATGCCATGGCTCTGTGTGCCAGGAGCCGGCAGCGCTGGGTGCAGGGAGCCCAGGGAGGGCACAGCAATGCTGGGCTGAGAAATGCTGGGGGGGACAGCGAGATGGGCGTGTGCAGCCGGCCAGGGCACAGGAGCAGCACGCACAGGGGGCACAGCCTGCAGGAGAGATGGCCAAGGGCTGGGCAGGGCTGGCAGGGCCAGAGGCACCCAGGCCTTTGTGCCCTGGGCTCGGGCAGGGCCTCTGCAGCCCCACAGAAGGAACTTTCCTGGCAGGGGCTGCACTTTGCTTCTGCCTCGGCCCTCCCTCAGGAGCCTGGCAGGGCTTGCAGCTTGATGACATTTGTCCTTGCTGCCCCTGCCATCCCACTGCCCCAGCAACAGCCCCGAGCCACCCGTGAGGGACAGGCCCTGCTGGGCCAGGCCTGGGCTCAGGCCTTGGCCTTTCTGCTTCCTCCAGCCAGCCCAGGCCTTGCTCAGCATTGCAGTTCCCTGCTCACAGCCTCGGGCTCCTGCAATCCTGCCCTCAAGGATCTGCTCTCACCAGTCCCTGGGGAGCCTTTGGCACTCCCTGCCCTCAGTGGGGCCACTGATGCTCCAAGGGACTTGGAGTTTTGCTTCTGCCTCCTTGAGCAGCTTCTTCAACCTTCTCTCAGTGCCTGAGGGTCCTGGACTCAGCCTCAAATCCACTGTGAGGCTGATTAAAATACAGAAAGCCTCCAGGAGCTCTTTGTCTTACTTCAGGGCTTGTGCAGCTGATTGGGGTCAGTTTAGAGTTCTTTTAAGGAGGAATATAAGTGCGCCTCATCACTTTTTTTCTTTAATCAAGTGAGTATTTTGTTTTAAATTACAGTTCAGAGAAGAGCTGATAGAAGCATTTCCCAAGTGATCTTGATGCTGAATGTTTCCTTAGGAGGTGTGGTCACACAGAAGAATGAGCCCCTTGCAGGCTGACCCTGTTTGGACAACCTGCTTCTCACCCCCAGCCTCACCATGTCTGACATTGCCCACCTGGGACTGACATCCCTGTGCCCTGCAGCAGAACCTTGTCCCCTGAGCTCTGCAGCTGGCTGTCCCTGCCCATTGCACCATGTCCCACCTGCTCTCCTCAGGGCTCTGCCTGCACACAGGCCCAGGAGAAATTTTCCTGTTTGTGAGGAAAGAATGGAAAAGCCTGAGCAGGTTTCCTGAACAACAAACCCCACTGAGGAACCACATGCTCAGTCCAGGCTGTCTGGAATGATGTCACCTTTCTGCAAGGGCCAGTGTGACCAGAACGGATCTCTATAAGCAGAATTCTCTGGGTCTTCAGCTGAATTCTCTGTCCCTGTCCTTTCCCTGGATCTCTGTCTCAGATGGAAGCTGCTGGTGCCATTCTCACCTTGGACTCCTCTTTTAAATGCAGACAGATGTTCCCAGGTGTGTTAAACAGATGTTGCTCACTGTTTATGCAAAGCTTTCATATCCTCATGGAACCAGGGAGACAATTGTGACATTTCAGAGCCTCACAGAACCAAGGCTCTGTTGTGACACTGAGGGGAATCATGGAACCCAGCAGACCATGATGACAAATCAATATCACATGGAAGCAATGGTCCATTGTGACAATGCAGATCCAAGGAGACCATGGTGACACTGTGGGACCTCATGGATCCAAGGGGCCATCGTGGCACTGAAGAGCTCCATGGAACCCAGGGTCCAGTGTGACATTGCAGCCCCTCATTGGAACAAAGGCACCATTGTTGACAGCACAGGAACTCATGGAACCAAGGGGCCCTGGTGACACAGCAGGGCCACATGGAATCAAGGAGACTGTGGGAATCCTTAAAATCAGAGGGTTTTGGGAAAGCTGGAAAAAGCAGGCCTCAGAGACAGCCAACTGCAATTACAGCTAAGTGGAAAGCATAAGGCATATCAGCAGAGGAATTATATGAAATATAGAAAGCAAGGACAAATAGAACAATGGTTTGTGTATTAACACGTGGCGAGAATAATTCTCTAAGCTGCAGAAAAATATATCTAGCAAGATATTAGGAAGGTCTAAGTTTATAATGGTGCCCTGTGTGTTGTATTTTAAGGCTTACAAGTAGGTATTGTATTTGATATAAGCAAGCATTGTTTTAACCAAAGGTATATGTGTACTTATAGTGGTTTGATAGAACTACTGTCAATATGTTTTTGCTTTTGTGATTGGTCATAAACCTTTCAAACCGTGTTGTAACATCACATTCTCGGGCTGTTGCTGAGGATGTGAGCTGCTGGCATCTTCCCTCTGTCCCAACCTTGTAATGAGACTGATGCTTGGGAGGAAAAAATAATAATAACGCAGCTCGAGACACATTCCACAGCAGTCCCATCCCCTTTGTGCTTCTATGTGTAAAACCCCTGGCCTGCATTAGAGACCAGTGACATTTAGGAACCTTCTGGAACCAAGGGTCCACTATGACACTGCAGAAACAAGGAGATAATTGTTGGTACTATGGAAGCTCATGGAACCAAGCAGCCATTGTGACACTCCAGGACCTCGTTGAACCAGGGAGACCATTGTGACACTCCAGAACCTCATGGCACTGAGGGTTTATTGTGACACAGCAGTGTCACATGGAATCAATTGTCCATTGTGACAATGCTGATGCCAGGAGACCATGGTGACACCATGGAAGCTCACGGAACCAAGGCTCCAGCGTGACACAACAAGGCCTTGTGGAATCATAGAGAGCATTGTGACAGTACAGAACCTCGTGGAACCAAGGGTCCATTGTTAGAGTCCAGAACCAAGGAGACCATTGTGACAGTACAGAACCTCATGGGACCAAGATTCCATTGTTATACAGTGACACTTCATGGAACCAAGGAGCCACTGTGACACAGCAGGGCCCCATGGGACCAATGATCCATAGTGATACTGCAGATCCAGGGAGACCATGGTGATACCACAGAACCTCATGGAACCAAGGGACCAGTGTGACACTGTGGGGCCTCGCTGGAACAAAGGACATGGTTGATGGGACAGAAGCTCATGGAAACATTGGGACACTGTGACACTGCAGAGCCTCATGGAACCAAGGAGACCACTGTGACACTGAGGAATCTTCTGGAACCAAGCAGCCATTTTCACATGGCAGAACCAAGGAGGCCATTGTTGACAGAACAAAACCTCATAGAACTGAGGGGCCATTGTTATACAGTGAGGCTTTGTGGAACCAAGGGGCCATGGTGACACTGTGGGGACCCATGGAACCAAATATTCATTGTGACACTGCAGGGCTGCTTTAACCAATTGTCCATTGTGATACTGCAGATCCAAGAGACCGTGGTGACACTATGGCAGTTCATGGAACCAAGGGGCTATTGTGACACACCAAGGCCTTGTGGAACCACGGAGAGCCATTGTGGCAGTGCAGAACCAAGGAGACCATTTTGACAGTACGGACCTTAATGGAACCAAGGGTCCACTGTTATATAGCAGGGCCTCATGGAACCAAGGGGCAGTTGTGAAACTGTGCAAGAATTATAATGGAGTCAAGGACAGCACTGATGTTGAAATCCACAGGATAGAAACTTTTGAACACAATTTTGAGTATTTGAAAACAGGTATTCTTTATTACAGCATAGTGGTCACTTGGGCAATCCTTGCTCCATCTTAGTGCCCAGAGCATCGAATGAACATTGAATGAACAGAGTTTTTATCAGACACATTGATTATGTGATTTATTAGCTATCCCACTTCCTTGGACTTTATTTGACATAGTTGCACCCCTTATTGAAAGTCTTTCTATGGTTCTTCGGGGTCTGTCTTCAATATCCTTCAGTGTCCTTTTTAGGTGGCTGTTCCTCTATCCCCGCTTTTGAGTAAGGACAATATTGTTGTTTTGTAGAACTTCTGTTTTTCAGCCTTGCAGAGCTGAGCTGGCATCCTCCTTGTATTTTGTGTGACTTCTGTTTGCCTCAGCTACATCTTTTATCCATTTCTCCAAGGCTGTTCTGTTCTGTTCTACTGTCCTTGACAAGAGTAAATGTTGTTCTGTTCTCCTGTCCTTGTCACAGTGCTCGCCCCACATGAGGCGAGTCTGCAAGCCCCTCCAACCCATGGGCTTGGGGTGGGCAAGTGTTCCTGAGGGAACAGGGATGGGACAGCTGGGCTGGACTGACCCAAGGGATGTTCCATTCCATGTTATACCACGATCAGCAATAAACTGAGAGTAGTGGGGGCAAGGGGAGTAGGGAATTGATGCATTTTTAAGACATTTTTATTCAAAACAGCACCTACACATACAGAATCCACTCCTGCCACAGCATGGTTAAATATTTTCTGCTGCTAGGAGATTTCCTGTGGATTTATTTTGCTTCTGTGTATGGCCTTTGCTTTTGTGCTTGCTTGGTTCATGGGGATTTTTGCTGTTGTGGCTGGGTCTTGCTTTGTTTTTATTTTTTGGTTGGGTTTGATTTTTCCTTATTGAACTGCCTTTTAATTGATACATAAGTTCTACCTTTTCTTGTTGCTTGATTGGCCCCTGATGGCAAGAGAAATTTACCCAACTTAGTCATTTTGCCCAATTACATTTTGCAGTCACCATTAACTAGATGAGTTTGGTCACAGACTCCCTGCAATTTGGCAGCATCTACAAAGGAATTGAAAGTGCATTTCATGCCCTTATAGCGATAATAGAAATGTTCCACACTGGTGGTCAAGGACTGGTCACTGAGGGATGTCACCAGGGAGTGGCTGCCAAGAGGACTCTGTGCCATGGATGACATTTGACCCTCATTGTTCAGCCAAATTCCCACTCACCCCATGTTCCTCTAGTGCAGCCCAGCTCTCTCCAATCTGGCTCTGAGGGGAGCACAGCAGACCATGTCCCAGGCCTGGCTAAAGTCTGGGCACACAACATCCCCTTCTTTTCCCTCCCACAGTGGTTCTGCAATCCCTGCCTTGTGCTGCCAGTGCCTGCAATGGCTGCAGGAGGATTTGCCACCTGCCCTTCCCTGCTGAGCCTGACCAGTCTGTGACTGTCCCAGTGCCCCTCCCTGTCCTGTTTCCAGATTGTTTCCATGTCTGCCCTTCCCAAGTGCCCAGGACTCTCTGGGATGGCTCTGTCCTTTCCAAGGGCTTTGAGAGAGGTCTCACAGTGACACTTCCCAGCCTTCTCAACATCCCTGACTCCAAAGGCCTTTTCCACATCCCTCATTTCCAGGTCAGTGCCCAGAGCACAGCACAGCCCTGTCCAGGTCCTTGGGATGGTTCAGAATGGAGGCAGATCTGATTTCTCCCCACAGACCAGGGAACTCCAATGGTCTCTCTGTGCAGTCCATGGCTGTCCTGAGCATTTTTTCCTGGAACCTCCCTGCCAGAATGTTTCTCTCTATGCAATCCTAACCACATCCCAGTAATGAATTCAGGTGTTTTCTCAGAGTGTAGTGGCCTCAAGGCACTGTTTGTGCCACCAGAACTGTGCCACCCCCGAGTGCTGGTGATGGTGTTTGTGCTCACTCGGGTTCATCTCCCCACACACACACGATGCACTGATGAAATCTCCTCAGTACACACCAAACATGGCCTGCTGGCCTGGTCACTTGGTGTCCCTCCATGCAGGGTCAAACAACCTCCTGCAGCTGGGGAGAGGCCAGTGCTGGGTGTGGTGATTGCTGGGGCTGGTGTGGGACAATTGCCCTGGGGCACCTTCCCAGGCTGTTCCCAGAACAAAGACACAGCCCAGGCCCTGCCCTGCTGCTCCTCAGGTACATCCCAGGAGCTCTGGCTGTGCCAGGACACTGCTGTGTGCCCCCTGCACACTGCCCCTCTGCCCCAGGCACTGGGCTTTGCTTGGCCAGGGCATTCCTGGAGCACATTGCTGACAGCAGCTCTGGAGGAGAGCAAAGCCTTCCTGCCCTGCCCTCAGAAGATGCCCTTTGCTGATGGAGCTGCTGTGCTGGAGCCCAGCTGTGTCCCAGCAATGCCCATGGCCTGCCCCTGCCTGTGGGCACAGCACGGATGCACAGCAGGACAGTGACCAAGCTGCCAGAGCACTGCGGCCTCACAGCCATAGAAGGGCTGGCAAGGAGAGGGTGGAATTGGGAAGAGCAGATGTGGGAAGAGCAAGGGCCATTGTCCCTGGCTGTGCTGCTGTGCTGGGAGTCTCTTCCGTCCACCTCTACCCACAGGCACTGCCCTTCAGAGACAGAGAAGGGCTGAGGAAGGATCCTGGACACACAGGGCAGGGCAGGCACTTGTTTTATTTAAATGCACAGGAGAAAGACCTCTTGCATGTCTTTGTGTTTCAAAAGAAAGGTAGATATCCATGAAGAAATGCAAAGAGTAACACTCCAGTAATTTGTAAGAAATATTACAACAAGAGAAAAAGATACCATAGAAAAAACGGACAAATATGGAAAAAAAAATGTGAGCTTTTAGAGAGTTCTGAATTCTAAAGATTATGCAGCAGAAAAGTTTAATGCTTCAGAAAATACAGTCATGAATTTTCTCAGGGCATCCTTGAGTTCCTGGTTCCTCAGGCTGTAAATGAGAGGGTTCAGGGCTGGAGGCACCACTGAGTACAGAACAGACAGGGCCAGATCCAGAGATGGGGAGGAGATGGAGGGGGGCTTCAAGTAGGCAAACACTGTAGTGCTGACAAATAGAGACACCACAGCCAGGTGAGGGAGGCAGGTGGAAAAGGCTTTGTGCCGTCCCTGCTCAGAGGGGATCCTCAGCACAGCCCTCAAGATCTGCACATAGGAGAAAACAATGAACACAAAACATCCAGAAGCTAAACAGGCACTAACAGCAATGATCCCAAGTTCCCTGAGGTAGGATTTGGAGCAGGAGAGTTTGAGGATCTGGGGTACCTCACAGAAGAACTGGCCCAGGGCATTGCCCTTGCACAGGGGCAGGGAAAATGTATTGGCGGTGTGCAGCACAGCATTGAGAAAGGCACTGGCCCAGGCAGCTGCTGCCATGTGGGCACAAGCTCTGCTGCCCAGGAGGGTCCCGTAGTGCAGGGGTTTGCAGATGGACACGTAGCGGTCGTAGCACATGATGGTCAGCAGGGAATACTCTGTTCCAAAAAAGAAGAAAATCAGAAAAACTTGTGCAGCACATCCAGCATAGGAGATGTGTCTGGTGTCCCAGAGGGAATTGTGCATGGCTTTGGGGACAGTGGTGCAGATGGAGCCCAGGTCAGTGAGGGCCAGGTTGAGCAGGAAGAAGAACATGGGGGTGTGCAGGTGGTGGCCGCAGGCTACGGCGCTGATGATGAGGCCGTTGGCCAGGAGGGCAGCCAGGGAGATGGCCAGGAAGAGGCAGAAGTGCAGGAGCTGCAGCTGCCGCGTGTCTGCCAATGGCAGCAGGAGGAAGTGGCTGATGGAGCTGCTGTTGGACATTTCCTGTGTCTTGGCATAGGAATCTGTAAAATAAATAATCATGGAATAGTTCAGTTTGTAGAAGACTTGAAATATCCCAGCCCAGCTTGGTGGCACTTTCCCCCCACTGCCTGCCCAGGGCTCTGCTGCCTGGAGCTGTCCCTGCCAGCAGCTGCTTCCCTGTGCCCAGGGCTGGGTCCTGCCAGTGCTGCCAGAGCCCAGCCCAGCCCTGGGGGCTCAGCTCTGCCCTGCAGACCCCTCCCAGCACAGGGCACTGCTCAGGCCAGCTCTATCTCTGCAGGCTCTGATGGCAACATCACAACAACCCTGAGGTTGGAAAAGGGACACTGATGCTGCCTGTGAGGGACCCTGTACTGATTTCTGTCACTGCCTTCTTTATTAAGATCCAAGAAAAAAAAATTATATTTTTCCCAACCTGAACTTAGAGATTTATATCTCTATGCAATTTCCCATCTAGGCAACCCAGAGCAGTAGATTATAAAATCACGATTTTCCTTTTTATGCAGCCCCTGCCTCACTGTGCTCCCTGTATAATCTGCTTGGAAATGTTCTAGAGTTAAATGTTATGCTGGGAGCAGCAGTCCTGAACAATGCAACATCCTCACCACACAAGGAAAACCCTTCCAAGCCTTACCAGCTGTCTCCTTCCACCCAGACCTTGTCCCCCAGTGCTGGGAGCAGCTCCCAGGGCTGGCTGAGAGCTGTCCCTGGCAGGCAGCAGAGTCCCTGCCCCAGCACAGCGCCCTGGGCTGCAGGATCCTGCTCTGCACCACAGCCCTGGGCACCCCTGGCTGCTCTACACAAGAGATCATCAGAGAATGTACTCACACAGTCTGCAGGCATTGGGATGTTCCAGCTTTAGGAGATCACTGCAGCAGCTGCAGCTGCATTGTCCTGCAGCCAGAGGCTTCCTGTGTCAAGGGCTGGGAGTGATTCTGCCCCAGTCACTTCTGAGCATCTTCCCAGCCCTGACTGATTGAAGCTCTCTGTGCCTCTGTGCTGTGCCCTGGGTGGCTGCAGGCAGTGCCCCAGCCCTGCTGGGCTGGGAGAAGAGCTGCTCATCAAGAGAAATGTGTTTTTGAAGCTCTTCTTGGTTACCAGGATCGCCTTCTGTGCCACGAGCCTGGCCCAGCTCATCAGCACAGACACAGCACGAGGACTTTAATGACCCTCTTGAGGTTTGTGATGGGGCCCTGAAAATCAGTCCCTGAGAGGGAGCTGAAAAACATCTCAAGAACTCCAAGTCACAATCCAACTCCAAAGTTTCCTAAAGTTTTAATGGGTCCCACTGAGGGACACAACTGAGAAAGTGTCCCCAGGTTCCAGTTAGAGCAGGAAATTGGAGGCAGTGTTGACAGGTGGGGACAAAGAGAAGCCAAGTTGTGGTGCCCTGGGGCACAGCAGGGTCTGTGCCACCAAGGGCTGGCAGGAGACACCTTGTCCTGAGCCACTGGGGCCTCCTGGCACAGCCCCAGCAAGGCTGGCCACTGTCACCCCTTGTCCTGCCCTCAGCATCCCCCCACATCCCAGTGGCCTCAGGGATGTGCTGGGACGAGTCCCTGGGGAGCCTTGGTCAGGAATGGCCCTGGGGGCTCCTTCATGCTCCCAGGGACTGCAGGTTTTTCAGAGCACTTTGGGTTTTGCTTTTGCCTTGGATTCTGTGAGAGCTTTGTGCAATCATGGCCTCCAATTATCATCTTTAATTAGTCTCTTGAGAGCCTTTGTCAGTAACAACACTCAGTGGGGCTCATTAATTCTTCAAGGTACTTCAGTTTTTAACGTACTTTCCTTTTTCCTTTGTTCTCTGAGTCTCTCAGTGTTTTTTGGGCAGTCCTGGCCTCCTATTCTCTCCTCCAAGGAGTCCATGAGGAGCCTGTGTTGGGGATGGACCTCAGTGAGACCCATTAATGCTTTGAGACACTTTGGATTTTTCTTCTGACTTGGACTCTTGGAAAGATTTGTGCAATCTCCTCTCAGGCCTTGAGGTTCGAGGGCTCAGCACCAAATGCACCACGGGGCTGATTGGGATCAAGTCCTGACAAACCATGGCTCTGCCTTGATTTCCCTCTGGTCTGGTGCCATTCATTTGGAAGATTTTCGAATCCAGTTATGGAAAAATATTTCCAATAGATTCTATGAAATACACATTCCTATTTTGAAGCATGTATTTCATTGCTATTCTCTTTAGAGCACAGCTGACTGCAGCATTCTGTGATTGATATTGATCCAGGGTCTCTCCTCAGGTCTGGCCTGCTCACAGAAGCTGTGCCTTGAGGTCTGAGCCAGTGTGCACAATCTTGCTCCACATTCCCCAACCCCATCCTGTCTGTCCTCACTCACCTGGGATCTGCTTTGCTTGGAGAACTGGCTACACTCAGGAAAAGAGATGGTTTTCCTTTTTTATTTTTTTCAGTCTAAAGCTCCTGAATTTCCTCACTGAAAACAGACACCTTTGATTAGTGTGTGCCAGCCCAAGCTGCTGCCATTGAAGTTCCCCTTCCCCAAGGCAGAACCATGCAAGAACTGTTTTAGACCTTTGGACTCTTTGGTTCTACGAGGCCTTGTTGTGTCACCATGGACTCTTGGTTCTGTGAGGTTCTGTGGTGTCACAATGGATGTTTGGTTCCATGGGCCCCACAGTGTCACAGGGGTCTCCTTTTTCCTGTGGCACCCAGCAGCAAACCCCACTGGCAGGGCCAAATGCCTGGGAAGAAGGAGGAGGGGACATTTGGAGTGATGGTTTTTGCCTTCCCAGGGCAGAGTGACGTGGGCTGGGGCCCTGCTGTCCTGGAGATGGCTGAACACCGGCCTGCCCATGGAAGGGCTGAGAGACAACAACCTCTGTGCATGGAACTGCAACAGCAGAGAGCTCAGGCTGAAGGCTGGGTTTAACAGACTGTCACCAGCACAGGAACCATCAATGTGAGAGGAAAGATGTGTGCTCATGTCTTTACAAATCATTTGGTGGGTGAAGGTGAAACAAAAATCAAAGGTTTAAGAGCTTAGCTGAGGGATAGAAGATATACGAAAAATGATTAGAATAGAAACAATGTAGAAAGTTGCTGACTCAGTACAGCTAAGACAATAAATCACTTACTTGGCTTTGTTGTGTCAAGACATGCAATTGGGATATTGTTAAAGTGAAGGAACCATAACTGCATCTGGCCCCCAAAACCAGCCAGAGCCATGCTGGGAGCTTGAATTATGGCCAAGGGGCCAGAGAGCCTGCCAACAAGAGAAAGGTGAAAAGTTGAAAGCAAGGAAGACTCCCTGACTTCATCATTAGGAGACCACTGACCCATTTCAAACACTCACAGACCCATTTGAAGGAAAGAACTGCACAAGCAGAAAAGGACTTTGAGCTCATTTTAATACAAAATGGGGCTAGGCTGGGTTAGGTAATGCATATATATAGGCATGTTGGGTAATTATATGAATATGACAGACTTTTGTTGATAAAAGAGGCAAGAGCCCTGTGCATTTCACACATCCCTGTGGGAGATTTCTCCCAGCTGTGCCCAGTGTTGTAATAACCATATCAGTCTTTAACGGGTTAGAAAGTTTTTGTTTCTGCATCAGTTTGTTGACCATGGCAGGACTCCTCTGTTTGTGTGTGAGAACAGCCCGGGCTGTGGATGTCTCTGGTGCTGCCAGGACCTTCCTGGAGGGATCTCTGCTCCCCAGCTGCTCATCACAGGGACAGACAAGACCTGTTGCTGGACTGCAGACAAAACAGTGTGTTTAAAATTATGTGGGGTAGCCTGTAAGGCATACACAGGGCTAAAAGACACTTGATAAGTCACAGAAGACCTTCTGTGCTCAGCTCAAGCTGTGCAGTTTTGCTTGCAAGCTCCAGGAGGGTGCAGTGGCCAGCCAAAGGCTGTGTGTGTGACTGGTGAGATGACCCTTTGGCACGACACGAAAGCAGAGCTCAGATCAGTGTTTTTGTCAGAGAATGGTGAAGCGATTGGGGTGAACATTTAAAATTGCCGCATGCTGTGTGCCGTGTTGAAAAGAGGTGAGTACTTTGTCCCTTAATAAAGAGATACCCTTCTCTGCAGCGATTTTGACTTTGGGAATCTGGTTGTGTGTGGGGATTCCTGGTTTTGGGGACGGTATTCCCTCTAACACTCGGTGTTCGGGTTTAACCGGTCCCTGCCACCGCTGTCATTGTGTATTTTTAGATTTGAAATTGTGTATTTTAATATTGCCATCTTGTGACAAAAGTTATAATTGCAACAAACCGGTAATTCTGCCCTGTGTTTGCTGTGTTGTTACTCGGGCTGTGTTGTTGGCTGCTCTGTTGTAGTTTGCTGATGGAAGTGGCTGTTGAAGCTCGAGGCCAAGCTGACAGAGCTCGGCAGTTTAGGCGGGCTCTTTCGAGATGGTTTTAGCTTAAGCCAGGAGAGTTTTACAAAGGGTGAAAGAACGTGTAAACCTGGCATGACAAATTAAAAGAATTTCCCTCCTGCAGCTGTGTGTCCTTAACCCTTGAAAATTTAAGGGGAGGTCATATTTGTGGACTGCCAGAGTTATAGTGTGGTGGTTTGAGCATATTTTAAATCGTGGCTTGAAGAATAGAAGGAATCCCCCTCCCTCCTGTAGTTTGGACTGGATCCTTGGGAATTTGTGAATCCAGCGAACTATTGGATAGAAAGAGGAAACGATCAGGTTAATCTGGAAGGAATATGCAGAACCTCAGCAGGGAGGCTGGTAACTTTGGACTGGGAACAGCCTGCACAAGAGAGTCTGGTCATTCAAGAGAGAAGAGAAACAGCTTGCTTTTGCGAGTGTTACAAGGTTTTGGGGCTTCTAGAGGTTGGCACTCTGTGTGGTTACTGTTCCAGTGTAGGACTTGTGAAAAGCATTGGTATTGTTTCATCGAGAGACAGCAAAGGCTATGCCCTGAGTGTAAACCGAGGCATCCTAACCAAGCTGATTTTGAACCTAAGATTCTAAAGTTTGTGTGTGGAAAATCACATTTAGAACCTGCAATTTGGGCGTGTGTGTGGGAGGAAGATGGTGAAAGGACTGTGAGGCTGTGTGGAGAGAGATTTGGGTGGAAATGGGATAACACAAGAAGAAGGAGATAATGGGAACTAGTCAAAGCAAGGAGATTTCTAAGGCTAGTCCCTTAGGCTGTATTTTGACACACTGGAAAGTGTTAGTGGGGTGTGGGAGCACTGAAAATTAGGTAAGTTTGATCAAATTTTGCAAGCAATGGTGGCCTCTTAATAAGCTGGGAGAAGGTCTCAGAGGGCCACCAGCTGGAACTTTAGACTATGAGATTTTATTGCAGCTGATGTTATTCTTAAAGAGAGAACAGACTTGGGAGGAGGTGACATACACAGGTATGTTTTTCTCTATCAGGACTCATCCTGATTGGCAGAGACATTGCAGCATCAGAGCCGCCTCTGATCACTTGGAACTGGCCCTTGAAAGGGACAGTGAGGCTAATAGAGGGAAACCTAAGTGATTCTGCAGTGTGTGCTCAATAAACCAAGGCTGTACTCATTCTGATATAGTCTATCAAACAGAAGCACAAGAATAGGAACTAATGGACCTGTTTAGACCACCCCCTAAAAAGCTAGAAGAAAATGAAGATTCAAAGGAATCAGTTCCAGCCCATTCCAAAATTGGGAGCAGCATTGTCCCCGGATCATCATGGAGCTGAGGTTGGAAGGGACCTCAGCAATCTGCAGCCAAACCTGTCAGAAACTGGGTCAGACCAAGGGGTGTTTGGTGTAGATTGGAAAATCCTTAAGGCCAGGGATGGGGCAGCATCTCAGAACCTGTGTAAGCCCATGGGAACAAAAGTTTTCCACATATCCTGTCTGATCTCCCCTCATTTCCCTTCCTCCCATTGTCTTTTGTCCCCCCCAGCCCCCCCCAGTGCAGAGCCTGGCTCTGTGTTCTCCATCAACTCCTGGCTGGCACTGCCAGGCTGGCATGAGGAGCCCCTCAGCCTTCCCTGCTCCGGGCTGGACAAGCCCAGCTCCCTCAGCCTCTCCTCTCAGACAAAGGGCTCCAGCCCCACCTTGGAGGCCCTTCCCTCACCCTGCTCCAGCTGCCAGACATCTTTCCTGCCCTGGGCAACCCAAACCAGGCCCCAGTGACCTGGATAATCCACGGCCTTGATGTCCTGATCACTCAGCCCTGGCCCCTTGTCCCCGTGTCAGGCTCTGGGGTTGATTGTGGAACATCCTTGGGGGAGGCTGTGGCTCCAGGTGGAGCAGGGGGATCCCGGGGGACAGGGGACCCTGCTGGGCATGAACAGCATTGGACTTGTCTGGGGAAACTGTGAGGGGGGGCTGGGGCAGAGTGACCAACCCAGTGACCTCACACAGCCCTGCTGTGACGTCACACAGCCCCTCCTGTGATGTCACAGCCTGCTCTGTGATGTCAGACCTCTGTCCTGTGATGTCACAGTCAGCTCTATGATGTCACAAGGACAGCCTGTGATGCTCGATGACCTCACATAACCCACTGTGTGATGTCACAGCCCACTCTGTGTTGTCATTGCACACTCTGTGACCTCATGTTACCAGATTATAAACTGCCTACCCCAGCTGAGCTAACACAATTCTTGTTCTCCAAAACCACTGGCCTCTGGAACCTGCACAATGCCCGTTGTGTGAGAAGGGGAACTGGAAGTTCCCCAGCCTCAGTGTCCTGCCAGCTCAGCCAGGCCAACTGGAACATTGGGGTCCATGACCACCAGGGACCACCAGAGAAACCCCCAGGACAGAAGAACCCATGGGTAAAGGGGAGGGGAAATATGTTCATGATTTTGGGGAAATGATTATCATATGTGTGTTTAGTCCAGGACAATCAATGTATGTATGCAAAGTATCCCCTGTGTATGCAGCCAAATAAAGAATGCTGCTTTTTAATGCTATATTGGTGTTTGGGAGTTTTTTATTTTACTGAATTGTTGGTAACACTCCCACTGCCCAGGAAAGCTCTGACTCCAGCTGTTCACAAACAGAGAAGGGTTGGTGGGAGATGTGGTGGTCAGAAGCTGTTTGGGGTACAGTGACCATGAAATTATTGAGTTTTTAAATATTCTGTGAAAGAAAAAGGGGCATCAACACAATTTCTACACTGCCCTTACAGAGAGCAGAATTCAGCCTATTCAGGATACAGATTTGGGGATAACTGACTTTTTAAAGGGAAACAGTCCTTAAAAACAAAGCATTCCAAGAAGAATGGAGACAGTTAAGAAAGAAATCATGAATGAGCAGGAGGAGCCTGTCCCAGGGTGCCAGAAGTGATCTAGTGAGGAAAATGACTGGCCTGGCCAGTCCAAAGTATGGAGCTTTTTCCAGGCACTCAGGGAGAAAAGAGGGTGCATCACATTAGGACAGAGGTGCAGGCAACTCAGGAAGTGTTTAAGGATGTTGTTAGGTCATGCAGAAAGAAAATGAGAGAAGTGAAAACTCAATTAGGACTTAACCTGGCTGCTTCTGTAAAAATAATAGAAAATATTTCTATAAATAAGTTATTAGTAAACCGGTGGACAAGGAGAATCTCAGCTCTTTATTGGATGCTGTGGGGAATAGAGAAACTTAAGATGAGAAAAAGGCTGAGACAATTAACCCATTCTTTGCCACAGTTTCGAACAATAAGCCAGGATGCCCTCAGGACAAGTGTTCTCCTGAGCTGGGAGATGGGGACAGGGAGCAGAACAGACCCCTGTAATCCAGGAGGAAGCAGCTGGGGACCTGCTGAGCCACTCAGATGCTCACAGGTATCTCTGGCACCAGATGGGATCCATCCTAGGGGGATGAGGGAGCTGCTGGACGAGCTGCCCAAGCTGCTCTCCATCATTTCTCATCAGTGCTGGCTCAGCAGGGAGGTGCCAGAGGACTGGAGGTGCCAATGTGAGCCCATCCCCAAGAAGGGCTGGAAGGAGGATGTG
The DNA here is from genome assembly GCF_052056855.1 of Sturnus vulgaris. Lineage (NCBI taxonomy): Eukaryota > Metazoa > Chordata > Aves > Passeriformes > Sturnidae > Sturnus > Sturnus vulgaris. The sequence continues at coordinate 3,058,754 of NW_028276155.1, read as the reverse complement.
GGGAACTGCAGGCCTGTCAGCCTGACCTGGGTGCCTGGTGAGGTGATGGAACAGATCACCTTGAGTGCCATCACAGGGCACCTACAGGATGGCTGAGGGATCAGAGCCAGCCAGCGTGGATTTCAATATCTGCATTGATGATCTGGATGAGGGCACTGAGTGCAGCATCAGCAAATGTGCAGATGGCACCAAGCTGGGTGTGAGTGTGGATGTGCTGGAGAGCAGGAGGGCTCTGCAGAGGGACCTGGCCTGGATCAGGAATGGTGTGGCCAGCAGAACCCGGGCAGTGATTCTTCCCCTGTGCTCGGCACTGTTAAGGCTGCACCTCAAGTGATGTGTCCAGTTCTGGGCTCCCAGTTTAGGAAGGTCATTGACACTTGTGATACCAAACCAACTTGGTGTCACCACAGTCCCATTAGGCCCTAGAATGTCGTCATTATCTCCATGATTCCTTGAGGCCTCCCAGTGTCACAATGTCCCTTTTGTTCCATGGGAGCCCTTGGTATCACAAATTTCCTTGGAACTTTGGGCTTCATTGTGTCACAATGGTCGCCTTGGCTCCATAGGCACTTGCAGTGTCACAATGACCCCCTGCTTCCATGAGACCCTGTAGTGTCATAACGATCTCCTTGGCTATACAGGGTCACGGTTGGACTCCTGGTCACATGAGACCCCAAAGTGTCACAATGGATCCTTGTTTCCATAAATTCTCACTGTGTCATGATATTCTCATCTGTTCAATCAGGCCCCACAGTGTCCCAATGTCCCGCTTGGCCTTGCAGCTTTAAAATTTCCCTTCCACGCTCAGGGCAGATTTCTGCATTCCTCCTCTCTAGCTTGTCCTCTCTTCCACCTCCTGGTCGTTGTGCTGTGGCTCATGCCTGTCATTTGTCCCTGAGGCAGCACAGCCCCCCTGGCCAGCACAGGCCCCACATCCCCTCATCAGACACGGCACAGCACAGGGAGTGTTTTGGGTGGGCAAATGTTCCCCACCAGAGTGTCCACTCCACACCTCAGTGTCCAGTCCCAGCACCCACATCCCGTGCCAGGGATGACAGAGAGCCCTGCTCTGGGCTCTGCCAAGGGCTGGGTGAGGAGGGAGCCCGGGCAGAGCTGATGCTGCCCCTAGAGCAGTGCTGAAATCGGCAGGAGGAAGGAGATAAGCACAGAACAAATAGACCAAGAAACTGGGGTGAGTGCCCAGGTCTGGAAGTGGCTGATGGAAGAGGCTGGAGGGATGCTCAAAGCCCTGGGGCACCTTCTCAGACTGGCCATGCCACCAAGGCCACAGACCAAGCTCCTCAGTGCTGCCCCTGCCTGTCTGAGATCCCTGCCAGGGAACTGGCACAGCAGCACACACCTGCTGGAACGTGTCCTGGCCCTGCAGAGTCACACAGCTCAGCTGACACCAGTGGGTTTTATCTCCTGGGCACTTCCCAGTCTAGCCCAGCTTCTGCCCAGCTCTGCCCACCTCCCCTGCCCTCACCCCAGGCCAGCCCAGCCCAGCCCATTCTGGGTGAGCCCCATGGCAGTGCCCGGTCTGGGGTGCTCCAGCACTGGGGGCACTCACCCCACAGCCCTGGCCCCCTTGAAGGGCTCGGCAGCTGCTGAGGGGCAGAGAGGGAGCTCAGCCTCCACAGCAGCCCCAGGGCTGGAGCTCCCCATGGCAGGGGAAATGGAGCTCAGGGACAGTGCAGAACTGCTGGTCCTGGCTCCAGGAGATGCCCAGCACAGGCTGCCTCTGCCTGCTCAGTGCCAGCCCCTGTCTCTCCCCAGGCCAGCACAGCAGCCCTGGGCAGGGGACAGAGGGGCCTGGCGAGAGCTGGTGCCTGCAGCAGCAGCAGCTTCCTCTGCATTCCTCCCTGCAGGCACAGAAACGCTCCCTTGCTCCTCTCCCTGCACATCCCTTTCCCCAGCTGAGCGTGTCCTGCCTGGCCGGGCTGGCTTGTCCTGCTGGCCCAGCCCCTGCTCCCCACAGGGCCCTGAGCTGGCCCTGCTGCTCGGGACACACCAGGTTCTGCTGCTGTCCATGGCCGGGGCTGCAGGGAAGCAGCAGCTCCAGGGGGAAGGTTGCAGAAAGGCTCTGGGCAGGGAGGCTGAAAGGGGCACCCCAGGGTCTGCAAGGTCTCTGTGTGGGAGCTGAGCCTGTGACCCCTTGAGCCCTCCCAAGAGCTGGGGCTGCACCTGCAGCTCCAGAGGAGATGTGACAGATGGGAGCAGAGACAAATAATTCCTGCTGGATTCTTTATTGTGTTTGCTTCTACAGGTGACCTAGATCCATACGTAGAGGAGGTGTTTTGTTTCAGATAACACTGGTAGAGTGGTAAGAATAATATTTTTTTGTAGGGACACATATTGAGACAGTAAGAAAATTACAGCCTGAAAAATATTCCAGGCTGCAGCTTCTCAGCTCTGTTCCCAGCCAATAAGCTGGTCCAGCTCAAGGCTAGGGAGAATTTCTCCCAGGGTGATAATTTAGTCAAAATAAAAAGGAATTAATAACAAGATAGAACACCTGTTGTGGTGTGTGGCCAGGCCCCGGCAATGGGGTGTCTTCTCTCTGAACCAATCACCTTTTCTCTACTCTTGGAATTGCGAGTCATGCTATAAAACCAAGTGTGTTTCTGAATAAACTCCTCTCTTTCCTTGCTATCATGAAAGATGACCATGTAGCTGTGCATCTTATTTTCGCCGCACTTTAAGGGTTAAAACTGTTATGAATGGTTTTCTATTTTTCCAATTAAACAAACAACAAGGATTAAAAGTAACAACAAATTTTTAATACTAACAATTATAAATGAATACAATCAAAAGTATTAAAGATGATTACAAAAATTATTGAAATTGAATACAATCCAAGTAAAGTATTACAGTTGTATAATTTGGGATGGATAAAATTTGAGAGTAAGTGTTTTAGTATAATTGAGGTTCGTATAAAGCATAAGCAAAACCGACTGGGGGTACAGGGAGGGGCCTGCCCTTCCTCTCGTACCAAAGCATTTGGGCTAACAATCCCACTTATATACTATAGGCTACAAAAGTTTCTAGAAAGCTCCTCCTAGTTCCTATTCCTAAGATCTACGTAACTATACTGCACGGCACATGCTCTACCAATGGGTTAGGGGGTCTCTCATCCTTTTGAGGGTCTTATTTCCGGTGAAGGCCCATCATCATCATCAGTGACCGAGGTGTGACCTGCAGGTAGCGCAGGCGCCCTGTGTGACTGAGCAGATGTTTTCCATAACATGACTCTAATTAAGTCCCATGCTTGGAATCATCCCATTTTTGCCCATTTCAAGGTTGAAGCTCTATTTCTAGATGCTGCTTATCAGACCTCCGTCCTTCTACTATTCTTATCTGACTTTCTTCCAACCTTCTTCTTCGACTCCCAACATCTGGAAGATGTCTTTTATCCTGTCTCACCCATCTCCCCCCCTTTCACTCGGTAACAATAGTCTTCTATTGATCTAAATACAATTTTGCTAATATAGTTACAATTTAATTAGCATGAATCACATTTATCACAGATGGATTTGATTATTGTGGTTTATAATTTTAAATTTTGTTTTATTTTTTAATCAACTAGTCCTGGCAGCTGTGGGCAGAGCTCTGTAGCTGTGTGTGACACTTGTGTGTGGCACAGTGAAGGTGTCCAGGGGGGCCTTGCCCGAGCTGTGTGCAGAGGAATCCCCATCAGGCCAGGCTGGGGGTGCTCCGTGGCCGGTGCCTTGCGTTGACTGGAAGCTGCCATGGAGCGTCTCCAGGGATGGAAGGTTGGGGCTGCCAGGGCTGTGGTGTCACAGGCAGGGGAACGCTGGGGCTGCCACAGCTGCCGTGTCCCAGAGAGGGGAATGTTGGGGTGCCCTGCTCCTGGCCCGGCCCCAACAGCTCTGCCAGCTCCTCTCAAGGACACAAAGGCTGAGGCAAAGGGTGAGAATTGCGGGAGGGGCTGAGCTGGGAAGGACCCGGTGGGATCATGGAGTCCAGGGCCCGGCCCTGCACAGACAGCCCAACAAGGGGAGGCTGTGCATCCCTGGGAGAGGTGTCCAAAGGCTCCTGGAGCTGTGCCAGCCTTGCAGCTGGGAGCATTTTCTGGGGATCCTGGTCAGTGATGGAAGATCATTCGGTAGAGGGAAGGAAGGGAGGGAGGGAGGGAGGGAGGGAGGAAGGAAGGAAGGAAGGAAGGAAGGAAGGAAGGAAGGAAGGAAGGAAGGAAGGAAGGAAGGAAGGAAGGAAGGAAGGAAGGAAGGAAGGAAGGAAGGAAGGAAGGAAGGAAGGAAGGAAGGAAGGAAGGAAGGAAGGAAGGAAGGAAGGAAGGAAGGAAGGAAGGAAGGAAGGGAGGGAGGAAGGAAGGGTTATGAATGTTATTCTATTTATCCAATTTATCAAACAACAAGATTAAATTTAGCAGAAAATTTTTGAGAGTAATTTTTATAAATTTATACAATCAGAGTATTTGAGATGAATACAATCAAAGTATAGAATACATATACTTCAGGATATGTAAAATTTAAGAGTAAGTAATTTAGTATAATTGAGGTTCATATAAAGCATAAGCAAAACTGACCAGGGGTACAGGGAGGGGCTCACCCTTCCTCTTGTACCAAAGCATCCAGGCTAACAATCCCACTTATATACTGTAGGCTACAGAAGTTTCTAGAAAACTCCTCCTAGTTTCTATTCCTAAAAATCTATGTCACTGTTGTTTGATGTATGCTTTACTAATGGTTAGGGGTCTCTCTTCCTTTTGAGGGTCTTATTTCTGATGAAGGCTCCACATCTTCATCAGTGTCTGCTGTGTAACCTTGCAGGTAGCACAAACGCCCTAAGCTTAGGTTATATCACTAAGCATAAGTTCCCACAATAAAATTAAGTTCCATACCTGGAATCATCCCATTTTGGCCCATTTCAAGGTCGAAACTTTTATTTCTAGATGCTGCTTATCAGACCTACATACCTCTACTATTCCCTTCCAACATCCTTGTTTGACTCCCAACATCTGGAAGATGTCCTTTGCCCTGTCTCACTCATCTCCCCCCTCACTCTGTAACAATTGTCTTCTATTGATCTAAATACAATTTTGCTAATATAGTTACAATTTAATTAGCATGAATCACATTTATCACAATTCCCCCATTTCTCTTTTGATCATATTGATTCGTGCTCTAAAAAGTTGGTGCTTGGTATTGTCTATGTTCCTTCATACTAGCCTCCAATTTTTCTCATATTTCTCATGCTGCATTCAGCTTTTCACACTCCTTCTCAAATTTTATTAACATTTCTTATGCCAGGGTATTCTCTTTGCATTCAGTCACCATTTTCTCGATCTCTCTCCCTCGAGTGTGAGTGGATTGTGCTTTCAGTACCATCAAGAAATTCAGTTTCCTTTTTGCTGTTGATTCTGGATCCATGGGCATGGCTGTAAGTTGCATTCCTTGAATTAATGAGTGGGTTAGTTTAATTAGACAGGGTATCATGCAAGGCAGAAACAGTAGTCCTAAACCAGAACATAATAGCATGAATCCCAATTTTTTCCACCACACACCCCCAAAAAGAATATCCCACCAATCAGCTTTCAGGATAGAATTCCGTTTTTGAACTGGTACATGTGCCACCCTTTTAATTTCGTCAGCAAGTCTGGTGATGGCTTCCCCGTGGTCATCTATTTCCACACAGCACTCAGATTCATTAAACCTCCCACAAACTCCTCCTTCTTCTGCCAACAGGTAGTCTAGGGCAATTCTGTTTTGATATACAAATGCTCTCATTTGTGAATGCTGTTTGGCCAACAACTTTAAATCGTCTGCCCTATGGTTTGAGACGACTTCCACTACTGCCTGGACCCTTATCAACCAATTTAACTGGTAAATTGGAGTTCTATATCCCCAAGACCCATCCTGAGCCCAAGCAGCAGGTTCATAATGTGCTATAATACTTTCTGCAGCCATTCTTCATCTTTCCATTTTTGGTTTCCTCCTGCCATTGGAAAGTCGAGGTTTGGTTCTCTTTTCTTTCTTTCTAAGGTTTCATAAAGTGGTGTTCCTAGTATATTGCCCTTAGACCTTGGTCTGACAAAGAAGGAGGGTCGTAGAACTCCTAAGGTACAAGTTCCTTCCCACTTTTGGGATAGTTCACTGTATGCTCATTGCCCACAAATCCAGTATATTCCATCAGGGACTTTCCATCTGTTTTCTGTGTTTTCTGGTTGTTCCCAATAAGATTTTAAGTCTTTTATGGATTTGTAAGGATTAGCTCCAGGACTGTTATGCTAGCACAAATCAGTTTGGTTATTCCACTCACAATCCATTTCTTTCGTTATTCCCCAATATCCAGTAGGACTCTTGGGTTACCAGGTCTTTGTGTTATTGTCTGAATTTACTACTAAAGTAGATAGGCAAGGAGTATATCCCACCACTTCAGTGTATTTTCTCCCTTCCCGAGTTATACAAACTGTCCCAATGACTTGATGACTCAGAACCCAAACTTCAGGCTGCTTTAATGTCTTAGAAATTTGAGTATGATTCCATTTTAAAAATTGTTCTGGAGCTAAACCCTCACCTCTCCATGGTCATCTTTCAGCCCTTCTAAGTCCTCCACAAACAAAACATTTAGATAATCCCAATTCTGTGGCAATTTCCTGCATCAGATGTACGAATAGATTTTTGTTTGAAGTTGGCAAATCCCAGTCACTATAGTGCTGTTTTAATTGCTTATACAGCTCATCCAGCTCCTTTAACTCTTTCCCTCTGATCTTTTTCTTATCCTTCATTGTTTCTTTTTGTTTTCCAACTAATTGTTTTTTCTTTGGCTCTTTTCTATTCTTATCTTTTTCAAACACAAGAAATTTTCATATCTGGGACAAAGTTGATCATTGTTAGGATAAGGAGCTCACCCATTGAATTCCAATTTTCTTCTTACCCAATACAATTCTGGACTTTTCACACAAATTTCTAAGAAACTGCTACGATCGTAACAGGCAGCACTAACGTGTGAATGTGCCACAAAAACTGATTCCATCTTATCCTTGACCCACATGGAATGATTGCATTTGTCACAGGGATCAGGAATGGTTTGTTTCTTTACTGCTGGCTCTTGTGCTGCTTGTTGTCTGGGAATTTGTTCCTGCATGGCTTGTTCTCTTCTGCTCCGTTCTGTCTTATGGTTTAAACCAGTTGCCAGGGGTATTGTAAGCACCATGAAAAGAATCCTCAGGAATTTTAACTTTCTACCTGTCTCAAGGCCCCTTGGATTGCAGCCAAGGGCCGAGATGTCCATCTTCTCGGTAGCAAAGTTTTTATCCTGGGATTTTTTTCTCTTTGGTATCCTTGGCCTCATAAAATTCGTATGAGCTATTTTAACTTTTTCTCTTCCAAAGATGGCACAAAATATTTGTAGTTCTGCAGCACTGCCTTATTTCTTTCCCTAGATTGATTAGTTATTTTTCCCAATCTACTAAAGCTCCGGAGATATGCCAACCACAACAAAAATTACGCTACTTCAGTTAAATAGTTCCTCTTTCTGGTCTTCTAACCCTTCTTTTCCACCAATAGATATACTCGCGATGCCAATTTGCTGGTGAGACGTATTTACTACGTGGCACATAGACTTCTTCTCCACAGCAACTGTCAGTTATGATACTCTGGTTTATAATATTTTGGATTGCTTGTTCTTTAGCCTGCACAGAAGTTAATATGGCAAGGAGTAGTTGGTCCTGATTCTCTATTAGTTGAATTGTGGCATAAAAGGTCCCGTTTTCATGTCTCAATGGTTTTCCATAGAAGTCACTAAAAAATTTTTCTGCTGTTAGCTGATCATGTATACGCTCTGAACAACTGAAACAAAGCAATTTTCTTTCTTTTTCTTTTGCCCTAGTTACTCTCCACCACGAATTAAAACAGCAAGTGCAAAGAATACTAATCCATGGGTGGCATTCTAAGCCATGAATACAACATTGTCAATATTCTAATTGTTTTTGGGCCTCCTCAATAATAGGTGTTACCAGTCTCTTTCTCTTGAGTTGCAGCTCCTCAAATAAATCAGTTAACTTTGGAGGTCGGAAGGTCCGGAGAAACTTTTCAATTTGTCTGGGATTTTCCCACTGATCAAGGAGGCGTCTGATTCTTTTCCATCGGCGCTGTTCAGCTTCTGAACTTAATGGGGTTGCAGTTGGCAGCGAATCCAGGATGTCTAGACTTTAACAATATAATGTCTCAAAGCAATTTTAATTGATATTCTAAGCAATAACAACATACAATAATATCTTTCTCTTATATATATATATATATATATATCACACCTCCCTTTTGGTCCCCAAATACAATGACTTTATGCCAGTTTCTTATTAATACTGCTTTGTGGTGTCAAGCTTTCCTTTCCGCCTAATCATGAAGTTATTACAATTAATCAGTCTTTAAATTCCCTTTTTAATTTGATTTTTAGGTCTCCTGGTGCTGAGATAATTTTCCATCCTTTGTTTTGTATTGGTCCTTTTACTCTTGAAGCATGAGTCCAGCCTTTTTCTGCTGTTCGGACTGCTGCTTCTGTGGTTAAAAGAACCAGAAATGGTCCCTCCCACCGAGGTTCTAAACTTTCTCCTTTCCAGCATTTTATCAATACATATTGTCCCGGTCTGATGGAATGTATTGGAAAATCGAGAGGAGTGGTTTGAGCTGAAATGCCTTTCTCTCTTAATTCCCTCAAATTGTTTGTGATGGTTGTAAGATCCCCCTGAATGGTTTTGTCCCCGACCAGGGAGGGATCCATTGTCATGCCTTGGGGGTAAGGCAATCCATATAACATCTCATATGGTGAGATCCCAGTTTCAGAGTGGGGCTTGGTTCTTATATTTAACAGAGCTAAAGGAAGGCATCTGGTCCATGGTAATTTAGTTTCTATCACTAATTTAGTGAGTTGTTGTTTAATAGTTTGATTCATCCTTTCAACACGTCCAGAACTTTCAGGATGCCATGGGGTATGGTATTCCCAGGCAATTCCTAATGCTTGGTTTAAATTGTTAATTATTCTCAAGGTAAAATGAGTGCCCAGATCTGAATCAATAACTTGTATTATTCCAAATCGTGGAATAATACGCTCCAATAAAATTTTAGCTACTGTTTGAGCTGTGGCTCTAGCCGCAGGGAATGCTTCTACCCACTGAGTCAACTGATCTACTATAACCAGCAGATATTTCCACCTGCCTACTTTAGGTAATTCAGTGAAATCAACTTGGATCTTTTCGAATGGCTGATAGGCTGTCCAACGACCTCCAGAGGGGGGACTCCTCAACACTTTTTTATTCACTTTCTGACATGTGAGACATCCTTGTGTGATTTGTTTTCCAATTTCAAATATTCCCATACACCCATAAAATTTTAAAAAGCAGTCACAAAGTGCTCTTGTGCCCCAGTGAGTTCTTCAATGTAAGTTGTCCAGGATCTGTCGGGCTATAGGTTTTGGGACTACTTTTCTACCATCAGGTAGAATCCATTCTTCTTCCTTCATGGTTGCCCCTAGTTTCATTATAGCTTCTATCTCTGTTAAAGAAAAGTATGGTGTTTCAGTTTGTGCTTCTGTCTCTTTAAAAGTCATAATTACACTGTTGTTTTCCCTTAGGGCAGCTCTTTTTGCTTCATCATCAGCCAAATTGTTTCCTCTTGTTTTAATGTCTCTCCCCCTCTGGTGTCCTTTTACATGTACGACTGCTATCTTTTTTGGACCTTTTAAAGCCTCAAGTATTTCGCTGACTAATCTTTGGTGTATTAATCCTTTCCCTTGAGTGTTTATAAACCCCTTTCTTTCCAGATTTTTCCAAAGGTATGCACAATCCCATAAGCATACTTTGAATCCGTGTATATGGTTCCCTCTCGATCTTTTAATAGCAACAATGCACGGAGTAATGCATAAAGTTCACAGGCTTGTGCTGACCAGGATGAGTTAAGAGGACCAGATTCTTTAACTTCTAATTTTTCTCCACTAATTATGGCATATCCAGATTTTCTTTTCCCACTTACTACTCGAGATGATCCATCAATAAATAATTTTTCTCCTGTTCGTAGTTCCTGTTCCCATAAATCTGGACCTATTTTTGTTTGTAATTCTGTAACTTCTCTGCAATCATGTATTAATTTTTCCCCTGGGTCCCCATACAGAAACTGGGCTGGACTTTGTACATTTACCACTCTCAATTCTAATTCTGGAGAGGTTATCAAGATAGCCTCATACTTTAATATTCGACTGTCTGTTAACTATTTTTCAGCCTTTTGAGCAAGAATTCCTTTAATGTTATGGGGAGTGTATACTTCCAGTGGTGCTCCAAAAGTTATTTTTCAGGCCTTTTCTACTAACAATGTAGTTGCTACCAGAGCTTGTAAACATGTTGGCCAGCCCTTGCTAACTGGATCAAGCAATTTGGAATAATATCCCATTGGCTTTCTGCTTCCTGCCCAATCCTGAGTCAATACTCCATAAGCTGTTTGATCAATTGTATTAACAAATAATTGAAATGGCCTGTCAAAATCAGGAAGGCTTAAGACAGGAGCTTGCAGCAGAGCCTCTTTAACTTGCTCAAAATTTTCCTGATCCATTTCATTCCATTTTAAGTGATTTGTAGTCAATTTTTCATATAGGAATTTTACTTTCCCACTAAATCCCTCTATCCACTGCCTACAATAACCCAGAAGACCCCAAAACTCTCTTATTTCTCTTTTAGACTTCAAGGGTCCCATATTCAATATTCCTGAAACCCTTTCAGGGGGTCTAGTTTTTTCCTTCCCTTACTGATCCAGTGACCTAAATAACGTACTTCTGACTCCATGAATTGTAACTTTGACTTGGATATCTTTAACCCATTTTCTCCCAGAAAATTTAAAAGATTTATAGTACCCTTCCTAGTTTCTTCTTCAGTTTTTCCTGCTAATAACAAATCATCTACGTACTGTAACAACTTAATCCCTCTAGGTAACTCAAAAGACTTCAAGAGATCTTCTAATGCTCCCCAAAAAGGTTTGGTGACTCAGTGAAACCTTGGGCTATTACTGTCCACCTAAGCTGTTCTCTTCTGCCTGTGTCTGGGTCCTCCCACTCAAAGGCAAAATAGTCCAGGCTACTCTCATCCAGAGGGCAAGTCCAAAAAGCATCTTTTAAATCCACTGCACTATACCAAGTATAATGAGAGGCCAATTGGCTTAGTAAAGTCCATGGATTGGCCACCACTGGAAAACGAGTAATGGTGCTTTGATTGACTGCCCTGAGATCCTGAACTGGTCGGTAACTGCCATCAGGCTTCTTTACCGGCACAATGGGGCTGTTATGTGCTGACATGCAAGGAATACAGAGCCCAGCCAGAAATCCCCCCTGAGCCAGCAGCTCTGCAGTGGTGGCCACCAGGCCGGCTTGCCCAGGAGGCTTCTGGCCATGGCCTGCAGGGAGCTGCTGCTGCCAAGGTGCCTTTGGTGCCTCAGGCTCTGCCTGGCACAGGTCCCACCACGGCTCTCTGCTCTTGTGGCCGAGCCCTTCCCTGGGCTGGGGCTGGCCTGGGGCTTTTCCTGCAGCGGGACCTGGGCTGGCCATGGCACAGGAAAGGCAATTCCTGCTGGAGTAGGAGGCTCTGCCTGGAATGGGCTCAAACAACTCCAGCAAGGCCCTGTTTGCAAAGCCCCAGGGAGCAATGAAGAGGGAGAATCACACTGCTTTTGGGGTGAATAATGCTGAAACCAGCCTGACTCCTCCATCCCGAAGTTCAACATCCTGAGACGGAGCTGGAGCTGTGGAAGAGCTGGTAAAATCCCCAGAGAAAGGAACAACCAAGTGACACCATTGAGAACTTGTGCAGAGCTGCTGAGCTGGCACAGCCTGGGCACATCTGACTGACAGGGCAGCACTTCAGACTGGAAAAGCCCCATCCCAAATTTTAGTGGCAGCATCTCCTGACATTTCCCTTCTTGGGTGGGTGCAGAGATTCCTCCCTGCAGTGGAGACACCCCTCAGGGTCACTGCTTGAGGCTGAGCTAAAGGACCCTGAGCCCAGGGTCGTTGGTCTGGGGGAGTGACACCCATCTCTACTTAGTTCTGCTTTGATACAATTACTACAAGTGCTACAATTTCTAGAGCACTACATTAAAATCGATGTTACATCTCCTGTACTGTGGAGTAAATAATTCTGATTAAGATCTTTATGTCTAATCATGATCACAATCAATCATATCTCTATGTATATAAATACTTCTGGTTTGCCATTCTTAATGTTGAGGGACAAAATTGTACAAAGATTCAATTCCACCTGTTTAATCCTTTACACATAAATCCTTGACAAAGTCTGGGGCTGGGATTGGATCCAGGTACTCCCAGGCTCCTCTCACAGGAGTTTAGGAAGCCTGGGGGTCCTGGTTTGGGGGAGCTTGGGGGTGTAATTGGGGTGTTGGGGGTCGTTTCTGCACTTTGTGACCCAACAGGAGCTTCTCTAATGAACTTTGTGTGAATCCCACTGTGCCCATGACAGGATCCCCTGTGAGTGTCTGTGACATCCCGGCTCTTTGGCAGCCTGGGCACTCCTGGGGTGTCACCCTGGAACCCCTGTGAGTGTCTGTGACATCCCGGCTCTTTGGCAGCCTGGGCACTCCTGGGGTGTCACCCTGGAACCCCTGTGAGTGTCTGTGCCCTCACTGTTCTTTAGGAGCACAGGGATGTCCCCACTGCACTCCTGCCACTGCCTGTGACAGATTGGCTCCTTGGCAGGGCAGAGACACCTCTGTTGTCACTGTGGAGCCCTGTGACTGTCACCTCATGAGCCTTAGGAAGATTAAGGAGCCCTGGGATGTCCCCATGGAGCCCCTGTGACTGAGTGTGACCAAACAGATCTTCAGGAGCCCAGAGACCCCTCAGATGTCCCCATGGAGCCCCTGTGCCTGCACGTGAGCTCACAGCTCTTGAGCAGCCTGGAAACCCCTGGAATCTGTTCATTCCTGCTCTGCTGAGGATGGATCCTCAGCAACTTGGAGGTTCCCTAATGACATTTAGTTCTCCAGAGACTTGTTGAATTTTCAGCTCTTCAGTTCAGGAATTCAGTGACAAACACCTATTAATATTTCAAAACACCCTAACAAGTCAAGCCTCTGGGAATATTTTCAATTTAATGAATTAAATTCTTCTGTGGTTAACTATACAGATTTCAGAAGTCTATTCAAAGAGAATGTACTTTTGTTTTTTTTTTTAATGCAGGGTTTGGGTTTTTTTTCAGTTTTTATTATGTTTTTATTTTCACATTTATTGATTGATATCAGCAATCTCCAGTTGATATTGATCCTGAGCACCTCCTAATGCAGTCTGAATAGATAGGAAAATCAAGATCTGTGACAACAGTGGGAGTTTTGCACCACTTAATTTATGGTTTGGCTCAGTCTCTTCTGCCTTCACTTAGAGCCAGGATTAAAAAATACACGAAGGAAACGGATTTTTTCGTGTTTGGGCTTGGTTGTTTATTAAATCTTGTCAAAAAGTACAGAGTGTTCAGCACCACTTCTGGCCACCTGCTAGAAGCGAGCAAAATGGAGCCAGATCCAGCTGCTACAAGGTCTCTTCAAGCTAAACAATCCAATGTAGAATTAACACCTCTATTATTTATCCTTTTAACCCATTAACTAACTTCCCTTGACTCTCAGTGTGACACTGACTGTCCAACCAGAAACTCCTACCTGAAACCATGAAGAAGAAGGAAGATGAACAGCGAAAGAGACACCATCCAAACCCCTCCATCTTGTCCCATGCCTATTACTGTATTATAAAAACCTCAAATTTAAAACTCATCACCGTGTGAAAGCACACACTTCTGTTTAAATACACACCTGTGATTTTAACTTCATCACTCAAAGTTAGAAGCCTTCTCCAAGGCCTCAGGTCAAAAGCAGTGTTCTCCAGGGGGTCAGTGCCAGAAAGTACAGAAATCTCAAAACCCCAGGTCACTGGGATCCAACAATTTTCCACACACAAACTTTAGAATCTTAGGTTCAAAATCAACTTGGTCAGGATGCCTCGATTTACACTGAGGGCAGAGCCCTTGCCTTCTCTCAGAGGAACAATACCAATGTTTTTCACAGATCCTACACTGTTACAGTAACCACGCAGAGTGCCAACCTCTAGAAACCCCAAAACCTTGTAATACCCACAAAAGCAAGCTATTCCTCTTCTCCTCTTGAATGACCAGACTCTTGTGCAGGCTGTTCCCAGTCCAAAGTTACCAATCTCCTTGCTGAAATTCTCTATATTCCTTGCAGATGAACCTGATCTTTTCCTTTTCCTATCCAATAGTTCACTGGATTCACAAATTCCCAAGGATCCAGTCCAAACCATTGAGAGAGGGGGATCCCTTCTATTCTTCTAGCCACGATTTAAAATATCAAACAACTACACTGTAACTCTGACAGTCCACAAATACAACTCCCTTATATCCTAATTTTCAAGGGTCAGGGACACACCACTGCATGAAGGAAGTTTCTTTAATTTGTCTTGACAGACTTACACCGTTCATTCATCCTCTCTCAACGGAGGGTAATTCGCAGTCAAAACCCTAACAAGAACTCGTATGGCTTGAGTATACTCCTCCCAAAAAACTCCTCTCTATTCTACCATCCTCTCGCCTTACAGCAGTCCAGTCCCACTTTGTATTCAAAAACACTCCTGGCTCAAGCTTAAAGCATCTAGAAAGAGCCTGCCTAAACAGCTGGGCTCCTTCAGATTGAGCTTGGGCTCGAGCTTCAACAGCCACTTCCATCAGCAAACTACAACAGAGCAGCCAACAACACAGCCCGAATGACAACACAGGCAACACAGGGCAGAATTACCAGTTTGTTGCAATTATAACTTTTGTCACAAGATGACAGTCTTAAAATACACAATTTCAAATCTAAAAATACACAATGACAGTGGCGGCAGGGACTGGTTAAACCCGAACACCGAGTGTTAGAGGGAATACCGTCCCCAAAACCAGGAATCCCCACACACAACCCGAATCCCAAAGTCAAAACCACTGTGGGGAAGGGAATCTCTTTATCAAGGGACAAAGTATTCACCTCTTTTCAACACAGCACACAGCATGCGGCAATTTTAAACAAGCAAAAAAGCAATTTTAATTGGATCTTCTTTAATTGGAGCTTTGCCCTTCTCCAGCAATTTCTGTCACCCAAGAACGAAAATGCAAATCCGGGCTCTGCTCTAGTGATGTACCAAAGGTTCATCTCACCAATCACACACACAGACACTCACACAGTCAGGACACAGTCAAAATAATAACAATTAAAATAGCAACAACAAAAATAGCAGCAATAAACAAGGATTGGTCCAGGTCACCCCAGAACTGCTGGCGATCCCCTGACACAACAAATCCTTTCACTGGCCACTGCCCCCTCCTGATGCTTGCAAGCAAAACTGCACAACTTGAGCTGAGCACAGAACATCTTCTGTGACTTATCAGCTGCCTTTTAGCCATGTGTACGCCTTACAGGCTACCCCACATAATTTTAAACACACTGTTTTGTCTGCAGTGCAGTAACAGGTCTTGTCTGTCCCTGTGATGAGCAGCCGGGGAGCAGAGATCCCTCCAGGAAGGTCCCAGCAGCACCAGAGACATCCACAGCCCGGGCTGTTCTCACAGCCAAAAAGAGGAGTCCTGCCATGGTCAACAAATTAATGCAGAAAGAAAAACTCTCTAACCTGCCAGTGAGGTTTGCTGCTGGGTGCCACAGGAAAAAGGAGACCCCTGTGACAATGTGGGGTTCCATGGAACCAAATATCCATTGCGACACCACAGAACCTCACAGAACCAAGGAAACCCCTGTGACACTGCGGGGCCCCATGGAACCAAGAGTCCATTGTGAGACACCTGGGACACGGGAAGCCAAGGAACCATTGTGACACTGGGGACACTCATGGAACCCAGTCCATGGAACTCATGGACTGTGACATTGTGGCACCCCATGGAACCTGTGAGCCATTGTGACACTGCCTGACCTTGTGGAACCAAGCAGACCATGGTGACACTGTGGGGCCCCGTGGAACCAAGAATTCCATTTTGACACTGAAGAACCTCATGGAACCAAGGGTCCATCGTGACACTCTGGAACTACAGAGCCCATTGTTGAGAATATGGAAACCCAAGGAACCAAAAGTCCATGTGACAGAGCAAGACCTCATGGAACCCAAAAGAGCATTGTGACACTGTGGGGTCCCATGGACCCAAATCTCTACTGCGACAGCACAGAACCTCATGGAACCAAGAGTGCATGGTGACACAACAAGGCCTTGTGGAACCAAGGAATCCAAAGGTCTCAAACATTCCTTACATATCTCTGCCTTGGCGAAGGGAAACCTCTGTGGTGGGACCTTGGGCTGGCACACACTAATGGAAGGTGTCTGTTTGCAATGAGGAAATCCGGGAGTTTTAGATTGATTAAAAAAAAAAAAAACGAGAAAAACAAAAAAGGGAAAAAAATCATTTTTGCCTGAGTTCAGCCAGCTCTCCAAGCAAAGCAGGTGCCAGGTGAGTGAGGACAGACAGGATGGGGTTGGGGAATGTGGAGCAAGGTTGCCCACACTGGGTCAGATCTCAAGGCACAGCTTCTATGAGCAGGCCAGAACTCGTGAGGAGAGACCCTGCACCAATATCAGTCACAGAACGCTGCAATCACCTCTGCTCTAAAGAGAACAGTAATAAAATGCATCCACTGAAATAGGAACAGATATTTCTAAGAAGCTCTTTGACATAATTTTCCATAACTGGAGTTGAAAATTTTCCTATTGAGCTGCCCCACATCAGAGGGAAATCAAGGCAGAGCCATGGTTTGTCAGGACTTCCTTGAAACCAAGGAGCCCCGTGGTGCATTTGGTGCTGAGCCCTTGAACCTCAGGGCCTGACAGGAGATTGCACAAACCTTTCCACGAGTCCAAGTCAGAACAAAAACCCAAAGTGTCTCAAAGCATTAAGGGTCCCACTGAGGTCCATCCCCAACACAGGCTCCTCATGGACTCCTTGGAGGAGAGAATGGGAGGCCAAGACTGCCCAAAAATCTCTCAGAGGAGAAAGGAAGAAGGAAAGTACCTTAAAAAACTGAAGTACCTTGAATCATTAATGAGCCCCACTGATTGCTGTTACTTATACAGGCTCTCAAGGGACTCATTAAAGCAGATAATTGGAGGCCATGACTGCAGAAAGCTCTCACAGAATCCAAGGAAAAAGCAAAACCCAAAGGTCTCTGAAAAACCTGCAATCTCTGGGAGCATGAAGGAGCCCCCAGGGCCATTCCTGACCAAGGCTCCCCAGGGACTCGTCCCAGCACATCCCTGAGGCCACTGGGATGTGGGGGGATGCTGAGGGCAGGACAAGGGGCGACAGTGGCCAGCCTTGCTGGGGCTGTGCCAGGAGGCCCCAGTGGCTCAGGACAAGGTGTCTCCTCCCAGCCCTTGGTGGCACAGACCCTGCTGTGCCCCCGGGCACCAAGACTTGGCTTCTCTTTGTCCCCACCTGTCATCACTGCCTCCAATTTCCTGCTCTAACTGGAACCTGGGGACACTTTCTCAGTATTGTCCCTCAGAGGGAACCATTAAAACTTTAGGAACCTTTGGAGTTTGATTGTGACTTGGAGTTCTTGAGAGGTTTCTTCATCTCCCACTTAGGGACTGATGCTCAGAGACTCAGCCTCAATTCCTGAGAGGTTCATTAAAGTCCCTGTGCTGTGTCTCTTCTACTGAGCTGGGCTTGGCTCCTGGCACAGAAGGCGATCCTGGCCACCAAGAAGAGCTTCAAAAACACATTTCTCTTGATGAGCAGCTCTTCTCCCAGCCCAGCAGGGCTGGGGCACTGCCTGCAGCCACCCCGGGCACAGCACAGATGCACAGAGAGCTTCAATCAGTCAGGGCTGGGAAGATGCTCAGAAGTGCCTGGGGCAGAATCACTCCCAGCCCTTGACACAGGAAGCCTCTGGCTGCAGGACAATGCAGCTGCAGCTCCTGCAGTGATCTCCTAAAGCTGGAACATCCCAATGCCTGCAGACTGTGTGAGTACATTCTCTGATGATCTCTTGTGTAGAGCAGCCAGGGGTGCCCAGGGCTGTGGTGCAGAGCAGGGTCCTGCAGCCCAGGGCGCTGTGCTGGGGCAGGGACTCTGCTGCCTGCCAGGGACAGCTCTCAGCCAGCCCTGGGAGCTGCTCCCAGCACTGGGGGACAAGGTCTGGGTGGAAGGAGACAGCTGGTAAGGCTTGGAAGTGTTCTCCTAGTGTGATGAGGATAGTGCAGGGCTGCTCTCAGCACGACATTTGACTGCAGAACATTTCCAAGGAGATTATACAGGGAACACAGTGAGGCAGGGGCTGCATAAAAGAGCAAGTCCTGCTTTTTTAATCTGCTGCACTGGGTTGCATTTCTGGGAGATTGCACATTGATATTCATCTCTCAGTTTAGGTTGAGAAAAATTTTTAAAAATTCTCTTGTATCTCAGTAAAACAGGCAAAGAAATAAATCAGCACAGGGCCCCATACAGGAAGTCTCAGCGTCGGTTTTCCAGCCTCCTCAAGGTTATTGTGATGTTGCCATCAGAGCCTGCAGAGGCAGAGCTGGTCCTGGGCAGTGCCCTGTGCTGGGAGGGGTCTGCAGGGCAGAGCTGAGCCCCCAGGGCTGGGCTGGGCTCTGGCAGCACTGGCAGGGCCCAGCCCTGGGCACAGGGAAGCAGCTGCTGGCAGGGACAGCTCCAGGCAGCAGAGCCCTGGGCAGGCAGTGGGGGGAAAGTGACACCAAGCTGTGCTGGGATCTTTTAAATCCTCTCCAAACTGAACTATTCCATGATTACTTTTCTTACAGATCCTCATGCCAAGACACAGCAAATGTCCAACAGCAGCTCCATCAGCCACTTCCTCCTGCTGCCATTGGCAGACACGCGGCAGCTGCAGCTCCTGCACTTTTGCCTCTTCCTGGCCATCTCCCTGGCTGCCCTCCTGGCCAACGGCCTCATCATCAGCGCCGTAGCCTGCGGCCACCACCTGCACACCCCCATGTTCTTCTTCCTGCTCAACCTGGCCCTCACTGACCTGGGCTGCATCTGCACCACTGTCCCCAAAGCCATGCACAATTCCCTCTGGAACACCTGACACATCTCCTATGAAGGATGTGCTGCTCAGCTCTTTTTCTTTGTGTTCTTCATCTCAGCAGAGTATTTCCTCCTGACCATCATGTGCTACGACCGCTACGTGTCCATCTGCAAACCCCTGCACTACGGGACCCTCCTGGGCAGCAGAGCTTGTGCCCACATGGCAGCAGCTGCCTGGGCCAGTGCCTTTCTCAATGCTGTCATGCACACGGCCAATACATTTTCCCTGCCCCTGTGCCATGGCAATGCCCTGGGGGGATTCTTCTGTGAAATCCCACAGATCCTCAAGCTCTCCTGCTCCAAATCCTATCTCAGAGAACTTAGTCTCCTTGCTGTTGTTGTCTGTTTAGATTCTGGGTGTTTTGTGTTCATTGTTTTCTCCTATGTGCAGATCTTCAGGGCTGTGCTGAGGATCCCCTCTGAGCAGGGACGGCACAAAGCCTTTTCCACCTGCCTCCCTCACCTGGCTGTGGTCTCTCTGTTTCTCAGCACTGCAGTGTTTGCCTACCTGAAGCTCCCCTCCATCTCCTCCCCATCCCTGGATCTGGCACTGTCCGTTCTGTACTCGGTGGTGCTTCCAGCCCTGAACCCTCTCGTCTACAGTCTGAGGAACCAGGAGCTCAAGGATGCAGTGTGGACAATAATAATTAGATGGTTTCAGAAACATTAAACTGCTTGCCAATTTCTGCAACTCATTTGTAATAAAACTCGTCTTTGATACTTCTTTTTTGTTTAATTTTGCAGCTTTTTTTCTTTGTTTTAATTTTTAATATTCTACAAAAATAAATAACATTGTTTGCAGCATTACTCATTTTATTTCTCTCCAGCATCCATGTGGTCACTGAGTGTGTAAATAAGCATGTGTGCTCTTGGTAGCTTGAAACGATCTAAAGGATCTCTCTCCAAGCAAAGATTTCTCCAAAGATGCCCCTTTTGTTCCCTTCTCTGGAGCTGCAGCAGCAATGTCTGTGTGCAGAGCTGGGGCAGATCAGTGTTGGCACAGCAGCTGTGCCCAGCAGCAGCAGCAGCACTTGGTCTTGCCAGTGCTGCTCCCGTGCCACTGCCCCGCTGCCCTCCTGGCCCTCGTGTTGCTGCAGGGCCTGAGTGCTCTCGGGGCCGGGCACAGCCCTGGGGGTGGCAGTGCCGGGGCTGCAGCAGGGACAGGCCATGGGCACTGCTGGGGCAGCGCTGATGCCTCAGGGCAGGGCCTGGGGGCTCCAGGCTCCTTGGCCACGCTCTCTCCACAACACTTGGCCAGAACAATGCTGAGCACAGAAAAGCCCCGGGAGCAGCCCCAGGCTGGCCGTGGGCAGGCTGGGGGCAAACAGCATGGCTGGTGCTCTGCAAGGTGCCTGCAAGGGGGACACCCTGGCAAGGAGCAGCAGAGCAGGGGCTGATCCATCCCCACTGCGCTGGACACCCCAGGGCAGCGTCCCAGAGCGTCCTCATGCACCTGCCAACAACATCCCCCCTCTGCAGCCCTGGCCTCTCCCCCAGCTCACACAGGAGCCGCATCCTTGCAGGCACACACACGGCAGCACTGGCTCAGGAGCCCCTGTTTGCATTGCACACAGCAGGCTCAGCACCCCCATGGTGCTGCTGTGGGGACATGGAGCTGAGTGAGCACAAATGCCATCAGCCCCTGGGGCCAGCAAGGGCTGGGGGACGGCAGGGAAACCACTCAGCTTTGTTGTGGCCTCTGAAGTCAGCTAGAAAGTTTGTTCCCATGAGCTGTGAGTTTCCTGTCCCACTGCAGATGTTGTTGCTCAGAGCCAGGGCTACCTGGCAACCACCCCCAAACTGCCCTGAGCATTTCCTTGGCTTCACCTTTGCTTTCTTTGCTCTTTCCTTCACCAGATTTCTCCCTCTTGCTCATCCCTGTCCCCTCCCCTGCAAACAGCCCATCCCTGTTTGCCCTTTCCTCTCTGGTCCCACTCACCATTTCTGTTCCCAAATTGCAACCATGGGAACATCCCTTGGGGAGCAGGATCATCCTCCAAGTGCTTCAGGAATTGTCTGCAGGGTCCTGCAGTGCCTCGTGCTGCTCCTTTGCCAGAGGCACCACAGGCCAGGGGGGCACATCTGGGCTGCTGTGTCTGGGTGTGGGGCTCCCTGTTGTGGGCAATGAGGAGGGGCTGGAGAGGCTCTGCAGGACTGACAGGATGGGCTTTGGGGCTGTGTGGAGAAGCTGAGGGACCTGGGCTGCTCGACCTTGTGAAGAGGAGGCCCAGGGCTAATCCTGCAACTGCTCCAGGGGTAGTTTCAGAGAATCACAGAATCAGAAAAGCTGGGAAAGTCCTTGGAGATCATCATGTCACTCCTGTGCCCTGACACTACCATGGCTCCCTGAGCCTCCTCTACTCCAGGATCAACAACCTCAGCTCCCTCAGCCACTCCTCACAGGACTTGTGTTCCAGACCCCTCACCAGCCTTGTTGCCCTTCTCTGGACACGCTCCAGACCCTCCATGTCCTTCCTAAATTGGGGACCCAGAACTGGACACAGCACTCGAGGTGCTGCCCAACCAGTGCTGAGCACAGGGCAAGAATCACTGCCCTGCTCCTGCTGGCCACACCATTCCTGATCCAGGCCAGGAGCCATTAGCCTTCTTGGCCACCTGGGCACACTGCTGCCTCATGTCCAGCCTGCTGTCCGTCAGTGTCCCCTGGTCCCTTTCTGCCTGGCTGCTGTCCAGTCACTCTGTCCCCTGCCTGTAGCACTGCAGGGGTTTTTGTGGCCCAAGTGCAGGACCTGGCACTTGGTCTTGTTAAACCTCACCTTTTTGGATTTGGGCCCTGAATCCAGCCTGTCTAAGTCCCTGTGCAGAGCCCTCCTACCTTCCAGCATATCCACACTCACACCCAGCTTGGTGTCACCAGGGTTCCATGAGGCCACAGAGTGTCACAATGGTCTCCACGATTCCATGATGCTCTGTAGTGTCACAATGGATCCTTGCTCCTGAGCCCTGCAGTTTCACAATGCCCATTAGTTCCATGAGGTCTCGCAGTGCAGCAATGCTCTCCTTGGTTACACAGTGTCTCAGTGTCCTCTTGCACCCATGGGGCACCACGGTGTCAAAATTCTTTCCTCCATTCCATGAGTCTCTGCAGTGTCACAATGGCCTCTTGGTTATACGAGGTCCAGCAGTGTCACAGTGGTCTCTGTGGTTCCATGAGGCCCCAAAGAGTAACACTGACCCCTTGGTACCGTGGGGCCCTGCAGTGTCACCATGGCCCCATTGTTACCCGAGGTTCCACTGTGTCACAATGGACTCTTTGTTTGAACGGTGTCACAATGGAGCCCTGGTGACACAAGATCCTGCAGTGTCACAATGGATTCCTGGTGCCATGACACCCTGCAGTGTCAGTGTCACAGTGATGCCTAAGTACATGAGACCCTGCAGTATCACAGTGGGCCCTTAGTTCCAGGGAGCACCCAGGTGTCAAAATTGTTCCCTTAGTTCCACAAGTCCCTACAGTGTAACAATGGTCCCTTGGTTCAACAAAGCCCTCTGTGTCACTGTGGCCTTCATGGTTCCACAATGACCCAGAGTCATCGACGGACCTTGGTTCCATTTAGCCCCACGGTGTCACAATGGCCCCTTGCTTCCCCAGGGCTCTGCAGTGTCACAATCATCAGAGAATCACAGAATCACCCAGGCTGGAAAAGACCTTTAGAGCAGCAGGTCCAACCTGTGACCCAACACCACCTTGTCACCCAGACCATGGCACTCAGTGCCACATCCAGTCTTTCCTGAACAGCTTCCAAGAACGGTGACTCACCCACATCCCTGGGCAGCCCATTCCAATGCTCAATCACCCTTTCTGTGAAGAATATTTTCTAATGTCCAGCCTAAACCTCCCGTGGCACTGCTAAAGGCTGTGTCCTCTTGTCTTTTCACTGTTTCCTGGGAGAAGAGCCTGATCCCCACCTTTCTGTGCCCTCCTATCAGGGAGTTATAGAGAGTGATGAGGTCTTCCCTGAGCCTCCTCTTCTCCAGGATAAACAACCACAGCTCCCTCAGCCACTCCTCACAGGACTTGTGTTCCAGACCCCTCACCAGCCTTGTTGCCCTTCTCTGGACATGCTCCAGCCCCTCCATGTCCTTCCTAAATTGGGGACCCAGAACTGGACACAGCACTTGAGGTGCTGCCCAACCAGTGCTGAGCACAGGGGAAGAATCACTGCCCTGCTCCTGCTGGCCACACCATTCCTGATCCAGGCCAGGAGCCATTGGCCTTCTTGGCCACCTGGGCACACTGCTGGCTAATGTCCAGCCTGCTGTCCATCAGTGCCTCCAGGTCCCTTTCTGCCTGGCTGCTGTCGAGTCACTCTGTCCCCAGCCTGGAGCACTGCAGGGGATGTTGTGGTCAAAGTGCAGAACCCGGCACTTGGACTGGTTAAACTCAATCTTATTGAATTTGGGCCTTGGATCCAGCCTGTCTAAGTCTGTGTACAGAGCCCTCCTACCTTCCAGCATATCCACACTCACACCCAGCTTAATGTCAGCACCGTTCCACAAGGCCCTAGAATGTCACAATTTCATGAGGCCTCCCAGTGTCACAATTTTCTTTTGCTTCCATGCAGCCCCCTGGGTGTCACAAATTCCCTTGTATCCTTCAGCCTTGCAGTGTCACAATGGAACCTTGGTCCATCAAGGCCCTGCAGTGTCACAATGGATCCTTGGTTCCATAAGGTCTCACAGTGCAGCAATGCTCTCCTTGGTTCCACAGTGTCACAATGAACTCTTGGTCCCATGGGGCCCCATGGTGCCAAAATTGTTTCCTTCAGTCCATGAGTCCCTCTAGTGTCACAATGGCCTCTTGGTTATACGAGGTCCAGCAGTGTCACAGTGGTCTCCTTGTTTCCAAAATGACAAAAAGTGTCACAACTGTCTTCTTGATTTCATGAGGCCCCATGGAGTCACAGGGGCCCCCGAATTCCATAAAGCTCCACAGTGCCACAATGGACTCCTTGTTTGCACGGTGTAACAATGGACCCCGGTGACACAAGATCCTGCAGTGTCACAATGGATTCTTGGTGCCATGACACCCTGCAGTGTCAGTGTCACAGTAGTGTCTGAGTCCCTCTGCAGAGCCCTCCTACCCTCCAGCACATCCACACTCACACCCAGCTTGGTGCCATCTGCACATTTGCTGATGCTGCACTCAATGCCCTCATCCAGATCATCAGTGCAGATATTGAAATCCACGCTGGCTGGCTCTGATCCCTCAGCCATCCTATAGGTGCCCTGTGATGGCACTCAAGGTGATCTGTTCCATCACCTCACCAGGCACCCAGGTCAGGCTGACAGGCCTGCAGTTCCCCACATCCTCCTTCCAGCCCTTCTTGGGCATGGGCTCACATTGGCACCTCCAGTCCTCTGGCACCTCCCTGCTGAGCCAGCACTGATGAGAAATGATGGAGAGCAGCTTGGAGAGCTCATCCAGCAGCTCCCTCATCCCCCGAGGATGGATCCCATCTGGTGCCAGAGACACCTGTGAGCACCTGAGTGGCTCAGCAGGTCCCCAGCTGCTTCCTCCTGGATTACAGGGGGTCTGTTCTGCTCCCTGTCCCCATCTACCAGCTCAGGAGAACACTTGTCCTCAGGACATCCTGGCTTATTGTTGAAAACTGAGGCAAAGAATGGGTTAAGTAGCTCACCTAGATCCATGGAGAGCATTGTGACATTGCAAGGCCCCATGGAATCATGGAGACCATTGTGACACTGTGGGGAACCAAAGGGCCATTGTGACCCTGCAGGGCCTCATGGAAACAAGTAGCCATTGTGACACTGAAGAAGCAAGGAGAGCATTGGGACACTACAGGAACCCATGGAAAAAAGGGGACATGGAACTGATCTGGCTGAATTGGCCTTCTGGGGGACACCTGGCAAGTCTGGCTGATCCTGGCATGTCAAGGGCTGCCTCTCATCAGCTCCTGGAGCACAGGGGCTCTGTGCTTTCCTTTCTAGGGAAAAGAACTCTCTGTATTTCCTGGTGCCCATTACTGAAAGTGGTACTCTCTGTAAAAACTTCCCTATATACAAGGGTTCTCCCAGCCAAAATCTGCCAGGATAGACAGCTCTGGCTGGCCTTGGCCTCCTGAGGGCTGTCTCTCATCTTCCAGTGAACACTGGGGCTCTGTGCTTTCCCTCCAATGGAAACGGACTGCCCTTCTCACCTAGGTATCAATGGCCAAAATTGGGATTCTATCTCCAAGATTGGCTCTATCCAAGGATTGCACCCAAAAATAAGTAGCCAGGACACACAGGTCCATCTGCCTTGTCCTCTGGTGATTTTCTAAGACTATGATCAGAATATTTTCATTTGCCAGCACCTTGGAGTGGGCCCAGAGATCTCTCAAGTTGGGGTTTAAAGGCCTCAAGCAAAAGACACCTATATGGAGCACAGGTCCTCTGTGCTCAGTGGACTGGAGACTGAGGAGAACAGAGGAGAGCCTTGGGAGGGATTGAAAGGCAGCATCAGAGATGGTGGATCCTTTAGACATAGTAAAGAAAAGCTGGAGAAAGAAAGAATTAATGCAACGTGCAGATGGGGAGGCCTGGACTGGACATGAGGAGAAAGGAATTGCTCTACCAGGGCAGGGTTGTGATGCAACAAGTCCCCCAGAAAGAGTCTGGAGGAGCCCAAGGCTTTGTGTGTGCAGGCAGAGGCAGGCAGGAGGCAGAGCTGTCAGCAAAGGAAGGGGCCAGCGAGGTGGGGCAGCCGGGGGATGACGACAGCCTGCAGGGACAGAGGCGCAGGGCATGGACACCGTAGGACAGCCTGGGCTGCAGAGGCCACAGGGATGGGCAGCAGCTGAAAGGCCCTGACACAGCCAACTCCTGCAGCACTTGGGCCATGCAGGCTGGCCCTGGGCCTGAGGCCAGCAGGGGACAAGTGAGCCTTGCTGTGCTGGGGCCTCATTGCCTCCTTGTCCCTGCTCAGCAGCCTGGCAGGGGCCGCCCCATGGTGCTGCCCTTGGCATTGCACATGGCCAGAGCCCAGTGGCCCGGGAAGAGCCCTGAGCAATGAGGGAGGGACAGGATCTGCCTTGCCAGGGGCTGGGGCTCAGCCCTTGGCCCTTTGCATTCCTGAAACACATCCAGGTGTGCTCAGCATCAGAGACACCTTTCCCTTGTTTGTCCCCACCTGTCATCAGTGCCTCCAGTGTTCTGCTCTAACTGGAACCTGGGTGCTGAAATTCAAACTGCAAGGTATTCTCAGAACATTGGGTCTGTAAGCCAAAGCTGAGAACTATGCATAGTTAAGTAGAGATAGTTTTAGCTTTAGAATTTAAGATATAGAAAAATAAAGTTAATTACAAATGCAACAAGAAGTTGTAGAGTGCAGCAATATAAGTTTGTGTGTTGTGATATAAGTGGCTAAGGAAGTTGACACTGTAGCATGAGTCAGTAAGACAAAATAACTTAGTATTGAATTAGAAATTTAAATATCTCTATTGACAGTGTGTTATTGCTTAATAAATCCTTTAAAACCTTGTAACCATAAGTTCTGTGATTTCTAAGCCATGCTGTGACCATCTATAAGACAAACTTAACCTTTCTGCCTGTATAGAAAATAAAAAAACTAAACCAAACTTTCTAAAGCAGCTCAGAAGTCCTGTCTCTCTGCTTCATTTGGAAAAAGAATAGATCCAGACCAAAAAAGGTAATGTAAAAACAAGAAGCCTACTTTAAAAATATATAGTAAAAAGAAAAGACTAATACTTTAAAAATGTAACATAAAAACAAAAACCTGCACCTGGGGACACTTTCTTTTTCATGTCCTTCAATGGGACTCATTAGAACTTCAGGAAACTTTGGACTTTGAATCTGACTTTTAATTCTTGAGAGGTTTCTATTCCTCCTTTACCCTATTTTTGTTTACCTGACATCACTGTCATCAATTTTCTGCACTAATTCAACCCTTGGGAAGCATTCTCCCTCATGTTTATCAGTGGGACTCACTGAAAGTAAAAGAAACTTTGGACTTTGAATCTGACTTTGAATTCTTCAGAGGTTTCTTCAACTCTCTCTCAGGGACTGATGTTCAGGGATTCTGCCCCAACCCCGAGAGGGTCATTAAAGTCCTTGTGCTGTGTCTGTGCTGCTGAGCTGGGCCGGGCTCCTGTCAAAGGCAGCACTGCAGAGAGAGAGACAATATTTCCAAAATATTATTTGGAGCTCCTTGGCAGCACCAAATGCACCACGGGGCTCATTGGGATTAAGCAAGTCCTGACAAACCATGGCTGTGCCTTGATTTCCATCTGGTCTGGTGCAGTTCATTAGGAAGGTTTTCAACTCCAGATATGGAGAAATATTTCAAAGAGCTTCTTAGAAATATCCATTCCTATTTTCAAGGGTGTATTTTATTACTGCTCTCTTTAGAGCAGAGGTGATTGTAGCATTCTGTGATTGATGTTGATGCAGGGTCTCTCAGGAGGTCTGGCAAAGAGGAGTTTTCTTTCTTGGTCAGAGCCACTTCCGGGACTACAGTTCCCATGATGCTTCGCAGTTCCCATAGAGTGCTATTCCAGCCGTGACTTCATCTCCCATCATGCCCCGCGCCCTGCCGAGAGCCATTGTAGCTGTGCACAGAACTCCCATGATGCTCCACGGCCCTATTGAACCGTATTATACCTGTGCCTACAACTCCCATCACCCCCTGCGCCCCGGAGAGCCCCGTTAGAGCCCCCCAAGTGCCCCCCTGGACCCCGAATGGCCCCAGATTCCCCTCCCTGACCCCCAGATGCTCTCCTGGACCTCCAAGAGTTCCCCCAGGCCCCGAAGTGTCCATCACAATCCCTCAGTGTCCCTCCTAGTGCCCAGTCATGTCCCCCAAGTTTACTCCAGACTCTCAAGTTCTGTCTAAATTCCCTCTCCAGACCCAAAACGGCCTCAAATATACTCCAGAATTGTCCCCATGAACCCCAAATGGGTCCCTTTTCATACGGTCTGAGAAAATGATTAAAAAGATAAGAATGGTACTAAAAGTAGGACTAATAATCATAAAGCTGGAGAAATCCGTAGCCAATAGTGGTCACTTATCAATGAAGGGAATTGTGTTACTTAGAAGCAATGACCAAAAAATTTTTGGTTGCCAAAAATGTATGGATTTTTTAACATAAATAGAAAATTAAGGTAATAAAAGTATGGAATAGTATTATTATGAAAAATATATTATTTTAATTTTGTAAATTCATAATCTTTTTTTTGGCATGTCAGTCCGAGGTGGGTGATTTGAGACGCGCTGATGTTGGGGGTGAGGAGCGGGTTGTCCAAACAGGGTCATCCCTTAAGGGGCTCGCACTTCTGAGTGCCCAGACCTCCTAAGGAAACATTCAGCATCAAGTTCACCTGGGGAATAGTTCTATCACCTCTCCTCTAAAATGAAAAATAAAAAAATACTCATGTGATTTAAAACACAAAAGACATGAGGTGCACATCAAATCCTTCCTCATTAACAAAACTCCAAATTGACTCTGAGCGGCTGCACAACCCCTGATAACTTGAAGACAACTGGAAGAAGACAAGGTGTTCCTGAGGACTTTCTCTATTTTTATGATCCCCGCAGTGGATTTGGGGCTGAGTCCAGGACCCTCAGGCACTGAGAGAAGGTTGAAGAAGCTGCTCAAGGAGTCAGAAGCAAAACTCCAAGTCCCTTGGAGCATCAGTGGCCCCACTGAGGGCAGGGAGTGCCAAAGGCTCCCCAGGGACTGGTGAGAGCAGATCCTTGAGGGCAGGATTGCAGGAGCCCGAGGCTGTGAGCAGGGAACTGCAATGCTGAGCAAGGCCTGGGCTGGCTGGAGGAAGCAGAAAGGCCAAGGCCTGAGCCCAGGCCTGGCCCAGCAGGGCCTGTCCCTCACGGGTGGCTCGGGGCTGTTGCTGGGGCAGTGGGATGGCAGGGGCAGCAAGGACAAATGTCATCAGGCTGTGTGACACTCCAGATGCTCATGGAACCAAGGGCCAGTGTGACACAGCAGGGCCTGATGGAAACAAGAGGCCGTGGTGAGCCTGCAGGGCTGGAACACCCCAGAACACTGAAATGCTGGGGGTGACCAAAGGTTTCTTCCCTCGGGCTTGGTGCAGAGGAGAAACCCCAGCCAGATATTCTGAAGAAGTCAAAAAGATACAAAAATTTTACCAGCAAAGTACAGAAAATCAAGGAACTTTTTACAAAGATTAAATACAACATCTTAGTCAACATAAAATATTTATCATAGGAAGAATTTGATTAACTTAGCCTATTTAACCAAGAAACCTTTAAACACTTAAATTGTTGAGGTACGCAAAACTGTTCTATATAAAGAGCATTAGAAGGAGAGGAAAGAGAGAGAGACAGAAACACAGAAGCTCTGAAGATAGACACACACATGGCTCCCAACCCCTGGGGTTCCAGTGTGGGTGAGACACAGACCCCAGGAGAAGGCAGGGTATGGACCATGGGCTGAGCGCCTGCTCCGTGTTTTAAGCCCCTGGGCCTTCGTGGGCCTCCCCCAGGTGGGACTTGTGATTGCTGGGGCAATCAGAGCTTGGGTCAGCACCAGCCCACTGTGTGACTGATTGACAGCTCATCCCCAGGTGTCTGGGACATTGATCTCATCCAGCCTCTGACAGCGACCATGGTGACCATGGAACCATGGAACCATGGGTCAGTTGTGACAAGGAATGCAGCAGATCCAAGGATGCCATGGAGACACTCTGGAACCTCATGGAACCAAAGAGACCATTGTGACACTCTGGTGACTCATGGAATCAGGGGGACCTTTGTGAAACTTAGGACCCCTATGGAACCAAGGGTCAAGGATGAAGCTGTGGGGCCTGTAGAACCAAGGAGCCATTGTGACACTGAAACGGGGAATTCAAATTAAAATTAGAGTTAAGGGTAAAAATACAGGAGGATGCTTTAAGTGGAAGGGGGCTGACAAGACTCTATGAGTACTTAAAATTCTCTGTCTTTGCAAGAACAGGAGGACAGGGCAAGGCTACAAAAAGATAGAGGGGCAACAGTTCACAAACAGGATGGAAGAGCAAGGCCCCTTCCAGATAAGGGGGATTCTTTAGACTCCTGAGCCAGCAAAATCTGGTATCAAGGGGTGGAAAATGGCCAAAGACTAATATGCATGCTCAAAGAAAGTGAGGTGAAAAGTTCAGCTGAGAGGAAGACTGCTTACTTCATCCCAAGGACCCCCAGATGACCAGCAGAGTGACCAACATGGAGCAGTGTGCAGTGGCAAAGAGGTGTGGAGCTAATTTTAATATGAAGCAGGGACAGATGGGGTTAGGAAATGAATATGTATTAGGTTTATTGTGTATTCCTAGTTTGTTAAGAATAAAAAGAGAGGCTCAGGTTGCTGAAGGTGTGCATGTTTTTGGAGGAGCTATCCCTCATGCACCTCAGTGCTGAATAAAATACATACCTATAACTTTCGTTGTAGGTTTTAAAATTTTTACAAGCGTCAATTTGGGTGACCTCGCTGCCCCCCTGAGATTTTGGGTGCCCCCTTTGCTCTCCCCAGAGCTGGAGCTTGTGCAGAACACCGTCTTCACTGACCCCACAGACCAAGGTGCCTGGGTGTACCTGCACTGCATCCTCTCCCAAGGTAACTCAGGGCTCCCTCCCACCCCTGGGGCCCTCACCTGGAGTTTTGGGGTGCGCCCTGAATGTTGGGGTGCCCCCTGACAGCCCCACAGCTGCCAAGGGTCATCTGTATCCATGTCAACTCAGAGGATGTAATGGTAGCCATCATCATTTCCCAGCCCATCATGGTGAGTTGGCACACTTGGGTGCCCCAAACATCACCTGGATATCCAGAAAAATCACCTGAGTACACTTGGGTACCCCCAAAAATCACCTGGGTGCCCCAAAAATCACCTGGGTACCCCCCCCAAAATCACCTGGAACCCCTCCAAAACCACCTGATTACCCCTGGGTATCCCCAGAAATATCACCTCAAAAATCATCTGGATATACCTGGGTCCCCACTGGACACCTGGATCACCCTAAACCCCTGGGGGCCCCCTAAAACTACTGTCCCAAAAATCGTTGCTTTGATTGGGTAGACCTGGTGTCCCTACATTACCATTGATTTCAATAGGGTAGCTCTGGTATCCTGTTTATCCCCATTTATTTTTATTTATCCCTTCCAGTGGTCCCAGTTATGTCCCAATGCTCCCAGTAACCCCAGTGCCTTCTCTTAGCCGCTCCCAGTACTCCCAGTGCTCCCAGTGCTCCCAGTTTAACCAGTAACCCTTCCCAATCAAGCCCTATTAATGGATAGCCCTGGTATCCCAAAATCCCCCAATGACTTCAATGGTGTACATCTGGTGAGCCTTGATCCCCTTTGACTTCAATGGCTAGACCTGATGTCACCAAATCTTTTGTGCTAAAATTCAAATTTGAGGTGTGCTATTCCCAGTTTTTGGGCTGAAAATGGAGATTTTTGGGCTTTCCTGGAGGCACAGCTCCAGCACAGGCCGCAGGTGTGGGATCAGGGTTTCAGAACTGGCTTCCAGGAATTCATCCAGGACTTCCAGAGCATCAGCACTGTGATCGTGGAATGGAAATTCCCAGAATTCAGCCCAACATTTCTGCCAAATTTCCCCAAATTTCCTCAAAATCCCCATTGATTTTAATGGCTAGACCAGATGTCCTTAAATCCATATTGACTTTAATTGGCAGCTTTGATGTCCAAAAAATGCCTATCAGGATATTATTATTACAAAGGACGGGGCAACTGAGCGATACTGTAAAAGATGGCTTATGGCCTCATGGTGTCAGTCTCATAGAAAGTGAGATATTAAAGGTGTTATCTCCAAAGTCATAATATCAGAACCTGCCTAATTCTTGGTTACAATGCTCAATGTTAGGTTTTTAGCCAATCAAATACTTCTGTGAAGTTTGCTAGCACCCTTTCACACCAATCATTAATTTCTTTGCTTCTCATGGCTTTGCCGCAATGTGTCCTTTTTACAACCAATCATAAAACACTTCACAAACCTACATTGATGCATCTTAAAATTACAGTTAAGTATATAAGAGGTTCTACTGCTAAACTTTAAAATTTTTGCTATATAACTTATCATACTTCTTTTCTTACATAACACAGATTTCTGTTTGCTTAAAATATATTTCTACTTCAACTACAAACTTATATTCTTGTTTTTTGTCTATTTTACTGTTAATGCTCTGATTGTCCAAAATTTCTCCAAGGTCTTAGGTCAAACCTTGGATCCATCTCAATCTCTGAGCCTGTTTGCACAAGGCCCTGAGAGCTCTCTGTGGCTGCATTTCCCACACCACCTGTCATCTCTGCCTCCAATTTCCTGCTCTCACTGGAACCTGGGGACACTTTCTCAGTTGTGTCCCTCAGTGGGACCCATGAACAGTATCAGAAAATTTAGAGTTTGATTCTGACTGAATTCTTGAAATTCAAACCACGGTTCTGCCTTGATTTCCCTCTGGTTTGGTGCCATTCATTTGGAAGTTTTTCAACTCCAGTTATGGAGAAATAGGACAAAGAGCTTCTAAGAAATATCCTTTCCAATTTTCAAGTATGTATTTTACTACTGTTGTCTTCAGAGCAGAGGTGATTGCAGCATTCTGTGATTGATATTTGTGAGAAATGGATTTGTAAAGGATTCTCAAAGCCTGACTGAAAGCTCACACAGTCTTGTACATCTAGATGCAAACTCTGAGATAAGGTGTGCTGACTTAGAAAGGCCATGGAATAGAGAAGACATTGTAGAGAGAGATTGAACTAGAAACAAGTTTCAAACAATGGCCTTGCAAAAAGATCAGATATTTTGGAGAATTAGAACTGTGAAAGATGCATTGTGGCAAGACCATGTAATGTAAAATAATAGGATATTGTTGTTAGAATTACTAGCACCATTGTGTGGCAAAACTTAATATGCTTAAAAATATTTCTAAGGTTTTATAACGACGAAATAACTTGGCTTCTGATAGAATGGCATGGAGTTTTACATCTCTGATGTTTCACCCTTCAAGGAGACTGATAATGGAAGAAAATAATGTAAAAGCCACTCAGTTGAACTGTCTCTGTAGAGCTGGGATTTTCCAACAGTGCTGAGTCCCTGGACATCAGTCCCTGAGAGGGAGCTGAAGGACAACTTCTTACAAAATCAGAGGCAGATTCAAACTCCAAAATTTATTGAAGTTTTAATGGATTCCACTGAGGTATATGACTGAGAAAGTGTCCCCAGGTTCCAGTTAGAGCAGAACACTGGAGGCACTGATGACAGGGGGGGACAAAGAAGGGAAAGGTGTCTCTGATGCTGAGCACACCTGGATGTGTTTCAGGAATGCCAAGGGCCAAGGGCTGAGCCCCAGCCCCTGGCAAGGCAGATCCTGTCCCTCCCTCATTGCTCAGGGCTCTTCCCGGGCCACTGGGCTCTGGCCATGTGCAATGCCAAGGGCAGCACCATGGGGCGGCCCCTGCCAGGCTGCTGAGCAGGGACAAGGAGGCAATGAGGCCCCAGCACAGCAAGGCTCACTTGTCCCCTGCTGGCCTCAGGCCCAGGGCCAGCCTGCATGGCCCAAGTGCTGCAGGAGTTGGCTCTGTCAGGGCCTTTCAGCTGCTGCCCATCCCTGTGGCCTCTGCAGCCCAGGCTGTCCTACGGTGTCCATGCCCTGCGCCTCTGTCCCTGCAGGCTGTCGTCATCCCCCGGCTGCCCCACCTCGCTGGCCCCTTCCTTTGCTGACAGCTCTGCCTCCTGCCTGCCTCTGCCTGCACACACAAAGCCTTGGGCTGCTCCAGACTCCTTCTGGTGGATGTGTTGCACCACAGCCCTGCCCTGGGAGAGAAATTCCTTTATCCTTGTGTCCAATCTGGTCTCTCCTCTGCTGTCCTCAGTCTCCACCCCACTCAGCACAGAGCTCCTTCATGTAGTGGTCATGTTCTTGCAGCCTCCAAACCCCACCTTGGGAGACATCTGGACACTCTCCCAGGTGTGGGAAAATTAAAACATTCTTCTCATTATCTAAGAAAATCATCAGAGGACAAGGCAGCCAGACTTTTCTGTCCTGGATACTTTTGTGTGGACGCAATCCTTGGATGGATGGATGGAATTTTAGAGGTAGAATCCCAGTTTTGGCCATTGACATTTAGGTGAGAAGGGCAGTTCTTTTCCACTGTAATGCAAGTACAGAGCCCCAGTGTTTGGTGGTAGATGAGAGACAGCCCTCAGGAGGCCAAGGCCAGCCAGTGCTGTCTGTCCTGGCAGTTTTTGTCTGGGAGGACCCTTGTATATGGGGAACTCTTTAGGGGGAGTACCAATTTCAGCCTTGGGCACTTGGAAAGAGGGATGGTTCTTTTCCATGGGAAGGAAAGCACAGAGCCCCAGTTCTCCAGGGGCTGATGAGCAGCAGCCCTCAACATGCCAGGAACAGCCAGACCTGAGAGGTGGCCCCCAGGAGGCCAAGCCAGCCAGATCTGTTCCATGTCCTCTTGGTTCCATGGGACCTTGTAGTCTCACAATGTTCTCCTTGCTTCTGCAGTGTCACAATGAGGCCCTGCAGGGTCACAATGGCCCTTTGGTTCTGAGGGGCCCCACAGTGTCACAATGGTCCTCATAGGAAGAAAACAACTGAGCCCCAGTGCTGCAGGGGCAGATGTGGGGCAGTCACCAGAGGCCAAGGACAGACAGACTTGATGGTGTTTGCAGATTTTTTGTGGGAGTAATCCCCAGATAGACGGAATTTTAGAGGCGGAATACCAATTTCAGAAATGGACATCTGGAGGAAAAGGACAGTTCTTTTGCAGGGAAGCACGGAATACCAGTGTTTCAGGGGCAGATGAAAGATGACCATCAGTGGCCAAGGCCAGGCAGACCTTTCTGTTCTGACAGTTTTTGTCTGAAAGCAATCCTTCAATATAGGGAATTTCAGAGATGGAATCCAAATTTTGGCCGTATCTGCACTGATAAAAGGGACATTTTTTTCCCTAGGAAGGAAAGCACAGAGCCCCAGTGATTCAAAGGGAGGTGAGAGGCAGCCCCCCAGAGGCCAAGGGCATCCCAACCTG
Source organism: Sturnus vulgaris (assembly GCF_052056855.1). Classification (NCBI taxonomy): domain Eukaryota; kingdom Metazoa; phylum Chordata; class Aves; order Passeriformes; family Sturnidae; genus Sturnus; species Sturnus vulgaris. The sequence goes on along the minus strand of NW_028276155.1, from coordinate 3,023,579 downwards.
TCTGTCCTGGCACCTTTCACTTGGGACCAATCCCTGGACAGACGGAGTTTCTGAGAGCATCAACCCCAACCTGTGACCCAACACCACCTTGTCACCCAGACCATGGCACTCAGTGCCACATCCAGTCTTTCCTGAGACACTTCCAGGGATGGTGACTGACCCACCTCCCTGGCCAGCCCATTCCAATGCTCAACCACCCTTTTTGTGAAGAATATTTCCTAATGTCCAGCCTAAACCTCCCTTGGCACTGCTTAAGGCTGTGTCCTCTTGCCTGTCACTGTTTCCTTGGAGAAGAGCCTGATCCCCACCTTGCTGTGCCTTCCTGACAGGGAGTTTTAGAGAGTGATGAGGTCTCCCCTGAGCCTCCTCTTCTCCAGGATAAACATCCCCAGCTCCCTCAGCCACTCCTCACAGGACTTGTGTTCCAGACTCCTCACCAGCCTTGTTGCCCTTCTCTGGACATGCTCCAGCCCCTCCATGTCCTTCCTAAATTGGGGCCCAGAACTGGACACAGCACTCGAGGTGCTGCCCAGCCAGTGCTGAGCACAGGGGAAGAATCGCTGCCCTGCTCCTGCTGGCCACACCATTCCTGATCCAGGCCAGGTGCCATTGGCCTTCTTGGCCACCTGGGCACACTGCTGCCTCATGTCCAGCCTGCTGTCCATCAGTGCCCCCAGGTCCCTTTCTGCCTGGCTGCTGTCCAGCCACTCTGTCCCCAGCCTGGAGCACTGCAGGTGTGGTTGTGGCCAAAGTGCAGGACACAGCACTTGGTCTTGTTAAACCTCACCCTGTTGGATTTGGGCCCTGGATCCAGCCTGTCCAGGTCCCTCTGCAGAGCCCTCCTACCCTCCAGCACATCCACACTCACACCCAGCTTGGTGCCATCTGCACATTTGCTGATGCTGCACTCAATGCCCTCATCCAGATCATCAGTGCAGATATTGAAATCCACACTGGCTGGCTCTGATCCCTCAGCCATCCTATAGGTGCCCTGTGATGGCACTCAAGGTGATCTGTTCCATCACCTCACCAGGCACCCAGGTCAGGCTGACAGGCCTGCAGTTCCCCACATCCTCCTTCCAGCCCTTCTTGGGCATGGGCTCACATTGGCACCTCCAGTCCTCTGGCACCTCCCTGCTGAGCCAGCACTGATGAGAAATGATGGAGAGCAGCTTGGGCAGCTCATCCAGCAGCTCCCTCATCCTCCTAGGATGGATCCCATCTGGTGCCAGAGACACCTGTGAGCATCTGAGTGGCTCAGCAGGTCCCCAGCTGCTTCCTCCTGGATTACAGGGGTCTGTTCTGCTCCCTGTCCCCATCTACCAGCTCAGGAGAACACTTGTCCTGAGGACATCCTGTCTATTATTTGGAAACTGTGGCAAAGAATGGGTTAAGCAGCTCAGCCTTATTCTCATCTTCAGTTTCTCTATTCCCCACAGCATCCAATAAAGAGCTGAGATTCTCCTTGTCCCATGGTTTGCTAATAACTTATTTATATAAATATTTTCTATTATTTTTCACAGAAGTGGCCAGGTTATGTCCTAATTGAGTTTTCACTTCTCTCATTTTCTTTCTGCATGACCTAATAACATCCTTAAACACTTCCTGAGTTTCCTGCACCTCTGTCCAACGGTGATGCACCCTCTTTTCTCCCTGAGTGCCTGGAAAAAGCTCCATACCCAGCCAGGCCAGTCATTTTCCTCACTAGCTCACTTCTGGCACACTGGGACAGGCTCCTCCTGCTCATTCATGATTTCTTTCTTGAACTGTCTCCATTCTTCTTGTAATGCTTTGTTTTTAAGTCGTTAAAACTTTTCTTATTTCCCTTAAAAAGTTATCCCCAAATCCGTATCCTGAATAGGCTGAATTCTGCTTTCTGTAAGGGCAGTGTAGAAATTTTGTTGATGCCCCTCCTTCTTTCACAGAATATTTAAAAACTCAATGATTTCATGGTCACTGTACCCCAAACAGCCTCTGACCACCACATCTCCCACCAACCCTTCTCTGTTTGTGAACAGCAGGAGACAGAGCTTTCCTGGGCAGTGGGAGTGTTACCAAACATTCAGTAAAATAAAAAAATCCTTTACACCAATATAGCATTAAAAGCAGCATTCTTTATTTGGCTGCATACACAGGGGACAGCTCCTCCCAAAGCCAAGTACAGGAAATTTCTGTTTATATTCTGTACTTTGCAAACTTATTCATTGACTGTCCTGGACTAAACACACATATGATAACAATTTCCCCAAAATCATGAACATATTTCCCGTCCTCTTTACCCATGGGTTCTTCTGTCCTGGGGGTCTCTCTGGTGGTCCCTGGTGGTCATGGACCCCAATGTTCCAGTTGGCCTGGCTGAGCTGGCAGGACACTGAGGCTGGGGAACTTCCAGTTCTCCTTCTTACACAACGGGCACTGTGCAGGTTCCAGAGGCCAGTGGTTTTGGAGATCAAGAATTGTGTTAGCTCAGCTGAGATGTGCAATTTATCATCTGGTAACATGAGGTCACAGAGTGGGCTGTGACATCACAGAGTGGGTTATGACATCACAGAGTGGGGTATGTGAGGCCATCGAGCATCACAGGCTGTCCCTGTGACATCACAGAGCTGACTGTGACATCACAGGGCAGGCTGTGACATCACAGGACAGAGATCTGACATCACAGAGCAGGCTGTGACATCACAGGAGGGGCTGTGTGACATCCCAGCAGGGCTGTGTGAGGTCACTGGGTTGGTCACTCTGCCCCAGCCCCCCCTCACAGTTTCCCCAGGCAAGTCCAAAGCTGTTCATGCCCAGCAGGGTCCCCTGTCCCCCGGGATCCCCCTGGTCCACCTGGAGTCAGGCTGGTTTCAGGTTTTCGGCAGTTTTAAAACCAGCCTGAGCACCCTTTGGCATCCACTACTGGCAGCCTTGCAAATAGGACAAGGTTTGAGTTTTTTAAACCTACTCCATGTAGAGCATCCTGATACAACATCTCAGCTGTGTATATATCTATCACAGAAATCCCTTGTGGATGATAGATGGAGGATACAGCTGGGACATCGCACAGAACTGAGGGAAGAGCTGTGATGGTTATTAAATTTTATCAGGTTAAACTTTTATTTCGTGGCAATGAAGGAAGACCTACCTGTGCCTCTGAGTCTCACCAGTTGCTGACCCCCAAAGGACACAAACCTGATGAGTTGTGGTTCCCACTGCAGTGCTGGCACTTGCACCTCCCTCAATCCCCACAGCAGAGCTGCCTTGTCCCAGAAAGTCCCTGGCAATGCAGGGATGAAGGAAACAGGACAGGCTGTGGGGATCAGGGGCAGGGCACAGCCAGGGATTTGGGGTGGTTGTGAGCCCAGGGCAGGAGCCAGCCCTTGGCCTTGCTGAACCTCATCCAATTGTCCTGGGCCCATGGCTCCAACCTGTCCAGATCCCTCTGCAGAGCTTCCTGCCCTGCAGCACAGCCACACTCCCACCCAGCTTGGCCTCACCTGGACACTGACTCAGGGTGCCCTCCATGGCCTCGTCCAGATCAGCAAGAAAGAGATTTCACTGCCCTGGCCCCAATCCTGAGCCCTGGGGACACCCCTGGATGTGGCTCCATTGCCCAGCACTCCTTGGGCTGGAATTCTGTTTTTTATGGAGCTGTGCCTGCCTTTGCTTTGCTGGCAATAAATGAACATCCCTCTGTGTCTCAGGCAGCTCCTTCTCCAAGGAAAGCAGGTGGGAGTTGGAGCCAAGGAGCTGAAAGCTGCAGGCACAGCCTGGAGGGGAGGAAGCTCAGATTTGCACAAGACTGCTCTGAGTGCCAGGGGTTGGATGGGGGAAATGGTGGGGTGGGGGTAGGGACAAAGTCTGATTGATTGTCAGACATAAAGGATCTTGATTTTCATATCTATTCAGTCTGCATTAGGAGGTTCTCAGGATCAATATCAACTGGAGATTACTGATATTAATCTATAAAAAGGAAAATAAAACTAAATAGGAAAAAAAAAGTCCCTGAATTAAAAAAACATGGTATATTCTCTTTGAATACATTTCTGAAATCTGTATTATTAACCACAGAAGAATTAAAGATCTAAAATGAAATTATTCCCAGGGGCTTGCTTTGTTAGGGTGTTTTGAAATATTAAGGAGCCTTTGTCACTGAATTCCTGAACTGAAGAGCTGAACAAGTCTCTGGAGAACTGAAAGTCATTAGAGAACCTCCAAGTTGCTGAGGATCCATCCTCAGCAGAGCAGGAATGAACAGATTCCAGGGGTTTCCAGGCTGCTCAAGAGCTGTGAGCTCACGTGCAGGCACAGGGGCTCCATGGGGACATCTGAGGGGTCTCTGGGCTCCTGAAGATCTGTTTGGTCACACTCAGTCACAGGGGCTCCATGGGGACATCCCAGGGCTCCTTAATCTTCCTAAGGCTCATGAGGTGACAGTCACAGGGCTCCACAGTGACAACAGAGGTGTCTCTGCCCTGCCAAGGAGCCAATTTGTCACAGGCAGTGTCAGGAGTGCAGTGGGGACATCCCTGTGCTCCTAGAGAACAGTGAGGGCACAGACACTCACAGGGGTTCCAGGGTGACACCCCAGGAGTGCCCAGGCTGCCAAAGAGCCGGGATGTCACAGACACTCACAGGGGTTCCAGGGTGACACCCCAGGAGTGCCCAGGCTGCCAAAGAGCCGGGATGTCACAGACACTCCCAGGGGTTCCTGTCATGGGCACAGTGGGAGCTTCACACAAAGTTCATTAGAGAAGCTCCTGTTGGGTCACAAGGTGCAGAAAGGACCCCCAACACCCCAGTTACACCCCCAAGCTCCCCCAAACCAGGACCCCCAGGCTTTCTAAACTCCTTCTGTGAGAGGAGCCTGGGAGTGCCTGGATCCAATCCCAGCCCCAGACTTTGTCAAGGATTTATGTGTAAAGGAATATACAGGTGGAATTGAACCTTTGTACAACTTTGTCCCTCAATATTAAGAATGGCTACCAGAAATATTTATATAAGTAGGGATATGAATGATTGTGATCATGATTAGACATAAAGATCTTAATCATTTTATTATTTACTCCACAGTACAGGAGCTGTAACATCTATTTTAATGTAGTCCTCTAGAAATTGTAGCACTTGTAGCAATTGTATCAAAGCAGAACTAAGTAGAGATGGGTGTCACTCCCCCAGACCAACGACCCTGGGCTCAGGGTCCTTTAGCTCAGCCTCAAGCAGTGACCCTGAGGGGTGTCTCCACTGCAGGGAGGAATCTCCGCACCCACCTAAGAAGGGAAATGTCAGGAGATGCTGCCACTAAAATTTGGGATGGGGCTTTTCCAGTCTGAAGTGCTGCCCTGTCAGTCAGATGTGCCCAGGCTGTGCCAGCTCAGCAGCTCTGCACAAGTTCTCAGTGGTGTCACTTGGTTGTTCCTTTCTCTGGGGATTTTACCAGCTCTGCCACAGCTCCAGCTCCCTCTCAGGATGTTGAACTTCGGGATGGAGGAGTCAGGCTGGTTTCAACATTATTCACCCCAAAAGCAGCGTGATTCCCCCTCTTCATTTCCCTCTGGGGCTTTGCAAACAGGGCCTTGCTGGAGTTGTTTGAGCACATTCCAGGCAGAGCCTCCTGCTCCAGCAGGAATTGCCTTTCCTGTGCCATGGGCAGCCCAGGTCCTGCTGCAGGAAAAGCCCCAGGCCAGCCCCAGCACAGGGAAGGGCTCGGGCACAAGAGCAGAGAGCCGTGGTGGGACCTGTGCCAGGCAGAGCCTGAGGCACCAAAGGCACCTTGGCAGCAGCAGCTCCCTGCAGGCCATGGCCAGAAGCCTCCTGGGCAAGCCGGCCTGGTGGCCACCACTGCAGAGCTGCTGGCTCAGGGGGGATTTCTGGCTGGGCTCTGTATTCCTTGCATGTCAGCACATAACAGCCCCATTGTGCCGGTAAAGAAGCCTGATGGCAGTTACCGACCAGTTCAGGATCTCAGGGCAGTCAATCAAAGCACCATTACTCGTTTTCCAGTGGTGGCCAATCCATGGACTTTACTAAGCCAATTGGCCCCTCATTATACTTGGTATAGTGCAGTGGATTTAAAAGATGCTTTTTGGACTTGCCCTCTGGATGAGAGTAGCTGGGACTATTTTGCCTTTGAGTGGGAGGACCCAGACACAGGCAGAAGAGAACAGCTTAGGTGGACGGTAATAGCCCAAGGTTTCACTGAGTCATCAAACCTTTCTGTGGAGCATTAGAAGAGCTCTTGAAGTCCTTTGAGTTACCTAGAGGGATTAAGTTGTTACAGTATGTAGATGATTTGTTATTAGCTGGAGAAATGGAAGAAGACACAAGGAAGGGTACTATAAAGCTTTTAAATTTTCTGGGAGAAAATGGGTTAAAGATATCCAGGTCAAAGTTACAATTTGTGGAGTCAGAAGTACGTTATTTATGTCACTGGATCAGTAAGGGAAGGAAAAAACAAGACCCCCTGAAAGGGTTTCAGGAATATTGAATATGGGACCCCTGAAGTCTAAAAGAGAAATAAGAGAGTTTTGGGGTCTTCTGGGTTATTGTAGGCAGTGGATAGAGGGATTTAGTGGGAAAGTAAAATTCCTATATGAAAAATTGACCACAAATCACTTGAAATGGAATGAAAAGGATCAGGAAAATTTTGAGCAAGTTAAAGTGGCTCTGCTGCAAGCTCCTGTCTTAAGCCTTCCTGATTTAGACAGGCCATTTCAATTATTTGTTAATACAACCTTTCAAACAGCTTATAGAGTAGTGACACAGGATTGGGCAGGAAGCAGAAAATCAGTGGGATATTATTCCAACTTACTTGATCCAGTTAGCAAGGGCTGGCCAACATGTTTACAAGCTCTGGTAGCAACAGCATTGTTAGTAGAAGAGGCCCAAAAAATAACTTTTGGGGCACCACTGGTAGTATACACTCCCCATAACATTAGAGGAATTCTTGCACAAAAGGCTGAGAAATGGTTAACAGACAGTCGAATATTAAAGTATGAGGGTATCTTGATAACCTCTCCAGAATTAGAATTAAGAGTGACAAATGTACAAAGCCCAGCCCAGTTTCTGTACGGGAACCCTAGGGAAAAAATAATACATGATTGCATAGAAGTCATAGAATTACAAACAAAAATACGTCCAGATTTATGGGAACAGGAACTACGAAAAGGAGAAAAATTATTTATTGATGGATCATCTCGAGTGGTAAATGGGAAAAGAAAATCTGGGTATGCATAATTAGTGGAGAAAAATTAGAAGTGAAAGAATCTGGTCCTCTTAGCTCATCCTGGTCAGCACAAGCCTGTGAACTTTATGCATTACTCGGTACATTTTTGCTACTAAAAGATTTAGAGGGAACTATATTCACAGACTCGAAGTATGCTTATGGGATTGTGCATACCTTTGGAAAGATCTGGAAAGAAAGGGGGTTTATAAACACCCAAGGAAAAGGATTAATACACCAAAGATTAGTCAGTGAAATACTTGAGGCTTTAAAAGGTCCAAAAAAGATAGCAGTCGTACATGTAAAAGGACACCAGAGAGGGAGAGAAATTAAAACAAGAGGAAACAATTTGGCTGATGATGAAGCAAAAAGAGCTGCCCTAAGGGAAAACAACAGTGTAATTATGACTTTTAAAGAGAGAGAAATACAAACTGAAACACCATACTTTTCTTTAACAGAGGTAGAAGCTATAAAGAAGCTAGGGCCAACCCTGAATGCAGGAGAATGGATTCTACCTGATGGTAGAAAAGTAGTCCCAAAACCTATAGCCTGACAGATCCTGGACAACTTACATTGAAGAACTCACTGGGGCACAAGGGCACTTTGTGACTACTTTTTATATTTTATGGGTGTATAGGAATATTTGAAATTGGGAAACAAATTACTCAAGGATGTGTCACATGTCAGAAGATGAACAAAAAGGTGTTGAGGAGTCCTCCCTCTGGAGGCCCTCGGACAGCCTATTGGCCATTCAAAAAGATCCAAGTTGATTTCACTGAATTACCTAAAATAGGCAGGTGGAAACATCTGCTGGTTATAGTAGATCAGTTGACTCAGTGGGTAGAAGCATTTCCTGCCATTTGAGCCACAGCTCAAACAGTAGCTAAAATTTTATTGGAGCATATTATTCCAAGATTTGGATTAGTACAAGTTATTGATTCAGATCTGGGCACTCATTTTACCTCGAGAATAATTAACAATTTAAGCCAAGCACTAGGAATTACCTGGGAATATCATACCCCATGGCATCCCAAAAGCTTGGGATGAGTTGAAAGGATGAACCAAACTATTAAACAACAACTAACTAAATTAATGATAGAAACTAAATTACCATGGACTAGATGCCTTCTCTTAGCCCTGTTAAATATAAGAACTAAGCCTCACTTGAGACAGGTAGAAAGTTAAAATTCCTGAGGATTCTTTTCATTGTGCTTACAATAATACTCCTGGCAACTGGCCAAAGCCATAAGACTACATGGAGCAGAAGAGGATAAGCCATGCAGAAACAAATTCTAACACAACAAGCAGTACAAGAGCCAGCAGTAAAGAAAAAAACATTCCTGATCCCTGTGACAAGTGCAATCATTCCATGTGGGTCAAGGATAAGATGGAATCAGTATTTGTGGCACAGCCACATGTTAGTGCTGCCTGTTACGATTGTAGCAGTTTCTTAGACATTTGTGTGAAAAGTCCAAAACTGTATTGGGTGAGAAGGAATTTGGGATTCAGTGGGCGAGCTCCTTATACTAATTATGATCAACTTTGTCCCAGATGTGAAAATTTCTTTTGTTTTGAAAAGGATAAAAAAGGAAAAGAGCCAAAGAGAAAATTAATTGGAAAGCAAAAAAAAAAAAAACCAATGAAGGATAAGAAAAAGATCAGAGGGAAAGAGTTAGAGGAGCTGGATGAGCTGTATAAAAAATTCAAACAGCACTATAGTGACTGGGATTTGCCAACTTCAAATAAAAATCTGTTTATAGATCTGATGCAAGAAATTGCCGCAGAATTGGGATTATCTAAATGTTTTGTTTGTGGAGGACTTAGAATGGCTGAAAGATGGCCATGGAGAGGTGAGGGTTTAGGTCCAGAACAATTTTTAAAATGGAATCATACTCAAATTTCTAAGACATTAAAGCAGCCTCAGGGTTGGGTTCTGAGTCATCAAGTCATTGGAACAGTTTGTATAACTCGGGAAGGGAGAAAATACACTGAAGTGGTGGGATGTACTCCTTGCCTATCTACTTTAGTAGCAAATTCAGACAAAAACACAAAGACCTGGCAACCCAAGAATCCTACTGGATATTGGGGAATAGCGAGAGAAATGGATTGTGAGTGGAATAACCAAACTGATTTGTGCTGGCATAGCAGTCCTGGAGCTAATCCCTACCAATCTATAAAAGACCTAAAATCTTATTGGGAACAACCAGAAAACACAGAAAAAGGACAGAAAGCCCCTGATGGAATAAATTGGATTTGTGGACAACGAGCATACAGTGAACTACCCCGAAAGTGGGAAGGAACTTGTACCTTAGGAGTTCTATGACCCTCCTTCTTTGTCAGACCAAGGTCTAAGGGCAATATACTAGGAACACCACTTTATGAAACCTTAGAAAGAAAGGAGAATTAGACCTCGACTTTCCAATGGCAGGAGGAAATCAAAAATGGAAAGATGAAGAATGGCCTGCAGAAAGAATTATAGCACATTATGAACCTGCTGCTTGGGCTCAGAATGGGTCTTGGGGATATAGAACTCCAATTTACCTGTTAAATTGGTTGATAAGGCTCCAGGCAGTAGTGGAAGTCGTCTCAAACCATAGGGCAGATGCTTTGAAGTTGTTGGCCAAACAGCATTCACAAATGTGAGCATTTATACATCAAAAGAGAATTGCCCTAGATTATCTGTTGGCAGAAGAAAGAGAAGTTTGTGGGAGGATTAATGAATCTGAGTGCTTTGTGGAAATAGATGATCACGGGGAAGCCATCACAAAAATTGCTGATGAAATGAAAAGAGTGGCACATGTACCAGTTCAAAACCAGAATTCTATCCTGAAAGCTGACTGGTGGGATAATCTTTTTGGGGGTGTGTGGTGGAAAAAATTGGGATTCATGCTATTATGTTCTGGTTTAGGACTATTGTTTCTGCCTTGCATTATACCCTGTCTAATCAGACTAATCCACTCAGCAATTCCAGGAATGAAACTTAGAGCCATGCCCATGGATCCAGAATCAACGGCAAAAAAGAAACTGAATTTCTTGATGGTACTGAAAGCACAATCCACTCACACTCGAGGGAGAGAGATTGAGAAAATGGTGACTGAATGCAAAGAGAATACCCTGGCACGAGAAATGTTAATAAAATTTGAGAAGGAGTGTGAAAAGCTGAATGCAGCATGAGAAATGTTAGAAAAATTGGAGGCTAGTATGAAGGAACCTAGAGAATACCAAGCAATAATGTTTTAGAGCACGAATCAATATGATTAAAAAGAGAAATGGGGGAATTGTGATAAATGTGATTTGTGCTAATTAAATTGTAACTGTATTATCAAAATTGTGTTTAGATCAATAGAAGACAATTGTTACAGAGTGAGGGGGGAGATGGGTGAGACAGGGCAAAGGACATCTTCAGATGTTGGGAGTTGAAGAAGGATGTTGGAAGGGAATAGTAGAAGAATGTAGGTCTGATAAGCAGCATCTAGAAATAAAAGTTTCGACCTTGAAATGGGTCAAATTGGGATGATTCCATGCATGGAACTTAATTTTATTGTGGGAAATTATGCTTAGTTATATAACCCAAGCTTAGGGCGCTTGTGCTACCTGCAAGGTTACACAGCAGACACTGATGAAGATGATGAGCCTTCATCAGAAATAAAACCCTCAAAAGGAAGAAAGACCCCTAAGCATTAGTAGAGCATGCACCAAACAACACAGTAACGTAGATTTTTAGGAATAGAAACTAGGAGGAGTTTTCTAGTAACTTCTGTAGCCTGCAGTATATAAGTGGGATTGTTAGCCTGGATGCTTTGGTATGAGAGGAAGGGGGAGCCCCTCCCTGTACCCCTGGTCGGTTTTGCTTATGCTTTATACGAACCTCAATTATACTAAATTACTTACTCTTAAATTTTACATATCCTGAAATATATGTATTCTACACATTGATTGTATTCATCTCAAATACTTTGATTGTATAAATTTATAAACATTACTAGCAAAAATTTGCAGCTAAATTTAATCTTGTTGTTTGATAAACTGGATAAACAGAACAACATTCATAACCCTTCCTTCCTTCCTTCCTTCCTTCCTTCCTTCCTTCCTTCCTTCCTTCCTTCCTTCCTTCCTTCCTTCCTTCCTTCCTTCCTTCCTTCCTTCCTTCCTTCCTTCCTTCCTTCCTTCCTTCCTTCCTTCCTTCCTTCCTTCCTTCCTTCCTTCCAACCTTCCTTCCTTCCCCCTACCGAGTGATCCTCCATCACTGACCAGGATCCCCAAAAATGCTCCCAGCTGCAAGGCTGGCACAGCTCCAGGAGCCTTTGGACACCTCTCCCAGGGATGCACAGCCTCCCCTTGTTGGGCTGTCTGTGCAGGGCAGGGCCCTGGACTCCATGATCCCACCGGGTCCCTCCCAGCTCAGCCCCTCCCGCAATTCTCACCCTTTGCCTCAGCCTTTGTGTCCTTGAGAGGAGCTGGCAGAGCTGTTGGGGCCGGGCCAGGAGCAGGGCACCCCAACATTCCCCTCTCTGGGACACGGCAGCTGTGGCAGCCCCAGCGTTCCCCTGTCTGTGACACCACAGCCCTGGCAGCCCCAACCTTCCATCCCTGGAGACGCTCCATGGCAGCTTCCAGTCAACGCAAGGCACCGGCCACGGAGCACCCCCAGCCTGGCCTGATGGGGATTCCTCTGCACACAGCTCGGGCAAGGCCCCCCTGGACACCTTCACTGTGCCACACACAAGTGTCACACACAGCTACAGAGCTCTGCCCACAGCTGCCACGAGGAGATGATTAAAAAATAAAACAAAATTTAAAATTATAAACCTCAATAATCAAACCCATCCAAGAAAACAAACAAATCCAACAAGAACAACAAAAACAAAACCAAAAACCACTAGAGAAGGAGAACATTCCCCCCCAATAGACCCGTTCCATCCTTCACTCATTACACCTGCACACACACAGGGGCTGAGACTGCAAAAAAAGAGAATTCCTTGAGCACATTTGCAGGAAAAGCAGGTTTAGGACAGGCTCTCAGTTCCGACTGTTCTCAGCAGATTGAAAACGGCCCCTTTGGCACCTGCAGGGCCCTTGCCAATGGCAAGTGCCACACCCTCAGCCCATGGGGGAGAAAAGGGCTCTGAATTGCCCACCCTGGCATGGAAACCCTGTTCCCAGGCTGCTTCACACGCAGGATTCTTCTGGATGAATCCAGAAAGCTGAGGGTCTGCTCTGGCTCCTCCATGTCCTAAAGCTGCCTGACAGAAGAAATGGAGGGTGGGCTCCAGCAGCACAATCCCTGCTGGCCCAGGGCACAGTGCCAGGAAGGTCTCTGCGTGCCCAGCCTTTGCTCCAGCCAAGAAAAGCTCCCGGCACAGGCTCACCTTTCCTGCTCAGCCACAACCCCCGAGTGCCCCAGCAGCAGGAAACTGACGGCTCTGGGCGGCACCGATGCTGGCAAACGCCAGAGCTGGGCACTGCCAGCGTCAACAATCTGCTGGATCTGCAGTGTTGGCACCCACAAATCACCAGATCTGAGCAGTGCTGGTGCTGGAACCGGGGAATTGCCGAGTTTTGGCTTTCTGTGCATGCAAATTGTTGGACTTGGGATGTGCCAGGGTTGGGATGGATAATGATTGGACAGGAAAGTCTGAGAGATAGGTATGTATGTGATAAATGAGATTCCTGCTAACTGAATTGTAACTGTATTAGCAAAATTGTACTCATATCAATAGAAAGAAATTGTTACAAGCCAAAAAAAGGAAATGAGTGAGAGAAAGCAGATGGAATCCTCCAGATGTTAGAAGGGAGTAGGAGAAGGACATAGGTCTGATAAGCAGCATCTAGAAATAGAAAGTTTCGACCTTGAGATGGGCCAAAATGGGATGATTCCAGGCATGGGATTTAATCAGAGTCCTATTACGGTAAACATCTGCTCAGTCACACAGGGCACCTGTGCTACCTGCAGGTCACACCTTGGGCACTGAGGAAGACGATGAGCCTTCATCGGGAATAGACCCTCAAAAGGATGAGAGACCCCCTAACCCATTGGTAGAGCATGTGCCCTACACATAGTGATGTAGATTTTAGGAATAGAAACTAGGAGGAGTTTTTTAGAAACTTCTGTATTAATATGTATTAGCATATAGTATATAAGTGGGAATTTTGGCTTGATTGTTCAGTACGTGAGGAAGGGCGAGCCCCTCCCCGCACCCCCGGTTGGTTTTGCTTATGCTTTATAGGAGCCTCAATTATACTAAATTACTAACTGCCAAATTTTGTATATATTCAGATATACGCATCCAATATATTTTGATTTTATTCATTTATATGAAATTGTTGCTATTAAAAAAATTGCCTCAAAAATTAACCTTGTTGTCTGATAAATTGTACAAATAGAACGACATTCATGACAGAGAGAAGCATTTCCAGAGTGATCTTGGTGATGAATGTCTCCTCAGGAGCTCTGGGCACAGAGAAGAATGAGCCCCTTGCTGGCTGGCCCTGTTTGGACAACCTGCTCCTCACCCCCATCATAACTGTGTCATGATATCACCCACCTTTGACTGACAAACCACATTAGAAAACAAAATTAAATTTCTCTTTAAATTAAAAATGTTCTTAAATATAAAAATATAATTATATTTTTCTTATTTCCAATAGTACAATTCTATATTTTTATAACAAAATTTTTATATTTATAATAAATCTCTATACATTAATAGCAACCAAAAAAATTATTGACCAATGGTTCTAAGTAACACAATTCCGTTCATTAATTAAATAATCTCTCCTGGTTATTTATTTCTCCCTCTTTATGATAATTTGAAATATTTGATAATTTGTAATAGTTGATAATTTGTAATATTTGTAGTCATTTGGTCACCTTTATTATCATCTTTTTCTCCGACAGGCTCCAGGGGGGCACTTCGGGTCCAGGGAGACATTTCTGGGGCACATTCGCGGCAATTTTGGGTCTGGGGAAAGAATTTAGAAGGAACTTGAGGACGGGAGGACACTTGGGAGCGTCGAGTGGGCCCTAACAGAGAACTTAGAGATGCTGAGGGCAAGTCTGGGCTTCGGATGTTACCTGGCTGTTTCAGGGAGGCCCTTGGCGGTCAGGGAGGGGAATCTGGGGCCATTCGGGGTCCGGACGGGCACTCGGGGGCTCTAAGGGGGCTCTGCGGGGCGCGGGGGGTGATGGGAGTTGTAGGCGTGGGTATAATGAGGTTTAATGGAGCCGTGGAGCATCACGGGAGTTGAAGTCGCAGCTGCAGAGTATGTCTATGCGGCGCGGGGCACGATGGGAGATGAAGTCATGGTTAGAATGGCGTTTTACCGGGACAGTGGAGCATGATGGGAGCTGTAGTCCGGGAAGTGGTTCTTACGGAGAGTTTGGGGGTCTGGGAAGGCACTTGGATAACACGTTTGCCTCTGAGTGGCGGCTTCAGATCCTAAGAGGGAAACATATACGGGAAGGGAGAACTTCGGGGGAGCCTGGGGAGCTCTAACCGGGCTCCTTACGGCGCAGGGCAGGACAGGAGTTTTCACGGGGGGGCTGGGTTATGAGGTGCTGCAAGCTCGTGGGAGATGGCAGGAGATGAATTCCCAGAAATAGCTGTAAAGGGGCATCTCTGGGGTTGGGAGCATTCAGGGGATCTGGGGACATTTTTGGGGAGTCTTGAATGGGCCCTGAGAGTGCTGTCAGGAAAATTAATCCACAAACACCAGAGGTTTATGTCCAAAAAGGAGACAGAGGAGTCCTTTTTGCTTTATTTGAATAAAGGAAGAGGCCATGGGTCATTCCCCTGGGATCTCTCTAATTTTTGGAGGGCACAGCCTCCTTTTTATCCTATTTTCCCGGCCGCATTTCCCTCTCTCTTTCCCCATTGGCTGAGGTACTTGAGAGGCACAGACTTCCCGGAACGCCTCATACCTGAAATTCCCCTCTAATGTATAACCCTCCCTTTTAATTTTTAATTCTTATAGAATTCATAGTTTTTCCCACGTTCCTTCTTTCATCTTCCGATATCCAGTTTCATTTATCAGCAGCCCTGCAGTTTGTTTGTAAAGGCATGTGACGAGCATTGAACTTGTCAACTTCCATGTCAAAATGGGCTCTTGGAGGACACTGAGCTGTTTTCCCTGGGTACTTTGATCAATTGCATGGAAGGGGGAAGGATGAAGAATTTGGGCAGTGTTGGAGCCAAAATGGCATTTTGCCACTTGTGATTTCCTCCCAGCTTCTGCAGAGGGGTGACAGCTCCAGCCCTGCAAACCACTCCCTTTTGCAAGGCACACTCAGACCTTGCAGGAAGCTCAGGGTTCTTGAAGGGGCTGCTGCAGTTGGCAACAGGAGCTGCTGCTGAATTTTTCATGCTGCTTAACCCCCCATCCCAAATCCCACCAAGAGGAAGGACTGGAAAAGATTTCCGTGGAAGAAGGGAGGCCAAAACCTTGGAAAAGGATGAAAGAAATGCTCTGATGATGATGATGATGATAACAAGATAAAGATTTATTTTTGTCAGCAAATGAGCACCTGCCGCCCTCCAGCCCTCCCAGATGGGCAGGCCCAGCGGTGCCGTTTCCATGGCATGAGGTACCGGGAGCCTGGGGAGAGAAGCCAGAAAGCCACGGTCACTCACAGAAGGCTCCTGTCGCCCCTGTCCCACCAGGGCCTGTGCGTGGGCCAGAGCCCAAACCTCCCAACACATTCTCTCATTTTTAGAGGAGAGCAGCAGGGCAGGCCACGCTCCACCTCTTCTGCTTAAGCACGGCACAGCAACCTCCTCAGCAGCTGCAAGAGCGAGATTCTCGTGTGCCCACTCCCATCTGCCCCTGTGCCACCTGTGCTGTGGAGCTGGGTACCCACCTCTGCAGAGCTGCTGCCAGGAGAGGAGCTGATCCCACACAAGGTCCTCGTCCTTCTTGAAGGGGATGTCCCTGCACACCGTGGCTGCCCCGGGTAGCGCCGGCACCTCCGTGGAGTGCGTCCAGTGCCGGCGCTTCCCCACCCGGTCTGGGCACAAGGTGCAATCTTCCATGAAAAAACAAAGAACAATTGCATGAAAGTCAATTCAAAATGAGACCTAGAAAGAAAAACCACCAAAGGTTACCAATGTTTCACGGGCCTGGGGAGGGTCTGACCACTCCATGCAAGAATTAAACCTCTCCCCAGGTGGGGAAAAACCCCACCTTTCCTGCCTCTAAGTCCACCCCTTCCTCAAGGGCCTGAAAAGCAGACCAGCTGGGGCATGGCTTTGGAACCCACCCCCCTCTCCTTTCCCCCATCCACATGGATGGATGCTTTTGTCAGGCAGGCTGCCCCCACCCCAGCCCACACCAGGCTGGCTGGCAGAAGCTGTAGGCGAGGCCAGGAGCCGGCTCCCCTTCCACAACATCCATCCCCTGTCCCGCCAAAAAGCAGCTGGGTGGGCGGCGCAAAGATGAATATTCCCCATTGCCGCCGAGCGGGGAACCTCCGGCGCGTGGCCAGGCCGAGCCCTGGCAGGCCTGGGAGCACGAGCATCCCCCCGCCCCTGCACCGGCTGGGGACTCATCTTGATTTCGTCGGGGCACAGAGCCTGTCCTGTCCTCCAGGAAGGGGCCACAACCAAAGCCCGTGGGCTTTGCCCCGCCAGCGGCCAGCTCGAGGATGGTGTTCTCCGGCTCCGCGTCGTGCTCCAGAAGAACACGCCAGCTGTGCCTCGGCTTGCGGGGACATCACGATGCCATTGAGCTGCAGGGAGATCACCATGCAGGCATCCTGCCTTGCTCCTGCTCCCAGAAACAGCAGCCCCACCCCTCCCTATGGCCTGGTGCCCTGCCCTCTTTGCCAGCCCTCCCCACACCCTCTCACTGTCCCTGAACTGCCCAGGAAGGAAAAGCCACTTGGCATGGCAGACTGTGTGGCCTGCCTGAGGATTCCAAAGCCACACGAATTTCACAAATAACTCCTGGGATTAGCACATGCAGGTCACATCCTCACTTGAGAATATCCTGCTCTCCCTTCACTCCCCTGTTCCCCACAGACAAGAAGAAGTCTTGTGCTGGAAGAAAACTGTTTATTTTTTTAAATAGAATTTGTTTTTCAAACCTCTGGGCTTTCATTCTTTTTTGGCAACGATACCTGAACAATCTCTGCATATATATAAAATATATGTGTGTGCATATATTTATAAACTTAAACAATTCTGCAACCTTGTGTCATTTACAGCAGCCCTTCCTGCTTCCTAACAGAGAAGAAAACTCCAACAAAGGGTAAAAATGCAGCCCCTCTCAACCAGAGGAACTGAACCACATCCATCTGTGGCTGGAGAGCATCCCACCAGCTCCAGCTGGGAGGCTTGAACTTGAGTGTAAATGCATCTTCTTAGAGCATTTCTAGACACTGGCCATTGCTAGACAGGGCTGTGCTGGGACACATGCCACCCTCCCGTGTGCCCATCCCTTGGGGAGGGCACACCAAGTACAGGGAGCAGCCCTTGAACAGGTGGCAAGTGGTCCTCACTCTGCAGGTGGGCTGTGACTTTCTAACTCAAATACCTACAGGCAGAACTGGAGAACAAGGGAAAAAGGCAAGGAGATGCCTTTCTGAGAGAGGTGGCCACAGTAACACAGACCAGCTGCCCAGAGCATGTTCCTGCATATTCAAGAGTCACTGAGCAAGAAACCTCTCAGAGGAAATGTTTTGTTCCATCTGAGAGCTCCTCCCTGCCTTCGAGGAAAAACATGAACACAAACTGGTTGAGACAAAGTAGAGGCAGAGGTCCAAGCTGGCAGGCTGGGTGACAGAACACAGCTATTGTAGCTACCACTGGACATCATTATCATTAAAGTAAGAATCACAATCTAAATCATTATCAATCATAAAATTGTCTTCATCAAGGTCATCATCATAGTCTTCCTGCCACTGTGGATCACACTCCTCATCTTCAGCCTCCTTGCCACCTTCATCTGTGTTGGGGCAGTCACACAGGATGTTAAGGTTTTGCCTGTTGAGAAGGAGAGCACAAGAGCAGAGCCTCTGCTGTGAGCACCAGCCACCACCCAGCCCCACAACACCCCACTGTCATGGTCTCAGCATCTCCATCCAAAGAAACTCAAGAGAGTCCAGGGAGAGCAACTTCCATAACTGAGTCTGCCAGTGTTGGAGCTTTCTGGATCAGAGCTGCATACAAGCAGAGGTTTTGCTGCTTTCCCTACACCACTATGTCACTTCAATTGCTACCCCAAGCCACAAAACAGGATGCAAATAATCCGTGTCTGTCATTCACTCTTTTGTGTGTCAGTGAGCACAGGAGAAAACTCTGCTCACCTGCTTTTTGTCTGCACTCACTCACCTTGCCCTGTTACCCCACTAAGAAAACTCACCCTGTACATGCAAGGCCTGAAGCAGGCACATTTGGGAGTTTCAACTTTCTCTGAACAGCATCTCCTCAAGTCTGGAGCCCAACATGGAAATCCTGTAAGCAGGAAAGAGCAGCCAAAAGAGACAGAGAAACAAGATGTAATTTGGGGTGCAAACTCCTCCCCTGCACACACACTATCCTGACTCTATCCCCCCAGCTGATCAAGACCTTTAGTTTGCCCACAATCAAATCAGACCAGAGCAAGACAAGCCACGAGCAGCCACGTGGCCTTCACCTGTGTGGAGTGCCAGAGAATTGCCAAGAGAGGCTCCTTGATCTGCTGCACCAACTCCAAACCCACGTGGAAGTGCTCTGCTTTCAGGAGCTGAAGAGAGGTGCCTGAGTCCTGGTACTGCAGCAGGCTTTCCTCTGCAATTCAAGGCCAACAAAGTCCTGCTGCATCTACACTCTTGAGCAGAGACCAAGTCCTTCTTGGCCCTGATTGTAAAGCCAGCCATAGCTGCTTCGATCTCCTGTGCACATGCATCCCTCTTTCAGAACACAACGTGTTGCTCTTTTACTGCATCAATCTCCACTCGCTGAATCGTTAAAAAAAACGGTATAATCACGGACAAAGACCCTGTAACTAATTAAAGTTACAAAGTGGTGTGTTTATTCACCACTGGGCAGCATAGGAGTCACCTCTGAAAGGCGTGACTGCCCCAAACAAGGTTCTTTGCCATCTATTTATTGCCCAAGATCTTACATACAATACATCTGCATAACCCCAGCACCTCCCATCTCCACCCCATATTAAAATGAGCCCATTAGTCCTTCACACGTGTGCAGTTCTTCTCTTAAATTGGGTTGGTGGTCTCGAAATGGGTCAGTGGTCTGGAAGGATGAAGTCAGGAGAGTCTTCATCAGGTCTCAGTGACCCTCTGGCACGATCCAAGGCCCCGTGCTTCATGGTTAACGGTTTACTTATTTTACGTTCTTCTGTACGTAAATTTATAATAGCAGATAATTATACCAATTAGCTCTAGCCTAAGCTTCTAGTAATTATTAACCTACCATTTACCTACCTAACTTACATCTTGGTCATGGAAACTACTTCTACCCTTAGCAAAAATCTTAACTTTTTAAAACCATGATTCACTACAACTGAGAGGAGTTCCTGTGTTTTGACAGCGACGTGGGGCTGTTCATGGGATTCACCCCCTATGGGGAGATAAAGGCCCAGCACTTGAACAGCAAACCAGAAACACTGGAGCATTATGGGGCTCAGGTGGGCACAGTTTGCCCACACAACTCCAAGATCATTGCCCCGTTCAGTGTGGAGAGCAGAGGTGAGCTTGGACAGAGCGTGTCCCCTTGGGCCCTGGCCCAGGAATGACCCTGGAGCCTCTCAAAAACTCCCTGGGAATCCCCCCAGAGCACCCAGCCCTCCCTGTGCCCATCCCCGAGCCTTCCTGCTCCTCTCAGTCAGTCCTGTGGCTCTCCCAGTCCATCCCAGTCCCCCTCCCAGTGCCAACTCAGTTCATCCCCTTGTCCCCATAGTCCCTCCCAGACCCTGCCCCTCTTTCTCAGTCAATTTCCAATCTACTCTCAGTCCACTCCAAGTCTTCACAGTCCACTCCCAGACCTCCACCCTCTTTCCCAGTGCACCCCTAGTGCCTCCCAGTTCATTTCCAGTTTGTCTCTATGCCACACCAGCCGTCTCCTGTCTCTCCCAGTTCCCCCCAGCTGATCCCAGTGTGTCCCACTCTCTCCCTGTGCCCCCCAGTGTGTCCATCTCACTGGTCCTCGACCTCCCAGCCCGTCCCTGGCTGCCTGCTCTGCTCTGGGATGGATTTCTACCCTGCTCAGATTCAGCTGAGCTGGTTCCAGGGCCAGCAGGAGCTCTCAGGGCATGTGGTGGCCACCGACCTGGTCCCTAAAGGGGACTGGACCCACGAGCTTCTGTTCCTGCTGGAACTTCCCCTCGGCACGGGGTCACCTCCAGCTGCCAGGGGGAGCATGTCAGCCTGGAGCACCCCCTGAGCCGACACTGGGGCACATCCCGGACCCCACAGTGTGGGGAGTGTGGGGAGGCACTGGGAGGGCTAGGAGGGGGATTGGGGTGTGCTGGGAGTAACTGGGAGGGAGTTGGAGATAGCCTGGTTTAAACTAGGAGTAGGGCTTGTGGATCTGGAAAGGCTTAGAAGGAGTTTGAAGGATGCTGGGGAGGGTGGGATGGGGTTCTGGGGGTCCTAGTGGGCACTGGGAGGGAGTCTGGGGGTGTTGGGTGTAACTGGGAGGGATTTGAGTGAGCCTGGAGGGGATGGAAAAAGATCAAGGATTGGAAAGCAGGAGTTGGAATGAGGTTGGTTGTGCTGGTAAGAGACTGGGAGGGTCTTGGTGAGTCCTGGTGGGACTGGGAGAGAGTTTGGGAGTCCTGGGGTGGTGGAGGGCAAATGGGAGGGGGTTGTGGGATCCTGAGAGGGACAGAAGGGGCTTTGGTGGGTCCTGGGGAGGCTAGGAAGAGATTGGGAGGAGCTCTCAGGGGGTCCTGAGCGAGCTAGAAGTGATTGGGAGGGTGCTTGGAGGGGGCTTGGGGTGTCTGTGAGAGGTTTTAGGGGATCCTGACCCCTGCGGGACCCCCAAAGATGCCGCCAGCCGCTGCCGTCAGTACCTTACTGCGGGGATTGGGGGTTCTGTGTTGGGCTTCGTCTTCCTGGTGCTGGGGCTCGGCTTCTACCTGTGCAAGAAGGTGAGGGGGAGTCCCGGGGGGTCGTGTGCCCCCTTCCCTGGAGCGTGTGTGTTCCCCCCAGCCCCGAGTCACCCCCTTTTCTCTGCCCTCAGAGCTCCTGAGCCAGCAGTGGCTGCAGCCCCTCCCCGCTACCTCGGGCCCGGCCGGGACCCCCGCTCCGTCCCCACGCTGATTTAGGAGGGGGTGGTGCGTCCCCCCCAGCCCTGCTTTCACTCTGCCCACGTCCCGCTTCTCCCAGGGATCCAAAGAAAACTTTCCAGTTCACCCCGGACCTGTTTATTGGGGGGAGGGACTTGGGGGGACCCCGCGGGGGGATCGTGACTGGGCGGGGAGGGTGGGGCCCAGGTGGGGAACACTGGGTGCTGCGGGTCTGCCCGGCAACCGGTGAGTCATCACAGCTCCTCTCGCTGATTGGCTGAATTTTCTCCATCGCATTCTCTGATTGGCCGAGGACAGGCCCGGGAGTTGAGAGAAGGAACAGGAGAGATCCCGCCCCGAGCACCGGCAGGGGAACAACAGACCCAGCCTGGGCACAGCGAGGGAATTTATTACCCAATAAATCAGAGCACGAGAAGAACAAGGGAGAGAAATCTCTGCATTCCCTTCCCCCCACCCAACAGTGATCACCAGGACCACGGATCACCAGGGCTCTGCCCAACGGGGGTCACTGAGGATCATCCAAAGTTGATCCTCCCATGGGAGACGGAGCTGGAGCAGAGCACGAAGCTCTTCCCGCACTCCAGGCAGTCGGAGGGCTTCCCTTAGTGGTGACTCCGTTGGTGTTGGGTCAAGTGAGACCTCCTGGAGAAGCTCTTCCTACACTCAGGACACTCGTAGGGCCTCTCCCTGGTGTGGATGTGCTGGTGCCTGATGAGATGGGAATTGTACCTGAAACCCTTCCCACAGTGGGGGCAGCGGAAGGGCCTCTCCTCTCTGTGAATCCGCTCATGTCTGAGGGATCAGAGCTGGTCTGAAACCTCTTCCCACACTTGGGACACTCGTAGGGCCTCTCCCCAGTGTGGATGCGCTGGTGTTTTTTCAGGGCAGAGCTCCATCCAAAGCTCTTCCCACATTCCAAGCAGGTGTAGGGCCGTTCCCCTGTGTGGATCACCTGGTGCTCCATCAGATGAGAAATACTCCTGAAGCTCTTCCCACATTTCCCACACTCATATGGCCGTTCTCCAGTGTGGATCACCTGGTGTCGGATCAGGCTGGAGCTGTAGCTGAAACCTTTCCCACATTCCAAGCACTTGTGGGGCTTCTCCCCTCCAGGAGGCTTCTCCACCAGCTCTGAGCTCTGCCTGGATCTCCGGCCGCCTTCCCGGCTCAGGGAGGGTCTTTCCTCCTCGCAGCTCCCTGGGCTGGGTTTGCCGCCCTCCTCGAGAGAGATCTCCGGGGCTTTTCTGCCTCCTCCATCCCCGCACACCTGAGGAATGAAAATTCCTGGTTTAGCGGGAAATAACAAGAAAGGAGCTCCATAAACTGGGTGTTCCTCCTCGCCCAAGTTCATCTCCGGAAGTCACTGAGCATCTTGTGTCTGTAATAACCTCCCAAACACCAAGATTCAGACCCAAAATCCTCCAAACTTTAAGACACGGATCAAAAACTCCCCAAATATCAAGATTCAGCCAAAATCCCCTCCAAAATTGTGCTGGTTTGAAAGCAAAACCAGTGAGAGACTCCAAGTCAGAAATAGAATTTCATAAGAAAAATATAAGAGAAAAAAAAATCCATGCAATAGTACAAAAGAAAACAACTGACAGAATCAGAATACAACCTGACACCCCACTAGTTAGGGTGGTGGTAGCAGTCCTGATGACGTGGTCTTGTTGTTGTAGTGATGCTGTAGAAAGGTCTGGTAGCTCTTGTCCTCGGGAAACCAGTGGGTAAGGGCTCCCTTGGTGTTCCAAATCTCAGATTTTATCTAGGTAGGAAAGGCTTGGCTCCTCCCCCTGATACCGAAATAATGAGAAAAAGGACTAATGTAGATATAGTAGTAGTCATGCTAAGGCTTAGAAAACTGCAGTTCTCAGACAGGCCCTGGGAACCAGCCCTGGGAATGAGCTGGGGACTGTGGAAACAATAATTAAAGATAATTAAAGAATTTAGTGGAGCATATAAGAACATCTAGAAACTTTCAGGATAAGGCTAAAGTATAATAATAAATAAAGGGTTCTGGTGATGGGAAAACATGCAAGGGGGAATTAAAGGGGGGTAGCCTATAGTTTTGAATAGACAAGCATGCAAAATTTATAACTTTTAGGAATGATATCTACAAGATTTATGTATCTGTATTGTCTTGAAGAATGTGTACCTCTGCACGTAGACTACTTTGTAAAAAGGTATAAAAAACTTGACGAAAAAGGGAACTGTGGGACCCTGACTTTGGACGCGAGTCCGCAGGTTCCCCGGGCCCTGAATAAAGCACCGCATAAACTGACACTCTGTTAGTTTGTGTTCTGTTTGGGGCATCGGGCAGCAGTTTTCTGGCGACCCAGATGGGACTCCGGAGGCGGCAGGGGCGGTTCGCGAGCTGATCCACTCCACGCCGGCACCAGGTGATTTCTGGGGAGGACACCAACCCGTGCCCGACCCCACGCCTGACGGACGACCAGGAGGTAAGCCCGAAGGTGCTTTATTCCTTTTATCGAGGGAAAGGGGGGCCTGCCGATTAAGTCGGAACGGCGTTTCCGCACGGGGGTCACAGACGTCTTCAAGGTTGTGGAAAAGCCTAGGCGCTGACCGTCAGACGCAGCAGTGACTGCGCAGGTTCAGCACTTGCCACTCGCAGAGACGAGAAAGGCAAGATTTGTGGAAAGGGTGTGAGTGTAAAGGGTGTGAGTGTTGTGTGTGGTGTGTATTGTGTAAAAAAAAAAAAAGGAAAAAAAAAGTGTAATGATGCCTTTAAAAACGTTTAAAACTCTAGCAAGTTCCGGGATGGAAATCCCGGACGATTCACCTTTGGGCTGTTTATTACAACACTGGAATGCGGGGAACTTTGGTCAAGAATTAAGTAAAAGGAAATTGATTGATTTCTGTAATCATGTATGGCCTTTATATGAACCCGATGGTATGCACTGGCCTAGGAACGGTACACTGAATCCTGACATTATTACACCTTTGATGCATTTCCTGCAAAGTAATGGAAAATGGGATGAAATACCGTACCTAGACCTCTTTTATTATTTGAAAGATAAACCAGAGTGGCAAAAGGAGTGTGGGATCATGGTTTTGAAAACATTAAACCTGAATTGTGAAGGATGTAAGGGGTGGCAGAAAGAGAAGGAATGCTCAGTTAAGTTTTCGGAACCCGAAGAGGATGTTTCTTTGCTGATAGCCCCTAGTGCTCCTCCGATGGAAGAACGTGGAGAAAGTATGTTAGAGGCAGAAAGGGAGGATCAAGAAACAAAAATAGGAACCACAGATATACCACGAACCCCCTTATGTGAAAGAACTCGGAGAGGGAGGTGGGAGGTAGAAAGGAAGAAAAAGGGAGGAGGTGCTCATTTAATGGTTCCGCTGCGTGAAGCAGTCGGGCTGCAGGGGGAACGGGTCATAGTGAAAGTTCCCTTTTCTCCGAATGATTTGCTAACTTGGAAACAATCAGCGGGGGCGTATCGGGAGGATCCTGAACGAACTGCGCGGGTGGTAAAAATGGTAATTAAGACTCAGAACCCAGATTGGAATGATTTACAAGTTCTGTTAGACACAATAATGGATTCTACTGAAAAGGAAATGGTGTTTAAAGCCATGACAGAGAAAGCACGGGAAATGATTAGGTTGCGGCTTGCGGATGGTACAGTAAATGACTTAGTGCCTAGGGAAGATCCGGAGTGGGATCCCAACTCGACGGGCGGGTCTCGGAGACTTAAAGCTTATCAGGATTTGTTAACAGAAGAAATACGGAATGGAATACCAAAAACTTTGAATTGGTCTAAGTTATATTCGGTCAGACAGGAAAAGAATGAGTCTCCATCAACCTTTTTAGAGCGGCTTAAGGAGACAGCTCGTAGATACACTAATTTAGAAGTTGAGGGAGAATCGGGAAAATTACAGCTAGCATTAATTTTTATGGGGCAGTCCCAGGAAGATATTAGAAAGAAATTACAAAAATTGGAGGGAGAAGATACTCGGAATTTAGATAAACTATTGGAAGTTGCGTGGAAGGTATATAATAACAGGGAAAAAGAAACGGCCAGGAAACAACAGGCTACTATGTTAGCGGTGTTACAGCAAGTGGCTGGAAATAATATGAGAGGAGGGAGTCGTGGACGTGGACGAGGAAGGGGTAGAGGAATAGCAAAGGGGGAAATGCCAATGGGGGCGGGAGGACTCATGAGACAATTGAATATGGGAAGAGGAAGAATGCAGCTGGGGATAGATCAATGTGCTCTATGTAAAAATAGAGGACATTGGAAAAATGAGTGTCCTCTCAACCAAGGAATGGGTTTTGGGGGAGGAATTATAGCCAGTGGGGATGGAAATCAGAGACTGATGAATAATACAGGTGCTTTCCCGGGAAATCCACAAGGTGCCGCCCAGGCCTTTATGATGGGGAATTACCAGAATCAGAGCTGACTAGACCAGGATTTAAAGGTAATAATGGAAGTAGATGGGGAACCGTTAGAATTTAGAGTAGATACTGGGGCATCATTTTCAGCTGTCAACACTAAGATAGGACCTTTGAGTGATTCTACTATTCAAGTAGTGGGAGTTACGGGACAAGTTGAGGAACGAACATTTTTGCGGCCATTAGATATAAAATTTGGGAGGAAGGAATTTAACCATCGATTTTTATATATGCCAAATAGCCCAGAATCACTATTTGGGAGGGATTTATTGTCAATGTTAGAAGCAAAGATAATATTTGAAAAAGGTAGAGTAAGATTGGAATTTCCCGAGGAGAATATTGCTAAGCTGTTTGTAGTGAAAGAAGTAGAAGCAGTAGAAATACCACAAGAAATAGAGCAAGCTGTAGTACCATGGGTATGGGAAACAGGAGTACCTGGAAAATCAAAAGCGGCACAACCGGTTGTAATAGAACTAAAAGAAGGAGCCTCCCCAGTAAGGGTAAAACAATATCCTTTGAAATTGGAAGCACGAATAGGAATAGCACCTATGATTAAACAATTTCTTAGCTTAGGAATTTTACAGGAATGTGAGTCAGAATTCAATACTCCGATATTCCCAGTTAGAAAGCCAAATGGTAAGTATAGATTAGTTCAAGATTTAAGAGCAATTAATAATATCACTAAAGATATACACCCAGTAGTAGCTAATCCATATACATTGTTGACAGCTGTGTCGGAAAAGTTTAAGTGGTTCACAGTGATTGATTTGAAAGATGCATTTTTCTGTATCCCCTTGGCACTTGAAAGTAGGAAATACTTTGCTTTTGAGTGGGAGAACCCAGACACGGGACGCAAGAAGCAGCTCACCTGGACGCGTCTACCACAAGGATTCAAAAACTCACCAACTATTTTTGGAAATCAATTGGCTCGAGAGTTAGAAGAATGGAAGATGACTCAGGTAAAAGAATCACCTTTTTTATATGTTCTCCTACAATATGTTGATGATATCTTTATAGCCTCCGCAGAAAAGGATGTTTGCCTTAGACTCACCATTGAATTACTTAATATGCTGGGACAAGCTGGATACCGAGTATCGAGAGAAAAAGCTCAGCTGGTAAGAACCCAAGTGATTTACTTAGGCTGCGAAATTTCACAAGGGGTGCGAAAGTTAGGAATCAATCGAGTACAAGCAATTTGCACCATACCCACACCACGAAATCCACAAGAGTTAAGATCCTTTTTGGGCATGATAGGGTGGTGCCGCTTGTGGATTCCGGAATTTGGACTGAAAGCAAAACCCTTGTATGAAGCAGCCAAAAGCCCTGTGTTTCAGTGGGGACAAACACAAGAAAAGGCATTTCAGAGTCTGAAACAAGCTTTAAAGGAAGCCCCAGCACTAGGATTGCCAGATCTCACAAAACCTTTTCAACTATACGTAAATGAAAGACAGAGACTGGCAATAGGGGTTCTCACCCAAAAATTGGGCTCATGGAAACGCCCGGTGGGGTACTTCTCAAAGCAGCTAGACTCTGTAAGTGCCGGATGGCCCAGTTGTCTTAGGGCTGTGACAGCAACAGTGCTCCTAATTCGAGAAGCCAGAAAATTGACTTTGGGAAAAAGGATGGAAGTATTTGTTCCCCATATGGTCATTGCAGTTTTGGAACAAAAAGGGGGGCATTGGCTCTCGTCGAGTCGCATGTTACAATATCAGGCACTCCTCCGAGAACAGGATGACATTGAATTAAAAATAACCAATCATCTTAATCCAGCAGAATTTCTTAGGAGCAGCAGCCAGGAAGAAGGAGGCGAATTGACACATGATTGCGTAGAAATCATTGAACAGGTATATGCCAGCCGGAAGGACCTGAAAGATGAGCCTTTGGAAAATCCGGAATGGGAACTGTTTACAGATGGATCCAGCTTTGTGGAAAACGGAATCAGGTATGCGGGATACGCAGTAGTGACTTTGACACAAATAATAGAAGCTCGAGCTTTAACCCCGGGAACTTCAGCCCAGAAAGCCGAGATACAAGCTCTGGTAAGAGCCTTAGAATTGAGTCAGGGGAAAAGAGTAAACATTTGGACCGATTCAAAATATGCCTTTGGAGTAATACATGTACATGGAGCACTGTGGAAAGAAAGAGGACTGTTGAATTCTCAAGGATCAGAAATTAAGCACAAAGAACAAATATTAGCACTATTGGAAGCAGTGCATAAACCTCAGGCAGTAGCAGTGATGCATGTAAAAGGACATCAAAAGGAAGAGGGAAAAGCGTTCCAAGGAAACCAGCTGGCTGACAGAGTTGCCAAACAGGTTGCTCGAGAGGTATGGACACAATTAGCTTTATTGCCAGTGCGAATTAACCCTGCCACTTCTTTTCTTGAGCAGAAACCATGGTATACACATGAAGATGAGAAGCTTGCTCAATTTGTTCAGGCCCAGAAGAATGAAAAAGGATGGTATGTCACAGCTGAAGGTCAGGTTGTATTGCCAACAAAAGTAATGAAAACAATTTTAGAAATCGAACATAACAAGTGCCATTGGGGAGCAGACGCATTGGTACAGTTTTTAAAACGTGAAATAATTTCCAATCGGATGTTAACAATGGCAAAACGGATTAACGCCATGTGTCCAGTCTGTATTAAAAATAACCCAGTGACACGAAGGCAGATACAACTAGGAAAGTTACAAGTGGGGCCGCAACCAGGAGACTATTGGCAAATAGATTTCTCAGAGCTACCAAAAGCACAAGGGTACCGTTATTTACTGGTGTATGTGTGTACCTTTTCAGGGTGGCCAGAAGCCTTCCCATGCAGGACTAACCAAGCAAAGGAAGTAATTAAAACTTTACTACGGGAAATCATCCCTAGATTTGGAATCCCATTAGGAATGTCCTCAGATAGAGGACCTCACTTTGTAGCTAGAGTAGTCCAAGAGGTAGCCAGAGTGTTAGGGATAGTTTGGAATCTCCATACGCCCTGGAGACCACAATCTAGTGGCCAAGTGGAACGGATGAATCAGACATTAAAAGGGCAGATTAAGAAAATTTGTCAGGAAGCAAAGATACAGTGGCCTCAGGCACTACCTCTAGCCTTGCTAAGAATCAGGATTAAACCCAGAGAAAGGATAGGAGTAAGTCCATACGAAATTTTGTATGGCAAACCATATCATGCTACAACCTACAAAGGGGACCCTCACTTAGTAGGAGATCAAGTATTGTTGAGTTACATTTTGTCTTTAAATAAAGTCCTTACAGCGCTGCGAGGAGCATTGCAGTGGAACCGGCCTCTGCCCTTGGAGAATCCTGTCCATGACATACAGCCAGGAGATCAAGTATATGTGAAAAACTAGAATACGGAACCCTTGAAAGAAGTATGGGACGGTCCTCACTAGGTGATCATGACTACCTACACGGCAGTGAAAGTCCAAGGGATCGAAACCTGGATTCACTACACTCGAATCAAGAAGGTCCCGTCAAGATGGGAAGTACAGCCTTTGTCAGCAACAAAGCTGGTGTTCAGGGCAAGGCCTTAGTTCTTTTAACATTAGTCTGTATAATGCAGGTGGGAGAAGCGTTTGTTAAAATTACAGTTCCGGAGCCAGATGTAATGGTGCCTGAGGGTGCGGGAGTAAATTTAACCTGTTTGTTTTCTGACAACCAGAGAACTGGATTAAAAGAAGTACATGCAGCCTGGAGACAAATCACCACAGACGAGGTATTTACAGAAGGAATTGTGACACTTTGGGATATGGAACAGCAAAGAGGTAACACCACATTGACAATATCTCATATGCAAGCTAATCAGGTAGGACAATTCTCATGCATTGTGCGGATTAGAGAAAGTTTTGATTATGGGAACATAAATGTAGGTATTCTAAAAGAGAATGGGAGAACATGGCAGGTGACAGAAGCTGGAAAAACACAACAAGAATTGGGACAAGAAAATTTAATAGTGAGATTAGTTAGGGATTTTGGACAAGTACAAAATACTACGTCCATCACTGCATGTTTACCTTTACCTAAAGCTGCGGGAGATCCAATACCATGGGGCATCATTCCCGTTGGGGAAATGCCTCCAGTAACTATAAATGGGACAAAAAGATGTAATAAAGAAATACGGAATCATACTAAGATGATAGAGGAAACCTATACAGTTCGAGGGAAATGGTCAACACCGGGACAAAAGAGTGAGTGCCTAAAATTACTAAATCCAGTTTTTACAAAAATTGGACGGTTCAAGAATGTAGGATGGTGTACTTATGACATAAGACAAAAAAGACAAAAACCAGTCACAGAATTTTCTTATGAGATAGTATGTCAAGAAGGGAAGGAAGAATGGGAACATTGGAAAACGATTTGGGGTCCTAGTTTGTTAGAACCTTACAGTTACATAGGACAAGTACATTGGTGTGTCGAATGGTCAGGCCAGAGAGAGCAAGGACATCTAGGAGTGTTAGGAACTGAAACAGTAAGACGGGATCGAGTGACCCTCACACCTAGCTGGAATTGTAGCAAAATCATCACCTGTGATACCCCTGAATCCCAAATTGGTTTAGTGCCAGTACGGATACTATTAAAATGAGGCTGTGAATGTCAAAAGTATAATCATACAATAACAGGTGAAATAAAAGGGGCATGGAAAGACTGTCAGACGACTACCATCAGGAGTCCAGGGTATTCAGTGTGGGTAATGGGGCACGGACAGTAGACTACTCATATGCCTATTAATGGCCCGGTCACACAGATTACTTTAGGAGTCCCTACACTTTGCCCTTTTTGGAAACAGTCTAAATTAACGCAGAAAGAGATGCAGTCACGAACAAAGAGAGAAACAAATGAAGTGGCAGAAGAACTAGGATTGGGAGATGAAGATGAATGGCATGAACCCTCATCAGGAGTTAAATTTGGATGGGTATTGGAGTCCTTGTTTGCACCAATTTCTACATATAGAAACCGGGAGATGCTGTACAAATTAGTAGGACAAACTGAGAGGCTAGCCGCAGTTACAAAGAAAGGATTTAGGGATCTAAACTTACAGTTGCAGGCAACGACAAGAATGACAATTCAAAATAGAATGGCATTAGATTTGCTTTTATTAAAAGAACATGGAGTCTGTGGGTACCTCCAAGGAAAGGTTGACCATTGCTGCGTACATATCCCAAATGTCACAGAAGAAGTAGAAAAAGACATAAGTCAATTAGAACAAATTGAAACAAAAGTGCATGAAGTCCAGGAGGAAGCTGAACATAACTGGGTAGGAGCACTGTTTAGCTCCCTAGGAATCCAAGTCTCTGGTTGGATATCATCAATTGTACAATATGTAATAATGATTGTATTGATTATTGTAGTATGCATGATTATGTATAGATGTCTTTTAGGAATGATTGCCAGAGAAGGAACTCATACTCGACGTGTTATGAGAGCACTGACCCGGAAAGAAGTAATCCTGCCAACTCAAAAAGAAGACTCACCATCCTACTTAGAAACCATAACTTGAAGAATTGAGCATCCTTGCAGAAAATCTGAAGAATGCTCAAAAGGGGGGAGTTGATACTGAAATAATGAGAAAAAGGACTAATGTAGATATAGTAGTAGTTATGCTAAGGCTTAGAAAACTGCAGTTCTCAGACAGGCCCTGGGAACCAGCCCTGGGAATGAGCTGGGGACTGTGGAAACAATAATTAAAGATAATTAAAGAATTTAGTGGAGCATATAAGAACATCTAGAAACTTTCAGGATAAGGCTAAAGTATAATAATAAATAAAGGGTTCTGGTGATGGGAAAACATGCAAGGGGGAATTAAAGGGGGGTAGCCTATAGTTTTGAATAGACAAGCATGCAAAATTTATAACTTTTAGGAATGATATCTACAAGATTTATGTATCTGTATTGTCTTGAAGAATGTGTACCTCTGCACGTAGACTACTTTGTAAAAAGGTATAAAAAACTTGACGAAAAAGGGAACTGTGGGACCCTGACTTTGGACGCGAGTCCGCAGGTTCCCCGGGCCCTGAATAAAGCACCGCATAAACTGACACTCTGTTAGTTTGTGTTCTGTTTGGGGCATCGGGCAGCACCCCTGGCTGGAGCATCTCCCAATGGGTTGATGGAATTTTATCAATAATACAGTGGCGCTCAATGGCCCATTAGCAGAGGATATCTCCCACAGAGATAAGGATCACTGCTCAACCTGTTTTTTCCTATACTCTTTGTTCTTTTGTTTCTTCCCGGGATCTCTGACTGGTTACTTCATGTTTGCTGCTGATCTCCTCTCCCTTTTGAAGATGAAAATGGTAAAAGTGTCTTTGACCTGCCTTGCTGGATATTGTCAAGAGGAACAGTCATCTTCTGCAAGTGGAAGTGTCGCAGGTGGAGCCGAGTTCTGTGAGTGCTGTATCAAACCAGACCTCGTCAGAGCTGCCAGAACAACTGGTCCATGCTGCCCTTCACTGCTCTGCCTGTTCCCCACTGTTTCATGCCAGAGTAATTTAACTGTTGTTAATCGGGTGTCTATTTCACTCGAGCCAGTTCAGCAGAACCAGCAGAAAGCAGCCTCAGAATGAATGGGGCTCTGCAGAGGAGCCCCAGACTATTCATCAGCCTGCCCGCAGAACTGGCTCCAACTCTGAACCCTTGTGACCACACTCTGAAGACATACTTCTGATATTTCTGATGCACTTATGACTGAGGTACTGCATGTGCTTGTGCAGGTAAGAATCCGAAAGTTCTTTCCTACTTCAGGAAAAATCCTGCAGCAGTGCATACCCAGCATCTGCTATCAGCACATCCTGGCTGCACGTGCAGGAGAAGCAGCAGCAGCATTGTACACGTGGGTTTGTTAAGCTGAACTCCCCAACACTTTGAACAGTGCTCATCACAAACATATTTAATGGCACACCGATGCCATACATTTCTCCTAAAAGCCTCCCTTGTAACTAAACTTTGCTAGAAAGTTAATGCCGAGGATGAACGAGCAACTTCGGTCTCAGTCCGGAGGTGGAGGGGTTCTAAACACTGACTTTCCGAGAGCAGCATCTCTCCTGAAGCGCTCGGGGCCACCCGAGCCGCCGCCGGGAGCGCGGTGCAGAAGCCGGCCCGGACTCAGCCGCAGCGCCGGCCACCGCGCATCGCTGCTCTGCAGGGCGGCCCGCACGTCCTCCAGCAGCTGCCGCAGGCTGCCCTTCTCCTGCTGCAGCTCGGCCATGCGCTCCTCGGCCCGCTCCAGCGCCACCATCTCCTCGCAGCGCTCTCGGGAGCAGGGCCCCGGCGGCCGCCGCTCAGGCTCGGCGGGGGCTGCGCGGGCGGATGTGGCTCTCGATGTGCTCGCCCTCCCGGCCCAGCGGCAGCCGCGGCCCCACGCGGGTGCTGAAGTGGCCGCAGAGCCGCGCGTGGAGCTGGCGGAAGGTGAGCTCGGCCCAGAGCCCGTCCCACAGCCCCGCGCACTCCTCGGGCTCTGCCGCCTCCTCCGGCCCCAGCGCCCGGCACAGCGTGGGGGACTCCTCGCCGGGGATGCGGCTCGGCCCGGTGCAATCCCGCTGCTGGAAGATCTCCTGCAGGGACTGCTCCGGGCCACTGGCCAGTACGACCATCTCGTTCTCCACGCCGCGCTCCAGCCCGTAGCGGTGGGCGAGGGCGCTGAGCAGCCACTCCGTGCCCCGGGCCGGCCGCCCGGAGGGGTCCCAGCCCTCAGGCGGCTCCATCGCGCCCGCCCGGCCCGCGGCGCTGCCCGAGCATCCTGAGCGCCGCCCGCCCGAGCGCTCGGCCCCGGCCCCGGCACGGAGCGCCCGGCTCGCCCCGCACGGAGCCGCGTCCGCCTTTGTCCGGCGGGAGCAGGGACTCGGGCAAAGCGGGCAGGTGCCGCCCTGCTCCCTTTGTCTGCCAAGCCTGAGCCCCAAGTGTGGTTCTTGTTTCTTAGCTAATTTCTCCCTGGTTTCTCTCTAACACAAGCAAGACAATAGCATCGCACAATCCAGTTTGACAAGTAAGGCTTGTGAACGAGTGAGTGCTTCCACTAAATTAAAAACTCGATGTGCTTGAATGTCGACCTTGTGTCGGCTCAGGCTCCTGACCTCTGTAGATGAGGTGACTTCCTGGTGTTGGTGCGTGGATGTTAAGAGGTCTGTGTTAGAGATGAATAAGTGTTCAACTCGTTCAAGCGAGCTGCCCAAAGCAGTGATTTTGGTCTCTCTTTGGCTGGGCAGTAGGACCGGCGTTGTTGAATGCAGGCAGCGGCACGAGCAGGGCTCCTCCAGCAGCAGGGACACGCCAGGAGCCAGAGGGGACCGTGGCACCAGAGGGGACCGTGGCACCAGCCAT
Organism: Sturnus vulgaris; assembly: GCF_052056855.1. Lineage (NCBI taxonomy): Eukaryota > Metazoa > Chordata > Aves > Passeriformes > Sturnidae > Sturnus > Sturnus vulgaris. Next base: position 2,989,398 of record NW_028276155.1, on the reverse strand, counting down.
GCCCGAGGTCTGAACAGGCTGCCAAAGTCAGGTGGTGCTGACAGGCTGCGTTAACAGCCCAGGCAAGGCGTGGTGAGGAGCCAGGGCTGGGGGCCACCCAAGGAGTCCTGTCAAGAGTAAATCGTTCTAATATTCTCTCTAGGACAAAAAAGGAGCAAACCAGTTCAGCTGATAGGTGAGGAAAAAGAATTCAAGTTCGTTTAAAACACTGCTTAATACAGGGTTGGGTTTCTTTTGAGTGAACTGATGCTAATAAATATTTGCTCCCATATGATGGGGTTTCTCTGCAAATAGGCCTTGATGGGAATTTTCTGACCACCTTTAGTTTTGCTCTTTCTTAAATTGAGCACCTGAGTAGCTTTGTTGAGGAATGGAGAACTGTTTGTAGCTCAGTATTTTCTCAAGAGGAGCCTTACATTTTAACACAGGAGGAAGGAAAGGCAAAGGTTTGAAAGGCTTCTCCTGATGAAGTGACACACTTTGAGAGGAGTCTGCGAGGAGAAGTCCCCTCAGGCACTGCCAGGGCTGTTTGCCTCCTCTGCAGGCTCAGTATTCTGGGAGTTCCACAAGTCTCAGCTGCCACTGTATTTTCCTCTGAATATTTCTTGTTGTAGAGTACACAGGGAGAATATTTTGTGCCAGATTCTCCTCTGGGCTTTGAGGTGAATCTCAGTAATAGTGGTGACTTTCATGTCCAGATGTACTTTTTATTGATAGTAAGGAAAAGGCAAGAGGTACCATGGAAAATTAATTGCTCAAAATGTGAGTGGCCAAGCACACCAAAAATGAAGTCTGAAGTGAAGAATTTTTTTATTTTTTTCCCTCGATAGGTGGGGTAAAACATGCAGCGTTAAAAATGTTCTTTGAAGAGATTCAGCCAGCACCCAGGTGTATGAAAATCAAAACAGCAAAGGATGAGGCAGGGCATGGGAAGAATCTTCAGCCCTTCCTGTTGGAGGCACAACAGTATGAAAAGTGCCTCTGGATGCTTTCTATAGGTAACACGTGTTATTTGTAGAGAGGAGCAGATGTCCCAAGCTGTTGGTGGCCCAAGTCCTGCCATGGCTGGCCCAGTTTCAGTCCTAGCTGGACCAGGGTGGCTGGCTGGGCAGGGGAGGAGGTGGGGGGATCTCGGGGGGCTTCCGCTTCACGGCCGGGCTGGGGGGCCATGGGGGAGGCAGGGAGGGCTGGTGCTCTGCTTTCCTGGGCGACTGCTGCTGCTGAGGCCATGTGTGAGAGCTGTCAAACCAGACGGTCCTTGGGCTCCCTGGGGGCGAGGGAGAGTCGTGCCTTCTTGGCCGGGATGGTGGAGCTGCAGCAGGGCGAGTGTGGAGAGAGGAGTGGCTGAGGCCCCAGCTCACACAGGGACCCTCCTGCACAGCAGGGCCCAGAGCTGGAAAGGTTCCCCAGCATGCCTGGAGCTGCTGGCACACCTTGGCCCAGCTGGACAGCTGCTCCTCAAGGCCCTGGCGAGCAGGGGATGTGTTTTAGGTCACAGGATGTGACCAAAAGTATGTATTCTATCACCATCTGTGGGGCAGGGATCCTTATCTCTGTGGGAGATATCCTCTGCTAATGGGCCATCTGTTAAAACCAGGTGGGGCAGTGTTCTTTATCTTTTCCACAACCCATCCTTCCTCCAGGAAGATATCTTCTGTTAATGGGCCATTGAGCGCCACTGCATGACTGATAAAATTCCATCATCCCATTGGGAGATGCTCCAGCCAGGGGGAGGAGCCAAGCCTTTCTTATCTAGATAAAACCTGAGATTTGGAACACCAAGACAGCCCTTACCCACTGGTTTCCCGAGGACAAGATCTACCAGACCTTTCTACAGCATCACTACTACAACAAGAGGACGTCATCAGAGCTGCTACCACCGACCTAACTAGCGGGGTGTCAGGTTGTATTCTGATTCTGTCAGTTGTTTTCTTTTGTACTATTGCATGTATTTTATTTCTCTTATCATTTTTCCTATCAAATTGTATTTCTGACTTGGAGTCTCTCACTGGTTTTGCTTTCAAACCAGCACAATTTTGGAGGGGATTTTGGCTGAATCTTGATATTTGGGGAGTTTTTGATCTGTGTCTTAAAGTTTGGAGGATTTTGGGTGGGAATCTTGGTGTTTGGGAGGTTATTACAGACACAAGATGCTCAGTGACTTCCGGAGATGAACTTGGGCAAGGAGGAACACCCAGTTTATGGAGCTCTCTTCTTGTTATTTCGCACTAAACCAGGAATTTTCATTCCTCAGGTGTGCAGGGATGGAGGAGGCAGAAAAGCCCCGGAGATCTCTCTCGAGGAGGGGCTGCAAACCCAGCCCAGGGAGCTGCGAGGAGGAAAGACCCTCCCTGAGCCGGGAAGGCGGCCGGAGATCCAGGCAGAGCTCAGAGCTGGTGGAGAAGCCTCCTGGAGGGGAGAAGCCCCACAGGTGCTTGGAATGTGGGAAGGGTTTCAACTACAGCTCCAGCCTGATCCGACACCAGGTGATCCACACTGGAGAACGGCCATATGAGTGTGGGAAATGTGGGAAGAGCTTCAGGAGTATTTCTCATCTGATGGAGCACCAGGTGATCCACACAGGGGAACGGCCATACACCTGCTTGGAATGTGGGAAGAGCTTTGGACGGAGCTCTGGCCTGAGAAGACACCAGCGCATCCACACTGGGGAGAGGCCCTACGAGTGTCCCAAGTGTGGGAAGAGGTTTCAGACCAGCTCTGATCTCCTCAAACATGAGCGGATTCACAGAGAGGAGAGGCCCTTCCGCTGCCCCCACTGCGGGAAGGGCTTCAAGCACAACTCCCATCTCATCCTGCACCGGCGCATCCACACTGGGGAGAGGCCCTACGAGTGTCCTGAGTGTGGGAAGAGCTTCTCACGGAGCTCTCACTTGACCCGACACCAACGGAGTCACCACTAAGGGAAGCCCTGTGAGTGCCCCGAGTGTGGGAAGAGCTTCGTGCTCTGCTCCAGCTCCGTCTCCCATGGGAGGATTGGTGTTGGATGGTCGAAAAAAACCACAAAAATCAAACCAACAAACAAAAAAACCCCAAAAACAAACAACACCCCCCCAAAACAAAACAAAATAAAACAAAACAAAACAAAAAACCCACCAAAATAATGATACACACGGAAACAATATAAAAACACCGAAATAAAACAAAAAGAATTGTTAACTTCGAAATAAAGACTGGAGAAAAGTCATGAACTAACATTTCTCTGTTTTTAAACTATGGAGAAAAAACTCTTGTTTCCTCTAAAACATGTAAAAATATTTTGAAGTGAATATGACTGTTCTAACTGTACATATAAAGAAAAGCATTAATATTAAAGTAAACAAATATTAAAATTGCAGTAATCTCCTAGTTTTAAATAATAAGAAAACCCCTGCTGCCCCCCAAAAAAAGAAAAAGGAAAAAACTCTATTCTCAAAAATAAAGTAAGCTTTTGTTCAAACTGTTATAATCCTTAAACTGTGCCTCAGCAGTTAATATAGTCCTCAATAAAAGTTATTAGAAAAACTCTTAGTCTGTATAAAGGATTTTTAGATAGTAATCAGATTTCCATTCTCCTGGGAAGCTAATCACTGTAACATCAAAAGAAGAATGAGTTTTCTTGTGAAGAAATCTCCATAGACTGAAAAAAAGTCTCCTCTTTCAAGTAAATGAGTAAAAAACTATTTTAGAGATGGTAAACTATCTGAGTTGTTTTTGTACGTGTTTAGTATTAAAAAAAAAGTATGGAAGAAAAAGCAGTAGCCTAAAGTTTTCTTCTAAGGGTTTTTTTCTTATAGTTTCTAGTAATAAAATTTCTCTTTACACCTTTTAAAGTAAAACCTGTTTTTTGTCTACTTCTTAATCCTCTCTCACAACAAAAAAAATCAAATTAATAAACCAAAACTACTACATTTAACCTCAGTGATTCCAGGATTTTGGTTTCCTATTACCCAAGGGTGTCTTCTGCAGCCAAATGGTGATGAACTCAGGCAAAGACCAAGATTTTGGAGATAGTGGGGTGGAAACTCCTCCAAAAATGTTCTTCCCTCCCTCCCTCCCTCCCAAGCACCTGGATCTTCAGCTTGCACAGACACAGAAATTCTTTTCTTTTGGCCTTGATTTGCTTTTCATTTCTCTTCATCCCTTTAAAACATCCAACACTGGGGTAAAAATAAAGACACTGAACTGAGACATGGGTCAGACATGGAGGGACAATGACATGGTGGGACACAGACCTGGAGAGTGACATGGGGACACATGGACATGGAGGGGGATGTGGCCATTCGTGGGGACATGGGGGGACACAGGCATGGATGGAGATGTGAGGGACAATGACAGGGATGGAAACATGGTGGGGACACAACCATGGGTGAGGACATGGTGGGACATGGCCAGTGACATGTGGGGACACGGCCACGGCCGGTGCCATGGGGGGAACTTGCAGGGGCTGTGGGGGATGCTGGCTTGGAGGGAGTTGAGGGTTCCTGGCAGGGACTTGGGGCTCGCTGAGGCCTTTGGGGACCCCAGGCCGAGCGGCTCCGGCTGCGCTGGGAGACCCTGGCGGAGGTTCTGGGGCAGCTGCTCAAGGACCCCCTGCCCTGGAGTCCCAGCCGGGCACTGGGCTCCTGGAAGAGAATGAACGTCCTTGTCCCCAGCAGGGAAATCCCAGCACCCCCAGGGTGTCGGGGGCAGCTGAGAGGCCACAACAGGGAGAGGAAAGCCAGACAGAGCTGTCCTCCTCCAAAACTGCACTATAAATCACAATACTTTGGGATTCCACCAAAAAGAAGATTTCAAGAGGTGCCTGAATTGAGGGAAAGGGGGATGGGACTCCCAGAAGTAGCAGGAGGGGCCTGGAAGCCTCAAAAAGAAGCATGATGTCAGGGGTGGTTGACTGGGGGGCAGTGGAAAAGGGCTGGAAGAGCATGGGAAAAGAGGGGGCTGGTACCCCTAAAGAATTGGTCAAGGCCCTGGGACCGCCAAATTGCATTGAGAAATGTCCCACTCCTCCTCCTTTCTAGTCCTGCCTCCTCTCCAGTCCTTCTCCTGCTCCTTCCTCAGCCCTCCTCCTTCTCCATCCCTTTTCCTGCTCCCCCTGGGCCCAGCACCCACCCTTCACCCCCCTGTTTTCCCAACACCATCACATCCTCAGGTGGGAGCTGGGATGGAGCCAGGGCAGGTCGGGCTGGGGCAGCGCTGGGCTCTTGGGCCAGCCTGGGCACCCCTATGCACCCCCTCCCCAAATTCCCCTGTTTGTTTATTGGGGTCCTGGCACCTTTGGGGTTGGGGCGGTGCCATGCTGGGGTTCAGGGTCCCCCCAAGGTCCCCCAGAGTAGGGTGAGAATGGGGGGACACGACCATTCCTTGGGGTCCCTATTCCTGATCCATGCTGGGGCCAGTTCTGCGACCCCCCCCCCCCCAGTCATGGCTCCCCCTGCGGGGTCCCTCCAAGTCCTTCCCACTGGCCCCCAATAAACAGGACCAGGCAAACTGGGAAGCTTTATTGGGAATACTGGGAGCAGCTGTTCGGGGGCAGAGTGACACCGGGCTGGGGGTCCCCGGGGGGAGCACACACGTTCACCCGAGTCCCGCTGGCCCCCAGACAGGTGAGCTCCCAGCAGCACCAGTAGCACCAGTAGGGCCCCAGCTCCCCCGACACGCCCCATGCCCAGCGCCGGGCGGTGCCGCCAGCCCCAAAGCAGCCGCGCTGTGCCCTGGGGGGGTCCCCGCGGCCCCGCCCCACGCGGCACTGGGAGCACCAGTCCGGACCAGTTCGAAACGTGGGCGGGCGGCACCAGAACCCACGGAAGTGAGTCCACCACAAAGCGTTTAGAATCCCCGAAATTGGCGGAAAGCATCAGGATTCTCCCCAAAAAGGGGTCACATCTGCCCCTAAACTAACCGGGAAATCCCCCAAAGCGTTTATGACCCTCTAAAACTGGTGGAAAGCAGCAGGATCTTCCCTAATACCGGCTTCTGTGCTAGTTTCACCTGGGGAGAAGAAACTCAAGAGAGAAATTCTCTCTATGAGAGCTCCCTCTGGGAGTTGATGGGACCAATTGGAGGCTGGTTTGGTTATTGACAGCCTGAACAGCCAATTGCAGAAAGTTAGTTCGCTCGGTGAGCACACATTTTGAAGGCGGTAACGACGGAAAAAACTCTCTTTTATTTCCGGTGGCTGAGCAGGTAACAACGGCCCAGCCCGGGCTCCCTCCCATGTGGGGGGAGCTCGGGAGGCCGCTGGGCCCCGTTTGCAAACCAGGGAACCCGATGGCCTTGGGGAGGAAAGGCTCATTGATGAGACCTTAGCCCGGCTTCCTCCCCTACGAGCCCGCGGCTCTGGGGGGGCCCGGCTCCTGCTGCTGGCTCGGAGCAGCTTTGGAGGGGCCGAGCCCGCCCAGCCCCCGCACGGCCTGGGGGAGGCAGCCGGGCCCTGTCTGGAAGCAGGGGTGGCCATGGGCAGTGTGGGGCTGCAGCAAGCTCCAGAAAAGCTGATTAACATCTCAGCCGCCCCCACACCCAGCGCTGTGATTTCTGTGTGAAACTTTAACTCTTTAGTGCTCAGGTAAGATTTTACAGACCTCCGGCTTTCCTTTGAATATGAGAGGGGAAAAAGGAGATGCTCCAAAGTCAGTGAAGCAAGAGCTAAGTTTCTTTAGATGAAAGGAGAATGAGGAGATGCTGTGAAGATGGCTGAAAAATCCTTTTGTAAGATTGTAGGGATGAACTGATGTACTGAATATTCCTATAAACCATGGAGAAAGACACGGGGAGGTTGCATATGTTCCATTTGATAGATTCTTAATCAAAGGTATCTGTGTTGAGAATCCTTTGCCCCGAGGAGAAAAGGAGATCTCTTTTTCTGGAGATGGAGCATGAACAGAGAGAAAGAGAGATGAAGAAAATGTTTGGTTTGGAACAGTTAATTCTTAAAAGTAAATACCCCATGAGTATGGCCCATAAGCACAGCTTTGGGAAAGCTGTGAAGATGGGAGGAACTTCACGACTTGGCAAGTTTTTTCCCGGGCAGATGCAAATCGTGAAAGTGAAGCCACGAGAGGACTGGTTTTTTCCCGTCTTGTGGTGAAGTCCCTATGGCCTGACAAGAGGAAACTTCTCTCTCCAAAGTGAACTGAAAAGGACTATTTAAGTTGGGAACTGACTGAAGTAGTTTTTTGTATGTTTGTTTTGTTGTTATGAAGGTTGGGAGAGGGAAGGAATGAGTGCTCTAGAGATCTTATTCTGAATTTGCTTTTCATTCTCTTTCTTTGTGTAGATAATAAAGTTTTTTATACCCTTTTTAAGTTCCAGTCCTGCCTTGCTCTTTTGCTCCTGGTTCTGTCTCACAACAGAAAAATGAGTATATTTAAATTGGCAAGTCAAAACTATAACAATGGAGGAGAGTGTCAACAACTGCAACTAAGGGCTCGTGTCCCATCAGAGTCTCTAACGATGGCACCAACGCTGCTGCCTTGTGACAGCCGACTCTGGAAGGCGAGTGTGCCCTCGAGCAGAGCCGCTGAGGTCAGTCAGGGGGACAGGCTGCAGCTGAAGCTGCCAAGCGTTGCTGTGATTCTGGCAAGTCAAGAGAAAACCATGGTGACCACTTTCCCTTACACCCTTTGCCAAGCCACAAAAAATTGTGCACATAGCATCCCCTCTTTTGGCATCCTGTCTGGTGTGCATGTCTTCCTGAGGAGGTACAAGCCTTCTGGGTGCTGCTGTTCCTGGGCACACTCTGGTGATTTTTCTCTGGTGTCCAGAGCCACGTTGACAGCAGCAGCTCCACAGGCCAGCTCCAGGAGACATCGTCCTTGCCATGGTGGCAGCAGCTCTGTGGGTCCCGAGCTCAGTGTCAGGGGAGTCTTGGCCACACAGCACAGTGGCCTGGGCAGCTCTGGGGACCCGGGATGATCGCCAGCGCTGCCACTTCCCACTGCTCCTCGCCTGCAGCAGCCAGTGGCCATGCTCCAGCAGGGCCTGCTTGGGGTCCTTGTCCCTCCTTGTCCCTGGCCAAAGCAGCCTGGGCACCTCGGGGCTGTCCCCACCGTCCTGCTGAGGCCAGGCCACAGGCACCAGAGACACGTCGGGGAAGCGCCAGAGCAGCCGGCTGGCAGGAAGAAGGTGGCTGTCTGGGGGCTGCTTATGGCCTCTGCCACCCAGTTCCTCAGGGATTCCCACCAACCCATCCACACAAGTCCTCCTGTCCCATCACTGCCTCCCGCCACCCACTGCCACACGCATCCCCCTCACGCCTTCCCACTGCCTTCTCCGGGCAGGCCTTGGCAGCACCGCAGCCCTTCATGGCCTCCCACTGTCCCGTGCCCTCCAGGCCTCCCCCAGGCCTGCCTGGCTGCTGAAGGAACTCCAGAGGAGCCGCATCAAGCGGCACCTCAGAGCCTTCAGCAATCCAGCCAGCAACACACGGGCAGGACACAGATGGCGCTTCCAGGCTGGCAGAGGGGTGCTGGCCATCTCCAGGGACCGGTCTCTCAGGGATCCCCGCCGCAGCTCCGGCCTCTGCCCGCCCACTCTGTCAGAAGCCTTAAGGCTTCCACAGAACCACCAAAGGCCAAGGGCCTTTTGGCCACTTTCCCTTCAACACCGCACGCTTGGCCCACTTGCCGAGCACAAGCACCCTTTGTGCCCTCTTCCCCATTGGCCTGAAGACTCTGGGCACCAAAAGACAGCTCCTGGACCTCTGTGTATGACAACGGGAATTTACTAATCCTACAATGGGGTGAAACAAAGTGCTTGCAGAGCAGAGATGTTCCCTGCAGGCTCAGGTGGCCCCAGCAGACGCAGCCTCCCGGATCAGTTCTCCACACTGCTCACGCAGGACAACCAGCCCCTGCGACACAGGGAAGGCCGTGACTTCCAGAGCCGGTGGAATCCATCTCGCATCTGCTGGAGTCGGGAGGAGGGAATGCTCTGTACAACTCTGTTGATGTACAGAGTCTGAAGAGCCAGGCACGAGATGGCAGGGCTGGTGTCATCCGTCATGTCCTGAAGGGCTGGAAGAGACAGGAACAGAGCCACAGTCAGAGCCTGCATCTGCAGGGACCTGGGGAGACCCTCCTGCCCCATCCATCCCACACGGCAGCTCTTGCCACGGCCTAGAGGAAGCAGGAGACAGCAAGGATCAGCTGGAAGGCGCTGGCCACGAATCTCCCTCCCGCAGGCCCCTGGAAGGTCTCTGTGCTCTGCCCACGCCGCCCCTCGTGCGCGCAGGGAGCAGAGCCCTCCCAGCCGGGGCAGGGAACGCAGCTGCCAGCGCCAGCCCCCGCTGACAGCCCGCTGGCCTCACTCACCCCTGCACATGAGCTGCAACTCTCGCTGCTGCTCTCTCAGGAACCGCCCGGCCATCCCTGCCAACACAGAGCCTGTCACGGCCCCAGCCGCACAGCTGCCCCGCAGCGGCGCTGCCAGCCCTGCGGCCACAGCAGCGCCTTCCCCTGCAGGGCTCAGGCCGGGCCCTCGCCGCATCCTGACGCCCAAGGACACGGCTGCGAGAGGGCGGCAGCGGCGCCGAGGGCAGGCGGGGCTCCAGAGCCCCGGCCCGGATGGCGCTGCCGGGGCAGCAGGCGGGGCTGGGGCCGAGCTGCGGCGGGGCGGGGAGGGAGCCGGGCTTGTGGCTCACCAAGAAACCTGACGGCCGCCTCTCGCAGGGGCTCCTGTGGGCTCCGCAGGTACGGCAGCGCCTGGCGCAGCAGCTCGGCCGCTCGGCTCCTGTCCTGTGCCAGCTGGAGAGAGCGGCAGGGCACGGAGGGAAGGGTTGGCGCGGGCTCTGTCCCTTGGCCCCGGCCTGCCCTGCCCGCACAGCCCTGAGCGGGGCAGAGGACACGACAAGCCGCGGTGCTGGCCCGCAGCAGAGCCCGGCTGGCTCGGGGCTCCATCAGCTCCTGGCCTGGGGCCAGAGGAGCCTGGAGAAGAGCCCGCGTGGGCAGCCCAGGGAAGGGAGCAGTGTGTGGGCCGCAGGCCAGTGCCCCTGGGTGCAGCACTGGGCAGGGGCCACAGCTGCCAGCCCCACAGACTGGGCACCGTGGGCAGGGGGCTTCTCCAGGCGGGGGCTGGGGTTTGCAGGCTGTCCTTACCAAGCACTCGCCAAACCTCCACATCTGATCTGCCCTCAGCAGGTGCTCAAGGTCCCTCCTCTTCAGGAAGGTTAGCGCAGAAAGCAGCGTTTCACAAGAGGCCTGCAGAGCAGCAGAGACCCAGAGATGGCACCGCAGCCCAGGGCACAGGACCTGCCTCCCTGTGCCAAGGCCAGGAGGAGGCTGGAGCCCATGAGGTGCCCGGGTGCAGGGAGACAGCTGAGCCCCCTGCCAGGAGGACAGCAGCGCCCAGGAGTCCTCACCTCTGCCACACGCATGTTCTCATCGTGGCAGTTGAAGAAGAGTGGCAGCAGGCTCTTGCTCACAAGCATCTTGAGGGGCTTTTTACCCTTGGCCGCTACCAACCTCATCACCTCTTGGAAGAGGCGAATGGAGAGCAGCTGCACATGGCGGTTGTCCTGTTGGAAAGGAAGCAAAAGCCCTCCACATCAGCTGCTCCAGGCCCCTCTGTGCACAGGCCCAAAAATCCACGGGGCCCCACACTTGGGGGCAGCACCCAGTGGCCGTGGCTGGGGGCACAGAGCCTTACGTTGTCCAGCAGTGGCCAGAGCGCGCCAGCCAGCCGCAGGGCGATGGGGCTGGGTATTGCGAGGTGTCTGTGCGAGAGCAGAAAGCTGAGCACCGCGACGGTCATCTCAACGATGTCTTCATCTGCATCCCGCAACAGGTCCACAAGGCTTTCTGTCAGGCTGTACATTCTAATGTTCTGCACGGAAGACAAGGCAGGGCAAGCCCACGCTGCTGCTGCTGCTGCCGTGGAGCCCAGGGGCCGAAGGCCTGTCCTGAAGCACTCGGGCAGCTGAACAGCAACGCAGGAGAGCTGGGAGCAGCTGCCACAGCTCCCAAAGCCCAGCCAAGCCCAAGCGGCTGCTTTCCCCAGCCCCACGCTGCCAGCACAGCTTCAGCCACTGCTGTCTTCTCACCATCGAGGGGTCCTTGCTGAGCTGCACGAGGCCTCTGAGCACCAGGCGACGCATCTCCCTGGACGTGCTCTGCAGGCGCCTTGCCATGATCTCCAGGAGGCTGTCACCCCATTCTTTGATGTCCAGGAGGTCCAGGACCTGAAAGGCACAAAGCAGTGACCGGGGTGCCCAGCTGGCAGGAGCTCAGAACTGCACAGGCCTGAGCCAAGGCAGCAGCACAGGGCACGGGCACCGTCCCAGGCAGCTGCGGCTGTGAGAGGGCAGAGAGGTGGGAGGCAGCTCAGCTGTGCTGCCCATGGGGCTCACCTCCACAAGGAATGCCATGGCGGGCAGCTGCCAGTCTGAAATGTCTTGGCTGAGGAGCTCCAAGAGGCAGGAGATGAAGCTGCAACACCAGATCATGGAGACACAGCGCATCTCCCTGGTGGGGGGGAAAAGGCATCATTGCCCCTGAGCCGGGTGGGCAAAGCTCTCCCAGGAGTGACCCACGGAGCTCTGGTCTTTTCCCAAGCCCCCCGTGGGCGCTTTGGGAAGCGGCTGTTCCCAGGCACCCTCCTCTGCCAGCCTATTCCAGTCTGCTCGTCCGTCTCTTTGTGACAAAGCCCTCTCACCCATGCCCATGGGAACTGTGTGGGGCACCCTGGGCACAAGTGCCGGGGGCAGCAGGGAGAAGGGGGTCTCACCTGGCCAGGAGTCCCACTGCATAGTGGTGGGTGTCAGTACAGAGCAGCGTGTCCCAGCCAGCCTTGCCTTCCATGGCTACCACAACACGCTCACACTGCACTCGGCAGAGCAGGACCTTCAGGGTCTGCACCGCAAACCTGTGTGCAGAGCAAAGCCCAGGTCATGCTGGCAGCCCTGGCTCCTGCCTTGGAAGGGATAGGGAGACTGGGAGGACTGGGATGGAGCACCTTTGGGGGTTGGTGGCAAGGCCCAGTTGCTCCTGGCACCCCTTCCAGAAGGTATCAACCTCCTCTGGCGTATCCAGTGCGCTGATGTAAACTTGGAAGAGCAGACACAGAAAGAGACGGGGAAAATACTCCAACACTATAGGTGGGCACCAGGTCAGGTTGAAGACCCTCCACAGTGTCACGGTTGCCTGCAAAAAATGAACCACCCAGAGACAACACTCAGTGCCAAGACATCCGTGTGGCAGGGCCCGAGCATGCCAGGGAGAGGCCGGGGGAGACACCGTGCGGGGTCACCCAGCCTGGTGCCCCTGAACCTTGCCCCTAAGGCAGGTTTCAGCCCAGTGCCTGAGGCAGAGAGATGCAGCTGGGGGGAGGACAGAGAGCTAGCTGATGGAGAGGTGGCCTAGGGGCAAGCCGAGGTCAGTTGCAGGAACTCACAGCCAGGGCAAAGACTCCTGTGCTGTCCCCATCGGAGGTGTACACACTGTCCACTGGCCAGGCGTTCAGCACATTGAGGAGTATCTGCAGCGCCGGCTCCGCAGTCCCAGTGGAGGACATGATCACTCCCCACATGGCCGTAGCAGCTCTGTGGGGTCAGAGCTCTGTGTCAGGGGGGTCTGGGCCACAGCACTGTGGCCTGGGCTGCTGCAGGGGCCCGCGCTGGCCGTCAGCCCTGCCTCTGCCCACCGGCCCTTGCTGGCAGCACCCAGCCAGCCCACGGGGGTGCAGGCATCTTGAGGAGCAGGGAGGGAGCGTGGCAGCACGCTCAGGGGCTGACATGGCAGCACTGGCAAACGGAGGAGCCAGAGGCTCCTGGAACTGTCCCCCTGTCTGGCAGTCACCAGGGACAGGCTCTACAGGGTAACGGGCCGGGGAACCCTAAACCCTCAAGGCAGGTGGGGCTGCCGTACCTGTCACCCGATGGGGCCCAGCGCAAGAGAGTCATCAGCACATCGCAGGGGTATTCCCTGGTCAGCTCCAGAAGGGCCTTGTCCAGCCTGTGCCCAGCAGACTCATTGGCCGTGAGCCACTTGTGGATGTACCTCACCATGGCTGGCACCTGCAGAAGGCCCAGGGAGACTTGGATACCTGCCCGAGCAGCAGGTTCCCCAGCTTCCCTTGAGAAGTGCTGCCCTTCCCACCCTATTGGTCTGGGCCTCAAAGACTGAAGGAACCCAGCAGAGCTGGCTTGAGGTGCCACACAATTCCTGGGGTGATCAAGCCCTGGCCACAGGCTGCTTACTTGCTTTGGATTGGAGACACCCTTCTCCACAAGCAAATCCAGCATGGCTGCCCCGGTCTCAGCAGTGAAGAGGTGAAAGTTTGCCAAGAGCCCAGTGCCCACACCGGTGGTCTCTTCCCGCCAAATGCACATGATGAATTCATAGATCATCTGCAGGAGAAGGGCAGGAAGAGAGGGAGAATCCATGGAGTGCTCCAAGCACGGTGCTGGGCTGAGCAGTGACAGCAGGCCCAGCCCAGGTGGGGATGGCTGCAGTACCTGCGCTGTTCTGCGGAAGCGGCCACGGGCAGGGTCCTGCTCTTGTGTCGGGTCCATGGCGGCACCTGGCAAAGAGTGAGCGCAGCCAGGGCTGAGGGGCTGTGGGAGAGGCCAGAGAACACAGGCCAGCCCTGCATTCCCAGGCAGGGACAGCCCTGGGATGCTCCAGGGATGGGGTGTGGCTGACAGGGGGTTCAGCCTCAGCCCCTCTTCTGTCCTATCCATGGGCATGTTGGATGGGATGGGATGGGATGGGATGGGATGGGATGGGATGGGATGGGATGGGATGGGATGGGATGGGATGGGGCTAAGCTGGCTGCAGGCACCAGCCCTGTGACCCAGCTCTGCTACTCACCCTCCTGCAGCAGCTGGATCTGCTCCAGCTCTTCAGGCTGCTGTGCTGAGGGAGCTGCAGCCTCCTCCTCCTCCTTCACCCAGGCCAGCTTGGGCACTCTGGGTGGCGTCTGCTCCATGTCACTGTTTGGAGTTGGGACTGCTTGCAGGAGAGATGTCTCGGAAAAGCTCCAGATGAGCAAGTGCTGCAGTTGTGCCTTGTAGGCACCTGCAACAGAGAAGCCTTGGGAAGGCTACAGGACACGGTGTCCTGCAGTCTGTCCTCGAGGCCACCTGCAGAGGAAACACTTTGGAAAAGCTCCGGGTCAGTAAGGAACAAGCTGGCTGTGTGGGGGCTCCTCACAGCACCGCTCTCTCCGTCCTGTCTCGACGAGTGCACCGAGCACTGTGGTGTGGCCGTGTCACCGCCAGCACCTATGTCACAATGTGTCACAAAGGGTCACCCTTGTACGCTCTGTCCCTTTCCTATTGCACGGTGACCACGGTGCACTGTGTCACAAAGAGCCCTAGGACACACCTCCACGTGCCCTGGGGGCACCCACACCCCCCCCAAAGTGGCCCAGCTTGCAAGGAAGACGTTCCCTCAAGGTTCGAGGACAGCCCAACAGGAATTTTAGGAATGGCTCAAACAACAAGCAGATGCTCCTCTGCTCTGCCTGCTCAGGGCAGCAGAAGGAGCCCCCACAGTTGCCGATGCAGCTGCAGCAGGAAGGGCACCAGGGCCTTCCACAGCAGCTGCCGGGGCCTCTTTGGGACAAGACCCGGTGCTGGGTGGCCGTCACACACACGGGAGTGTGACACAGACACGGGACGTATGGCCCAGGGCACGAATGCTGCTCTGAGTCCTGGGAACAGTGAAATCAGCAGGTGTGGCAGAGTCCCTGCCAAAGGAGACCTGCCGCCCCCAAGGCCTGCCAATGCTGGTGCCTGCTCCTGCCACAGAGACCTGTGTCCCCTGGGGACTTCTCTGCCAGAGGACAGCCAAAGCCCGCGTGCATTGGTGTGTGTGCTCCTTTCTGCAGGCGGCTGTTGGCAGGAGCACCTGGTGGCAACACTTGGTCTCTGTCAGAAGCTGTTACTCCTTCCTGGAATGATTTTAGCTTGGAAGGGATTATGTGCAGTGTCCACGCATCTCCCCAGCCCATCACTGCCTCACACACGAGGTGACCACCAAGCCACTCTCCGGCCATCTGACCCGCAGCTGAGCCCTTCCCAGAGTGCCCGCACCCGCAGGGAGCGCAGGGCTGGATTTGGCCGCCAGAGAGTTGGTGACCCTCGTGAGATCCTCGGTGCATTTAGTTCCTACAGGAGTGTGGGCACCACTGGGAAATGATCTGCATGCCTTGTTAATTGGATGTTCTTCCACTGCTAAGTTGGGGCAGGATCTCTCCTGGTCCTCCTGTCAACTCCCGGGCCTCTCCTCAGCCAATCAGAGAAGGCACCAAAATAATTGAGCCAATCAGAGCGCGCGGCGCTGATGACTCCTCAGGCAGTCCCAGAGCGCCCAGAGCTCCTCACCTGGACTCCACCCGCGCCCCGCCCCCAGCGCCCCCCGCCAGGAGAATTTGGGGTGGGGAGTATCACGTTTTATCTTTTATTCTTCCAGAGTCAGGATTAAATGCTCGAGAGACGGAATTTCATGTTTGGACTCAGATATTTATTAATTCTAATCTATATTACAGTGAGTTCTACAGCACTTCTAGCTAACAGGCTAAAAATGGAGACGTATCTCGCTCTCTCTCTACAAGGCCTTTTAAGGGCCAATCTGTCCAATTAAGAACAGACAGATAAATTCTTTTTACTATTAACCCAACAACCAATCACCCATGACCTGTAATGTGGAATATTCTATCCAATTACAAAAGTACCACCTAGACCCGTGAAGAAGGTGAAAAAGAAAGAAAACTCCACCCTAAAACATTCATCTTGGTTTATATACATTACTATATTCTAAAACCCCAAGCTCTAAATTGTCCACCATGGGACATTACACACTTCTATTCAAACTACACACCAGTGATCCCCGTTCTATCACTCAATTCTGGAAAGCTTCTTCACGGCCTCAGGTCAAAAGCAGTGTTTTCCTGGAGGTCAGTGCCTGTCAGCACAGAAAGCCCAAATCCCTCAGTTTCCAGGTTTCCAACAGGGGGGAGGTGTCAGACCCTGCCCAGCGCTGGCCATGGGGCGTGTGGGGCAGCTGGGGCCCTACTGGTGCCACTGGGAGCCCCCCGGGCTGGGGGCGCGGAGCTCTCGGGTGAGCGGGAGGGACGGGAAGTGGTGGGATGGTGGCTCTTCCAGTCCGTCCCAGTCTCTCCCAGTCCATCCCAGTCTCTCCTAGTGCCTCCCCAGGCCCTGCCAGTATCCTCATAGTCCCTCCCAGTGTCACCAGAGTCCCTCCAAATTCCTCTCAGTCCACAGTCATTCCATTCCAAGTCCATTCCCTGTCCTTTCCAAATCCTTTTTCAGTCCAATTCCAGAGCACCACCCTATCACCCATTGCCCCAATCCGCTCCACTCTCTCTCCATGTTTCCCCATTCTCTCCAGTTTCAATCCCAGTCCCTCTCAGTGCCACACCAGCCCTCCCCCATCTCTCCCAGTTCCCCCAGCTGATCCCAGTGTGTCCTCACTCTCTCCCAGTGTCCCCCCGTGTATCCATATCACCATGGCCCTCGAGCTCCCAGCCCGGCCCCAGCTGCCTGCTCTGCTCCGTGATGGATTTCTACTCTGCCGACATCCAGCTGAGCTGGTCCAGGGCCAGCAGGAGCTCTTGGGGCACATGGTGGCCACCGACCTGGTCCCCAACGGGGACTGGATTTCTAACAGCTCCTGGTGCTGCTGAAAACACCCCCCGGCACGGGGTCAGCTCCAGCTCCAGGTGGAGCACGTCAGCCTGGAGCACCCCCTGAGCCGGCACTGGGGCACGGCCCGGACCCCACAGTGTAGGGGGAGTGAGGAAGGTATTGGGGGGGCTGGTAGGGGAATTGAGGTGTGCTGGGAGTAACTGGGAGAGAGTTTGAGATAGCCTGGTTTAACCTGGGAGTAAGGCTGGGGGTTTTAGAAGGGCTGAGAAGGAGTCTGAAGGATGTTGGGGAGGGTGGGATGGGGTTCCGGGTGTCCTGGTGGGCACTGGGAGGGAGTCTGGGGATGCTGGGTGTAACTAGGAGGGATTTGAGTGAGCCTGAAGGGGATGGAAGAAGATCAGGGATGGAAAAGCAGGGGTTGGAATGAGGTTGGTTGTGCTGGAAAGTGACTGGGAGGAGATTTTAAGGGGTCCTGCATGGGCTGAGGCAATTGGGAGGGTGCTTAGAGGGGTTTCGGGTATCTGTGACAGGTTTTGGGGGGTTCTGACCCTTGTGAACCCCCAGAGATGTTGCCAGACACCATCGACACCAAGGTGCTGATGGGGATTGGGGGCTCCGTGCTGGGCTTCATCTTCCTGGCACTGGAGTTCGGCTTTTACCTGGGCAAGAACGTGAGAACGGGTCCTAACGAGTCGTGTGCCCCCTCCTCCAGAGCCTGTGTGCTCCCCCTGGGGACCCCTGGCTCAGTGTTACCCCCTCTTCTCTGCCCACAAAGCTCCTGTCCCAGCAGCCGCTGCAGACCCTGCCCAGGTGGGGGACACTGGGTGCTGCGGGTCTGCCCGGCAACCGGTGAGTCATCACAGCTCCTCTCGCTGATTGGCTGAATCTTCTTCATCGCATTCTCTGATTGGCTGAGGAGAGGCCCGGGAGTTGAGAGAAGGAACAGGAGAGATCCCGCCCCGAGCACCGGCACGGGAACAACAGACCCAGCCTGGGCACAGCGAGGGAATTTATTACCAACCACATCACAGCAGCACAAGGAAAAGAGAGAGAAATCTCTTCAACTCCTTCCCCCCACGCAACAGGGATCACCGGGACCACGGATCACCAGGGCTCTGCCCAATGGGAGTCACTGGGGATCATCCAACACCGATCCTCCCATGGGAGATGGAGCTGGAGCAGAGCCCAGACCCACACTCGGGGCACTCACAGGGCTTCCCTTAGTGGTGACTCCGTTGGTGTTGGGTCAAGTGAGAGCTCCTGGAGAAGCTCTTCCCGCACTTGGGACACTCGTAGGGCCTCTCCCCAGTGTGGATGCGCTGGTGTCTTCTCAGGTCAGAGCTCCACCCAAAGCTCTCCTGACATTCCAAGCAGGTGTAGGGCCGTTCCCCTGTGTGGATCACCTGGTGCTGCATCAGATAAGAAATAGTGCTGAAGCTCTTCCTGCATTCCCCACACTCATAGGGCTTTTCCCCAGTGTGGATCCTCTGGTGTAGGATCAGCTGGGACCTGTAGCTGAAACCCTTCCCACATTGTGAGCATTTGTGGGGCTTCTCCCCTCCAGGAGGCTTCTCCACCAGCTCTGAGCTCCATCTGGATCTCCAGCAGCCTTCCCGTCTCAGGGAGGGTCTTTTTTCCTCACAGCTCCCTGGGCTGGGTTTGCAGCCCCGCTTCCTGTGGGATCCCTGGGACTTTTCCTCCTCCTCCATCCATCCACTCCTTGGGAATGACAAATCCTGGTTTGGAGGGAAACACAAGAGAGCACCTTGGGCTGAGGGTTCCTCCTTCCAAAGTGCAACTCAGGAAGTCATTGGGCATCTTGTGTCTATAAGAACCCCCAAAACACAATGATTCAGCACAAAAATTATTGAAACATCAAGACACAGATCAAAAACTCCCCAAAAAGCAAGTTTCAGCCCAAATCCCTTCCAAAATATAAAGATTCAGCCCCTGCAAAAAATCAAAGCACCAACATTTAATCCAATAAAGCTCACAAACACCAAGATTCACCCCTGTGAAAATCATGCATGGTCCTCTTCAGTCACCTGCTGCATGTGGGGAGACAACGCTCCTGGGGCTGGGGGAGGCTGCAGATAAAGGAAGAGGTGGAACCTTGTGGTGTTTACTGATTCTGCTTCTCCTCCTCCTGTGTCCCTACTCCTTCTCACACTCCTCTTCCTCCTACTATTCGTCCTCCTCCCGCACAATGCCACCTTCTCCTCCCACGTACAGTATTTGACCACTTGGTTCTTCAACCCTGCTTCTCCTTCCCTTCTCCTGCTGCCCCCAGGCCCAGCACCCACTGCCGGCTCCCTCTTCCCCCCAAACCCACAGCATCCCAGCGCAGGGGCAGCCATGGAGCTGGGGCAGCTCGGGCTGGGGCAGCGCTGGGCTCTCGGCCGCTCCCGCCCGCACTCGCTCCCCACTGCAGCCGCTGCCGCCACCACAGCGCGGGGGGGCCCGGCCTTGGCGCTCCCCCCCTCCCACCTCCCCAAATTCCCCTGCCGGGGGGCGCTGGGGCCAGGAGACAGACGAGTGACAGATCAGGGGGGGCTGGGAAGAGTCGGCAGCCAGAGAGCACTGAAAATCTCAGCAGTGACTACAGTGGGATCTTCGGGGACTAAACATGGCAGGTAGAAAGGGAAAGCCGGGAAGGGATCCCAGCAAAAGGGATGATGATCCCAAAATATCTCTGAAGGGTCCCTTGGGAGCATGTTGAGAGCGTTTGGACATTCTCACAGAGGTAATCGAGGACATGGAAGCCCAGGGAGGCAATAAGGGAAGTCCAGAAGGGATTTAGACAACAGGGGATGGATGGTGTTGGTGTGCTGGGAAGGGATTGGATGAAGAAGGGGAGTGTGCAGGAATATGGTTCAGGAGAGAAGAAACAGGAGCAATGTATGTGGGAAGAAATAATGAACGATGGTAAAGAGGAGGAAGAGAAAAATACTGAGGATGGGGATGTTTTTCAGCAGCCTCTTATCCTCAAAAGTTGCCAGCTGATGCAGATCCTTTGTATCGCCGGTTGCCAGGACAGGCACACAAGGAGGTCAGGATTGCAGGGGGTTTCTCTGTGCTGGGCAGCGGCAGGAGCGGGCGCAGAGGGGCGGCACCGGGAGCACGGGCTGGGGGCCTGTGGGGAGCTGCGGGGCCGGGCCGGGGCTGTGGGGCAGCCGGGGCTCAGCGCCGGGCGCTGCCTGAGCCCAGCACCCCCCGGCAATTGCAGGCCCGGCAGTGGCCCCCGGCCCCCAGGAGGCTGCGGGACGCCCCGGCCGCTGCCCGGCCCCGTGGAGCTGCCGGCCCTGCCCGCCGGGGGGGCCGCGTTTGGACACTGCGGCAGGACAGGCACCGGCTCTGGGATACGGGCTGGCCACGGCAGCCACAGCACAAGGAGCAGCACGAAGGAACAGCCGGGAAATGGGGATTGGACGTGCAAGGATCGAGATCAGCCTTTAAGCATTTTGTTTGGGTCCCTGCAGAAAGGAATGATTTTGCAGAAAGCTCAGCAGCTGTCAGAGGATGAGCACCCCCAGGCACTGAGGGGGCTGCAGGAGGAGCAGAAGAAGCCCCTGGAGCAGTTGGTCACAAAGGCACAGCAGGGGAATGCAAGAAGGGAGGAGGAAAAGGCCAAGGGGAAGGCAAAGGCCATGGCAGAGTTTCTACAGCCCCTGAGGGATGAACCCCAGGGCCCAAGGGGGCCCCAGCACCCAGGGGACTGGGTTTGAAATGCAGGAATTCCTATGTGTTCCTAATTGTGATTGTAATTTACTGGGAAGGGATTTGATGGCTAAATTGGGAATGCAAATTGATATTGTAAAAGGTGATACAGAGGCTAGTTCTGTTGTGCCTTTGTGTCAAATGTCTGGCAAGGCCTATGCTGAAGTGAGCCCAGAAGTGTGGGCAGCTCCAGGAAAATAGGGAAATTAGATATGGAGCCTCTCCAAAGTACTTTGAAGCAACCAGGACAAGTGGCGTCTGAAAGCAATACCCTATTCCAAGGGAGGGAAGAAAGGGCTTACAGCCTCTTATTGAGTCCCTGCTAAAGGCAGGGCTTTTGGAGCCAGGGATTTCTTCCTAAGACATTCCTATCTTGCCAGTCAAGAAACTGGAGGGATGGACACCAGGAGGAAAGCAGAATTTTCAAGTGTTAAAAAGCAGATTAACTGAGCCTCCTGCCCTGGCCCTACCACAAAGGGAAAAAGAATTTGAATTGTATGAGAATGCTAAACAGGGCCATGCCAAAGGAATTCTCATGCTAAAATATTTAACCCAGTGGCCAGAGTGGCCTCATTGTCTGCAGAATTGTGCAGCCACAGCTTTAATGGGACCTGAGGCCCAAAAACTGCTGGAAGGAGGATCTCCTGTTGGTCAAGTCTTGGATCAAATTAAAGCTTTGATAACCAAAAGAGTGCCTGCACTGCCACAGCTGCTGGGGAAGACAATGGCAGAATTCCACTCTGCCTCTCAGTTACACTCACACACTGGCCTGCCCGGGATTCCATTGTTGGAAAATATACCTAGTTTAAATTTTTAAAACTTATTTCTCAACTCAGGCTTGTTTTGCCTTTGCACTGGGGAAAGAAATTTTAAAGAACTTTTTAATGGGTGTTACACCAGTCAATAGGGATGAGTTTAATATGTCAACAGACTGGGAAGAGCCCAAAAGATACCCACAGAGAGAATGGCCATCAACAAAACCTCAACGAAACATCAGCAAATATCAAAGAACACCCACCCCAGACTGCCCCCAGCATAGAGCATAGATGGAGACACCTGGTCTGGAAAAGGCTGAGAAGGAAATCCAGGAGTTCGGACCTCATTAACATCACAAGAGGAGAAATCCGGGTCTGCTACGAAACAAAATACTAAGAACCCCACAACTTTGAAGCAGTGAGGAACAGACAAGTGGATTTCTATGGGTTCAGGCTGTAAAAACTTTATGAAAATCTAGTAAAACTCACGTGTCACAAAATGATTTTCTTTGCACATCCGGGCTATGTGTGGATGAAATGATCTCTGTTGCACACCCCGACCAGAATCAAGTAAAACCTTGACTCTCTAACACCAAAGATATTATTGGAGAGTTTTGTTTTTCCTGCAGTTTAACTGACAAGATTACACCATTAGAAAAAAATTTCATAATAATCCTACATTTATATTATCAGTTAGGATTGGGCCAGGGTTGTGACAATTTTTACTCCCAGGAAAAGCAGAAAAAACTTGATTGCATTGGAATATCTTTCTACATATTTGCAGGAGGCTCTTAATGATGGCAGAATGTCGGAATGGATTTTTGGATGCGCATTTTAGGTTGCATTTGGCAAAACTAGAAGAGTATTAATGGTGAGACTTTAATGCATAACCAGTTAATACAAAATCGTTTAGAAAAAAAAGCAAAACAAAACAAAACAAAACAAGCAGGTTGTGGGGGTGCACATGTGAATCACCTAATGGCAGCTCTGGAAGAAAAGCATCGGTTCCAGGCAGCCAGGAGGGGAGCTTTAGAAATGCAAATTACCTGAAGCAAAGTGTGGACAATGCCCCAGGATCTTCCTGCCTGGGGGAGGAATTTGGCTGATTCCCTCTGCCCCTCACCCCAAGCTCTGCCTGCTTGCACAGATGGAATTTGCACAGATAAAGGCAGAGCCCATAGTGAGGATATCTGACTGCAACAGAAATTGGTTAAGCTGCAAAGGGAAACAGCAAATGGAGAATGTTGGGAAAACTTCATGAAAAAAAAAGTGTGGGGGGGAATCATCCCTCTCCCCAGAGCACTGAGGTGTTTTTGCTAGTCCAGAGAAATCACTTGGGAATCCAAACATTTGATGATTTAATAAGATAAAAGTGGTCAATTGATGCAGCCCTGGCTGGAAGGAGCACCCAAAATTGGGAAAAAGATGAACGGCCACTAGAACAAATCCTACAACACCATGGACCAACCCCTGGGATCCCTAACGAATTCATATCAGAAGACAGAAAATCCATCCGTAATTTGAGTGGCATAATTAGGTTAAAAAGTGTCCTTGAAATAATAACCAACCAGACAGCTCCAGCTCCTGAACTTCCTGACGACCAATCCACTGAAATGAGGAACGAGACATTTCACCATGGGATGGGATCAGATTATCTATTAACAGAAAAAGGTGGAGTTTGTGGAAAATTAAACTATTGAAATTGCTGTTTGCAAGCAGATGATAACCGGAAAGTGGTGAAACAGATAACAAAGGAAATAAGAAATTAGCTCATGTACCAGTCCAAAGAGGGAAAGGATGGGAATGGGACACGTTTTTGTGGTTCCCTGGCAGACCATGGCTTAAACGAATGCTGCTCCTCCTCTGACCTGCTGCACCAACTCTCATCTTTTTACCATGCAAGACATCTTGCGTCAAAGAGGATGCAGGAAAAGAGATTGAGTCAACGGAAATTAAAAGTTTGTAAAGGCAATTCTTGAGAAAACGAGAAAAGGAGGGATTGAAGGCAGTAAGATTAATATCGTAGTAGGGGTGCATATTAACGAGGACATGCAGTAGGCGGATCACGAAGTCTGAACCTTCCAAGTATCTCAGCCAGTGGGGAAAGAGAGAGGGAGATGCAGATGGGAAAATGAGGATAAAAAGGAGGCGGCGTTTTAGAGACCGCATGGCAAATGCCGCGTGGCCTCTCTCTTTGTTCATCAATAAAGTCACTTTTACAGGACTCCTCTGTCTCCTTTGGGCACACAAACCTCTGGCCACGGGAATTTTCCCGCACAGCCCCGGGCACAGGGCAGACACCTCTGTCCCACCCACAGCAACCGGGACGAGCCAGCGCTGCTCCGGCACCGGCTCCTGCCGAGGCCCCAGCGGGAAGGAGACCGCGGGCAGCCGCTCCCGCAGCGCCCTCAGCCCAGCGCCAACACGGGCCGGCACCGGCACAACCAACCCGCCAGAGCCCCCTGCCGCCCCCTCCGCCCGCAGCGAGCCCCGAGCCCCCGCAGAACCGAGCGCGGCTCCCACCTGCGCTGGGGCCGCCTCCGAGCTCCGCCGCCGCCTCCCCGGGCTCCGGCCGCTGCCGCCGCTGCCGGGCCCGCACAGACGCTGCCACAATGGCGCCTTTGCTGCTCTGCCCAATCAGCGCGCGACAACCAGGAGTGACATTGGCACAATCAGCCAATGGCAGCGAGGGCCGGGCTCTGCACACGGCCCAGCCTCGGCCCGCGCTCTCAGGGCCCCCTGGGCTGTGTGAGGGCAAAGGCGGAGATGAGGAACAGCCCTGGAACGGGCCCGGGCCCGAGCCGCCATTGGCCTGGAAACACAAACAAAGTTCTCCGCAGCTCCCGGCACGCCTTTCCCAGGCCTGCGTGTTCGCTGCCTCCGGCTCAGAGGGAACCCCTGGAGCCTCACTTCTCCTACCCCTAATTCGGAGCGTCTGTGCTTGGCTTTAATTTCCCCCAAACAGGGAAAACTGCTCCACATCCCCTGTGGATGAGTGGAAGAGGGGAGAGATTTCTGGCAGAAAACTCCAAAAACTCAGAGCAGGATAATGAGAAGTAAATGAAGACCCTTCAAACCAGCTTTCCACACGCCTCCCTCCTTCCAGCTGAAACTCCTACCCCGGCAGCGCAGGGTTGGAGAAACGACGCTCACTTTGTAAAATTTTAAAGGTTTATTAAATCTTAGCAAAAAAAAATACACCAAAAGACTGAATAAAGAGAAAAATCAGCGCTGGGAGCACAGGACTAAAGCAGCAGACCCAGGTGTGATTTGGGGGCCCAGGGGCTCCGCGGGCCGCCCCCGCCCCCCCCCCATCTCCGCCAACAGGTGCGAGCGGCGCGGCCCCGCTGCTGAGCACTGACCCCGCCCCGGGGGCCGCCGGGACCTCTCCGAAAAAACCCGCACCTGCACCCCCCCCTTCAGTCCCTCCAACCTTCCCAGTGCTGGGGGAAAAGGGGGAAAGGGGAGGACCTGGGGCGGGATCACCCGGAGACCCCCGGGGTGAGGAGCAAGGGGTGGGGTTGGGCTCGCGCTGAGGGGGGCGGTTCCCGCGCGAGGATTTCGGGGGGGTTCGCTCAAGGAATTTTGGGGTTCTCGTGCTACGGATCCTCGTGCAAAGGGCTCCTCTCCTGCCACCGTCTCCTCGTGTCACCCAGACCAGTTTGGGGAGCTCTTTATGTCACCCAGAGGAATTTGGGGGCTCCTCGTGTCATCGAGAGGAATTTGGGGGCCCCTCGTATCATTAAGAGCCCTGCGAATGTCACCAAGAGCTCCTCGAGTGCCACCAGGAGGAACGGAGGGACTCCTCGTATCACCGAGAGCCCTGAGAGTGACACTGAGAGCCCTGTGTCACCAAGAGCCCCTCAAATGCCCCCAGCTCCTTGTGCCACCAGGAGCCCCTGGAGTGTCACCAGCTCCTCGTGTCACCAAGAGCCCCTCGTGCCACCAGGACCTCGTGCCAGAGAATTTGGGGAGAGTCTCTGTGCCACCAGGAGCCCCTAAGTGTCACCAGCCCCGTGCCAGGATCCCCAGTGTCACCGGGGTCTCTCTCTGTGTCACACACCAGGAACCGACCCGCCCTCCGAGCACCAGGACCCCCGAATTTAACCGTCCTCGTGCACCGGGACCCCCTCAGGACCCTCGAGTTTCCTCTCTCCCCTCCTCGTGCACCGGCATCACCGGACCGCCCCCCCTTTCCCGAGGAATCGCCGGAGACCCCCTCCATCAATCACCGGGCACCGGGACCACCAGAGGACCTCCCCCATCAATCAGCACCGTCACCGTGCACTGGGACAAACCCCCCCCCATCGAGCAGTGACACCCCCTCATCGTGCACCGGGACCGCCGGACCCCCCCTCAAACATCGCCAGCCTCGGGCACCGAGATCACCGGAGACCCCTCCATGAGTCACCGGGACTCCCCCGTCATGCACCAGGACCACCGGAGACCTCCCCAGGAATCGCCGGCCACCCCCTCACGAATCACCAGGCACCGGGACGCCCCCTCGGGCACCGGGACTGGACCCCCCCTTCGTGTACCGACCACCCTCCGGTGCACAGGGCCCGGACCCCCCTTTGTGCCCCCCCTGCCCATCCCGGGGATTCCGCCCCTCCCCTTTGACTTCCCCAGGAACAGGAGCGGGAATGTGGGGGGGCGTGCGCTGGGGGGGCACCGGGGTGTCCCCAGCACCGGGGGGAGTCCCTTGGGGCTCGCTCCTTTCCCCCCTCTCCTCCTCCAGTTATCACCAGGGACCCCCCCCAATTTACCGGGACTCCCCCTATTCACTGCCCCCCCGTTCACCGACCCCCCCAAAGCGCTGGGACCCCCCCCCTCACTCACAGCCCCTCCCCCATCCATGGGACCCCCCACTCACCGCTCCCCCCCGTCACCAGGACCCCAAAATCCATGGGACTCCCCCCACACTCATCAAAACTCCCCCCAAATCCATGGGACCCCTCCCTCCCCCCCACTCACCACCCCCTTCTCAGCACTCCCCGGGCCCTCCCCATTGATCGAACGCCCCCATGGGCCCCCCAGCCCCTCGCCGTCGCATTGGGCCCCCCCGGGGCCGAGGCAGAACCCTCCCTGAGGGACACCCCTCATCCCCGGCCTGCAGCCGCCCATGGAGCCGCTGACCACAACTCCCTGCCTGCGTCCATCCGGCCAATTCCTCTGGGCCCGCACAGCCCAGCCTGCAAAGCCAGGGGGCTCGGGGGGGTCTGTCCTGGGCCACTGGGCCTCACAGGGCTCTGGGCACAGCAGCGGTGTCACACACTGAAATGTTATGGGGAATGGCTTAAACGCTGCCAGGAAGGAGATTTGCACATTATGGCGAAACTGAATAAAGAGGCTGAGACCACCCCAGCCCACCCCTCCTTCACCTGACTGCAGCTTTGGCCTGGGACTTGAGCGGCCTAACAGCACCTGAGGTACCATAAAAGTGACACCATTGATCAATTGCCTCTGGTCTAGGGACAAGGACACAAGAGTGAGGCAGGAGAATGTATCCAAAGAAAGCCAAAGCCAGCAGCTGTCCTGAAAATCAGCTTGGGCCAGGCTGGGGCTGGGGGAGGCCGTAGCCCACAGGCTCATCTGCTGAGGCCACGTTTGCACACACTGCCCACAGCCAGACAGGGAGGAGGAGAGTTCTGGGGCTGTGGGGGAACCTCTGCTCACAGGCACTCAACACCCATCCTCCCTCACACAAACTGGCTCCGCTGGAAAATCCCCAGCCCAGGAAGGCCACATCCACGGCACATTGCCGTGAGGGGCAGCTGAGGAGGGGCCAGAATCCATCCAAGAGCCCCAAAGCGCTGCCCAGACTCACTGCTGAGGCCTTGCAGCAGAGCACTGCTCCTGATGCAAAGGGATGCAGCAGAGCCCGAGGCTGCTGCCAGAGCCTGTGTCAGACTTGTCCCTGCCAGGGGAGGAACCTGGGCCTTCCCACCTGCCCCCAGTGTGTATGGACCCCCTGAACTCCGTGTTTGTGGGGAACCCTGCACACGAAGGAAATGGAGATGTAGAGCATCCACAGGAAGCCACTGGGATCCACAGAGTGGTGAGGTTTTCTACTTAATCTATCTCTGTCACTCTCTTTCTCTCCTCCTACCTCTATTGCATTTCTATTTTTCTCTCTTTGTCATTCTCTCTGTCTCTCATTTCCTCTTCAGTAAAACCCATCCTATTGACTTTGGCACATGGTCTCCTTTGCAGCCTAATTGAGGCAGAGCCATTTCTGATCATTGGAATCAGTGGATCAGAACAAGGGGCTGGAAGCCCTCCAGTCTGGCTGCTGCTCCATGCCACTTCCAGGGGCTTGGGCTGCTGAAGGGCTGCTGGGCTTGGCCCTTTGTGACACAGGGCCGTTCTATCGGGTTCCTGGGTGCTGTTGGCCATTCTGTTGTCCTGGTGACATGGCACAGCCCCGCCCTGCAGGGCTATATACGGGGCACAGGGCCCTGCGCTGCCCAGTGCCAGGAGTGCCACTGGCTCAGGAGGAAGCAGCTCCCGGGATCTCTGTGTGCCAGACGTTCTGCACTGCACATGGAGGAGGAAAAGGTGAAGCCCAACTCCAAAGCAGCCAGCCCCATGCCCAGCAGGCTGGAAGAGCAGGCCCTCAGCAGGCAGGGGCTGGGGACAGGCGACGGCTCAGGCCTGCAACCATGCAGCAACCTCAGCAACAGCTGCCATGAGGGATCCCAAGGGGAAGCCTGCACTGAGCAGGAGCTGTCCCCAGCAGAAACCAGCATGTACCATCAAGAGTGACATGAGGAAGCGTGCACTGGGCAGGAGCTCTCCCCACCAGAAGAGGATGAGGGGGATGGAGTGAGCGTCCTCGAGCTGTGTGAAGAGCGGGCAGAGAGAGAGTGCAGATGGGCAGGTCTGTCAGCAGGCGGGTTTCCCTTGGCTGCCCCTGCCAGGCCTGGGTTGAGCCGGGCCCACCTGAGCCGAGCTCCCCAGGCCCGTGCTGTGCCTGCCCTGCCCGTGTGGAAGCGCCTGCACCCATCAATAACCATCGATCCCGGCTGCGGCGGGCACTGCGGGCACTGCGCAGACTCTGCCCCTGCCCCTGCCTGGCTCCACTGCCCCAGCAGGAGGGCTGGAAAAGGAGCAAAAATTGAAAAAGAAACAGAAAGAAAAGGAATAATAATAAGAATTAGAATACGAATAGGAAAAATAATAGGAATTAAGAATAAGGAAAAAAAACCCAAAAGGAATAATACTATAAGAGTAAGAACAAGACTATAAGAATATAAGAATAAGAAATAGATGTAGAAATAGGAGAACAAGTAGAAGAAGCCATGAGAAGAAATAGTTATAGTCAGAATTATAATAGGAAGAAGAATAATAAAAATACTAAGTTGAAGAAGAAATAGAGGTAGCAGTAAATGTAATAATCATTATAAGTATAGAAAGAAGAAGAAGAAAAAGAGGAGGAATGGGAAGAAGAAGAAAGAGAAGAGGAAGAGGAGGAGGAGGAAGAAGAAGTAATAGATGTAGTATCAAATAGTAGAAGTAGTAGTAAATAATTATAATAAACATAAAGTTATGATGATAATTATAATTTGTATTAATGTTATCAAGTTAAAAAAAACATCCACACATCTTCTAGAGTCACAGTATAGTTTGGGTTGGGAAGGCCCTCAAAAATCCTCTACTGAATAAAGAGGCTGAGACCACCTGTAAGGGTTGGTCCGAAGTTCCCCTCGTTTTTTGCCTCCCAACCATTGCAAGGAGACCTCGAGGACCCCCACCCAGGCTGACTCTGAACAATGGTTTCCTGGCCTGGCCAAGGTGGATGCTCGTGACTGTGTGCTGGTGTATTGTGTTCACTGGACTGTGCTGTCATGGCACCAACCAGAGGTTGTGTTGTACCAACTGAGGACTGCTTGACCGTACCTGTCTCCTGCAGCATCACACAATGGCCCATAAATCTCCCCACCTCTTGGCCAGAGGCCACTCGCTTTGGAGAAGGACTATAAAGAGCGACCCTCTGGAGAAGACCCCTGAGATCTCCCCACCGTTGAAGACTCGTCTGTCGGCTGACCCATGAGGACATCTGTCTCGTCTGTTGGTAGCTATTTTCCCATCCCTTTCTTTTTCTTTCTCTCTCTCTATACTTCGTTTCCTATATCTCTACCCTCTGTCACAACTGAGTTGTTGGCATTTAATGAAAATGCATTGCTGCTGTTGAATAAACGGATTTTGTCCCCTGCATTTTGCCTGTTTGCACCTCTGAGATCAAAGGAACCATCACGATCTCTGCATTAATAGTGGATCGTGACACCCGTCCTCCACCCCAGTAACTCCAGCTATCACAACCCCAGTTCCAGTTTTAACCAAAGCAATCTCTATTTCAGCTCCAGCTTCAGTTTTAACCTGAATCAACTCCAATTTCTATTTCCAGGCCAGCTTCATCTTCTATCCTATCCCCTACTCCGACTACTCCACTTACTCCTAAATCTCTCCCACTGCTTAGCAGTGACAGTGAGGAGGAAAAGCCCTCTCCAAAGCGTCTAATAGCATCCCGGAATCGGAAACAAGTCAAAGAAATTGTACAAGCACCATTGAGAGAGGCAGTGAGTCCTGAAGGGAAAACAATGCTAGTTAAAATTCCTTTTTCTACAATAGATTTAGAGGCCTGGGAAAAGCTTGCTAAGCATTATCGGAGTGATCCGATAAGTGTTGCAAGGAGTTTAAAATTTATGGTTAAACAGTATCGACCTGACTGGTCAAGTCTCCAGCTGCTGCTAGATGCCTTAACAGAAACAGAGAAACAATTAGTTTTGAAGGTAGCTGGAAGCTTAGCAGAAGATGCTTGCAAAATAACACAATGTAGAACTAGTGATTTTTCCTCTTCAGGACCCACAATGGGATCCTAATGATGATGATGATATGGGAAAATTAGAGGATTATCAAGATTTTATAGTAAAGGGGTTGGAAAGAGGAATTCCTAGAACAATAAACTGGTCTGCCCTGTATACAATTAAACAAGGTCCCTCTGAAACACCTTCTGAATTTTTGGAACATTTACGAGATGCAATGCGTGGCTATACAACTTTAGATCCTGAGTCTGAGGAAAGAATACAGCAGGTAGTGGGTTTATTTCTGGGACAATCTACAGGGGACATCAGACACAAACTTCAGAAAATACGGGGTCCAACAGCACGGGATTTAGAGACTTTGCTAGAAGAGGCATGGAGAGTTTTTAGTAATTGGGAAGAAGGATATAAGGAAGGAATGAAACAATTAGCAACAACAGTGAGGAAGAAAGAGAAAAATATAGACAAGGGCTACCAAGGCAAGAACTACCGCGGTTAGGGAAAGATCAGTGTGCATACTGTAGGAAAACTGGACACTGGAAAAGCCAGTGCCCGGAACAAAGAAAAGGTGATAATCAAAGAAAAGGAGATCGAAGAGGGGAGGCGATGGTGACTTATGTCAAAGAAGACTGAGACAGACTGGAGAGTCTTACCCTAGGAGACCCTCTGGTTATAATGAAACTAGGGAACAAAGAACAAGAAATAAAGTTTTTAATAGACACGGGGGCAACATATTCGGTGTTAAATAAAGCTTTGATACCAATAACAGATGATTATGTCATGGTAAAGGGGGCAACTGGCCAATCTGAGAGGGCTTATTTTTGTAGACCCTTGAAATATAAACTTGGGAAACAATGGGGAATTCATAGATTTTTATATATGCCCAATGCTCCATTAGCACTTTTGGGTAGGGATCTATTGGAACTATTAGAAGCAAAAATAATATTCAAAAATGGGGAAATTAGTTTGGAGGTAAAAGACCAGCAATATGTGGAACTGCTAAGCTTAATGCTAATAACGAAAGATATTGAAGCTGAAAACAAAGAAGAAATTATTAAGAAAATAATGGCTCAGGTGTTCCCTGGGATGTGGGCCTCCAATATACCAGGGAGAGCAAAGAATGCTCTACCAGTACAAATCTGGCTTTAAGAAGGAAAACAACCCATTAAAATTAGACAATATCCCTCAAAGAAGGAAAATAGAGAAGAAATTAGTCCAGTAATTAAGAACTTTTTGCAAATAGGTCTATTAAAAGAATGTCAATCTGATTTTAATACTCCTATTTTGCCCATAAAAAAGCCCAATGGATCATACAGGTTAGTACAAGATTTAAGAGCTGTTAATAAGATAACTGAAGATTTATATCCAGTGGTTGCCAATCCCTACACTTTGTTAACTCATTTAACATCTGAACTAACCTGGTTTACTGTTTTAGATTTGAAGGATGCTTTCTTTTGCCTTCCTCTCCATGAAACCAGCCAGAAAATTTTTGCATTTGAATGGGAAAATCCCAAAACTGGATGTAAAACTCAGCTCACATGGTGTGTACTACCCCAGGGGTTCAAGAACTCCCCTACCATATTTGGAGGACAGCTGGTAAAAGATCTAGAATCCTGGGAAGCTCCATCAGGAGAAGGACAGCTGTTACAGTATGTGGATGACCTCCTGATAGCTACTAAGACTCAAGAAGCATGTATGGAGTGGACGGTAAGCCTCCTAAATTTCTTGGGTCTACAGGGGTATCGAGTATCCCAGAAGAAAGCCCAGATGGTGACATGAACACTTGTCTATTTGGGCTGTGAGATTAGTGCTGGACAAAGAACCTTGGGACAAGATGGCAAGGAAACAATATGCCAGACCCCAAACCCCCAAACAGTGAAAGAACTGAGAACCTTCTTGGGCATGACAGGGTGGTGCAGACTGTGGATTTACAATTATGGGCTGTTAGTCAAACCCCTATATGCCTTGGGTACGGAGGGAAACAGAGATCTCCAATGGAGGAAAGAAGCAACACGAACCTTTGACCAACTAAAGAAGGCTCTCATGTCAGCTCCAGCCCTGGGACTTCCAGATGTGAGTAAACCATTCTTCCTGTTTTCTCACGAAAAGCAGGGGATTGCTCTGGGAATACCAGCACAGGACCTGGGCCCGTACAGGAGGGCAGTCTCCTACCTCTCCAAACAGCTGGACACGGCAGCCAAGGGGTGGCCAGGGTGCCTCAGAGCTGTTGCAGCAATAGCACTGAACATCCAAGAGGCACACAAATTCGCCCTAGGCCAGAAGATGACTGTGCTAGTATCCCACACAGTGTCTGCAGTCCTGGAGGCAAAAGGGGGGCATTGGCTTTCCCCACAGAGGTTCCTGAAGTACCAGGCTATACTAGTAGAACAAGATGATGTTGAAATTGTGGTAACTAACACTGTCAATCCAGCTTCTTTCCTCAGCAGGAGTATGGGAGAACCAGTGATCCATGACTGCCTGGAGAACACTGAAGCCACCTACTCCAGTCACCCAGATCTGAAGGACACCCCTCTCGAGGATGCTGAGACCTGGTTCACTGATGGGAGCAACTACATCATCAGTGGAAAAAGACACGCTGGGTATGCAGTTACCACAAACAGGGAGGTAACAGAGTCTGGACCATTGCCAACAAACACCTCTGCACAAAAGGCTGAAATAATTGCCTTAACCCGGGCCCTAGAGCTGGCAAAAGGAAATCAACATTTATACAGACTCAAGGTATGCATTTGGAGTGGTTCATGCACACGGAGCTATTTGGAAAGAAAGAGGACTGCTGAACTCACAAGGGAAAACTATTAAACATGCACAAGAAGTACTAAAACTATTAGATGCAGTCCAGCTACCAAAAAAGGTCGCTATTATGCACATCAAGGCACACCAAAAAGTGAGCTCTGAATTGGAAGAAGGAAATGAGCTGGCGGACAGAAAGGCAAAAGAAGCAGCCAAAGGTGAGGTAATTATTAAAACAATTGAGTCAGCTTTGATCCCAGATGGGCAAATCTTTATGGAAGGTAAGCCAAGATACAATAAAAGGGATAAAAAGCTCATTAGGGAAGAAAATGGGAGTTATAACCAGGAGGGGTGGGCTATTACAGATAGAGGAAAAGTAGGCTTGTGATCCCCTCTTACATGTTATGGATATTAGTGAAAAAGGAGCATGAGAAAACACATTGGGGAATTGATGCTCTGTACAATTATTTGAAAGATTGAATCATCACCAGAAACTTGCAAGGTGCAGTAATTCAGGTGACTCGTCAATGTAGCCTTTGCCTCCAAACTAATCCCAAAAATATTCCTAAACCAAAGCTTGGGCAAATTGGAAAAGGCTATGGGCCTGGGCAGCAGTGGCAAATTGATTTTTCAGAACTACCCAGGAGAGGGGGATACCCATACCTATTGGTATTAACAGATACCTTTTCAGGGTGGCCAGAAACTTTCCTTACCAGAACTGCTAAAGCACGGGAGGTAACTAAAGCATTGTTACAAGAAATAATACCACGCTTTGGAGTCCCAGCCACAATGTCTTCAGATAGGGGACCACATTTTATTTCAAAAATTGTGCAACAAATTAGCCACCATTCAGGCATAGACTGGGAACTTCATACTCCATATCATCCCCAGTCGAGTGGCCAAGTGGAGAAAATGAATCATCTGATTAAGCAGCAAATTATAAGATTGGGACAAGAAGCAAAGTTACCTTGGCCTCAAGCTCTTCCATTAGCATTATTACGAATCCGGACTAAGCCAAGAATAAAAGAAAAACTAAGCCACTTTGAAATACTATATGGAAGGCCATATGGAATTCAGGAGGGGATAACTCCCACTCAAGTAGGAGAGGAGACCCTACACAGATATATGATGACCCTAAACAAACAACTTAGAGAAATTGAGAAACATGTGGCTGGGGCTCGAAGCAGAGAATTAGATGGACCAGTACACGATGTACAGCCTGGGGATTATGTATATGTTAAGTCTTTTGCAGAAAAGGCTTTGGAACCTCAGTGGGAGGGACCGTTCCAAGTACTCCTTACCACCTTCACTGCAATCAAGATCAAGGAGCAAAACGCCTGGATCCATCATTCCCGAGTGAAGAAAGCTCCTGAGGAACTCTGGAAAGCTATATCAGGTGACAACAAATTGAAGTTAAAACTCTCTCGGGGAAAAAAATAAATAAGTGCAGGCGAAATGATAAATATAGTATAGCAATTCTCCAAAAATAGAAAGGCTTGTAGTTGCAATGGATAATCAATTAGGCATAGCCTGGA
This sequence comes from Sturnus vulgaris, assembly GCF_052056855.1. Taxonomy (NCBI): domain Eukaryota; kingdom Metazoa; phylum Chordata; class Aves; order Passeriformes; family Sturnidae; genus Sturnus; species Sturnus vulgaris. Next base: position 2,955,215 of record NW_028276155.1, on the reverse strand, counting down.
GAGTGGTAGCATTTGTGATCATTGCTTCAGCTACAGCTAATGCAGCACCAGTGCATTATAATGTGACTGGCGTATATAAGTGCCAAGGGAAAGCTTATGATTTTGACTCCATAAGTCTCTGGTTCAGATGTTAAAAGTTACAAATGCAACTGTGTGGGAAGGAAGGAATGTTTGGGGATGTGAATATGCGTTTGTCCAGGATGGATTCCATGAAACTTATCGAGAACCCATGAAACTCATTCGAATGAGTTCTGAATGCTGTGACAAGTGCTTAACTGACTGTCCTGAGTTTAGGCTCAAAATAGAGGGTTGTGCAACTAAGAATTTTAAAATTGACTTTAATATAACTCAAGTTTGTACTGCTCCCCAAAAAGATGAGGCTAAGACAACCCAATCACCTCGACTAGCAACACCCCAAAAAGAACCACAGTGGGTTACACAAACCATTCTAGAATCCATAACTCCCATAATTACCAAGGTTGGGCCATATGCTGTTAAGAAGACAGGAATTCAAAAATTGATAGTTAATCCAAAGTGGTCGCTAAAACGGGTAGAGATGGCAATGCAAGTAAATGCTTCTGATATTCGCCCCGAGTGTGCTCCATTTTTAAGGACCTCTTTTATGGATTGGATCACCTGGCTGCAGAAGCATGTCCCTTATACATCCAGACAGATGAGAGACTTAACTGGGTTGTTAGGGACAGGAGTGGGAATACTGAATACCATTGATTCGGAAGTATTAATGAACAAATTGGCAGTAATGGGTGGTGATATGGTAAAATTGCAGCAACCTCTACAATCTTCCTTATTAGCATTAGGTACCAGCCAGTGGAAATTGTCTAAAATATTACCAGAATGGGAAAATATAGAAGAATGGGAACATCAATTAATAATTAATACCTTGGGTGACGCTAGTGAAAATATTTCTTTGGCACTTGGATGTACACAGGCACAGTTATGGACGCAATCAGTAGCAGCCTCAGTCACTCGGGATGGAGGAGAAGGCATATTCCCTGCTGAAATTTGTAAAGTCGTTTGGGATAATGCCTCGGATCTAGAGAAGGAGCTCCAATCCTGGTGGGCACTAGTTAATTATGATCCCATGACAAGGATGGTTACAGCTTTTGTTTTAACTATATATGATGCATCAGTGAGCTTGATACATCCAATTGTTGCTTTAGGGTTAAATCATGAGGGGACCATACTATATCCTTCTAGCACAGAATGTGGGCACAGAAAGCTGAAGGAAAGTGGCGAACCATTAACTTAGAACCCTGCTCGGTAAGGGAACAATTAGGGTTTATATGTGAAGGCAATATAGGTGATGATAGAGATACTTGTCTGGACACAGAACAAAGCATTTGTCACTTTGAAATGCATCCCATTAATCAAACAACTTTGCTTGTGTACACAGGACAAGGTTGTGTCTGTCTTAGGACAGCGTGCCCCACTATAATAGTGGATGGGATTACTGTGAATGAAACTCAATATAACTTGTGCATTTGTAACTTTGTCAAAATTGAAGGATGTGACTTTTTCTATCAGGCACCTGTCATATCACACCAACACATAAAGGCAAACTTGACTACTGTCCAAGAAATATCACCTGCGCCTATAGGGATGAATTTGACTTTGGTTGCACAATTATTGAAACACAATGAATTAAAAGAAATTCTCAGAGAAATTAGAGATGAAGGAAAAAGGACTTTAATCACAATACATCATCACACAGAGACTATAGGGAGAGTATTTAAAAGGTTAGAAGAAGGCCCATCCCATCATTGGTGGGATGAGCTTTTTGGGTGGTCACCAACGACAACCGGTTTGCTCAATACTTTGGTCCATCTGATTGTTGTACTGCTTATTCTGGTTGGCATAAGTCTAATTCTGTCTGTTATAATATTTGTTTGGAATTGCAGAATGCTGAAGCAAATAGCAGCTTTAACTTCAATATCAAGAGCATATGGTACGGTTTTGAGAGATCCCTCCTGTGCAGCTTTGCTAGATGATAAAGAATCTCCATATTAGTAAAAGAATTTACTAACTTTGAAGAGGGAGTGGGGGAATGAATCATGGTTTCAAAGAGTTAAGATTTTTACTAAAGGTAGAAGTAGTTTCCATGACCAAGATGTAAGCTAGGTAGAAAAATGGTAGGTTAATAATTACTAGATGCTTAGGTAAGAGATGAATTGGTATAACTATCTGCTATTATGAACCTGCATATAGAAAAACGTAAAATAAGTAAACCGTTAATCATAAAGCACAGGGCCTTGGATCGTGCCAGAGGGTCACTGAGACCTGATGAAGACTCTCCTGACTTCAACCTTCCAGACCACTGACCCATTTCGAGACCACCGACCCAATTCAAGAGAAGAACTGCACACGTGTGAAGGACTAATGGGCTCATTTTAATATGGGGTGGGGATGGGAGGTGCTGGGGTTATGCAGATGTATTGTATGTAAGATCTTGGGCAATAAATAGATGGCAAAGAACCTTGTTCGGGGCGGTCACGCCTTTCAGAGGTGACTCCTGTGCTGCCCACCGGTGAATAAACACACCACTTTGTAACTTTAATTAGTTAGAGGGTCTTTGTCCATGATTATACTGTTTTTTTTAACGATTCACTTCTCTAACTGGAACCTGGGGACAATTTCTCAGTTGTGTCCCTCAGTGGGACCCATGAATGGTATCAGAAACTTTGGAGTTTGATTCTGACTGAATTCTTGAGAAATTTCCTCAGAAACCACGGCTGTGCCTTGATTTCCCTCTGGTCTGGTGCACTTCATTAGGAAGCTTTCCTATTACAGTTATGGAGAAATAATCCCAAGAGCTTCTTGGAGATATTTATTATTATTTCAAAGTGTGTGTTTTATTACTGTTCTCTTTAGAGCACAGTTAACTGCAGCATTCTGTGATTGATATTGATGCAGGGTCTCTCCTCAGGAGGTCTGGCCTGCTCACAGAAGCTGTGCCTTGAGGGCTGACCCAGTGTGGACAACCTTGCTCCACATTCCCCAACCCCATCCTGTCTGTCCTCACCTGGGACCTGCTTTGCTTGGAGAACTGGCTGCACTCAGGCAAATAGGATTTTTTCCCTTTTTTTACTTTTGAAGCAATCTAAAACTCCTATTTTTTCCCATTGAATACAGACACATTCCTCAGGTGTGTGCCAGACAAGGCCCCACCAAGATGTTTTCAGCTCTGGGGATCGGTGCTTCGGGGGCGGTGCCTGCAGTCAGCGCCATTTTCCTTTCTGCCTCTAACTCCCATCATGCCCTGCGGCCCCATAGAGCCCCATTGGAGCCGGGACTACAACGCCCATCATGCCCCGCGCTCCACAGAACGCCGGTATCCATCCCCCAGCTGTCCCATATGTGTCCCCAGACCCTGGAGGATCCGTAATTGCCCCCTCAGCGCTCATTCCAGACCCCTCCAAAACGTCCCCAGATCCCCTGAATGCTCCCAACCCCATAGATGCCCCTTACAGCTATTTCTGGGAATTCATCTCCTGCCATCTCCCACGAGCTCACAGCACCTCATAACCCAGTCCCGCGCCAAAAACTCCTGCCATGGCCCGCGCCCTAAAGAGCCCGGTTAGAGCTCCCCAGGCTCCCCCCCAAGTTCTCCCGACCCGTATGTGTTCCCTCCTGAGAACCTAAAGCCGCCACTCAGAAACAAATGTGTTCCCCAAGTGCCTTCCCACACCCCCAAACTCCCGGTAAGAACCACTTCTGGGACTACAGCTCCCATGATGCTCCGCTGTCCCGGTAAGGCGCCATTCTAACCATGACTTCAACTCCCATCGTGCCCGGCGCCCCACTGAGAGACACTGGAGTTGTGCCTACAACTCCCGTGATGCTCCATGCATCCATTAAACCTTATTATACCCGCGCCTACAACTCCCATCACCCCCCGCAGCCCGGAGAGCCCCGTTAGAGCCCCCGAGTGCCCGTCCGGACCCCGAATGGCCCCAGATTCCCCTCCCTGACCGCCAAGGGCCTCCCTGAAACAGCCAGGTAACATCCGAAGCCCAGACTTTCCCTCAGCATCTCTAAGTTCTCTATTAGTGCCCACTCGACGCTCCCAAGTGTCCTCCCGTCCTCAACTTCCTTCTAAATTCTTTCCCCAGACCCAAAATTGCCGCAAATGTGCCCCAGAAATGTCTCCCTGGACCCGAAGTGCCCCCCTGGAGCCTGTCGGAGAAAAAAGATGATAATAAAGGTGACCAAATGACTACAAATATTACAAATTATCAAATATTACAAATTATCATAAAGAGGGAGAAATAAATAACCAGGAGAGATTATTTAATTAATGAAGGGAATTGTGTTAATTAGAACCATTGGCCAGTATTTTTTTGGTTGTTAATAATGTAAAGAGTTTTATTATAAATATAAAAATTTGGTTATAAAAATATAGAATCGTACTATTGTAAATAACAAAAATATAATTATATTTTTATATTTAAGAACATTTTTAATTTAAAGAAAAATTTATGAGTTTTTTTTCTATTTGGGGTTGTCAGTCAAAGGTGGGTGATATCATGACACAGTTATGATGGGGGTGAGGAGCAGGTTGTCCAAACAGGGCCAGCCAGCAAGGGGCTCATTCTTCTCTGTGCCCAGAGCTCCTCAGGAGACATTCAGCACCAAGATCACTCTGGAAATGCTTCTCTCTGTCATGAATGTCGTTCTATTGGTACAATTTATCAGACAACAAGGTTAAATTTTGCTGCAATTATTTCACAGCAACAATTGTATATAAATGAAATAGAATCAAATATATTGGATGCGTATATATGAATATATACAAAATTTGGCAGTTAGTAATTTAGTATAATTGAGGCTCCTATAAAGCATAAGCAAAACCAACCGGGGGTGCGGGGAGGGGCTCGCCCTTCCTCACGTACTGAACAATCAATCCAAAAATCCCACTTATATACTATATGCTAATACATATTAATACAGAAGTTTCTAGAAACTCCTCCTAGTTTCTATTCCTAAAATCTACATCACTATGTGTATGGGACATGCTCTACTAATGGGTTAGGGGGTCTCTCATCCTTTTGAGGGTCTTATTTCTGATGAAGGCTCATTGTCTTCATCAGTGACCGAGGTGTGACCTGCAGGTAGCACAGGTGCCCTTTGTGACTGAGCAGATGTTTTCCATAATAGGACTCTGATTAAATCCCATGCCTGGAATAATCCCATTTTGGCCCATTCCAAGGTCTGAAACTTTCTATTTCTAGATGCTGCTTATCAGACCTATGTCCTTCTACTATTCCCTTCCAACATCTGGAGGATTCCATCCGCTTTGTCTCACTCATTTCCTTTTATTTGGCTTTATAGCAATTATTTTCTATTGACATGAGTACAATTTTGCTAATATAGTTACAATTTAGTTAGCACGAATCACATTTATCACATACATACATATCTGTGAGACTTTCCTGTCCAATCATTATCCATCCCAACCCTGGCACATCCCAAGTCCAGCAATTTGCATGCACAGAAAGCCAAAACTCGGCAATTCCCCGGTTCCAGCACCAGCACTGCTCAGATCTGGTGATTTGTGGGTGCCAGCACTGCAGATCCAGCAGATTGTTGACGCTGGCAGTGCCCAGGTCTGGCGTTTGCCAGCATCGGTGCCGCCCAGAGCCGTCAGTTTCCTGCTGCTGGGGCACTCGGGGGTTGTGGCTGAGCAGGAAAGGTGAGCCTGTGCCGGGAGCTTTTCTTGGCTGGAGCAAAGGCTGGGCACGCAGAGACCTTCCTGGCACTGTGCCCTGGGCCAGCAGGGATTGTGCTGCTGGAGCCCACCCTCAATTTCTTCTGTCAGGCAGCTTTAGGACATGGAGGAGCCAGAGCAGACCCTCAGCTTTCTGGATTCATCCAGAAGAATCCTGTGTGTGAAGCAGCCTGGGAACAGGGTTTCCATGCCAGGGCGGGCAATTCAGAGCCCTTTTCTCCCCCATGGGCTGAGGGTGTGGCACTTGCCATTGGCAAGGGCCCTGCAGGTGCCAAAGGGGCCGTTTTCAATCTGCTGAGAACAGTCGGAACTGAGAGCCTGTCCTAAACCTGCTTTTCCTGCAAATGTACTCAAGGAATTCTCTTTTATTGCAGTCTCAGCCCATGTGTGTGCGTGCAGGTGTACCGAGAGAAGGATGGAACTGGTCTATTGGGGGGGAATGTTCTCTTTCTATAGTGGTTTTTAGTTTTGGTTTTGTTGTTCTTGTTGGATTTGTTTGTTTTCTTGGATGGGTTTGATTATTGTGGTTTATAATTTTAAATTTTGTTTTATTTTTTTAATCAGCTCCTCCTGGCAGCTGTGGGCAGAGCTCTGTAGCTGTGTGTGACACTTGTGTGTGGCACAGTGAAGGTGTCCAGGGGGGCCTTGCCCGAGCTGTGTGCAGAGGAATCCCCATCAGGCCAGGCTGGGGGTGCTCCGTGGCCGGTGCCTTGCGTTGACTGGAAGCTGCCATGGAGCGTCTCCAGGGATGGAAGGTTGGGGCTGCCAGGGCTGTGGTGTCACAGACAGGGGAACGCTGGGGCTGCCACAGCTGCCGTGTCCCAGAGAGGGGAATGTTGGGGTGCCCTGCTCCTGGCCCGGCCCCAACAGCTCTGCCAGCTCCTCTCAAGGACACAAAGGCTGAGGCAAAGGGTGAGAATTGCGGGAGGGGCTGAGCTGGGAGGGACCCGGTGGGATCATGGAGTCCAGGGCCCTGCCGTGCACAGACAGCCCAACAAGGGGAGGCTGTGCATCCCTGGGAGAGGTGTCCAAAGGCTCCTGGAGCTGTGCCAGCCTTGCAGCTGGGAGCATTTTCTGGGGATCCTGGTCAGTGATGGAGGATCATTCGATAGGGGGAAGGAAGGAAGGAAGGGTGGAAGGAAGGGAGGAAGGAAGGGAGGAAAGAAGGAAGGAAGGAAGGGTGGAAGGAAGGGTGGAAGGGTGGAAGGAAGGAAGGAAGGAAGGGTGGAAGGGTGGAAGGAAGGAAGGAAGGAAGGAAGGAAGGAAGGAAGGAAGGAAGGAAGGAAGGAAGGAAGGAAGGAAGGAAGGAAGGAAGGAAGGAAGGAAGGAAGGAAGGAAGGAAGGAAGGAAGGAAGGAAGGAAGGAAGGAAGGAAGGAAGGAAGGAAGGAAGGAAGGGGTTATGAATGTTATTCTATTTATCCAATTTATCAAACAACAAGATTAAATTTAGCAGCAAATTTTTGATAGTAATTTTTATAAATTTATACAATCAAAGTATATGAGATTAATGCAATCAAAGTATAGAATACATGTATTTCAGGATATGTAAAATTTAAGAGTAAGTAATTTAGTATAATTGAGGTTCATATAAAGCATAAGCAAAACTGACCAGGGGTATGGGGAGGGGCTCGCCCTTCCTCTCGTACCAAAGCATCCAGGCTAAGAATTCCACTTATATACTGTAGGCTACAGAAGTTTCTAGAAAACTCCTCCTAGTTTCTATTCCTAAAAATCTACGTCACTATTTAGTTTGGTGCATGCTCTACTAATGGTTGGGGGTCTCTCATCCTTTTGAGGGTCTTATTTCTGATGAAGGCTCATCCTCTTCATCAGTGTCTGCAGTGTAACCTTGCAGGTAGCACAGGCACTCTAAGCTTGGGTTATATAACTAAGCATAATTTCCCACAATAAAATTAAGTTCCATGCATGGAATCATCTCAATTTGACCCATTTCAAGGTCAAAACTTTTATTTCTAGATGCTGCTTATCAGACCTAAGTCCTTCTACAATTCCCTTCCAACCACCTTCAACTCCCAACATCTGGAAGATGTCCTTTGCCCTGTCTCACCCATCTCCCCCCTCACTCTGTAACAATTGTCTTCTATTGATCTAAATACAATTTTGCTAATATAGTTACAATTTAATTAGCACAAATCACATTTATCAAAATTCCCCCATTTCTCTTTTTGATCATATTGATTCGTGCTCTAAAAAGTTGTTGCTTGGTATTGTCTATGTTCCTTCATACTAGCCTCCAATTTTTCTCATATTTCTCATGCTGCATTCAGCTTTTCACACTCCTTCTCAAATTTTATTAACATTTCTCGTGCCAGGGTATTCTCTTTGCATTCATCAACATTTTCTCAATGTCTTTCCCTCGAGGGCAAGTGCATTTTGCTTTTAGTACCATCAAGAATTCAGTTTCCCTTTTCCTGTTGATTCTGGATCCATGGGCATGGCTGTAAGTTGCATTAAATGAATTACTGAGTGGATTGGTCTAATTAGACAGGGTATCATGTAAGGCAGAAACAATAATCCTAAACCAGAACATAATAGCATGAATCCCAATTTTTTCCACCACACATCCCAAAAAAGATTATCCCACCAATCAGCTTTCAGGATAGAATTCCGTTTTTGGACTGGTACATGTGCCACAATTTTAATTTCATCAGCAAGTTTTGTTATGGTCCCCTGTGATCATCTATTTGCACACAGCATTCAGATTCATTAAACCTCCCACAAACTCCTCCTTCTTCTGCCAGCAGATAATCCAGGGCAATTCTCTTTTGATGTACAAATGCTCTCATTTGTGAATGCTGTTTGGCCAACAACTTTAAAGCATCTGCCCTATGGTTTGAGATGACTTCCACTACTGCCTGGAGCCTTATCAACCAATTTAACTGGTAAATTGGAGTTCTGTATCCCCAAGACCCATTCTGAGCCCAAGTAGCAGGTTCATAATGTGCTATAATTCTTTCTGCAGGCCATTCTTCATTTTTCCATTTTTGGTTTCCTTCTGCCATTGGAAAGTCGAGGTTTAGTTCTCTTTTCTTTCTTTGTAAGGTTTCATAAAGTGTTGTTCCTAGTATATTGCCCTTAGACCTTGGTCTGACAAAGAAGGAGGGTCGTAGAACTCCTAAGGTACAAGTTCCTTCCCACTTTTGGGATAGTTCACTGTATGCTCGTTGCCCACAGATCCAGTATATTCCATCAGGGGCTTTCCATCTGTTTTCTGTGTTTTCTGGTTGTTCCAAATAAGATTTTAAGTCTTTTATGGATTGGTAGGGGTTACCTCCAGGACTGTTATGCCAGCACAAATCAGTTTGGTTATTCCACTTGCAATTTATTTCTTTTGCTATTCCCCAATATCCAGTAGGACCCTTGGGTTGCCAGGTCTTTGTGTTATTGTCTGAATTTACTACTAAAGTAGATAGGCAAGGAGTATATCCCACCACTTCAGTGTATTTTCTCCCTTCCCGAGTTATACAAACTGTTCCAATTACTTGATGACTCAGAACCCAACCCTCAGGCTGCTTTAATGTCTTAGAAATTTGAGTATGATTCCATTTTAAAAATTGTTCTGGAGCTAAACCCTCACCTCTCCATGGCCATCTTTCAGCCATTCTAAGTCCTCCACAAACAAAACATTTAGATAATCCCAATTCTGTGGCAATTTCTTGCATCAGATCTACAAACAGATTTTTATTTGAAGCTGGCAAATCCCAGTTGCTATAGTGCTGTTTTAATTGCTTATGCAGCTCATCAAGCTCCTTTAAGTCTTTCCCTCTGATCGTTTTCTTATCCTTCATTGTTTCTTTTTGTTTTCCAATTAATTTTTTTTTCCTTTGGCTCTTTTCTATTCTTATCTTTTTCAAACACAAAAAATTTTCATATCTAGGACAAAGTTGATCATTGTTAGGATAAGGAGCTCGCCCACTGAATCCCAAATTCCTTCTTACCCAATACAATTTTGTACTTTTCACAAAAATTTCTAAGAAGCTGCTACGATCATAACAGGCAGCAGTAACATGTGGCTGTGCCTCAAAAACTGATTCCATCTTATCCTTGACCCACAGGGATCAGGAATAATTTGTTTCTTTACTGCTGGCTCTTGGGTTGCTTGTCTTGTAATTTGTTCCTGCATGGTCTGTTCTTTTTTGCTCCATGCTGTCTTATGGTTTGAACCAGTTGCCAAGGGTATTATTGTAAGCACCATGAAAAGAATCCTCAGGAATTTTAACTTTCTACCTATCTCAAGGCCCCTTGGGTTGCAACCAAGGGCCGAGATGTCAATCTTCTTGGTAGCAAAGTTCTTATCCTGGGATTTGTTTCTTTTTGTTACCCTTGGCCTCACAAAGTTTGTATGAGCGATTTCAACTTTTTCTGTCCCAGAGATGGCACAAAGTACTTGTAGTTCTACAGCACTGCATTATCTCTCTCCCTAGATTGCTAAAGCTCCAGAGATATGCCAACTATAACAAAATTTATTTTCACACTGCTTCAGTTAAATAGTTCTTCCTACTGGTCTTCTAAACCTTCTCTTCCACCAATAGATATACTCACAATGCCAATTTGCTGGTGAGACATATTTACTACGTAGCACATAGACTTCCTCTCCACAGCAATTGTTGGTTATAATACACTGGTCTATAATATTATGGATTGTTTGTTCTTTAGCCTGCACAAAAGTTAATATGGCGAGGAGTAGTTGGTCTTGGTTTTCTGTTAGTTGCATTGCTGCATAAAAGATCCCATTTTCATGTCCCAATGGTTTTCCATAGAAGTCACTAAAAATTTTTCCTGTTGTTATCTGATCATGTATACAGCCTAAAAAACTGAAACAGAGCAATTGTCTCTCTTTTTTTTTTTTTGCCCTAGTTACTCTCCACCACGAATTAAAACAATAAGTGCAAACAATACAAATGCAAGGGCGGCATTCTAAGCCATGATTATTACATTCCCAATGTGTTAATTGTTGTTGGGCCTCCTCAATAATAGGTGTTACCAGTCTCTTTTTCTGGAGTTGCAACTCCTCAAATAAATCAGTTAATGCTGGCAGTCAGAAGCTCCTGAGAAGCTTTTCAATCCATCTGGGCTTTTCCCACTGATCAAGGAGGTGTCTGATTCTTTCCCATGGGCGCTGTTCAGCCTCCAAACTCAATGAGGTTGCAGTTGGCAGCCAATGCAGGATGTCTAAATGACAACCATGTACTTCCCAAAACAATTCAATAGATATTTCAAGCAGTAACACCATACAATAATATCTTTCCCGTTATATATTATATCTCCCCCTTTTGTCCCAAGGTACAATGATTTTATGTCAATTTCTTATAGACTGTAGCTTTTTGGCACCAAGCACTCCTTTCCACCTAATCATGAATTTATTTCAATTTCTCTATGTTTTTGAATCTGGATGGAAATTTAATCAACATTTAAATTCCCATTTTTAATCTGATTTTTAGATCTCCTAGTGCTGAAATAATTTTCCAATCTTTATTTTGTATCTGTTTTTTTACTCGTGAAGCATGAGTCCAGCATTTTTCTGCCGTTTGGACTGCTGCTTCTGTGGTTAAAAGAACCAGAAATGGTCCCTCCCATCGAGGTTCTAAACTTCCTCCTCTCCAGCATTTTGTCAACACATACTGTCCTGGTCGGATAGAATGTACTGGAAAATCGAGAGGAATGGTTTGAGCTAAAATGCCTTTCTCTCTTAATTCCCTCAAATTGTTTGTGATGGTTGTAAGATACCCCTGAATGGTTTTGTCCCCAACTAGTGAGGGATCCATTGTCATGCCTTGGGGGTAAGGCAATCCATATAACATCTCATATGGTGAGATCCCAGTTTCAGAGTCGGGCTTAGTTTTTATATTTAACAGGGCTAAGGGAAGGCATCTAGTCCATGGTAATTTAGTTTCTATCATTAATTTAGTTAGTTGTTGTTTAATAGTTTGGTTCATCCTTTCAACTTGTCCCAAGCTTTTGGGATGCCATGGGGTATGATATTCCCAGGTAATTCCTAATGCTTGGTTTAAATTGTTAATTATTCTCAAGGTAAAATGAGTGCCCAGATCTGAATCAATAACTTGAACTAATCCAAATCTTGGAATAATATTCTCCATCAGAATTTTGGCTACCATTTGAGCTGTGGCCCGAGCCGCAGGGAATGCTTCTACCCACTGAGTCAACTGATCTACTATAACCAGCAGATATTTCCACCTGCCTATTTTAGGTAATTCAGTGAAATCAACTTGGATCTTTTTGAATGGCTGATAGGCTGTCTGAGGGCCTCCAGAGGGAGGACTCCTCAACATCTTTTTGTTCATCTTCTGACATGTGACACATCCTTGAGTAATTTGTTTCCCAATTTCAAATATTCCTATACACCCATAAAATTTTAAAAAGTAGTCACAAAGTGCTCTTGTGCCCCAGTAAGTTCTTCAATGTAGGTTGTCCAGGATCTGTCGGGCTATAGGTTTTGGGACTACTTTTCTACCATCAGGTAGAATCCATTCTCCTGCATTCAGGGTTGCCCCTAGTTTCTTTATAGCTTCTACCTCTGTTAAAGAAAAGTATGGTGTTTCAGTTTGTATTTCTCTCTCTTTAAAAGTCATAATTACACTAGTGGTTTCCCTTAAGGCAGCCTTTTTTGCTTCATCATCAGCCAAATTGTTTCCTCTTATTTTAATATCTCTCCCCTCTGGTGCCCTTTTGCATGTAGAACTGCTATCTTTTTTGGACCTTTTATGGCTTCAAGTATTTTACTTACTAATCCTTGGTGTATTAATCCTTTTCTTTGGGTGTTTATAAACCCCCTTTCTTTCCAGATCTGTCCAGAGGTATGCACAATCCCATAAGCATACTTCAAATCCGTGTATATGGTTCCCTCTTGATCCTTTAATAACAACAATGCACGGAGTAATGCATAAAGTTCACAGGCTTGTGCTGACCAGGACGAGCTAAGGGGACCAGATTCTTTTACTTCTAATTGTTCTCCACTAATTATGGCATATCCAGATTTTCTTTTCCCGTTTACCACTCGAGATGATCCATCAATAAATAATTTTTCCCCTGTTCCCTTAAATCTGGACGTATTTTTTTTGTAATTCTGTGACCTCTATGCAGTCATGTATTAATTTTTCCCCTGGGTCCCCATACAGAAACTGGGCTGGGCTTTGTACGTTTACCACTCTCAATTCTAATTCTGGAGAGGTTATCAAGATAGCCTCATATTTTAATATTCGACTATCTGTTAACTATTTTACAGCCTTTTGAGCAAGAATTCCTTTAATTATATGGGGAGTGTATACTTCCAGTGGTGCTCCAAAAGTTATTTTTCAGGCCTTTTCTACTAACAATGCTGTTGCTACCAGAGCTTGTAAACATGTTGGCCAGCCCTTGCTAACTGGATCAAGCAATTTGGAATAATATCCCACTGGCTTTTGGCTTCCTGCCCAATCCTGAGTCAATACTCCATAAGCTGTTTGATAGGTTGTATTAACAAATAATTGAAATGGCCTGTCTAAATCAGGAAGGCTTAAGACAGGAGCTTGCAGCAGGGCCTCTTTAACTTGCTCAAAATTTTCCTGATCCTTTTCAGTCCGTTTTAAGTGATTTGTAGTCAATTTTTCATATAGGAATTTTACTTTCCCACTAAATCCCTCTATCCACTGTCTGCAGTAACCCAGAAGAATCAAAAACTGTCTTATTTCTCTTTTAGACTTCAGGGGTCCCATATTCAATATTCCTGAAACCCTTTCAGGGTCTAAATTTTTCCTTCCTCTACTAATCCAGTGACCTAAATAACGTACTTCTGACTCCACAAATTGTAACTTTGACCTGGATATTTTTAACCCATTTTCTCCTAAAAATTTTAAAAGCTGTATAGTCCCCTTCTTAGTGTCTTCTTCAGTTTATCCAGCTAATAACAAATCATCTACATACTGTGACAACTTAATCCCTCTAGGTAACTCAAAGGACTTCAAGAGATCTTCTAATGCTCCCCAAAAAGGTTTGGTTACTCAGTGAAACCTTGAGGTATTACCATCCACCTAAGCTGTTCTCTTCTGCCTGTCTCTGGGCCCTCCCACTCAAAGGCAAAATAGTCCCGGCTACTCTCATCCAGAGGGCAAGTCCAAAAAGCATCTTTTAAATCCACTGCACTATACCAAGTATAATGAGGGGCCAATTGGCTTAGTAAAGTCCATGGATTGGCCACCACTGGAAAACGAGTAATGGTGCTTTGATTGACTGCCCTGAGATCCTGAACTGGTCGGTAACTGCCATCAGGCTTCTTTACCGGCACAATGGGGCTGTTATGTGCTGACATGCAAGGAATACAGAGCCCAGCCAGAAATCCCCCCTGAGCCAGCAGCTCTGCAGTGGTGGCCACCAGACCGGCTTGCCCAGGGAGGCTTCTGGCCATGGCCTGCAGGGAGCTGCTGCTGCCAAGGTGCCTTTGGTGCCTCAGGCTCTGCCTGGCACAGCTCCCACCACGGCTCTCTGCTCTTGTGCCAGAGCCCTTCCCTGTGCTGGGGCTGGCCTGGAGCTTTTCCTGCAGCGGGACCTGGGCTGGCCATGGCACAGGAAAGGCAATTCCTGCTGGAGCAGGAGGCTCTGCCTGGAATGGGCTCAAACAACTCCAGCAAGGCCCTGATTGCAAAGCCCCAGGGGGAAATGAAGAGGGAGAGTCACGCTGGTTTTGGGGTGAATAATGCTGAAACAAGCCTGTCTCCTCCATCCCAAAGTTCAACATCCTGAGAGGGAGCTGGAGCTGTGGCAGAGCTGGTAAAATCCCCAGAGAAAGGAGCAACCAAGTGACACCACTGAGAACTTGTGCAGAGCTGCTGAGCTGGCACAGCCTGGGCACATCTGACTGACAGGGCAGCACTTCAGACTGGAAAAGCCCCATCCCAAATTCTACTGGCAGCATCTCCTGACATTTCCCTTCTTGGGTGGGTGCAGAGATTCCTCCCTGCAGTGGAGACACCCCTCAGGGTAACTGCTTGAGTCTGAGCTAAAGGACCCTGAGCCCAGGGTCGTTGGTCTGGGGGAGTGACACCCATCTCTACTTAGTTCTGCTTTGATACAATTGCTACAAGTGCTGCAATTTCTAGAGCACTACATTAAAATCGATGTTACAGCTCCTGTACTGTGGAGTAAATAATTCTGATTAAGATCTTTATGTCTAATCATGATCACAATCAATCATATCTCTAGGTATATAAATACTTCTGGTTTGCCATTCTTAATGTTGAGGGACAAAATTGTACAAAGATTCAATTCCACCTGTTTAATCCTTTACACATAAATCCTTGACAAAGTCTGGGCTGGGATTGGATCCAGGTACTCCCAGTCTCCTCTCACAGAAGGAGTTTAGAAAGCCTGGGGGTCCTGGTTTGGGGGAGCTTGGGGGTGTAATTGGGGTGTTGGGGGTCCTTTCTGCACCCAACAGGAGCTTCTCTAATGAACTTTGTGTGAAGCTCCCACTGTGCCCATGACAGGAACCCCTGTGAGTGTCTGTGCCCTCACTGTTCTTTAGGAGCACAGGGATGTCCCCACTGCACTCCTGCCACTGCCTGTGACAAATTGGCTCCTTGGCAGGGCAGAGACACCTCTGTTGTCACTGTGGAGCCCTGTGACTGTCACCTCATGAGCCTTAGGAAGATTAAGGAGCCCTGGGATGTCCCCATGGAGCCCCTGTGACTGAGTGTGACCAAACAGATCTTCAGGAGCCCAGAGACCCCTCAGATGTCCCCATGGAGCCCCTGTGCCTGCACGTGAGCTCACAGCTCTTGAGCAGCCTGGAAACCCCTGGAATCTGTTCATTCCTGCTCTGCTGAGGATGGATCCTCAGCAACTTGGAGGTTCTCTAATGACTTTCAGTTCTCCAGAGACTTGTTCAGCTCTTCAGTTCAGGAATTCAGTGACAAAGGCTCCTTAATATTTCAAAACACCCTGACAAAGCAAGCGCCTGGGAATAATTTCATTTTAAGTCTTTAATTCTTCTGTGGTTAATAATACAGATTTCAGAAATGTATTCAAACAGAATATACCATGTTGTTTTTAATACAGGGACTTTTTCTGTCCCATTTAGTTTTGTTTTCCTTTTTATAGATTAATATCAGTAATCTCCAGTTGATATTGATCCTGAGAACCTCCTAATGCAGACTGAATAGATATGAAAATCAAGACCCTTTATGGCTGACAATCAATCACACTCTGTCCCTACCCCCACCCCACCATTTCCCCCATCCAACCCCTGGCACTCAGAGCAGCCTTGTGCAAATCTGAGCTCCCTCCCCTCCAGGCTGTGCCTGCAGCTTTCAGCTCCTTGGCTCCAACTCCCACCTGCTTTCCTTGGAGAAGGAGCTGCCCGAGACACAGAGGGATGTTCATTTATTGTCAGCAAACAAAACCAAAGGCAGGCACAGCTCCATAAAAAACAGAATTCCAGCCCAAGGAGTGCTGGGCAATGGAGCCACATCCAGGGGTGTCCCCAGGGCTCAGGATTGGGGCCAGGGCAGTGAAATCTCTTTCTTGCTGATGTGGACGAGGGCATGGAGGGCACCCTGAGTCAGTGTCCAGGTGAGGCCAAGCTGGGTGGGAGTGTGGCTGTGCTGCAGGGCAGGAAGCTCTGCAGAGGGATCTGGACAGGCTGGAGCCATGGGCCCAGGACAATTGGATGAGGTTCACCAAGGCCAAGGGCTGGCTCCTGCCCTGGGCTCACAACAACCCCAAATCCCTGGCTGTGCCCTGCCCCTGATCCCCACAGCCTGTCCTGTTTCCTTCATCCCTGCATTGCCAGGGACTTTCTGGGACAAGGCAGCTCTGCTGTGGGGATGGAGGGAGGTGCAAGTGCCAGCACTGCAGTGGGAACCACAACTCATCAGGTTTGTGTCCTTTGGGGGTCAGCAACTGGTGAGACTCAGAGGCACAGGTAGGTCTTCCTTCATTGCCACGAAATAAAAGTTTAACCTGATAAAATTTAATAACCATCACAGCTCTTCCCTCAGTTCTGTGCGATGTCCCAGCAGTATCCTCCATCTATCATCCACAAGGGATTTCTGTGATAGATGTATACACAGTTGAGATGTTGTATCAGGATGCTCTACATGGAGTAGGTTTAAAAAACTCAAACCTTGTCCTATTTGCAAGGCTGCCAGTAGTGGATGCCAAAGGGTGCTCAGGCTGGTTTTAAAACTGCCGAAAACCTGAAACCAGCCTGACTCCAGGTGGACCAGGGGGATCCCGGGGGACAGGGGACCCTGCTGGGCATGAACAGCTTTGGACTTGTCTGGGGAAACTGTGAGGGGGGGCTGGGGCAGAGTGACCAACCCAGTGACCTCACACAGCCCTGCTGGGATGTCACACTGCCCCTCCTGTGATGTCACAGCCTGTCCTGTGATGTCAGACCTCTGTCCTGTCCTGTAATGTCACAGTCAGGTCTGTGATGTCACAGGGACAGCCTGTGATGTCGTAGCTGCTCAATGACCTCACATAACCCACTCTGTGATGTCACAGCCCACTCTGTGACCTCATGTTACCAGTTGATAAACTGCCTACCCCAGCTGAGCTAACACAATTCTTGTTCTCCAAAACCACTGGCCTCTGGAACCTGCACAATGCCCGTTGTGTGAGAAGCAGAACTGGAAGTTCCCCAGCCTCAGTGTCCTGCCAGCTCAGCCAGGCCAACTGGAACATTGGGGTCCATGATCACCAGGGACCACCAGAGAGACCCCCAGGACAGAAGAACCCATGGGTAAAGAGGACGGGAAATATGTTCATGATTTTGGGGAAATTGTTATCATATGTGTGTTTAGTCCAGGACAGTCAATGAATAAGTTTGCAAAGTACAGAATATAAACAGAATCTTTCCTGTACTTGGCTTTGGGAGGAGCTGTCCCCTGTGTATGCAGCCAAATAAAGAATGCTGCTTTTTAATGCTATATTGGTGTAAAGGATTTTTTTATTTTACTGAATGTTTGGTAACACTCCCACTGCCCAGGAAAGCTCTGTCTCCTGCTGTTCATAAACAAAAAAGGGTTGGTGGGAGATGTGGTGGTCAGAGGCTGTTTGGGGTACAGTGACTATGAAATTATTGAGTTTTTAAATATTCTGTGAAAGAAGGAGGGGCATCAACACAATTTCTACACTGCCCTTACAGAGAACAGAATTCAGCCTATTCAGGATACAGATTTGGGCATAACTGACTTTTTTAAGGGAAACAAGAAAAGTTTTAACGACTTAAAAACAAAGCATTCCAAGAAGGATGGAGAAACTTCAAGAACGAAATCATGAATGAGAAGGAGGAGCCTGTCCCAGTGTGCCAGAAGTGAGCTAGAGAGGAAAATGACTGGCCTGGCTGGGTATGGAGCTTTTTCCAGGCACTCAGGGAGAAAAGAGGGTGCATCACCTTTGGACAGAGGTTCAGGCAACTCAGGAAGTGTTTAAGGATGTTGTTAGGTCATGCAG
The DNA here is from genome assembly GCF_052056855.1 of Sturnus vulgaris. Classification (NCBI taxonomy): domain Eukaryota; kingdom Metazoa; phylum Chordata; class Aves; order Passeriformes; family Sturnidae; genus Sturnus; species Sturnus vulgaris. The sequence goes on along the minus strand of NW_028276155.1, from coordinate 2,936,997 downwards.
AAAGAAAATGAGAGAAGTGAAAACTCAATTAGGACTTAACCTGGCTGCTTCTGTGAAAAATAATACAAAATATTAATATAAAGAAGTTATTAGCAAACCGTCAGACAAGGAGAATCTCAGCTCTTTATTGGATGCTGTGGGGAATAGAGAAACTGAAGATGAGAAAAAGGCTGAGACACTTAACCCATTCTTTGCCACAGTTTCCAAATATTAGACAGGAAGTCCTGAGGACAAGTGTTCTCCTGAGCTGGGAGATGGGGACAGGGAGCAGAACAGACCCCTGTAATCCAGGAGGAAGCAGCTGGGGACCTGCTGAGCCACTCAGATGCTCACAGGTGTCTCTGGCACCAGATGGGATCCATCCTAGGGGGATGAGGGAGCTGCTGGATGAGCTCCCCAAGCTGCTCTCCATCATTTCTCATCAGTGCTGGCTCAGCAGGGAGGTGCCAGAGGACTGGAGGTGCCAATGTGAGCCCATCCCCAAGAAGGGCTGGAAGGAGGATGTGGGGAACTGCAGGCCTGTCAGCCTGACCTGGGTGCCTGGTGAGGTGATGGAACAGATCACCTTGAGTGCCATCACAGGGCACCTACAGGATGGCTGAGGGATCAGAGCCAGCCAGCGTGGATTTCAATATCTGCATTGATGATCTGGATGAGGGCATTGAGTGCAGCATCAGCAAATGTGCAGATGGCACCAGGCTGGGTGTGAGTGTGGATGTGCTGGAGGGTAGGAGGGCTCTGCAGAGGGACCTGGACAGGCTGGATCCAGGGCCCAAATCCAAAAAGGTGAGGTTTAACAAGACCAAGTGCTGTGTCCTGCACTTGGGCCACAACCACCCCTACAGTGCTACAGGCTGGGGACAGAGTGGCTGGACAGCAGCCAGGCAGAAAGGGACCTGGGGGCACTGATGGACAGCAGGCTGGACATGAGGCAGCAGTGTGCCCAGGTGGCCAAGAAGGCCAATGGCACCTGGCCTGGATCAGGAATGGTGTGGCCAGCAGGAGCAGGGCAGCGATTCTTCCCCTGTGCTCAGCACTGGCTGGGCAGCACCTCGAGTGCTGTGTCCAGTTCTGGGCCCCAATTTAGGAAGGACATGGAGGGGCTGGAGTGTGTCCAGAGAAGGGCAACAATGCTGGTGAGGAGTCTGGAACACAAGTCCTGTGAGAAGCGGCTGAGGGAGCTGGGGTTGTTTATCCTGGAGAAGAGGAGGCTCAGGGGAGACCTCATCACTCTCTACAACTCCCTGACAGAAGGGTGTAGCCAGGTGGGGGTCTGGCTCTTTTCGACGGGAACAGTGACAGGACAAGAGGACACAGCCTTAAGCAGTGCCAAGGGAGGTTTAGGCTGGACATTAGGAAATATTCTTCACAAAAAGGGTGATTGAGCATTGGAATGGGCTGCCCATGGAGGAGGGTGAGTCACCGTCCCTGGAAGCTGTTCAGGAAAGACTGGATGTGGCACTGAGTGCCATGGTCTGGGTGACAAGGTGGTGTTGGGTCACAGGTTGGGCTTGATGCTCTCAAAGGTCTTTTCCAGCCTGGGTGATTCTGTGATGATTGTGACACTGCAGGACTCTGAAGAAGCAAGGTCCCATTGTGACACTGTGGGGCTAAATGGAACCAAGGTCCATTGATGACTCTGGGTCATTGTGGAACCAAGGAGGCCACAGTGACACAGTGGGCTTTGTTAAACCAAAGGGCCATTGTTACACTGCAGGGACTTGTGGAACTAAAGCAACAATTTTGACACCTAGGTGCCCCCTGGAATGAAGGGCCCACTGTGATACTGCAGGGCCTCATGTACTCAGACACCACGGTGACACTGACACTGCAGGGTGTCATTGCACCAAGGATCCATTGTGACACTGCAGGATCTTGTGTCACCAGGGCTCCATTGTGACACTGTGCAAACGAGGAGTCCATTGTGGCACTGTGGAACCTTGGGTAACAATGGGGCCATTGTGACACCGTGCAAACAATGAGTCCATGTGGCACTCTGGAGCCTTATGGAATTTAGGGGCCCCTCTGACTCTGTGGGGCATTAGGAAATCCAGAACGCATTTGTGACACCTTTTGGCCTCGTGGAAACACGGAGTCTATTGTGACACTGTGGAACCTCGTATAACAGGGGGCCATAGTGACAGTGCAGGGCCTCATGGAACCAAGGGGTCAGGGTTAATCTTTGGGCCCCTGTGGAACCTCAGAGACCACTGTGCCACTGCAGGACCTTGTATAACTAAGGTGCCATTGTGACACTGTGGGGCCCATGGATCCAAGAGACGGTGTGAAACCAAGGTGTTCCATGGGGCCAAAGGGATATTGTGACACTGGGAGGACTCATGCAATCATGGAGACCATTGTGACACTCCAGGGACTCATGGAACTGTGGTGACACCAAGTTGGCTGGGAGTGCTGATCTACTGGAGGGTAGGAGGTCTCTGCACAGGGACCTGGACAGGCTGGATCCAGGGCCAAAATCCAACAAGGTGAGGTTTAACAAATCTGAGTGCCAGGTCCTGGACTTTGGCCACAACAACCCCTGCAGTGCTACAGGCTGGGGACAGAGTGGCTGGACAGCAGCCAGGCAGAAAGGGACCTGGGGGCACTGACGGACAGCAGACTGGATATGAGGCAGCAGTGTGCCCAGGTGGCCAAGAAGGCCAATGGCTCCTGGCCTGGATCAGGAATGGTGTGGCCAGCAGGAGCAGGGCAGTGATTCTTCCCTTGTGCTCAGCACACCTGGAGTGCTGTGTCCAGTTCTGGGCCTTTCAATTTAGGAAGGACATGGAGGGTCTGGAGCGTGTCCAGAGAAGGGCAATAAGGCTGGTGAGGGGTCTAGAACACAAGTCATGTGAAGAGCAGGTGAGGGAGTTGGGGTTGTTTAACATGGAGAAGAGAAGGCTCAGGGAGAGAAGCTGGTGTCAGGGCACAGGTTGGACTTGATGATCTCCAAGGACTTTTCCAGCTTTTCCGATTCTGTGATTCTCTGAAACTGCCCCTGGAGCAGTTGCAGGATGAGCCCTGGGCCTCCTCTTCACAAGGTCCAGCAGCCCAGGTCCCTCAGCTTCTCCACACAGCCCCAAAGCCCATCCTGTCAGTCCTGCAGAGCCTCTCCAGCCCCTCCTCATTGCCCACAACAGGGAGCCCCACACCCAGACACAGCAGCCCAGATGTGCCCCCCTGGCCTATGGTGCCTCTGGCAAGGGAGCAGCACAAGGCACTGCAGGACCCTGCAGACAAGTCTTGAAGCACTTGGAGGATGATCCTGCTCCCCAAGGGACGTTCCCATGGTTGCAATTTGGGAACAAAAATGGGGAGTGGGGCCAGAGAGGAAGTCGCAAACAGGGATGGGCTGTTTGCAGGAGAGGGGAGAGAACTGGGCAAGAGGAAGAAATCTGGATCAGGAAAGAGTAAAGAAAGGTGAAACCAAGGAAATGCTCAGGGCAGTTTGGGGGTGGTTGCCAGGCAGCCCTGGCTCTCTGCAACAACATCTGCAGTGGGACAGGAAACTCACAGCTCATGGGAACAAACTTTCTGGCTGACTTCACAGGCCACGACAAAGCTGAGTGGTTTCCCTGCCATCCCCCAGCCCTTGCTGGCCCCAGGGGCTGATGGCATTTGTGTTCACTCAGCTCCATGTCCCCACAGCAGCACCATGGGGGTGCTGAGCCTGCTGTGTGCAATGCAAACAGGGGCTCCTGAGCCAGTGCTGCCGTGTGTGTGCCTGCAAGGATGCGGCTCCTGTGTGAGCTGGGGGAGAGGCCAGGGCTGCAGAGGGGGGATGTTGTTGGCAGGTGCATGAGGACGCTCTGGGACACTGCCCTGGGGTGTCCAGCACACTGGGGATGGATCAGCCCCTGCTCTGCTGCTCCTTGCCAGGGTGTCCCCCTTGCAGGGACCTTGCAGAGCACCAGCCATGCTGTTTGACCCCATCCTGCCCACAGCCAGCCTGGGGCTGCTCCCGGGGCTTTTCTGTGCTCAGCATTGGGCTGGCCAAGTGTTGTGGAGAGAGCCTGGCCAAGGAGCCTGGAGCCCCCAGGCCCTGCCCTGAGGCATCAGCGCTGCCCCAGCAGTGCCCATGGCCTGTCCCTGCTGCAGCCCCGGCACTGCCACCCCCAGGGCTGTGCCCAGCCCCGAGAGCACTCAGGCCCTGCAGCAACACGAGGGCCAGGAGGGCAGCGGGGCAGTGGCACGGGAGCAGCACTGGCAACACCAAGTGCTGCTGCTGCTGCTGGGCACAGCTGCTGTGCCAGCACTGATCTGCCCCAGCTCTGCACACAGACATTGCTGCTGCAGCTCCAGAGAAGGGAACAGAAGGGGCATCTCTGGAGAAATCTTTGCTGGGAGAATCTTTATTTTATTTTGTTTAAAGTTACCAAGAGCGCAGCCCCACATTGACACAGTCTCTGGGTCACAGAAAAGATGGAGAAAATCAAAAGGAAATACAGCACAAATAATGACATTTCTTTGTAGACAATATTGAAAAGATAAAACAAAGGAAAGTAAAGAACAAACCAACAAGCAAACCAACAAGAAGAATCAAAGGAGACTTTTATTACAAGTGATTTTCAGAAATTGGCCAGCAGTTTACTGTTTCTGAAACCATCTAGTGTTCAGTCTCCACACTGCAGCCTTGAGCTCCTGATTCCTCAGGCTGTAAATGAGAGGGTTCAGGGTTGGAGGCACTACTGAGTACAGAACAGACAGTGCCAGATCGAGAGATGGGGAGGAGATGGAGGGGGGCTTTAGGTTGGGAAACACTGCAGTGCTTAGGAACAGGGAGACCACAGCCAGGTGAGGGAGGCAGGTGGAAAAGGCTTTGTGCCGTCCCTGCTCAGAGGGGATCCTCAGCACAGCCCTGAAGATCTGCACATAGGAGAAAACAATGAACACAAAACAGCCAAATACCAAACAGACACTAACAGCAATGAGCCTAATTTCCCTGAGATAAGATTTGGAGCAGGAGAGCTTGAGGATGTGTGGGATTTCACAGAAGAACTGGCTTAGGGCATTTCCATGGCACAGGGGCAGGGAAAATGTATTGGCCGTGTGCATGAGAGCATTGAGAAAGGCACTGGCCCAGGCAGCTGCTGCCATGTGGGCACAAGCTCTGCTGCCCAGGAGGGTCCCGTAGTGCAGGGGTTTGCAGATGGACACGTAGCGGTCGTAGCACATGATGGTCAGCAGGGAATACTCTGTTCCAAAAAAGAAGAAAATCAGAAAAACTTGTGCAGCACATCCAGCATAGGAGATGTGTCTGGTGTCCCAGAGGGAATTGTGCATGGCTTTTGGGACAGTGGTGCAGATGGAGCCCAGGTCGCTGAGGGCCAGGTTGAGCAGGAAGAAGAACATGGGGGTGTGCAGGTGGTGGCCGCAGGCTACGGCGCTGATGATGAGGCCGTTGGCCAGGAGGGCAGCCAGGGAGATGGCCAGGAAGAGGCAGAAGTGCAGGAGCTGCAGCTGCCGCGTGTCTGCCAATGGCAGCAGGAGGAAGTGGCTGATGGAGCTGCTGTTGGACATTTGCTGTGTCTTGGCATGGGGATCTGTAAAATAAATAATCATGGAATAGTTCAGTTTGGAGAGGATTTAAAATATCCCAGCCCAGCTTGGTGGCACTTTCCCCCCACTGCCTGCCCAGGACTCTGCTGCCTGGAGCTGTCCCTGCCAGCAGCTGCTTCCCTGCACCCAGGGCTGGGCCCTGCCAGTGCTGCCAGAGCCCAGCCCAGCCCTGGGGGCTCAGCTCTGCCCTGCACACCCCTCCCAGCACAGGGCACTGCCCAGGGTCAGCTCTGCCTCTGCAGGCTCTGATGGCAACATCACAGTAACCCTGAGGAGGCTGGAAAAGTGACACTGATGCTGCCTGTATGGGGCTCTGTGCTGATTTATTTCTTTGCCTGGTTTACTGAGGTCTAAGAGAATTTTTAAAAATTTTTCTCAACCTAAACTGAGACATGAATATCAATGTGCAATCTCCCAGCAATGCAACCCAGTGCAGCAGATTAAAAAAGCGGGACTTTCCCTTTCATGCAGCCACTGCCTCACTGTGCTCCTTGTTTAATCTCCTTGGAAATGTTCTGCAGTCAAATGTCATGCTGATACCAGCCCTGCACTATTATCATCACACAAGGACAACCCTTCCAAGCCTTACCAGCTGTCTCCTTCCACCCAGACCTTGTCCCCCAGTGCTGGGAGCAGCTCCCAGGGCTGGCTGAGAGCTGTCCCTGGCAGGCAGCAGAGTCCCTGCCCCAGCACAGCGCCCTGGGCTGCAGGACCCTGCTCTGCACCACAGCCCTGGGCACCCCTGGCTGCTCTACACAAGAGATCATCAGAGAATGTACACACACAGTCTGCAGGCATTGGGATGTTCCAGCTTTAGGAGATCACTGCAGGAGCTGCAGCTGCATTGTCCTGCAGCCAGAGGCTTCCTGTGTCAAGGGCTGGGAGTCATTCTGCCCCAGTCACTTCTCAGCATCTTCCCAGCCCTGACTGATTGAAGCTCTCTGTGCCTCTGTGCTGTGCCCGGGGTGGCTGCAGGCAGTGCCCCAGCCCTGCTGGGCTGGGAGAAGAGCTGCTCATCAAGAGAAATGTGTTTTTGAAGCTCTTCTTGGTTGCCAGGATCACATTCTGAGCCAGGAGCCTGGCCCAGCTCATCAGCACAGACACAGCACAAGGACTTTAATGACCCTCTTGGGGTTTGTGCTGAGGCCCTGAACATCAGTCCCGGAGAGGGAGCTGAAGAAACCTCTCAAGAACTCCAAGTCACGATCAAACTGCAAAATTTCCTGAAGTTTTAATGGGTCCCACTGAGGGACACAACTGAGAAATTGTCCCCAGGTTCCAGTCAGAGCAGGAAATTGGAGGCAGAGATGACAGGTGGGGACAAAGAGAAGCCAAGTCCTGGTGCCCTGGAGCACAGCAGGGTCTGTGCCACCAAGGGCTGGGAGGAGACACCTTGTCCTGAGCCACTGGGGCCTCCTGGCACAGCCCCAGCAAGGCTGGCCACTGTCACCCCTTGTCCTGCCCTCAGCATCCCCCCACATCCCAGTGGCCTCAGGGATCTGCTGGGACGAGTCCCTGGGGAGCCTTGGTCAGGAATGGCCCTGGGGGCTCCTTCATGCTCCCAGGGACTGCAGGTTTTTCAGAGGACTTTGGGTTTTGCTTTTGCCTTGGAGTTTCTGAGAGCTTTGTGCAATCATGGCCTCCAATTATCTGCTTTAATTAGTCCCTTGAGAGCCTTTGTCAGTAGCAACACTCAGTGGGGCTCATTAATGCTTCAAGGTACTTGAGATTTTTCAAGGTACTTTCCTTTTTCCTTTCTTCTCTGACTCCCTGAAAGGTTTTTGGGCAATCCTGGCCTCCCATTCTCTCCTCCAAGGAGTCCATGAGGAGCCTGTGTTGGGGATGGACCCATTAATACCTCAAGACACTTTGGGCTTCTCTTTTGACTTTGATTCTTGGAAGGGTTTGTGCAATCTCCCCTCAGGCCCTGAGGTTCGAAGGCTCAGCACCAAATGCACCACGGGGCTGATTGGGATCAAGCAAGTCCTGACAAACCATGGCTCTGTCTTGAATTCCTTCTGATCTGGTGCAGTTCAGGAGAAGGTTTTCAACTCCAATCATGGAGAATTATGTCAAAGAGCATCTTAGAAATATCCATTCCTATTTCAATGGATGCATTTTATTTCAGTTCTCTTTAGAGCAGGGGTGATTACAGCATTCTGTGGTTGATATTGATGCAGGGTCTGTCCTCAGGAGGTCTGGCCTGCTCAGAGAAGCTGTGCCTTGAGGTCTGACCCAGCATGGACAACCTTGCTCCACATTCCCCAACCCCATCCTGTCTGTCCTCACTCACCTGGCACCTGCTTTGTCCCAGTTTGGAGAACTGGCTGCACTCAAGCAAAAATGAGTTTTTTCCCTTTTTTGTTTTTCTTGGCTTTTTTTTTTTTTTTTGAACAATCTAAAACTCACGGATTTCCTCATTGCAAACAGACACCTTCCATTAGTGTGTGCCAGCCCAAGGTCCCACCATGGAGGTTTCCCTTCCCCAAAGCAGAGATATGTAAGGAAAAATATCAGAGGAACACAGCAATACAGAGTTCTTTATTTTGTGAAAACACTTGTGGACTCCTTGGTTTTACAAGGGCTCACTGGGTCACCATGCACTCTTGGTTCCATGAGGTTCTGCACTGTCACAGTGGAGATTTGGGTCCATGGGACCCCACAGTGTCACAATGCTCTTTTGGGTTCCATGAGGTCTTGCTCTGTCACATGGACTTTTGGTTCCTTGGGTTTCCATATTCTCAACAATGGGCTCTGTAGTTCCAGAGTGTCACAACGGACCCTTGGTTCCATGAGGTTCTTCAGTGTCAAAATGGAATTCTTGATTCCACGGCGCCCCACAGTGTCACCATGGTCTCCTTGGTTCCACAAGGGCCCACAGTGTCACAATGGCTCACAGGTTTCATGGGGTGCCACGATGTCACAGTCCATGAGTTCCATGGACTCGGTTCCATGAGTTTCCCCAGTGTCCCAATGGTTCCTTGGCTTCACCTGGCCCCGTGTGTGTCACAATGGACTCTTGGTTCCATGGAGCCCACAGTGTCACAGGGGTTTCCTTGGTTCTGTGAGGTTCTGTGGTGTCACAATGGATGTTTGGTTCCATGTGCCCCACAGTGTCACAGGGGTCTCCTTTTCCCTGTGGCACCCAGCAGCAAACCCCACTGGCAGGGCCAAATGCCTGGGAAGAAGGAGAAGGGGACATTTGGAGTGATGGTTTTTGTCTTCCCAGGGCACAGTGACGTGGGCTGGGGCCCTGCTGTCCTGGAGATGGCTGAACACCGGCCTGCCCATGGAAGGGCCAAGAGACAACAACCTCTGTGCATGGAACTGCAACAGCAGAGAGCTCAGGCTGAAGGCTGGGTTTAACAGACTGTCACCAGCACAGGAAACATCAATGTGAGAGGAAAGATGTGTGCTCATGTCTTTACAAATCATTTGGTGGGTGAAGGGATGGGTGTTCAGGTGTTTGAAATGGGTTGTAACATTTCTACTGACTTTGGGCAGCAGGTTTGCCACCCGACCCAGCCAGCTTGGCTCCTGACACAGACAAGGGGTTTCACTGGTTTGTACTGGTTTTTACCTATTTTCCTGGTTTGTAGTGGTCCATACTGGTGTTTTCTGGTCCATACTGGTTTGTACTAGTTACTAGCAGTTTACATTACACTGTTGTTTACTTTTTTATACTGGTTTTTACCACTTATACTGGTCCCATACTGGTCCATACTGGTCTATACTGGTCCATACAGGTCCATACTGGTTTATACAGATTTCAGGGTGCCATCGAAACTATCGTTTATGGGGCAGTGGCTGGGGGTGAACCCCAAATCCTACAGGGTGTGGCACCACCAGGGCTGGGTGCTGGGCAACGCTGCAGCGCCCCCTGCTGGCCAGGGAGGACCTGGCAATGTGCGAGCACCTCCTGGTGGCCGACCCCTGAACTGTGAGTGGCTTGTACTGGTTTGTACTGGTTTGTGCTAGGATAGGTTCCAGGGCGTACTGCGATGGGGCTGGGGTTACTGGATTGTACTGGGTTATACTGGGAGAGAGTGTGTGAGTGTCTGGGAGAATCTAGCACTGTGTGTACTGGTTGTAGTGGGTTATGCTGGTTTGTACTGGGATGAGGTGCTGGGGTGTTACTGATTTGTATTGGGTTATACTGGGAAAGGGGGCAGGGGTGTGTGAGTGCCCCCTGCTAGCTTGGAGGACCTACTGGCCAACTGCGAGTTATACTGGTTTATACTGGTTTATATTGGGATGGGGTGCTGGGGTTCACTGGGTTATACTGGGATGTGGTCCTGGCACTGACTGGATTGTAGTGGTTTATACTGGGTTATACAGAGATATTCTGGATTTTACTGGGTTAAACAGGGATGTACTGGGTTATACTGGGAGGGGTCTTAGGGATGCTTGGCACTCCACTGGGATCAACTTCTGGGGATGCTGGCCTTACTGATTTATACTGGGATGGAGCTTGGGACCTACTGGGAGTGACTTCAGGTTGTGCTTACTGGTTTATACTGGGAGCTGCTGCTACGGGCTCAGGGGCTCAGAGGTGGCTCCCAGTGCTTACTGGTTTGTACTGGTGCCCTCCAAGTATAAACCTGGGAGCGCCAGGACCACATTGGGAATGAGTTTGGGTGCATGAGGCCTTACTGGTTTATACTGGGAGCTGTTGCCACAGGCCTCAGGAGCTTGGGGGTGGCTCCAAGTGCTTACTGGTTTATTCTGGTGCCTTCCCAGTCCACACCTGGGAACACTGCTAGGCACTTGTGGCCAGGCAGGACCTCAAGGCCAAGCTGGCCTTTACCAGGGCCTTGCTTAGCTAGAGCTTCTCCAACTTCTCAGCCTGGCAACACTGCCTGGGGCTGCTGATGCCCACCAGGAACTACGGCAAGGGCACTGCCCCATGGAAGGCTGAAGGAAGGTGAGGGATTCCCCAAAAAACTCCAGCAATTTTGCAAGATCCCCAAAATTTTCCAGACCGTCCCTCGCCTAAAGTGGGAGCTGGTGAGTTCTGTTGCGTTGAATGGGTAGGCCTGGTGTTCCTAAATCCCTATTGACTTCAATGAGTAGATCTGGTTTCCCTAAATCCCCATTGAGTTTAATGGGTAGACCCGAACTCCTGGATACCTGGGTGCACACATCGAGATATTGGGATTTCCCCCGGTGTCCCCAGTGAGATTTTGGGGTGCCTCCTTTGCCCACCCCAGAGCTGGAGCTGCTGCAGAATACCATCTTCACCAACCCCATGCACCAAAGCACCTGGCTGTACCTGCACTGCATCCTCTCCTGAGGTAACTCAGGGCTCCCTCCCACCCCTGATGTCCTCACCTGGACTTTTGGGGCACCCCCTGAATGTTGGGGTGCCCCCCGACAGCCCCTCAGCTGCCAAGGGTCACCTGTGTCCATGTGGACTGGGAGGACAGTGGCCATCATCTTCTCCTTGTCTGTCAGGGTGAGTCAGGGCACTTGGATGCCCCAAAAACAACCTGGATATCCCTGAAACTTATTTGGGTACACGTGGATACTACCCAAAATCACCTGGATCCCCCCCAACAATCACCTGGGTACACCTGGCTATCCCCAACAATCACCTGGGAACCCCTAAAAATCACCTGGATACACCTGGGTACCCCTTGCACACCTGGATCACCAAAAACCCCTGGGGCCTCCCAAAACTCATGTCTCAAACATCCTCATTGCTTTGATAGGGTAGACCTGGTGCCTCTAAACCTTATTGGCTTTAAAGGGTAGACCTGCTGTCCCTAAATTCTCATTGATTTCAACGAGTTAGCTCTGGAGTCCTGTTTATCTCTATTTATCTCTACAAATCTCTCCCAGTGGTCCCACTTTTGCTTCAGTGCTCCCAGTCACCCCAGTGTCCCCCTCAGCCCTTCCCAGTGCTCCCAGTCTAAACAGTAACTCTTCCCAATCAAGCCCTATCAATGGATGGACCTGGTGTCCCTAAAATCCCTATTGACTTCACAGGGGTAGACCTGGTGTCCTTCAATCCCCTTTGACTTCAGTGGGTAGAACTGATGTGCCAACATTTTTTATGCTAAAGATCCCAGTTTTGGGCTCAGAATTCCCAGATTTCAGACTGCAAATGGACAATTTTGAGCTCACCTAGAGGCCCAGCTCCAGCATGGACCACAGGTGAGGGATCAGGGATTTGGGATTGGCCTCCAGGAATTCATCCAGGACATCCAGAGCATTGGCCCTGCAATCCTGGAGTGGAAATTCCCAGAATTCAGCCCAAGATTTCCCCCAAATTTTCCAAAATTTCCCCATTTTAGGACTAAACTCCACCAAAAGCCATTTTCTTTAATGGATAAACCAGGTGTTCCTAAATCCATATTGACTTTAATGGGATATACCTGGTGTCCATAAGTCCCTATTGATTTCATTAGTCATGTCTGATGTCAAAAAAATGTGCATTGGGAGATTGATATTACAAGAGATGGGGTAACTGAGAGACGTTGTCAAAGATGGTTTATGGCCTCATGGTGTCAGTCTCATAGAAGGGTGAGACATTAAAGGTGTTACATCCAACACCATAATATTAGAACCTGCCTCATTCTTAGTTACAATGCTTTATGTTAGTTTTTTAGCCAATCAAATACTTCTGTGAAGTTTGCCAGCATCCTTTTACACCAATCATTAATTGCTTTCCTTCTCATGGCTTTGCCGCAATGCTTCATTTTTCAACCAATCCTAGAACACGTCACCAAACTACATTGATATATCTTAAACTTCTAATTAATTTTATTACAGGTTCTATTGCTATGCTTTACAATCTTTCACTATCTTACTTAACATACTCCTTTGCTTACATAATGCATATTTATATTTGCTTAAAACATATCTCTACTTGAACTACAAACTTCTATTCTCTTTTTAGATCTATTTTATTTTTAATGCTCAGATTGTCCAAGATTTTTCCAAGGTCTTAGGTCAAACCTTGGATCCATCTCAATCTCTGAGCCTGTATGCACAAGGCCCTGAGAGCTCTCTGTGCCTGCATTTCCCACACCACCTGTCATCTCTGCCTCCAATTTCCTGCTCTCACTGGAACCTGGGGACACTTTCTCAGTTGTGTCCCTCAGTGGGACCCATGAGCAGTATCAGACACTTTGGAGTTTGATTCTGACCAAATTCTTCAGAGGTTTCCTAGAAAACAATGATTCTGCCTTGATTTCCTTCTGGTCTGGTGCCATTCATTCGGAAGTTTTTCAACTCCAGTTACGGAGAAATATGACAAAGAGCTTCTTAGAAATATCCATTCCAATTTTCAAGGCTGTATTTTATTACTGTTGTCTTTAGAGTAGAGGTGATTGCAGCATTCTGTGATTGATATTTGTGAGAAATGGATTTGTAAAGGATTCTCAAAGCCTGACTGAAAGCTCACACACTCGTGTACATCTGGATGCAAACTCTGAGATAAGGTGTGCTGACTTAGAATGGCCCTGGAATAGAGAAGACATTGCTGAGAGAGGGACTGAACTAGAAACAAGTTTCAAACAATGTCCTTGCAAAAAGATCAGATATTTTTGAGAATTAGAACTGTGAAAGATGCATTGTGGCAAGACTACGTGGACTAAAATACTAGGTGATTGGTGTTAGAATTATTAACACCATTGTGTGGCAAAAGCTAATAGGCAGAAAACCATTTATAAAATATTGTAAGCAGGAAATAACTTGGCTTTGGAAAGAATGGCATTGAGTTTTACATCTCTTATGTTTCACCCTTCAAGGAGACTGATAATGGATTAAATCTTTAGAAAAAAAATGCACCTCTCTGTTGCCCCATTTCTGTAATGCTGGGATTTTCCAACAGTGCTGAGTCCCTGGACATCACTCCCTGAGAAGGAGCTGAAGGAAAACTTCTCACAACTCAAAATTAAATTGAAACTCCAGAGTTTATAGAAGTTGTAATGGGTCCCACTGAGGGATAGGACTGAGAAAGTGTCCCCAGATTCCAGTAAAAGGAAAACACTGGTGGCACTGATGACAGGTGAGGACAAACAAGGGAAAGGTGTCTCTGATGCTGAGCACACCTGGATGTGTTTCAGGAATGCAAAGGGCCAAGGGCTGAGCCCCAGCCCCTGGCAAGGCAGATCCTGTCCCTCCCTCATTGCTCAGGGCTCTTCCCGGGCCACTGGGCTCTGGCCATGTCCAATGCCAAGGGCAGCACCATGGGGCGGCCCCTGCCAGGCTGCTGAGCAGGGACAAGGAGGCAATGAGGCCCCAGCACAGCAAGGCTCACTTGTCCCCTGCTGGCCTCAGGCCCAGGGCCAGCCTGCATGGCCCAAGTGCTGCAGGAGTTGGCTGTGTCAGGGCCTTTCAGCTGCTGCCCATCCCTGTGGCCTCTGCAGCCCAGGCTGTCCTACGGTGTCCATGCCCTGCGCCTCTGTCCCTGCAGGCTGTCGTCATCCCCCGGCTGCCCCACCTCGCTGGCCCCTTCCTTTGCTGACAGCTCTGCCTCCTGCCTGCCTCTGCCTGCACACACAAAGCCTTGGGCTGCTCCAGACTCCTTCTGGGGGATGTGCTGCACCACAGCCCTGCCCTGCAAGAGAAATTCCTTTCTACCTGTGTCCAGTCTGGGCTCTCCTTTGCTGTCCTCTGTCTCCACCCCACTCAGCACAGAGCTCCTTCATGTAGTGGTCATGTTCTTGAAGCCTCCAAACCCCACCTTGGGAGACATCTGGACCCTCTCCCAGGTGTGGGAAAATTAAAACATTCTTCTCATAATCTAAGAAAATCATCAGAGGACAAGGCAGCCAGACTTTTCTGTCCTGGATACTTTTGTGTGGACGCAATCCTTGGATGGATGGAATTTTAGATGTAGAATCCCAGTTTTGGTCATTGACATTTAGGTGAGAAGGGCAGTTCTTTTCCACTGTAATGCAAGTAGAGAGCCCCAGTGTTTGGTGGTAGATGAGAGACAGCCCTCAGGAGGCCAAGGCCAGCCAGTGCTGTCTGTCCTGGCAGTTTTTGTCTGGGAGGACCCTTGTATATAGGGAACTCTTTAGGGGGAGTACCAATTTCAGCCTTGGGCACTTGGAAAGAGGGATGGTTCTTTTCCATGGGAAGGAAAGCACAGAGCCCCAGTTCTCTGGGGGCTGATGAGCAGCAGCCCTCAACATGCCAGGAACAGCCAGACCTGAGAGGTGGCCCCCAGGAGGCCAAGCCAGCCAGATCTGTTCCATGTCCCCTTGGTTCCATGGGACCTTGTAGTCTCACAATGTTCTCCTTGCTTCTGCAGTGTCACAGTGAGGCCCTGCAGGGTCACAATGGCCCTTTGGTTCTGAGGGGCCCCACAGTGTCACAATGGTCTCCATAGGAAGAAAACAACTGAGCCCCAGTGCTGCAGGGGCAGATGTGGGGCAGTCACCAGAGGCCAAGGACAGACAGACTTGATGGTGTTTGCAGATTTTTTGTGGGAGTAATCCCCAGATATAGGGAATTTTAGAGGTGGAATACCTATTTCAGAAATGGACATCTGGAGGAAAAGGACAGTTCTTTTGCAGGGAAGCACAGAATACCAGTGTTTCAGGGGCAGATGAAAGATGACCATCAGAGGCCAAGGCCAGGCAGACCTTTCTGTTCTGTTTTCAGTTTTTGTCTGAAAGGAATCCTTCGATATGGGGAATTTCAGAGATGGAATCCAAATTTTGGCCGTATCTGCACTGATAAAAGGGACATTTTTCTTCCCTAGGAAGGAAAGCACAGAGCCCCAGTGTTTCAAAGGCAGATGAGAGCCAGCCCTCAGGAAACCAAGGCCAGCCTGATTTGTGAGTCATGGCAGCTTTTGTCTGGGAGCAATCCTTGGATATAGGGAATTCTGGAGGCAGATTCCCAATTTTGGCCACGGGCACCTGGAGAAGGACGGTTCTTTTCCACAGGAAGGAAAGCACAGAGCCCCAGTGTTTCAGGGGCAGATGAGCAGTGGTCCTCGACATGCCAAGGTCAGCCAGACCTGTCAGGTGGCCCGCGGGAGGCCCAGACAGACAGACCTGTTCCTTGTTGCTTTGGTTCCATGGGGCCTCACAGTGTCACAATATTCTCCTTGATTCCAGGAGTCCCTGTATTGTCACAATATTCTCCTTGTCACAATATTCTCCTTGCTTCTGTAGTGTCACAATCGCCCCTTGATCCATAAGTTCTTGCAGTGTCACGACGGCCCCTGGGCTCCATGTGGCCCCGCTGTGTCACAATGGCTCCTTGGTTCTGTGGGCCCCACAGCTTCATCACTGACCCTTGGTTCCACAGGGGTCCTGAGTTTCACAAGGGATTTCACCCCCTGATTCCATGAGGCACCAGAATGTCACAATGGTCTCTTTGGTTCCATGAGGTTCCATGGTGTCACCATGGTGGCTGTCAGAGGCTGGATGAGATCGATGTCCCAGACACCTCGGGGTGCTCGGAATGCCCGTGTGGGGCCAGGGCTGGGTCAGGCCTGGGATTGTGCTGGGACAGAGCCCCGCCCCCAGCCCTGGCCTGGCACAGCTGCCAATCAATCACACAGCAGGGACAATGCTAACCCAGCTCTGATTGGCCGAGCTGACAATCAATCACACATCAGAAGTGATGTTAAGCCAGCTCTGATTGGCCAATCTGTCAATCACACAGTAGGGGCAGTGTTAACCCAGCTTGGATTGGCTGAGCTGTCAATCAGTCACACACTAGCAGCAGGTACAAACCCTGACTCTGATTGGGCAAACAACTGGAAATCCCACCCAAAGTGCGGGCCAATATGGGCTCAGGGGATTAAAAGCTGGAGCTCGGAGCCAGCTATGGTCCGGATCCTGCTGTCTGCTGGGGTTTTTCTGTGAGCCGTGCTGGAACTTGAGCAGCTGGTACCTGTGTGCATTTCTGTATATAGATGTTCTGTTTTCTCTATTTCTTTGTCTAATCCTATGTTGGGGGTTGAATGCTTCGCTTTTCTTTCTGTGGAATTTCTCCCATTGTTATGCTAAGTAATTGTGGCTACACCTTAAAACGACAGATAATGTTCTCTCGTAGGGGGGTGGCTGGAGGGGGAGGGGGGGGGAACCGGAAAAGGAAAGGTGGGATAGGGGGGTCTGGAGCGGGGGACGCTCTCGCTTGGCTCCTGGAGGGGGAAGACAACCTGGGCTCTGCTCTGGCATCTTCTCCTGTCATCCCAGCGCTGAGATCCACGCTCCCTGCCTTTGGACATCGCTCCGCTGCTCTCCCAGCTCACCCTATTACCTCTGGACACTCTGCTGAGCACCACGACCGGCACCGTGAGGGGGGAGTCACTTTCCCCATCCTCTCTCTCCCCTGGGCCGCGGCCGCCATCAGCCAGCCCTCTTCAACTGCGCGGGACCTGCCCTGCCCCCACAGCACCGGTAACAGCACAGGGAGACGGCCTGCGGCCAGAAGGGACTGGAGCGGAGCTAGACTGTTTCTGTTGCCAATTTTTATAGCTGTTGTTGTTTTTCTGCTTTGTTAGATACCAGTAAAGAACTGTTATTCTTATCCCCATATCTCCTGCCTGAAGTTGTCTGAATTGGACCTAAAATAATTAAAAGGGAGGGGGGTTGCACTCTGCATCGCAGAAAAGGGGCTCCTGCCTTTCCTTAGACCCTACCTGTCTTTCAAACTGAGACAAACCCTAAAATCCATCCCCCTGACCCTGATAACCCAGCCTAGGACCCCAAAAATCCATCCTAGGACCCTAAAAACCTACTCTGGAACCCCAAAACCCAACCTGAGATGCCCAAATCCATCCTAGGGAGGGTGAAACTCACTGTGAAACTCCAAAATCCACCCTTGGAATCCTCAAACCCCAATGGCCTTCCACTAAGGGGTCTGTGAAATCTGGTGCTCGGACCCACAAAATCTATCTTGCACCTAATCTATGCACAAAATCTATCTTGGAACTGCCTAAATCAACCCTGGGACACCCAAAATTCCACCCTGAGGCCCTCCAGAACCCACCCTGGGACCCCAAATCCCCCCTGAGACTCCACAAAGCCCACCCTGAGGATCCCAAATCTCCATCCTGGGCTACTCCCACTCACCTCCCCCCTCTAAGGTAGACCCAAAATTCCACCCTGAGGTCTCCCCATCCCCCTTTAATCTTTGTACCCCCAAATAAAGCCCTACCTCACCTCCCCCACTTGTCCCCCCCAGTTTTTTCAGGGGTCCAAACTCCAGGTGGGGGGAGGTTCCAGACCCAGTTTGAGGATTCCAGACCCTAGTTTGAGAGGCCCAGGTGCCAGGGTGGAGAGCTGAGACCTCAGTGTGAGGATCCCAGATCACACTGGAGGGCTGAAGATTCCAGTTTGGGGGTACCAGATCTCAGTTTAAGAATCCCAGACGCAGTTTAAAGAACCCAGATTACAGTTTGAGGGTCCCTGACCCCAGTTTAGGAGTCCAGGACCTGAACCCCCCATCTGAGGGACCCAAACCCCAGTTTAGGTGTATCAGATCTCAGTGTGAGAGTCCCAGAACCACCAGCAGCACACCTGGCAGCACCGTAACACTGGGAATTAGGATCAGAGGAGAAGTCCTGCTGTAAATCACAAAATCAGGGTCTAATTCCTGGCCTGATCCCACCCACCCCATCACACCTGTGTGCCCACCTGCCCGCAGGTACCTTTGGGATGTCTTAAAAGAAATTTGAAAAGCAATTATTTAAAACTTTAAAAAACTAACTTTATTTACAAAACTATAGTTGGTTTTCCAGCCATAATCCTTAGGACAAAGTGATATCCTGGCTCAACGACGCCTGTATGACCCTTCAGACTTAAAGTGCTGCCCAAGTCTGGGGCTGGGGTTGGATCCAGCCACACCCAGAGCCTTCTCTGAGAAGAACCCTGGGAAGTCAAGGAGTCCTTTCTGCACCTTGTGAATCAGCAGGAGGGTGTCCCTGATCAGTCATGCCTGAATGTCCCACTCTGGGCACAACAGGCCCCCAGCTCAGCAGTGCCAGCACCACAGAGCTCGCAGGGACTGTCCCGGTGTCCGCTGCTCCTTCGGCTCCTCAGGATCGAGCTGCTCTGAGCTGCCAGACAACGCATGAGTTCACACCCATCTTTCTGCAAGGCCTGAAGTTCTGTGACCAAAACAGAGCCGAGATGAGTTCCCGTGTTTGGAGAGACCCCCCACTCTCCCAGCCCTCACTCCCCACTCCCCACTGAAATCCAGAGCAGGCAGCTCCTCGCTCTGGTCCTGGAGATGTCACGCGATGGTCCCTGGGCACAGAGCTCTGTCAGCCCCTGCTGTTCCCCAGCACGATCCCAAACAACCAGGGACCACCAGTAGCCTGGATGTGGCACTGGGCAGGGGCTGGGGGGGACAGGGGCTGCCCAAAGAGGGACCCTGGGCTGGGGCTCATGAACCTGATGGTCCAGTCTTGCACAAATTCCTGAGGGTCCCTCAGCTACTGCAGGCTCTGATGAAGGTGCTGCTCAGCCCTCCTGCTGTCCTTTTCCATCTGGAGGGACCATAAAGATGTGGGCATTGTCACACATCTTCCAGGTGACTGGAGCAGCCCCTCCTGGCAGCAGCCCCATTACCAAGAGCCCTCCTCCCTCCCACTGGGTGCAGGAAGGGGAGATGGGACTGGAGGAGAGCCCCTGGGGCTCTGTTCTTGAGCCAGGAACAAGGATGCAGCTCCAGGCTGTGGGGTCTCTTCCCCAGGCCCAGCTGCAGAGCCCACGGCCCAGCACAGTCCCTGGGGCACATCCTCACCCAGCAGTCAGCCATCCTCCAGGTCTGCCCTGTCTTCACCACGTGCTTCAGCTCCTTCCACTTGAGGAGCTCTGTGATAGCAAGGACAGCATTCCTGGAGGCCTGTGGAACAGCAGAAACTGGGAGATGGCTCCAGGACCTGGGAAAGTTGACCTGGGGTGACTCTGCCTTTAGGGAGCTGCCAAAACATCCGGGAATGGCCCCCAGCTACAGGGATTGAGGCCCAAATCCCTGCTCTCCAACACCTTTGGGGACACACCTGTCCACACCTCGGTGTCCTGACCTGGTGCTGAGCCCTGCTGGAGTGGGCAGGGCAGGTGCTGGAAATGCCAACTTGGCTCTGCAGGGACCCTTCCCTGGGCTGTGCTTGGGGAATGCTGCCCAATGCCTGGAGCCCCAGGGGGGGTCAGCCACCCCTCTCCGTGTCAGTGCTCAGCCTTGGCAGCAGTGCCTGGCCCACCCTGGGGGCCTCGTCATTCATGGGGAGGACGAGCAGGGCCAGGACACTGCACGCAGTTCTTCATCCACTTCTTCCCCTTCCCCACCCCTGCCCTCAGCAGCCTCGGAAGGAGCGCATGCAGCGCTCCCACACCCAGCTTTCCTCCTGGAAGGAAGGAGGAAAGGTGAGCTTCAGGAGGCAGCAGCTCCCTGCCCATAGTGATGTGAAAAACGAGGTTCACTTTCCTGGTAAATTTTACAAGGTTTAATAAAAAAGTAAACAAATAAGAGACTAAGACAGTAAAGCAAAGGGTTAATGTGGCTGAGTGCTGGGCATTCAGCCAAGGGCACACACTCAGAAAACACTTCCTTAAATGCATCAACGTGTTGCACATTTATAGACCTTCATTATTCAAAATCATCAACCCCAACCTGCAAATCAACTTTTTTTGTAGCCATCCTGTCCTACTCCCCATCAATAAATTCCTTCCCTGGAGTTCTAGTTATCTTCATCCAGATAGGATAATCTAATGTCTTGCTTTAATTTGAATTTTTGAATTTCCTGGCCAACGCACCAAATAATGTTATAGTCTTGAGTTGCCAATTTAAATATACTCATTTTCTGTTGTGAGACAGAACCAGGAGCAAAAGAGCAAGTCAGGCCTAAAACTTAAAAGGGTATAAAAATCTTTATTAACTACATAAATAAAAAGAAAGAAAAGCAAATTCAGAATAAGATCTTCAGACCACTCTTTCCTCCTGTTGGGGATTGAATTGTTCCCTTTTCTTTCTGTGGAATTTTTCCCATTGTTATGCTAAGTACTTGTGGCTACACCTTAGTAGCAATAGTTTTCTCTTGCAGGGGGGTGGGGGGATGGGGGGAGACCAGAAAAGGAAAAGGTGGGAGAGGGGTCTGGGGGGGCACTCTGCTCTCTCACTTCGCCCATGGAGTGGAAGGGGGATGCCCTGTGCTCCGCTCTGGCATCTCCCCTGCCATCCCAGCACTGAGATCCACGCTCCCTGCCGTTGGACATCGCTCTGCTGCTCTCCCACCTCACCCTGCTACCTCCGGACACTCTGCTGAGCACCACGACCGACACCGTGAGGGGGGAGTCACTTTCCCATCCCCTCTCACCCTGGGCCGTGGCCGCCATCACCCAGCCCCTCTTCAACTGTGCAGGACCTGCCCTGCCCCCAGCACCGGTAACAGCACAGGGAGAGAGGGCTTTGGCCAAAGGGACTGAAACTGAGCTATACTGTTCTGTTCTGTTGTCAATTTTTATAGCTGTTGCTGTTTCTGCTATTTTGCCTTGTTAGATATCAGTAAAGAACTGTTATTCCTATCCCCATATCTTCTGCCTGACCGGCTGATTTGAAACTAAAATAATTAGAAGGGAGGGCGTTGCACTCTGCATCTCAGGAAAGGGGTTCTAGCCTTTCCGTAGAAAAATACCTGTCTTTCAAACCAAGACAAGGTGACCCTGGCCTGATGCCAGGCACCCACCAGAGCCACTCTGTCCCTGCCCCTCCAGCTGCAAGAAAAGAGAAAGTTTAACCAGGAGCTCCAGGATCAGATTAAGATGGGACGAGCAAACACACCAAACAGAAAAACGGGCGTCACAGACACAGCCTGGGCACAGTGAGGGAATTTATTACCAACCAAATCATAGCAACAGAAGGAAAACAGAGAGATATCTCTCCAACCACTTTTCCCCACCCAATGGGGATCACCAGGAACACAGATCACCAGGGCTCTGCCCACCGGGGGTCACTGGGGATCATTCAACACCGATGCTCCCATGGGGGATGGAGCTGGAGCAGAACACAAAGCTCTTCCCACGCTCGGGGCACTCACAGGGCTTCCCTTAGTGGTGTCTCCGTTGGTGTTGGGTCAAGTGAGAGCTCTGTGAGAAGCTCTTCCCACACTCAGGACACTCGTAGGGCCTCTCCCCAGTGTGGATGCGCCGGTGGACAGTGAGGTTGCCATTTTGCTTGAAGCCCTTCCAGCAGTCGGGGCAGCGGAAGGGCCTCTCCTCTGTGTGAATTCGCTCATGTTTGAGGCAATCGGAGCTGGTTTGAAACCTCTTCCCACACTGGGGACACTCTTAGGGCCTCTCCCCAGTGTGGATGCGCTGGTGTTTTTTCAGGTCAGAGCTCCATCCAAAGCTCTTCCCACATTCCAAGCAGGTGTAGGGCCGTTCCCCTGTGTGGACCACCTGGTGCCGGAGCAGGTTAGAGATCTCACTGAAGCCCTTCCCGCATTTCCCACAGTCGTAGGGCTTCTCCCCAGTGTGGATCCTCTGGTGCTGGATCAGCTTGGAGCTCCGACTGAAACCCTTCCCACATTCCCCACATTTGTAGGGCCGTTCCCCAGTGTGGATCCTCTGGTGTTCGATCAGCCTGCACCTGTAGCTGAAACCTTTCCCACATTCCAAGCACTTGTGGGGCTTCTCCCCTCCAGGAGGCTTCTCCACCAGCTCTGAGCTCTGCCTGCATCTCCGGCCGCCTTCCCGGCTCAGGGAGGGTCTTTCCTCCTTGCAGCTCCCTGGGCTGGGTTTGCAGCCCCTCCTCGTGAGAGATCTCCGGGGCTTTTCTGCCTCCTCCATCCCCACACAACAGGGGAATGAAAATTCCTGGTTTAGGGGGAAGTAACAAGAAGAGAGCTCCATAAACTGGGTGTTCCTCCTCGCCCAAGTTCATCTCTGGAAGTCATTGAGCATCTTGTGTCTGTAATAACCTCCCAAACAACAAGATTCCCACCCAAAATCCCCCAAACTTTAAGACACAGATCAAAAACTCCCCAAATATCAAGATTCAGCCAAAATCCCCTCCAAATTTGTGCTGGGTTGAAAGCAAAACCAGTGAGAGACTCCAAGTCAGAAATAGAATTTCATAAGAAAAACATAAGAGAAAAAAAAATCCATGCAATAGTACAAAAGAAAACACCTGACAGAATCAGAATACAACCTGACACCCTGCTAGTTAGGGTGGTGGTAGCAGCCCTGATGACGTGGTCTTGTTGTAGTAGTGATGCTGTAGAAAGGTCTGGTAGCTCTTGTCCTCGGGAAACCAGTGGGTAAGGGCTGCCTTGGTGTTCCAAATCTCAGATTTTATCTAGGTAGGAAAGGCTTGGCTCCTCCTCCTGGCTGGAGCATCTCCCAATGGGTTGATGGAATCTTATCAGTCAGGCACTGGGACTCAATGGCCCATTAACAGAAGATATCTTCCTGGAGGAAGGATGGGTTGTGGAAATGATAAAGAATACTGCCCCACCTGGTTTTAACAGATGGCCCATTAGCAGAGGATATCTCCCAGAGAGATAAGGATCACTGCTCCACCTGTTTTTTAACACCACTCTTTGTTCTTTTGTTTCTTCCTGGGACCTCTGACTGGTTAATTCATGTTTGCTGCTGATTTCTTCTTCCTTTTGAAGATGAAAATGGTAAAACTGTCTTTCACCTGCCTTGCTGGATATTGTGAAGAGGAACAGTCATCTACTGCAAGTGGAAGTGTCACAGGTGGAGCAGAGTTCTGTGAGTGCTGTATCAAACCAGACCTCGTCAGAGCTGCCAGAACAACTGCTCCATGCTGCCCTTCACTGCTCTGCCTGTTCCCCACTGTTTCATGCCAGAGTAATTTAACTGCTGTTAATTGGGTGTCTATTTCACTCGAGGCAGTCCAGCAGAACCAGCAGAAAGCAGCCCCAGAATGAATGGGGCTCTGCAGAGGAGCCCCAGACTATTCATCAGCCTGCCCGCAGAACTGGCTCCAACTCTGAACCCTTGTGACCACACTCTGAAGAAGACACACTTCTGATATTTCTGAGGCACTTATGACTGAGGCACTGCACGTGCTTGTGCAGGTAAGAATCCCAAAGTTCTTTCTGTCAGGAAAATTAATCCACAAACACCAGAGGTTCATGTCCAAACAGGAGACAGAGGAATCCTTTTTGCTTCATTCAAATAAAGGGAGAGGCCATGGGACATTCCCCTGGGATCTCTCCAATTTTTGGAGGACGCAGCCTCCTTTTTATCCTATTTTCCAGGCCGCATTTCCCTCTCTCTTTCCCCATTGGCTGAGGTACTTGAGAGGCACAGAATTCCCGGAACGCCTCATACCTGAAATTCCCCTCTAATGTATAACCCTCCCTTTTAATTTTTAATTATTACAGAATTCATAGTTTTCCCCCGTTGCTTCTTTCATCTTTCAGTATCCAATTTCATTTATCAGCAGCCCTACAGTTTGTTTGTAAAGGCAAATATCTCTTCCCATTCATCAGTCAGTGGAATCCATTCCATTGTTTATTTTATCTCTCAGTGCTAGCCTTATCTACAGGCTGATCCACAGCTCATTTGTAAAGACAAATTCAACATTCCTCTCAATCAAAATCCAATTTTTACTGAGCACTACATGTGCCTATATACCAATTACAGGAAGGCTGTAATATTTTACTGCAATCACATAGACAAACCTTACATAGACAAACTCTCACATAGACAAACTTTACATTTGGACTTAGTAAAATCTTAGTTCCCATAACCCAGACTTGATCCAGTCCTCTTGCAGTCAGATCTCTGTTTGCTCTTGCCAGGCATCCTCGTTGTCAGGCTGCATTTGCTGATTAAATCTGCAGTACTATCAGTCTCATTTGCATTACCCATATCCACATCTCCCCCGTTTCTTTTAACTAAAAATACACTCTTAAGCGATTTGTCGATTAAATTCTTAACACACTGTAAAATACAAGGAATAACTACTACAATGCATAATATGATGCCTAATACATACAAACCTATTTGAACTAAATTCCGAACCCAGCCAGTGAGTCCCCAGTGCCCTAAGAGCCAGTTCAGCCAGTCGTACCCATTATCTACCCGAAGTTTATTCACACCTTCTTTCAGGGCTTGAATGCTGGCATAGATGGGCTGGGAGTGGTCAAAAAGGTTAAGGCAACACATCCCATCGAATTCCTCACCCACAGGTCCCTGTGCTAAAAGCAAAAAGTCTATTGCTGCTCTATTTTGCAGAGTAGCATGTCTAACACAGTCAACCTCAGTTAAAAGTCCTGTTCCTGGGTGTCCTCCTTCCATGGTGGTATTACAGGTGGGTCTTCAGGTGCTGCAGTTAAAGGCAAATCCTCCAGTGCTGCATTCAGGGGTTCTCGAAATGGCTTCACATTATTTGCAGGGATCCACTTGGAACCATTCTCTGTAAGGACACATGAAAAACCTCGACCCCAGGTGATCAAAGGATAAGGCCCCAATATTTTACCGGATTCTGGATCTTTTATTAAAACAGGGGGCCTTTCCTTATGTTGCAATTGTGAATTACAATTAAAATGTGAACAGTTGGTGGATTGGGGTCCACAAAAGAACAATTCGAAAACTTAAAAACATAAAGAGCTTTCTGCAGTCTCTCGGCAGGGGTGCCATCTCCAGCTCCCACTTTTTGTAGTATAAGAGAGAGCCATGAGCTCATTCAATGCTAGATTGGCCTGTTGGGGAATGAGGGATACCTGTTTTGTGACTAATTCCCCATAGAGCAAAAAAGGCAGCAGCTCGATGGGAAGTATAAGCTGGGCCCTTGTCGGTCTTCACCTCAGAAGGTGCACCAAGAGTTGCAAAAGCAGCAGTAAAGTGTCTGCAGACATCTTTAGCTGTTTCCCCTGAATGGACTGATGCAAAAAGAGCGCCAGAAAAGGCGTCAATAGAGGAATGAATGTATTTTAAACGGCCAAACTCAGCAAAATGGGTAACATCTCTTTGCCAGATTTGAAGGCTTTGAAGCCCTGGGGATTAACACCTCCTGCAATGGAAGGAAAATAACACCTTTGACAGTCAGGACAAACAGTGATAATTACTGAAGCTTGGGCTTTAATAATGCCAAAGTTGTGAATCAAAGCAGCAGCGTTCTGGAGAAAAAAAGAATGACTCAATTTAGCTTGGTCCATCTTCTGTACAGAATTTAGTACATGCATTGCTAAAAGATCAGCCTGCGTGTTCCATTCAGCCAAAAATCCAGGAAGGTCTGTGTGTGATCGAATATGCATAACAAAATAAGGAGATGTTCTATTTTCTAAGGAAAAAACAAGAAGCTGTAACCAATAAAAGAGTTCTGAATATTCAACCTCTTTCAAAACTGATGCTTCAGCTGTCATCACAATTCCTGCAACATAAGCTGAATCTGCTACCAAATTAAAGGGATCAGAAAATTTTTTTAAAACTCTGACAACAGCAGCTAGTTCAACAATTTGGGGAGACCCCTCAACTGTGGACACATCTGATTTCCGAGCACCAGGTGAGGGATCTCTTCCATACCATCACTGGTTTATGAGAGCGACCAGAACCATCTGTAAGTACTGTTAAAGCTTTAAGTGGGACTTCACTTCTGTTTGGTTTTTCTACCAATTGGAATAAAGGGGTTAAAAGCTTATGTTTTGGTGGGTGTATTGAAATTTGCCCTCTGAATTCAGCAAAGGCCATCTGAATAGCCACAGATTCCTGAAATATCCAATCCAAATAAAAGGTGGTAATAGTCATGTAAATAGTGGAAAAATCCACTCCTGCCAGGGAAGTTAGTCTCTGTCAGGCTTTAACAATCAGCTGTGCCATCATTCCATGCTGGGTACTGATGGCTTTGGTTGCTTGCTGTGGCAAAAAAATCCATTCCATGATAAACAAAGGGTCTGGTTCATCGGAGTGCCATTGAAGTATCAAAGCATGAAGCTGTTTAGCTGTGCCAAAATTATGAAAAGAAGTGCACATAGTGCACCTTGCCGTTTTGCTAAGCTCTGCCCTGCAGGGCTTGATGAGTTTGTGAATTGAGTCTTCTAGGTGATAAAAGGTCTGAGTCTCCTTTTAGCAGTTCAAACAAAGGACTCAGCTCTGCATTTGTGTAAGAGCCAGAAATGAGGGATGTGGGGCTCCAGGTGGCTCTTTCAAATGCTGTTTATTGTATCCAGATGAGACAGCAATTGACGGGTCATGGAGCCTTTCCAGGCACAGCTGTAGGTTCGTCTGAAGCATCTCTAGTTCTGGTTACAGTGCATTCTATACGTTTCATTACAGAGCATCTCAATACATGACACCCAATCGATACCTTTACTGTTACCTATAGCCTGTCCTTACTACTAACATAAACATATTCATGTTACTATTGTCCAATCACAAAAGATTACTATGTTACAGTTTAAGCTAGAAGTTCTTTTTCAGTTTTCTTGCAGTGGAAAATTCTGAGATCTTTTCTCTACTTGCAACATTGGCTTTCTTGTTTGTCTGTGAAAATCTTTTTGCTTGGTAAAAACTTTTTTCCAAAATCTTTTGTTTGAGGTGGCTTATCCTTTGCTCTAAATCATAAAAGCCCCTTCCAACTCACTTGCTCTTTGCCTTCTAGTCACCCAGTCAGACTGGCTCAGCAATTCTTCTACATCAAAATTTGCTATGATTTGTATTCCTACTTCAGATTCTACATTCAAAGACCTTTCTGTTACACATACATATCTGTGAGACCTTCCTGTCAAATCCTTATCATTTCCAACACCTGTTGCTTCTCACAAGTCCACTATTATATTTTTTAAGACTTCATAAACCTTTAAAATTTTAAAATGAGCGTCGTTTCTCACACCCTGCACTGCCGGGGTAGGAGGTGCAGCTGGAAGGAGGGAGGGTTGAGGGAAAGCTGGTTTGAAGGGTCTCCATTTACTTCTCATTATCCTGCTCTGAGTTTTTGGAGTTTTCTGCCAGAAATCTTTTCCCTTCTTCACTCATCCACAGGGGATGTGGAGCAGTTTTCCCATTTTGGGGAAAATCAAAGCCATGCACTGATGCTCCTAATTAGGGGTAGGAGAAGTGAGGCTCCAGGGCTTCCTGCTGAGCCGGAGGCAGGGAACACGCAGGGCTGGGAAAAGCGTGCCGGGAGCTGCGGAGAACTTTGTTTGTGTTTCCAGGCCAATGGCGGCTCGGGCCCGGGCCCGTTCCAGGGCTGTTCCTCATCTCCGCCTTTGCCCTCACACAGCCCGGGGGGCCCTGAGAGCGCGGGCCGAGGCTGGGCCGTGTGCAGAGCCCGGCCCTCGCTGCCATTGGCTGATTCTGCCGTCACTCCTGGTTCTTGCACGCTGATTGGGCAGAGCAGCAAAGGCGCCATTGTGGCAGCGTCTGTGCGGGCCCGGCAGCGGCGGCAGCGGCCGGAGCCCGGGGAGGCGGCGGCGGAGCTCGGAGGCGGCCCCAGCGCAGGTGGGAGCCGCGCTCGGTTCTGCGGGAGCTCGGGGCTCGCTGCGGGCCGAGGGGGCGGCAGGGGGCTCTGGCGGGTTGGTTGTGCCGGTGCCGGCCCGTGTTGGCGCTGGGCTGAGGGTGCTGCGGGAGCGGCTGCCCGCGGTCTCCTTCCCGCTGGGGCCTCGGCAGGAGCCGGTGCCGGGGCAGCGCTGGCTCGTCCCGGTTGCTGTGGGTGGGACAGCGGTGTCTGCCCTGTGCCCGGGGCTGTGCGGGAAAATTCCCGTGGCCAGAGGTTTGTGTGCCCAAAGGAGACAGAGGAGTCCTGTAAGAGTGACTTTATTCGTTAACAAAGGGAGACGCCATGCGGCATTTGCCATGCGGTCTCTAAAGCGCCGCCTCCTTTTTATCCTCATTTTCCCGTCTGCATCTCCCTTTCCCCACTGGCTGTGGTACTTGGAAGGTTCAGACTTCCCAATCCGCCGACTGCATGTCCCCCTTAATATGCACCCCTCCTACGATATCCATCATACCTCTTTGAATCCCTCCTTTTCTCATTTTCTCGAGAATTGCCTTTACAAACTTTTAATTTCCATTGACTCAATTTCTTTTCCTGCATCCTCTTTGGCGCAAGGTGTCTTGCATGGTAAAAAGATGGGAGTTGCTGCAGCACGTCAGAGGAGGAGCAGCATTCGTTTAAGCCATGGTCTGCCAGGGAACCACGAAAACGTGTCCCATTCCCATCCTTTCCCTCTTTGGACTGGTACATGAACTACTTTCTTATTTCCTTTGTTATCTGTTTCACCACTTTTCAGTTATCATCTATTTGCAAACAGCAATTTGAATGATTTAATTTTCCACAAACTCCGCCTCTTTCTGTTAATAGATAATCTGATCCCATCCCATGGTGAAATGTCTCCTTCTTATTTCAGTGAATTGGTCGTCAGGAAGGTCAGGAGCTGGAGCTGTCTGGTTGGTTATTATTTCAAGGACACTTTTAAATCTAATTATGCCACTCAAATTATGGATGGATTTTCTGTGTCCTGATATGAATTCGTTAGGGATCCCAGGGGTTGGTCCATGGTGTTGTAGGATTGGCTCTGGTGTCTGTTCATCTTTTTTGGGTGCTCCCTCCATCCAGGGCTGCATCAATTGACCACTTTTATCTTATTAAATCCTCAAATGTTTGGATTCCAAACTGATTTCTCTGGACTAGCACAAACACCCCAGTGCTCTAATACACCCTATATAACCTAGACAGTGACAGCACATGTTGGAGTGAGGAGAGGGATGATTTCCCCCCCGCTTTTTTAGTAAAGTTTTCCCAACATTCTGCGTTTGCTGTTTCCCTTTGCAGCTTAACCAATTTCTGTTGCAGTCAGATATCCTCACTATGGGCTCTGCCTTTATCTGTGCTAATTCCATCTGTGCAAGCAGGCAGAGCTTGGAGTGAGGGGCAGAGGGAATCAGCGAAATTCCTCCTCCAGGCATGAAGATCATCCTGGTTCATTGTGCACACATTGTCCTAGCAGTGTTAATTTGCATTTCTAAAGCTCCTCTCCTGGCTGCCTGGAGCCAATGCTTCTTTTCCAGAGCAGCCCTTAGGTGATTCACACGTGCACCCCTATAGTCTGCTTTTTTTTTCTTTTCTTGTTTTTGTTAACAATTTTGTATTAACTGTTTATGTGTTTAAGCCCTCACAATCAATACTCCTGTAGTTTGGCAAAATGCATCCAAAAGGTGAGCATAGAGAAACCCATTCTGAAATTCTGCCATCATTAAGAGCCACTCACAAATATATACAAAAATATTCCAGTGCAATCAAGCTTTTTCTACTTCTTCTCCTAAGAGTAAAAATTGCTTGTCACACCCCTGGCCCAAACCTAACTGACAATATAAAAGTAGGATTATTATGAAAAAATTTTTCTCATGGTGTAATCTTGTCACTGAAACTGCAGGGACAATAAAAATCTCTCCAACAATATCTTTAGTGTTAGAGAGTTAAGGCAGTAGTTGATTCTCGTCAGGATGTGCAACAGAAGTAATTTCATCCACACATAGCCTGGGTGTGCAGAGAAAATCATTCCATGACATGTGAGTTTTACTAGATTTTCCCTTAACTTTTTACAGTCTGAACCCATAGAATTCCATTGGTTTCATGTTCATTACTTCCAAGTTGTGTAGTTCTTAGTATTTGGTTTCCTGCTGTACCCCGGTTTCTCCTCCTGTGATGTTAATTAGGTCCACATTCCTGGATATCCTTCTCAGTCTTTTCCAGACCAGTGTCTCCAACTATGCCGGGTCAGTGTCTGGGGTGGGTGTTCCTTGATGTTTGCTGGTGTTTCCTTGATGTTTTGTTGAATGTCGGTCTCTTTGTTGGTATCTTTTGGGCTATTCCCAGTCTGTTGAGATGTTAAACTCATCTCCCTTGAGTGGTGGAGTATCCCTCAAACAATCCCTTTAAAATTCGTTTCCCCAATGCAAAGGTACATGAAGGCTGAGTAGAGAAATAGATTTTTAATATTACACTTGGTATATTTTCTGACCATGGAATCCCCGGCAGCCCAGTGTGTGAGTGTAACTGAGGGGCAGAGTGGAATTGTGCGGTTGTCTTCCCCAGCAGCTGTGGCAGTGCAGGCACAGAAAGCAGCGAAGCTCCAGCAGTGGCAGCAAGGATTGGCCCCAGTGTGTGGAGATGCCAAAGGAGGGTGCCCAGGCCGAGGATTTCAGCAGAGGATCTGTGGGCAGGCCCAGGGGCTTGGCCCGATGTGGAGCCCTGGCTGCTGCTGCGTTGCCTTCAGTGCAGGGTCAGTGGTGCCCTCCCATGCTGCTCCTGCAGCCGGGAATTCCAAATCTCCGGGGCTTGAGAGCCCCTGAGCCCAGGGTGAGGGGTCCCCCCGTGTTGAGCTGTGCTGGCGGCTGTTTCTGTGCTCAGGGACTCTTGGAATGGGCCACGGCTCTTGGCCACCAGTGGTGCTTCTTTGCACTCCTTAGGCAGGACCCGATGTCCTGGGTGGATGTTGTGAACAGCAAAGTGCCAAGGCAGGCTCTGTGCCAGCCCAGCTTCCTGTGGGAGAGGTTTCACAAGAGACAGGATTCTGGCCACAAACTGCTTGAAATATACATCCCTTATCTCCAGCCCGCACTAGGTGGAGAATTAGCAGGGTAAGGAATTGCAAAGATCAATTCCAAGGGAGATAATTGAATATCTGCCCTGGGTCTGGCTCTTATTCTTGCCAAAGCCAATGGCAAAAGCCGTAGCCATTGCATCTTGGTTTCTATCCCAAGCTTCCAAATGTGTTTCTTTATTTCCCATTTGTTCTTTCTACCTGCCCTGAGCTCTGGGGGTGCCAGGGCTTGTGGAGGTCCCATTGTATTCCTAAAGCAGCCATAACCCCCTGAAGGATCTTTGCTATAAAATGAGTTCCCCATATGAGAATCTATTTTTTCCACAATCCTTTATCTTGGAATTATTTGTTTTAGAAATACATTAAGAAACGATCCAGTGGTTGCTGAGCAATGTCACAGTGTTAGCTGGCTTACACTGGGCAGTGAATTTGGCCACTGATAAGAGAAGTGGCCTGGCCTAATAGACAGGCCCCCAGAAAACAGAGATAGACAAGGATGTAACCCAATGAGTTCCAGCCTATCTTCAATTATGTCCTAAGCTGCAGGGGCTATTGGTCAGAGGGCTGAGCAGCCTAAACTTGGAACCAATCACAGGCGCTTACCTGGGAACATTAAGAAAGGTATTTAAGAAGAAATCAGAAAAATATAGAGGCCTTTTTCACATGGATCAGAGAGTGCTGTGTTTTCTATCTCAAGTACAGCACCAGTCGACTCAACAGAAGAAGTCAGAATTGCTTTTGCCACCCTGTTAGCTGCCATGCTGTCACCAGAAGATATTTGAGCCTTCCTGCTCAGGGCATTTCAGTCTCAGGCTCTTCCAAGCACAACCAGCTCTGCCGGTTGAGCTGACCATGCAGGCGGTAACCTGAGCTTGGTCTAATTCCCTTTCCTTCATCTGAGCGTGTCTTGGAACTCTTTTCTCTTCTCCTGCCCTTGAAGAGCCATCCATAAACACATTTTGTCTCTCACGCCAGGGAATGTCTCCTAAATCTCTCCTAGGCTGACTCTGGAGCTCTGTCACTTGAATGCAGTCATGGGTTTGTTCCCAGCCCCTTGTGCAGGCTGTTCAAACAGGAGCCTGGGTTAAACCCTTCCCCTGTCCTCAATTCTAAATCCTCCTGTGTCACTGAACAAGTTTCATTCTGTAATCACCGAGCACTGCTCATCCATGTAGAGGCTCCTTTGGTTATCAAAGCTTTGACTTGGTGCCAGACTTGAACAACAGGAGATCCTTCTGCCATCAGTTTTTGGGCCTCAGGTCTCATTAAAGCTGTGGCTGCACAATTCTGCAGACAATGAGGCCACTCTGGCCACTGGGCTAAACATTTTAGCATGAGAATTCCTTTGGCATGGCCCTGTTTAACATCCACATACAATTCAAATTTTTTTTCTCAGTCTAGTAGAGCCATGGCTGCAGCATCAATCATTTATTTAATTTTCTTAAGTTTTGTTCCATTTCTTGTATCCATACCACAGCATTGAGAATACCTGGTGTTAAAAAGTCACAAAGTGTTCTGGCTAGAACAGAGAATCCTCAATCCAGATCCTGCAATTTCCTATTAATCGTCATACTTCTTGCAACTCCTTTTTAATCCTGGATTATTTCTGAGATTCCCTGGTCTCTCTCTGGGTCAATACACCAGAAACCTTCAATCAAACTATGTCCCAAATATTTAACCTTTTTCTCCAGCATTTGCTTTTTTTTTCAAATACTCAAAGATGCTTTTTAGCCTGAACATTCAGTTATTTCACAGAGACTTCTTCTGCCCCTTCTTGTCCTCCTGATTGCAGCAAGTCATCCACATCCTGCATTAACCCAATCCCTGGGGGTGGGGTAAATTCTTGTGATATTTTCTGCAAGGCTTGCCCCAATAAGGCTGGTGCTTCCGTGCATCCCTGCAGAAGGACCGTCCATGTCTTTACCATTTTCCCTTCTACCTCGTGTTCGCACTCAAAGGCAAAATCCAGTTTACCCTCCTGTGTGAGTGGGCATCCCCAGAAAGCATCTTTGCCATCAAGGACTGAATGGTGTCAGTGTGAGGAGGGCACCTGGATCAAGATGGTGTAAGGATCTGAGAGCCCCTGGGTGCTTGGGCCTTAATATGCACACCACTTTTGTATAGCTAGTGATATTCGTGGCTCTGTTAAGTGTTTGTTGTTCTTCTGGGAGTTCATGAACTGAGCAGGAGCTTGGCTGAGCAGCAGTCTGCGTGGTCAATGAATAACATTTTCTGACCCTGATGGCTTCTGCTGTCACTTCCTTATGTCCACGTCCCCGGCCCTGTGTCCAAGCGGATTCGCAGCATGTGTTTGTAAAGACACTTTGCTGTTGTTCCTTGCCTGGGGGTCCCCCGTTTTGGGGCCATCCCCCCTGGAGCAGGGTGTCCCGGCTTGGTGCAGCCCCGCCCCTCGGGCAGCACTGAGCCAATGAGAGCGCGCGGCGGTGATGACGCAGCAGTGTCCGGGCAGAGCCGCAGCTCCCAGCGTTGCCCACCTGGAGCCACCTGCGCCCGGCCCGGGCCCCAGCGCCCCCCGGCAGGGGAATTTGGGGAGGTGGGGGGGGGAGCGCAAAGGCCGGGCCCCCTCGTGCTGTTGTGGCGTTTTGGAGGTTTTTACAGGGTCAAGATGCCCCATGACTTCCTGAATGAACCTGGGCAAGGAGAAACCCCCAGCCTAAGGCCCTCTTCTCTTTTGTTTTCCTCCAAACCAGGATTTTTCATTCCAAAGACCTGGGCAGATGGAGGAGGAGAAAAAGCCCCAGAGATCCTCCTCAAGGAGGGGCTGCAAACCCAGCCCAGGGAGCTACAAGGAGGAAAGACCCTCCCTGAGCCGGGAAGGCGGCCAGAGATCCAGGCGGAGCTCAGAGCTGGTGGAGAAGCCTCCTGGAGGGGAGAAGCTGCACAAGTGCTTGGAATGTGGGAAGGGTTTCAGCTACAGCTCCAGCCTGATCCGACACCAGAGGATCCACACTGGGGAGAAGCCCTACGAGTGTGGGCAATGTGGGAAGAGCTTCAGCGACAGCTCCAACCTGAGAAGACACCAGCGCATCCACACCGGGGAGAGAGCCTACGAGTGCCCCAAGTGTGGGAAGAGGTTTCAAACCAGCTCCGATTGCCTCAAACATGAGCGGATTCACACAGAGGAGAGGCCCTTCCGCTGCCCCCACTGCGGGAAGGGCTTCAAGCAAAACTCCCATCTAATCAAGCACCAGCACATCCATACCGGGGAGAAGCCCCACGAGTGCTCGGAATGTGGGAAGGGTTTCAGCTACAGCTCTCAGCTGATGCAACACCAGAGGATCCACACTGGGAAACGGCCCTATGAGTGTAGGGAATGTGGGAAGGGATTCAGCTACAGCTCCGACCTGATGCGACACCAGGTGATCCACACTAGGGACCGGCCCTACACCTGCTTGGAATGTGGGAAGAGCTTCAACGACAGCTCCAACCTGAGAAAACACCAGCGCATCCACACCGGGGAGAGACCCTACGAGTGTCTCAAGTGTGGGAAGAGGTTTCAGACCAGCTCTGATCTCCTCAGACATGAGCGGATTCACACAGAGGAGAGGCCCTTCCGCTGCCCCGACTGCGGGAAGGGTTTCAGGTACAATTCCCATCTCATCAGGCACCAGCACATCCACACCAGGGAGAGGCCCTATGAGTGTCCTGAGTGTAGGAAGAGCTTCTCCAGGAGGTCTCACTTGACCCAACACCAACGGAGTCACCACTAAGGGAAGTCCTCCGACTGCCTGGAGTGCGGGAAGAGCTTCGTGCTCTGCTCCAGCTCCATCTCCCATGGGAGGATCAGCTTTCGATGATCCTCAGTGACCCCCGTTAGGCAGAGCCCTGCTGATCCGTGGTCCTGGTGATCCCTGTTGGGTGGGGGGAAGGGGATGCAGAGATTTCTCTCCCTTTTCCTTGTGCAGCTGTGATGTGGTTGGTAATAAATTCCCTCGCTGTGCCCAGGCTGGGTCTGTTGTTCCCGTGCAGGTGCTCGGGGCGGGATCTCTCCTGTTCCTTCTCTCAACTCCCGGGCCTGTCCTCAGCCAATCAGAGAATGCGATGGAGAAGATTCAGCCAATCAGCGAGAGGAGCTGTGATGACTCACCGGTTGCCGGGCAGACCCGCAGCACCCAGTGTTCCCCACCTGGGCCCCACCCTCCCCGCCCAGTCACGATCCCCCCGCGGGGTCCCCCCAAGTCCCTCCCCCCAATAAACGGGTCCGGGGTGAACTGGGAAGTTTTCTTTGGATCCCTGGGAGAAGCTGGACGTGGGCAGAGTGAAAGCAGGGCTGGGGGGGACGCACCACCCCCCTCCTAAATCAGCGTGGGGACGGAGCGGGGGTCCCGGCTGGGCCCGAGGTAGCGGGGAGGGGCTGCAGCCACTGCTGGCTCAGGAGCTCTGAGGGCAGAGAAAAGGGGGGGACTCCGGGCTGGGGGGAACACACACGCTCCGGGGAAGGGGGCACACGACCCCCCGGGACCCCCCCTCACCTTCTTGCACAGGTAGAAGCCGAGCCCCAGCACCAGGAAGACGAAGCCCAACACAGAACCCCCAATCCCCGCAGTAAGGTACTGACGGCAGCGGCTGGCGGCATCTTTGGGGGTCCCGCAGGAGTCAGGATCCCCTAAAACCTCTCACAGACACCCCAAGCCCCCTCCAAGCACCCTCCCAATCACTTCTAGCTTGCTCAGGACCCCCTGAGAGCTCCTCCCAATCTCTTCCTAGCCTCCCCCGGACCCAAAGCCCCTTCTGTCCCTCTCAGGATCCCACAACCCCCTTCCATTTGCCCTCCACCGCCCCAGGACCCCAAAACCCACTCCCAGTCCCACCAGGACTCACCAAGACCCTCCCAGTCTCTTACCAGCACAACCAACCTCATTCCAACTCCTGCTTTCCAATCCCTGATCTTTTTCCATCCCCTCCAGGCTCACTCAAATCCCTCCCAGTTACACCCAACACCCCCAGACTCCCTCCCAGTGCCCACTAGGACCCCCAGAACCCCATCCCACCCTCCCCAGCATCCTTCAAACTCCTTCTAAACCCTTCCAGATCCCGGAGCCCTACTGTTAGTTTAAACTAGGCTATCTCAAACTCCCTCCCAGTTACTCCCAGCACACCCCAATCCCCCTCCTAGCCCTCCCAGTGCCTCCCCACACTCCCCCACTGTGGGGTCCGGGATGTGCCCCAGTGTCGGCTCAGGGGGTGCTCCAGGCTGACATGCTCCCCCTGGCAGCTGGAGGTGACCCCGTGCCAGGGGGAAGTTCCAGCAGGAACAGAAGCTCGTGGGTCCAGTCCCCTTTAGGCGCCAGGTCGATGGCCACCACATGCCCTGAGAGCTCCTGCTGGCCCTGGAACCAGCTCAGCTGGATCTGAGCAGGGTAGAAATCCATCCCAGAGCAGAGCAGGCAGCCAGGGACGGGCTGGGAGCTCGAGGACCAGTGAGATGGACACACTGGGGGGCACAGGGAGAGAGTGGGACACACTGGGATCAGCTGGGGGGAACTGGGAGAGACAGGAGACGGCTGGTGTGGCATAGAGACAAACTGGAAATGAACTGGGAGGCACTAGGGGTGCACTGGGAAAGAGGGTGGAGGTCTGGGAGTGGACTGTGAAGACTTGGAGTGGACTGAGACTAGATTGGAAATTGACTGAGAAAGAGGGGCAGGGTCTGGGAGGGACTATGGGGACAAGGGGATGAAGTGAGTTGGCACTGGGAGGGGGACTGGGATGGACTGGGAGAGCCACAGGACTGACTGAGAGGAACAGGAAGGCCCGAGGATGGGCACAGGGAGGGCTGGTTGCTCTGGGGGGATTCCCAGGGAGTTTTTGAGAGGCTCCAGGGTCATTCCCGGGCCAGGGCCCAAGGGGACACGCTCTGTCTCACGCTCACCTCTTCTGTCCATGCTGAACGGGGCAATGATCTTGGAGTTGTGTGGGCAAACTGTGCCCACCTGAGCCCCATAATGCTCCAGTGTTTCTGGTTTGCTGTTCAAGTGCTGGGCCTTTATCTCCCCATAGGGGGTGAATCCCATGAACAGCCCCACGTCGCTGTCGAAACACAGGAACTCCTCTCGGTTGTAGTGAATCATGGTTTAAAAAGTTAAGATTTTTGCTAAGGGTAGAAGTAGTTTCCATGACCAAGATGTAAGTTAGGTAGAAAAATGGTAGGTTAATAATTACTAGAAGCTTAGGCTAGAACTAATTGGTATAATTATCTGCTATTATAAATTTACGTACAGAAGAACGTAAAATAAGTAAAATATTAACCATGAAGCACGGGGCCTTGGATTGTGCCAGAGGGTCACTGAGACCTGATGAAGACTCTCCTGACTTCATCCTTCCAGTCTACTGACCCATTTCGAGACCACCGACCCAATTCAAGAGAAGAACTGCGCACGTGTGAAGGACTAATGGGCTCATTTTAATATGGGGTGGGGATGGGAGGTGCTGGGGTTATGCAGATGTATTGTATGTAAGATCTTGGGCAATAAATAGATGGCAAAGAACCTTGTTCGGGGCGGTCAGGCCTTTCAGAGGTGACTCCTGTGCTGACCACTGGTGAATAAACACACCACTTTGTAACTTTAATTAGTTAGAGGGTCTTTGTCCGTGATTATACCGGGTTTTTTTAAGGATTCAGTGTGTCATGGCACCAAGAATCCATTGTGACACTACAGGATCTTGTGTCACCAGGGGTCCATTCTGACACCATGTAAACAAGGAGTCCATTGTGTCACTGTAGAGCTTTATGGAATTCGGGGGCCCCTGACTCCATGGGGCCTCATGAAATCAAGAAGAGAGTTGTGACACTTTTTGTCCTTGTGGAAACAAGGAGACCACTGTGACACTGCTGGACCTCGTATAACCAAGAGGCCATTTTGACCCTAGAGGGACTCATGGACTGAAGGAAACAATTTTGGCACCACGGTGCCCCATGGGACCAAGAGGCCATTGTGACACTGTGGAACCAGGGAGAGCATTGCTGCACTGTGAGACCTCATGGAAACAACGATCCACTGTGACACTGCAGGGCCCTGATGGACCAAGGTGCCATTGTGACACTGCAAGGCTGAAGGATACAAGGGAATTTGTGACACCCAGGGGCTCCATGGAACCAAAAGAAAATTGTGACACTGGGAGGCCTCATGAAATTGTGACATTCTAGGGCCTTGTGGAATGGTGCTGACATTAAGCTGGGTGTGAGTGTGGATCTGCTGGAAGGTAGGAGGGCTCTGTACACAGACTTAGGCAGGCTGGATCCAGGGCCCAAATTCAATAAGATTGAGTTTAACCAGTCCAAGTGCCGGGTTCTGCACTTGGACCACAACAACCCCTGCAGTGCTCCAGGCTGGGGACAGAGTGGCTGGACAGCAGCCAGGCAGAAAGGGACCTTGGGGCACTGATGGACAGCAGGCTGGACATGAGCCAGCAGTGTGCCCAGGTGGCCAAGAAGGCCAATGGCTCCTGGCCTGGATCAGGAATGGTGTGGCCAGCAGGAGCAGGGCAGTGATTCTTCCCCTGTGCTCAGCACTGGTTGGGCAGCACCTCGAGTGCTGTGTCCAGTTCTGGGTCCCCAATTTAGGAAGGACATGGAGGGGCTGGAGTGTGTCCAGAGAAGGGCAACAAGGCTGGTGAGGGGTCTGGAACACAAGTCCTGTGAGGAGTGGCTGAGGAAGCTCTGGTTGTTTAACATGGAGAAGAGAAGGCTCAGGGAGAGAAGGTGGTGTCAGGGCACAGGTTGCTGAATTCCAGGGTCTTTTCCAGCCTGGCTGATTCTGTGATTCTCTGAAACCACCCCTGGAGCAGTTGCAGGATGAGCCCTGGGCCTCCTCTTCACAAGGTCCAGCAGCCCAGGTCCCTCAGCTTCTCCACACAGCCCCAAAGCCCATCCTGTCAGTCCTGCAGAGCCTCTCCAGCCCCTCCTCATTGCCCACAACAGGGAGCCCAACACCCAGACACAGCAGCCCAGATGTGCCCCCCTGGCCTGTGGTGCCTCTGGCAAGGGAGCAGCACAAGGCACTGCAGGACCCTGCAGACAATTCCTGAAGCACTTGGAGGAAGATCCTGCTCCCCAAGGGACGTTCCCATGGTGCCAACTCAGGAACTGAAATCGGGAGTGTGGCCAGAGAGGAAAGGGCAAACAGGGATGGGCTGTTTGCAGGGGAGGGGACAGGGCTGGGCAATAGGAAGAAATTTGGATCAAGAAAGAATAAAGAAAGCAAAGGTGAAGCCAAGGAAATTCTCAGGGCAGTATGGGGGTGGCTGCCAGGCAGCCCTGGCTCTGAGCAACAACATCTGCAGTGGGACAGGAAACTCACAGCTGATGGGAACACACTTTCTGGCTGATTTCAGAGGCCACGACAAAGCTGAGTGGTTTCCCTGCCATCCCCCAGCCCTTGCTGGCCCCAGGGGCTGATGGCATTTGTGCTCACTCAGCTCCATGTCCCCACAGCAGCACCATGGTGCTGCTGAGCCTGCTGTGTGCAATGCAAACAGGGGCTCCTGAGCCAGTGCTGCCGTGTGTGTGCCTGCAAGGATGCGGCTCCTGTGTGAGCTGGGGGAGAGGCCAGGGCTGCAGAGGGGGGATGTTGTTGGCAGGTGCATGAGGACGCTCTGGGATGCTGCCCTGGGGTGTCCAGCGCAGTGGGGATGGATCAGCCCCTGCTCTGCTGCTCCTTGCCAGGGTGTCCCCCATGCAGGGACCTTGCAGAGCACCAGCCATGCTGTTTGCCCCCAGCCTGCCCACGGCCAGCCTGGGGCTGCTCCCGGGGCTTTTCTGTGCTCAGCATTGGTCTGGCCAAGTGTTGTGGAGAGAGCGTGGCCAAGGAGCCTGGAGCCCCCAGGCCCTGCCCTGAGGCATCAGCGCTGCCCCAGCAGTGCCCATGGCCTGTCCCTGCTGCAGCCCCGGCACTGCCATCCCCAGGGCTGTGCCCGGCCCCGAGAGCACTCAGGCCCTGCAGCAACACGAGGGCTACGAGGGCAGCGGGGCAGTGGCACGGGAGCAGCACTGGCAACACCAAGTGCTGCTGCTGCTGCTGGGCACAGCTGCTGTGGCAGCACTGATCTGCCCCAGCTCTGCACACAGACATTGCTGCTGCAGCTGCAGAGAAGGGAACAGAAGGGGCATCTCTGGATAAAATCCTGCTGGGAGAGAGATCCTTTAGGTTGTTTAAAACCACAATGAGCATAGCACCTTATTTGCAGTCTGTGGCCACTGGGAAGGTGGAGAGAAAGAAAATGAGAAATGGCATGAACAATGCAATTTCATTAAGGATTATAGTAAAAAAGTAAAACAAAGACAGTAATCTCCAAAATGAAACCAACGAAAATTACCAAAGTGGCTTTTATTACAAATGATTTGCAGAAATTGACCAGCAGTTTACAGTTTCTTAAATCCTCCAGTCATCAGTGTCCACACTGCAGCCTTGAGCTCCTGGTTCCTCAGGCTGTACATGAGGGGATTCAGGGCTGGAGGCACCACTGAATACAGAACTGACAATGCCAGATCCAGGGTTGAGGAGGAGATGGAGGGGGGCTTCAAGTAGGCAAAAAAGCCAGTGGTAACAAACAGGGAGACCACGGCCAGGTGAGGGAGGCAGGTGGAAAAGGCTTTGTGCTGTCCCTGCTCAGAGGGGATCTTCAGCACAGCCCTCAAGATGTGCACATAGGAACAAACAATGAACACAAAACAACCAAATACCAAACAGACACTAACAGCAATGAGCCAAATTTCCCTGAGATAAGATTTGGAGCAGGAGAGCTTGAGGATGGGTGGGATTTCACAGAAGAACTGGCTTAGGGCATTTCCATGGCACAGGGGCAGGGAAAATGCATTGGCTGTGTGCAGCAGTGAATAGAGAAAGGCACTGGCCCAGGCAACTGCTGCCATGTGGGCACAAGCTCTGCTGCCCAGGAGGGTCCCGTAGTGCAGGGGTTTGCAGATGGACACGTAGCGGTCGTAGCACATGATGGTCAGGAGGGAAAACTCTGCTGACATGAAGAACAGAAAGAAAAATACCTGTGCAGCACATCCAGCATAGGAGATGTGTCTGGTCTTCCAGAGGGAATTGTGCATGGCTTTGGGGACAGTGGTGCAGATGGAGCCCAGGTCAGTGAGGGCCAGGTTGAGCAGGAAGAAGAACATGGGGGTGTGCAGGTGGTGGCCGCAGGCTACGGCACTGATGATGAGGCCGTTGGCCAGGAGGGCAGCCAGGGAGATGGCCAGGAAGAGGCAGAAGTGCAGGAGCTGCAGCTGCTGCGTGTCTGCCAATGGCAGCAGGAGGAAGTGGCTGATGGAGCTGCTGTTGGACATTTGCAGTGTCTTGGCATAGGGATCTGTAAGAAAAGTAATCATGGAATAGTTCAGTTTGGAGAGGACTTGAAATATCCCAGCCCAGCTTGGTGGCACTTTTCCCCCACTGCCTGCCGAGGGCTCTGCTGCCTGGAGCTGTCCCTGCCAGCAGCTGCTTCCCTGTGCCCAGGGCTGG
The DNA here is from genome assembly GCF_052056855.1 of Sturnus vulgaris. NCBI lineage: Eukaryota > Metazoa > Chordata > Aves > Passeriformes > Sturnidae > Sturnus > Sturnus vulgaris. The sequence continues at coordinate 2,895,453 of NW_028276155.1, read as the reverse complement.
GCCCTGCCAGTGCTGCCAGAGCCCAGCCCAGCCCTGGGGGCTCAGCTCTGCCCTGCACACCCCTCCCAGCACAGGGCACTGCCCAGGGTCAGCTCTGCCTCTGCAGGCTCTGATGGCAACATCACAACAACCCTGAGGAGGCTGGAAAAGCGACACTGATGCTTCCTCTAAGGGGCCCTGTGCTGATTTCTTTCTTTGCCTGCCTTACTGAGATCTAAGAGAATTTTAAAAAATTTTTCTCAACCTAAACTGAGAGATGAATATCAATGTGCAATTTCCCAGCAATGCAACCCAGTGCAGCAGATTAAAAAAGCAGGACTTTCCCTTTTATGCAGCCCCTGCCTCACTGTGCTCCCTGTATAATCTCCTTGGAAATGTTCTGCAGTCAAATGTCATGCTGAGAGCAGCCCTGCAGTATCCTCATCACACAAGGAGAACACTTCCAAGCCTTACCAGCTGTCTCCTTCCAACCAGACCTTGTCCCCCAGTGCTGGGAGCAGCTCCCAGGGCTGGCTGAGAGCTGTCCCTGGCAGGCAGCAGAGTCCCTGCCCCAGCACAGCGCCCTGGGTTGCAGGACCCTGCTCTGCACCACAGCCCTGGGCACCCCTGGCTGCTCTGCACAAGAGATCATCAGAGAATGTACTCACACAGTCTGCAGGCATTGGGATGTTCCAGCTTTAGGAGATCACTGCAGGAGCTGCAGCTGCATTGTCCTGCAGCCAGAGGCTTCCTGTGTCAAGGGCTGGGAGTGATTCTGCCCCAGTCACTTCTCAGCATCTTCCCAGCCCTGACTGATTGAAGCTCTCTGTGCCTCTGTGCTGTGCCCGGGGTGGCTGCAGGCAGTGCCCCAGCCCTGCTGGGCTGGGAGAAGAGCTGCTCATCAAGAGAAATGTGTTTTTGAAGCTCTTCTTGGTTACCAGGATCACATTCTGAGCCAGGAGCCCGGCCCAGCTCATCAGCACAGACACAGCACAAGGACTTTAATGACCCTCTTGGGGACTGGGGCTGAGTCTCTGAGTATCAGTCCCTGAGAGGGAGCTGAAGAAACCTCTCGAGAACTCCAAGTCACAATCAAAATCCAAAGTTTCTTGAAGTTTTAATGGGTCCCACTGAGGGACACAACTGAGAAAGTGTTCCCAGGTTCCAGTTAGAGCAGGAAATTGGAGGCAGAGATGACAAGTGGGGGCAAAGTGAAGCCAAGTCTTGGTGCCCTGGGGCACAGCAGGGTCTGTGCCACCAAGGGCTGGGAGGAGACACCTTGTCCTGAGCCACTGGGGCCTCCTGGTACAGCCCCAGCAAGGCTGGCCACTGTCACCCCTTGTCCTGCCCTCAGCATCCCCCCACATCCCAGTGGCCTCAGGGATGTGCTGGGACGAGTCCCTGGGGAGCCTTGGTCAGGAATGGCCCTGGGGGCTCCTTCATGCTCCCAGGGACTGCAGGTTTTTCATAGGACTTTGGGTTTTGCTTTTGCCTTGGAGTCTCTGAGAGCTTTGTGTAATCATGGCCTCCAATTATCTGCTTTAATTAGTCTCTTGAGAACCTTTGTCAGTAACAACACTCAGTGGGGCTCATTAAAGCTTCAAGGTACTTAAGTTTTTTCAAGGTACTTTCCTTTTTCCTTTCTTCTCTGACTCCCTGAAAGGTTTTTGGGCAATCATGGCCTCCCATTCTCTCCTGCAAGGAGTCCATGACGAGCCTGTGTTGAGGATGGACCCATTAATACCTCAAGACACTTTGGGCTTCTCTTTTGACTTTGATTTTTGGAAGGGTTTGTGCAATCTCCCCTCAGGCCCTGAGGTTCGAAGGCTCAGCCTCAAATGCACCACGGGGCTCATTGGGATCAAGCAAGTCCTGACAAACCATGGCTCTGCCTTGATTTCCCTCTGGTCTGGTGCAGCTCAGGAGAAGGTTTTCAACTCTAATCCTGGAGAATTATGTCAAAGAGCTTCTTAGAAATATCCGTTCCTATTTCAGTGGATGCATTTTATTTCAGTTCTCTTTAGAGCAGAGGTGATTGTAGCATTCCCTGATTGATATTGATCCAGGGTCTGTCCTCAGGAGGTCTGGCCTGCTCAGAGAAGCTGTGCCTTGAGGTCTGACCCAGTGTGGACAACCTTGCTCCACATTCCCCAACCCCATCCTGTCTGTCCTCACTCACCTGGGACCTGCTTTGTCCCAGTTTGGAGAACTGGCTGCACTCAAGCAAAAATGAGTTTTTTCCCTTTTTTGTTTTTCTTGGCTTTTTTTTTTTTTTTTTTTTTGAGCAATCTAAAACTCCCGGATTTCCTCATTGCAAACAGACACCTTCCATTACTGTGTGCCAGCCCAAGGTCCCACCATGGAGTATTCTCTTCCCCAAAGCAGAGCTATGTAAGGAAAAATGTCAGGGGGACACAGCAATACAGAGTTCTTTATTTTGTGTAAACACTTGTGGACTCCTTGGTTCTACAAGGGCTTGCTGGGTGACCATGCACTCTTGGTTCCATGAGATTCTGTACTGTCACAGTGGAGATTTGGGTCCATGGGACCCCACAGTCACAATGTTCTTTTTGGTTCCATGAGGTCTTGCTCTGTCACAATGGACTTTTGGCTCCTCGAGATTCCATACCCTCAACAATGGTCTCTGTAGTTCCAGAGTGTCACAATGGACTCTTGGTTCCATGTGCCCCGCAGTGTCACAGGGGTTTCCTTGGTTCTGTGAGGTTCTGTGGTGTCACAATGGATGTTTGGTTCCATCGGGCCCACAGTGTCACAGGGGTCTCCTTTTTCCTGTGGCACCCAGCAGCAAACCCCACTGGCAGGGCCAAATGCCTGGGAAGAAGGAGAAGGGGACATTTGGAGTGATGGTTTTTGTCTTCCCAGGGCACAGTGACGTGGGCTGGGGCCCTGCTGTCCTGGAGATGGCTGAACACCGGCCTGCCCATGGAAGGGCCAAGAGACAACAACCTCTGTGCATGGAACTGCAACAGCAGAGAGCTCAGGCTGAAGGCTGGGTTTAACAGACTGTCACCAGCACAGGAAACATCAATGTGAGAGGAAAGATGTGTGCTCATGTCTTTACAAATCATTTGGTGGGTGAAGGGATGGGTGTTCAGGTGTTTGAAATGGGTTGTAACATTTCTACTGACTTTGGCCACAGGTTTGTTACCGGGCCCAGCCAGCTTGGCTCCTGACACAGACAAGGGTTTTCACTGGTTTGTACTGGTTTTTACCTATTTTCCTGGTTTGTAGTGGTCCATACTGGTGTTTTCTGGTCCACACTGGTTTGTACTAGTTACTAGCAGTTTGCATTACACAGTTGTTTACTGTTTTTATACTGGTTTTTACCACTTATACTGGTCCATACTGGTCTATACTGGTCCATACAGGTCCATACTGGTTTATACAGATTTCAGGGTGCCATCGAAGCTATCGTTTATGGGACAGTGGCTGGGGGTGAACCCCAAATCCTACGGGGTGTTGCACCACCAGGGCTGGGTGCTGGGCCATGCTGCAGCGCCCCCTGCTGGCTGGGAGGACCTGGCGTTGTGCGAGCACCTCCTGGTGGCCGACCCCTGCAACTGTGAGTGGCTTGTACTGGTTTGTACTGGCTTGTGCTGGGATAGGATCCAGGGCGTACTGGGATGGGGCTGGGGTTACTGGATTGTACTGGGTTATACTGGGAGAGAGTGTGTGAGTGTCTAGGAGGATCTAGCACTGTGTGTACTGGTTGTAGAGGGTTATGTTGGTTTGTACTGGGATGAGGTGCTGGGGTGTTACTGGTTTGTACTGGGTTCTACTGGGAAAGGGAGCAGGGGTGTGTGAGTGCCCCCTGCTAGCTTGGAGGACCTACTGGCCAACTGCGAGTTATACTGGTTTATACTGGTTTATATTGGGATGGGGTGCTGGGAGTCACTGGGTTATAATGGGTTATACTGGGTTATACTGGGATGTGGTGCTGGGAGTGACTGGATTGTAGTGGTTTATACTGGATTATACAGAGATATTCTGGATTTTACTGGGCTAAACTGGGGTGTACTGGGTTATACCGGAAGGGGTCTTAGGGATGCTTGGCACTCCACTGGGATCAGCTTCTGGGGATGCTGGCCTTACTGATTTATACTGGAATGGAGCTTAGGACCTACTGGGAGTGACTTCAGGTTGTGCTTACTGGTTTATACTGGGAGCTGCTGCTACGGGCTCAGGGGCGGCTCCCAGTGCTTACTGGGTTATACTGGTCCCCACCCAGTGTAAACCTGGGAGCCCCCAGACCACACAGGGAATGAGTTTGGGTGCATGAGGCCTTACTGGTTTATACTGGGAGCTGTTGCCACAGGCCTCAGGAGCTCAGGAGAGGCTCCAAGTGCTTACTGGTTTATACTGGTGCCTTCCCAGTCCACACCTGGGAACACTGGTAGGCACTTGTGGCCAGGCAGGACCTCAAGGCCAAGCTGGCCTTCACCAGGGCCTTGCTGAGCCACAGCTTCTCCAACTTCTCAGCCTGGCAACACTGCCTGTGGCTGCTGATGGCCACCAGGAACTACGGCAAGGGCACTGCCCCTGGAAGGCTGAAGGAAGGTGAGGGATTCCCCAAAAAACTCCAACAATTTTGCAAGATCCCCAAAATTTTCCAGCCCCTCCCTCGCCTAAAGTGTGAGCTGGTGGGTTCTGTTGTGTTGAATGGGTAGACCTGGTGTTCCTAAATCCCCACTGACTTTAATGGGTAGACCCGAACTCCTGGATACCTGGGTGCACACATCGAGATATTGGGATTTCCCCCAGCGTCCCCTAGAGATTTTGGGGTGTCTCCTTTGCCCACCCCAGAGCTGGAGCTGCTGCAGAATACCATCTTCACCAACCCCATGCACCAAAGCACCTGGGTGTACCTGCTCTGCTTCCTCTCCCGAGGTAACTCAGGGCTCCCTCCCATCCCTGATGTCCTCACCTGGAATTTTGGGGTACCCCCCGAATGTTGGAGTGCCCTGTGACAGCCCCGCAGCTGTCAAGAGTCATCTGTGTCCATGTGGACCAGGAGGACGGTGGCCATCATCTTCTCCTGGCCTGTCAGGGTGAGTCAGGGCACTTGGGTGCCCTAAAAATGACCTGGATATCCCTCAAAATAATCTGGTTACACCTGGATACTGCCCAAAATCACCTGGATCCCCCCCAGCAATCACCGGGGTACACCTGGCTGTCCCCAAAAATCACCTGAGTACCCCTAGAAATCACCTGGATACACCTGGGTACCCCTTGCACACCTGGATCACCAAAAACCCCTGGGGCCCCCAAAAAACTAGTGTCTCAAACATCCTCATTGCTTTCATTGGGTAGGCCTGGTTCCCCTAAACCTCAGTGCTTTGAAAGGATAGACCTGCTGTCCCTAAATTCCTATTCATTTCAATGGGTTAGACCTGGAGTCCTGTTCATCTCCATTCATCTCTACAAATCCCTTCCAGTGGTCCCACATTTTTCAGTGCTCTTAGTAACCCCAGTGTCCCCCTTTAGCCCTTCCCAGTGCTCCCAGTTTAAACAGTAACTCTTCCCAAACAAGCCCTATCAATGGGTAGACCTGGTGTCCCTAAAACCCCTATTGACTTCACAAGGGTAGACCTGGTTTCCTTCAATCCCCTTTGACTTCAGTGGGCAGAACTGATGTCCCAAAACTTTTGGGGCTAAAAATCCCAATTTTGGGCTTGAAATTCCCAGCTTTTGGGCTGAAAATGGACATTTTTGGGCTTACCTGGAGGCACAGCTCCAGCATAGACAGCAGGTGAAGGATCAGGGATTCGGGATTGGCCTCCAGGAATTCATCCAGAACATCCAGAGCATCAGCACTGTAGTCCTGGAGTGGAAATTCCCAGAATTCAGCCCAAGATTTCCTCCAAATTTTATCAAATTTCTTTATTTTCGGGCCAAATTTCCACAAAACCCCATTGATTTTAATGGATAGACCAGGTGTCCCGAAATCCGTATTGACTTTAATGGGATAGACCTGGTATCCATAAGTCCCTATTGATTTCATTAGTCATGTCTGATGCCAAAAAAATGTGCATTGGGAGATTGATATTACAAGAGATGGGGCAACTGAGAGACGTTGTAAAAGATGGTTTATGGCCTCATGGTGCCAGTCTCATAGAAGGGTGAGACATTAAAGGTGTTACATCCAAAGCCATAATATCAGAAGCCTCCTCATTCTTAGTTACAATGCCTTATGTTAGTTTTTTAGCCAATCAAATACTTCTGTGAAGTTTGCCAGCATCCTTTTACACCAATCATTAATTGCTTTCCTTCTCATGGCTTTACCGCAATTCATCATTTTTCAACCAATGCTATAACACTTCACAAACCTACATTGATAAACCTTAAACTTCTAATCAACTTTATAACAGGTTTTATTGCTTAGCTTTACAATCTTTTACTATCTTTTTTACTTTACTATCTTTTACTTAACATACTGCTTTGCTTACAGAATGCATATTTCTGTTTGCTTAAAACATATCTCTACTTAAACTACAAACTTATATTCTTGTTTTATATCAATTTTCCTTTTAATTCTCTGATTCCCCAATCCTTCTCCAAGGTCTTAGGTCAAACCTTGGATCCATCTCAGACTCTGAGCCTGTATGCACAAGGCCCTGAGAGCTCTCTGTGCCTGCATTTCCCACACCACCTGTCATCTCTGCCTCCAATTTCCTGCTCACACTGGAACCTGGGGACACTTTCTCAGTTGCGGCCCTCAGTGGGACTCATGAACGGCATCAGAAACTTTGGATTTTAATTATGACTGAATTTTTGAGATGTTTCTTAGCAAACAGTGGTCCTGCCTTGATTTCTCTCTGGTCTGGTCCAGTTCATTTGGAAGCTTTTCAACTCCGGTTATGGAGAAATATATCAAAGACCTTCTTAGAAATATCCATTCCCATTTTCAAGGTGGTATTTTATTACTATTCTCTTTAGAGCAGAGGTGATTGCAGCATTCTGTGATTGATATTTGTGAGAAATGGATTTGTAAAGGATTCTCAAAGCCTGACTGAAAGCTCACACAATCTTGTACATCTGGATGCAAACTCTGAGATAAGGTGTGCTGACTCAGAATGGCCCTGGAATAGAGAAGACACTGCTGAGAGAGAGACTGGACTAGAAACAAGTTTCAAACAATGGCCTTGCAAAAAGATCAGATATTTTGGAGAGCTAGAACTGTGAAAGATACATTGTGGCAAGAACATGTGTCGTAAAATAATAGGATATTGTTGTTAGAATTATTAGCACTATTGTGAGAAAACCTAATAGGCTGAAAAACATTTCTAAGGTTTTATAATGAGGAAATAAGTTGGCGTCTGGTAGAATGGCATTGAGTTTTACATCTCTGATGTTTCACCCTTCAAGGAGACTGATAATGGAAGAAAATAATTTAAAAGCCTCTCAGTTGCCCCATCTCTGTAGAGCTGGGATTTTCAAACAGTGCTGAGTCCCTGGACATCATTCCCTGAGAGGGAGCTGAAGGAAAATTTCTCAAGAATTCAGAGGCAGATTCAAACTCCAAAATTTATTGAAGTTATAATGTATTCCACTGAGGGATATGACTGAGAAAGTGTCCCCAGGTTCCAGTTAGAGCAGAACACTGGAGGCACTGATGACAGGTGTGGACAAACAAGGGAAAGGTGTCTCTGATGCTGAGCACACCTGGATGTGTTTCAGGAATGCAAAGGGCCAAGGGCTGGGCTCCAGCCCCTGGCAAGGCAGATCCTGTCCCTCCCTCATTGCTCAGGGCTCTTCCCGGGCCACTGGGCTCTGGCCATGTGCAATGCCAAGGGCAGCACCATGGGGCGGCCCCTGCCAGGCTGCTGAGCAGGGACAAGGAGGCAATGAGGCCCCAGCACAGCAAGGCTCACTTGTCCCCTGCTGGCCTCAGGCCCAGGGCCAGCCTGCATGGCCCAAGTGCTGCAGGAGTTGGCTCTGTCAGGGCCTTTCAGCTGCTGCCCATCCCTGTGGCCTCTGCAGCCCAGGCTGTCCTACGGTGTCCATGCCCTGCGCCTCTGTCCCTGCAGGCTGTCGTCATCCCCCGGCTGCCCCACCTCGCTGGCCCCTTCCTTTGCTGACAGCTCTGCCTCCTGCCTGCCTCTGCCTGGACACACAGAGCCTTGGGCTGCTCCTGACTCCTTCTGGGGGATGTGTTGCACCACAGCCCTGCCCTGGGAGACAAATTCCTTTATCCTTGTGTCCAATCTGGGCTCTCCTTTGCTGTCCTCTGTCTCCACCTCACTCAGCACAGAGCTCCTTCATGTAGTGGTCATGTTCTTGCAGCCTCCAAACCCCACCTTGGGAGACATCTGGACCCTCTCCCAGGTGTGGGAAAATTAAAATATTCTTCTCATAATCTAAGAAAATCATCAGAGGACAAGGCAGCCAGACTTTTCTGTCCTGGATACTTTTGTGTGGGCGCAATCCTTGGATGGATGGAATTTTAGATGTAGAATCCCAGTTTTGGCCATTGACATTTAGATGAGAAGGGCAGTTCTTTTCCACTGTAATGCAAGTAGAGAGCCCCAGTGTTTGGTGGTAGATGAGAGACGGCCCTCAGGAGGCCAAGGCCAGGCAGAGCTGTCTGTCCTGGCAGTTTTTCTCTGGGAGGACCCTTGTATATGGGGAACTCTTTAGGGGGAGTAACAATTTCAGCCTTGGGCACCTGGAAAGAGGGATGGTTCTTTTCCATGGGAAGGAAAGCACAGAGCCCCAGTTCTCCAGGGGCTGATGAGCAGCAGCCCTCAACATGCCAGGAACAGCCAGACCTGAGAGGTGGCCCCCAGGAGGCCAAGCCAGCCAGATCTGTTCCATGTCCCCTTGGTTCCATGGGACCTTGTAGTCTCACAATGTTCTCCTTGCTTCTGCAGTGTCACAATGAGGCCCTGCAGGGTCACAATGGCCCTTTGGTTCTGAGGGGCCCCACAGTGTCACAATGGCCTCCATGATTCCATGGGGCCTTGCGATACCACAATGTTCTCCATGGATCCACGGTGCCCTCCAGGGTCACAGTGGCCCTTGGGCTGCACCAGGCCCCACAGTGTCACAATGGTCTCCATAGGAAGAAATCAACTGAGCCCCAGTGCTGCAGGGGCAGATGGGGGGCAGACACCAGAGGCCAAGGACAGACAGACTTGATGGTATTTTCAGATTTTTTTGTGGGATTAATCCCTAGATATACGGAATTTTAGAGGTGGAATACCAATTTCAGAGATGGACATCTGGAGGAAAAGGACAGTTCTTTTGCAGGGAAGCACAGAATACCAGTGTTTCAGGGGCAGATGAAAGATGACCATCAGTGGCCAAGGCCAGGCAGACCTGTCTGTTCTGTTTTCAGCTTTTGTCTGAAAGCAATACTTCAAAATAGGGAATTTTGGAGATGGAATCCAAATTTCAGCCGTATCTGCACTGATAAAAGGGACATTTTTCTTCCCTAGGAAGGAAAGCACAGAGCCCCAGTGTTTCAAAGGTAGATGAGAGCCAGCCCTCAGGAAACCAAGGCCAGCCAGACTTGTCAGTCATGGCAGCTTTTGTCTTGGAGCTCTCCTTGGATATAGGGAATTCTGGAGGCAGATTCCCAATTTTGGCCATGGGCACCTGGAGAAGGACGGTTCTTTTCCACAGGAAGGAAAGCACAGAGCCCCAGTGTTTCAGGGGCAGATGAGCAGTGGTCCTCGACATGCCAAGGTCAGCCAGACCTGTCAGGTGGCCCCCAGGAGGCCCAGCCAGCCAGACCTGTTCCATGCTCCCTTGGTTCCATGGGGCCCCACAGTGTCACAATATTCTCCTTGAGTCCATGAGTCCCTGTATTGTCACAATATTCTCCTTGCTTCTGTAGTGTCACAATGGCCCCTTGATCCATAAGTTCTTGCAATGTCACCATGGCCCCTGGGCTCCATGCGGCCCCGCTGTGTCACAATGGCTCCTTGGTTCTCTGGACCCCACAGCTTCATCACTGACCCTTGGTTCCATTGGGGTCCTGAGTTTCACAGGGGATTTCACCCCCTGATTCCATGAGGCACCAGAATGTCACAATGGTGTCTGTTTCCATGAGGTTCCATGATGTCACCATGGTGTCCTTGGACCTGTATTGTCACAACAGCCCTTTGGTTCTGTACTGTCAGCAATGGTTCCTTTGTTCCACTGAGGCCTTGATGTGTCACAATGGCTCCTTGGTTCCATCTCATTCCATAGTGTCACACACAGAAAATCACGCTATGAAAAGCCAGTGTCCATTAAGGAGACAGGGGAGTCTGCAACTTTATTTCAGTCAAGGGAAAGAGTCCACCAGGGCACACGCTCATGCAGTTTTCTCTCCTGAGGTTCTGGACGCAGCAGCCTCCTTTATCCTAAACTCCCAGGTGCACATTGCCCTCTTCCTTTCCCCATTGGTTGAGGTACAAGGAAGGTACAGCCTTCCCAAATTGCCTACCCCATATCCCCTCTTGAACCTGTCATTTTACCCCAAAGTTCATAAACTCAAGCTCATGCAGACTCTTGTCTGTTTCAGGAGCCAAGCTGACTGGGCTTTGTAATAAACCTGTTGCTTGTAGTTAGTAGAGAAATTAAGACCCATTTCAAAGATATTAACACCCATACTTTCAGTCATTGAATTATCTTTAAAGACAACTTACTCGTCAGTCACAATGGACTCCTCAGTTCCATGAGGCCCCACAGTGTCACAACTGGCCCTTGGTTCCATGAGTCACCACAGTCACTATCAGAGGCTGGATGAGATCAATGTCCCAGGCACCTTGGGATGCTCGGAATGCCCGTGTGGGGCCAGGGCCGGGTCAGGCCTGGGATTGTGTTGGGACAGAGCCCCGCCCCCAGCCATGGCCTGGCACAGCTGCCAACCACACAGTGGGAACAATGCTAACCCAGCTCTGATTGGCCGAGCTGTCAATCAATCACACAGCAGGGGCAATGCTAACCCAGCTCTGATTGGCTGAGCTGTCAATCAATCACACAGTAGCAGCTGGTGCCTGCCCTGACTCTGATTGGGCAAACAACTGGAAGTCCCTCCCAAGGGGTGGGGCCCATAAAGGCCTAGGGGGTTAAAAGCCGGAGCACGAGGTCAGCCCATGGTGTGGATCCTGCCTTCTGCTGGGGTTCTCCTGTGAGCCACGCTGGATCCCCAGCCATTGGTACCGGTATGTATATCTCTCCATACATCTTCTGTTTTTTCTTTATTTCTTCTTCACCTAATCCTACTTAACTGAAATATTTTGGGGTAATTTAGTGTCTTCAGTGTTAAAGGTTTTTCAGTTAAATGGTCTAGGTTGAGGAAGTTAATGCTATGATATGAGTTTTATGTTGAATTGGATGTTGTATGAAATGTTTTATCCATATTCATTGATTGTCTATATTTTGCCAGGAGAATTTTGTGTCATTTTGACCTCTTAATTCAACTGGTGAGACCTGGTATCACTGAAGTTGTGGGTTCAATCCCTGTGTGGGCCATTCACTTAGGAGTTGGACTGGATGATCCTTGTGGGTCCCTTCCTATCAAGAATCTTTTTTGCATCTGGCCATGTTGAGAATATCTGGCTGGAGTTTCTCCTGTGCATGAAACTCAAGTGAAGGAACCTTTGGTCACCCCCAGCATTTCAGTGTTCTGGGATGTTCCAGCCCTGCAGGTTCACCATGGCCTCTTGTTTCCATCAGGCCCTGCTGTGTCACACTGGCCCTTGGTTCCATGAGCATCTGGAGTGTCACACAGCTTGATGACATTTGTCCTTGCTGCCCCTGCCATCCCACTGCCCCAGCAACAGCCCCGAGCCACCCGTGAGGGACAGGCCCTGCTGGGCCAGGCCTGGGCTCAGGCCTTGGCCTTTCTGCTTCCTCCAGCCAGCCCAGGCCTTGCTCAGCATTGCAGTTCCCTGCTCACAGCCTCGGGCTCCTGCAATCCTGCCCTCAAGGATCTGCTCTCACCAGTCCCTGGGGGGCACTGATGCTCCAAGGGACTTGGAGTTTTGCTTCTGATTCCTTGAGCAGCTTTTTCAAACTTCTCTCAGTATCTGGGGGTCCTGGACTTAGCACCAAATCTACTGATTAAAATACAGAAAGCCTCCAGGAGGCCTTTGTTTTACTTCAGGGCTTGTGCAGCTCCTTGGAGAAAATTGTGGAGTTCTGTTAAGGAGGAAGATTTCTATGTGAGCCTCATCACTTGATTAAAGAAAAAAAGTGAGTATTTTGTTCTAAATTACATTTCAGAGAAGAACTGATAGAAACATTTCCCAAGTGATCTTGATGCTGAATGTCTCCTTAGGAGGTCTGGGCATGCAGAAGAATGAGCCCCTTGCAGGCTGACCCTGTTTGGACAACCTGCTCCTCACCCCCAGCCTCACCATGTCTGACATTGCCCACCTGGGACTGACATCCCTGTGCCCTGCAGCAGAACCTTGTCCCCTGAGCTCTGCAGCTGGCTGTCCCTGCCCATTGCACCATGTCCCACCTGCTCTCCTCAGGGCTCTGCCTGCACACAGGCCCAGGAGAAATTTTCCTGTTCGTGAGGAAAGAATGGAATAACCTGAGCAGCTTTCCTGAACAACAAACCCCACTGAGAAACCACATGCTCAGTGCAGGCTGCCTGGAATGATGTCACCTTTCTGCGAGGGACAGAATGACCAGCAATGATCTCTGTAAGCTGAATTCTGAGCCTTTCAGCTGACAGAATTCTCTGACCCTGTCCTTTCCCTGGATCTCTGTTGCAGATGGAAGCTGCTGGTGCCACCCTCACCTTTAATCTCACTTTTGAATGCAGACAGGTGTTCCCAGGTGTGTTGAGCAGAATTTGCTCAATATTTATACAAAACCTTTGTGTTCTGTTGGAGCGAAGGGGCCATTTTGACACTGAGCGGGTGACATGGAAGCAAGGAGTCAGTTGTGACATTGGGGTCCCATGGAACCAGGGGCCATTTTTGCTCTGCAGAACCAACACAGCTGCTGGACCTTTCCTGATTTAGGAATCAGGACTGGACACCGAAATTGTAGAGAGTGTTTCATTGCCAGCTGGGACACCTGGGGGGATATTTCTTCCAAACCACGTGTACCTGGTCAAGACAGGTTCCAGGTATAAATACACATTGATCCCACAAGCCCACACCTCCCTGCCCACCCCTCTCCACCTTCTCCTGCTTTGTATCACAATTAGCTGCCACCAGTCCTGGTGGTTGTGTTTGGTGGTTTTTGGGATGAAGGCTGTATGTCTTCCTCAGTAATCGCTGTTTGACCTCTGCTTTTGGGCAGGTGCAGTGGAGGTTTGGCTCTCCCTCAGGTCAGCTTGTCCCACTCAAAACCACCTGTCTGGTCCTGGCTGGTTTCTGGAGCCACAGGTTTCTGCTTTGTTTGTACAATAGCCAGGTCTTGCTTTGCTGAGTTTTTGCAAGATATTGTAATGTTTTTTTCCTGGTACCTAAGTTCCTATGTGGTTCATTACATATCGGTTTTGCTATGTGTTCTATTTCTCCTCCACTTGCTTAAGCATATTATACACTTTTAAAATTCTGAATTTTCAAACCCATATATGTTCCCCATCTCATTTCCCTCCTTTTCTTCTAAATGATGCAAATTCTTTTGCTTTCTAAGATACCTATCATACTCTCTATGACTGTCTTTACCTAATTGATTCGATAACAGGATAGGCATTGTAGCCATTCTTTGTGACTGTTTCAAATTCCAGGAAATCATAACCAAGAACAAAACTTAAACTCATCAGAACTAACAAAACTACTATCAGATGACACAATCAGTGTAGAAACCCTGCTGCAGTAGGAGACCACCCAAAAAATACATCCCACCAGTGGTGAGATGTGTCTCCCTCCAACCTTCTATGGTCTCCTTATAGTCTGTCTCATGGTGTATTGTGATCAAGATCTTCTTTCCCATACTTCTCATTTCTTTAAGAATTTCCTGAAGATCTGTGTTTTAGTAGCTCTATAACTAGAGTGAGATTCATTCTTCTGGGCACAGACAATACATCCTGCACAGTTGTCATGTTTGCCTTTATATACTGATGTGATACAACAGGTGCCCAATAGGAGAAATTGCACCCCTCAATTTTGACCAAGTTACAAATGCACAAATCAGATTGTGTTTCATTTATAATGAGCTCGTCCACTCTTATGGTGGGGCATGCTGTTCTGAGGCATACACAACCCTGATCTATATATACCAGCAAGATTGTCTGGTTGACTGAATGGATTCTGAAGAGACAGATGCTTTGTTGTGTATCCAGGCAGAATCTCGGTCATTGTTGACATTTCCTTCACATCCAAACCTCAGTTGTTTTCTTGTGGCACATAGCTCTATGTTAATAATCTGCCACTTCCCTTTAATCTCTTGTGCCCACGTTCTGTGTTTAGATAGATGTGGCACAGTTCCCTCGTGGTTTAATTCTAAAAGCCTTGCTTTCACATCCCTCTATTTTAAGCCTGAATTCAGAACAGTTAGTGAAGCATGTGTCACAACATTCAGTTCCAATTTGAATGGGTTTTATAAGTCCCTGATGGAATCCGTCCTGAACAAATGCAAATTTGCATCCCCAGACATCTTTCCCTGGCCAGACAGTTGTGTTTGATATTTGTAACACCTGCCACAGAGACTTAGGAGAGTCCAAGTCAGAAGCTTTCCCCTGACACATATAAATGCCAGTCCCATTGTATATAGGAGGTCTTGCACACATGTCTGCCATAGCCATGGCTGTGATCATCAGAGCCACAGCTTCCCAGGCTGCACCTGCCTGATTCTCAATGGTGACTGTGAAGCCTTTTTAATTCCAGTGTGATGTCTCTATGCTGCTTGTTCTCTGATCTTGATGGCAGTGAAGGAGGTGAGGAGCACCTGGTATGGTCCTTCCTACTGTGGTTCCAAAGTCTTTTCTGTGAGAGACTTCACATACACACAATCTCCAGGTTGTACATTATGTACTGGTCCATCCAATCCCCTACACCAGCTTCTTTCTACATGTTTCCTGATATTGCTGAGTTGTTTCCTTAGGGCCACCATGTATTTTGTGATAGTTTCTTCCCCTATTTGTGCTGATGTTCCCTTCTGTATTGCAGAAGGTCGCCCATACAGGATCTCAAAAGGACTCAGCCTTTCCTTTGCCCTTGGTTTAGTTGGGATGTGTAAAAGGGCTAAAGGAAGGGATTGAGGCCAGGGCAGATTGACCTCCTGTCCCAATTTAACAATTTGCTGTTTGATTAAATGATTCATCTTCTGCACTTGTCCACTTGACTGGGGATGATATGGGGTATGTCATTGCCAATCTATACCTAAAATATTACTAACCTGATGTATCAACTTTGCAATAAAATGGAGCCCTCTATCTGAAGAAATGGCAGCTGGACCCCCAAATCGTGATTCTATCTCTTTTACTAATGCCTTGACCACTTTTCTGGCCTTAGCAGTTGTAGCAGGGAAAGCCTTAGGCCATCCTGAAAAGGTATCAGTTAATACCAGTAAATAACAAAACCCCCTTTTCTTGGGAGTTCTGTGAAGTCCATTTGCCATAATTGGTCAGGTACATTTCCCTTCTCAATTTCACCCATTTCTGGCTTTGTTTTTAGGATTAGTCTGGAGGCAGAGATCACATTGTTGAGTTACCTGCTTCAATGTAGTGTATCAATTTCTAGCCATGATGTTGTGATTTAAGTGTTCATACACATTCTCTGGTGCCCAGTGTCTTTTCCTATGCTCCTCCCTTATTACAAACCATATTAGATGGCCAGGTATGATTACCCTTCCTTCTGGGGTATGGGCCCACCCCTCTTTACGGTATGTCTCATCCAAATTTGTAATTAGCTTCAGATCCTCTTTGGCATAATTTGGTTTACCCTCAAGGGAGATTTTCCTATTTGGGATTAGAGCTCCTTCCAATTGTACCTCTCTTTTTGCTGCTTCTTTTGCCTCCTTGTCTGCCAGCTCATTTCCTTTTTCTGATTCCAAGTATGCCTTTTGATGTGCTCTGATGTGTATAATTGCTATTTTCTTTGGGAGCTGTACTGCCTCCAGCAATTTCAGAATTTCTTCTGCATGTTCAGTGATTTTCTTTTGAGAGTTCAGTAGCCCCCTTTCCTTTCACATTGCTCCATAAGCATGCACAGCCCCACAAGTGTTCTTTGAATCCATGTCTATGTTCACATTCTCACATTGGGTCAATTGCAAGGCTCGGGTCAAGGCGATTTTCACATTTTGTGCAGAGGTATTGACAGGCAATGGTTCTGACTCTGTTACCTCATGGCGGATGGAGATGCCATATCCTGCATGCCTTTTGCCATTCAGGACATTGCTGCTTCTGTCCATGAAGGAAAGTTCTCAATTCTTTTACAGTCTGTGGTTTTGCTATTTGGCATAGAGCCACTTTTCAGGCTTGCCCCACAATTCTTTGCCCCACATTAATTTCATACCCCAAGTAAGTGACTTCCTGCTGCATTACCTGGGCTTCCTTCTTAGACACTCGGTGCCCTTGGAGCCCCAAAGAGTTTTAGAGACTCACTGTCCAAGGCATGCAAGTATCTTCTGTCTCAGTGGTGATCAGGATGTCATCTCTGTATTGTAGCAGTCTCCCCTTCCCGGGTGGGGCTTCCCAAGACTCGAGATCCTTGGCGAGTTGGTTGCCAAATATGGTGGGGAAATTCTTGAATCCTTGAGGCAGTACAGTCCAAGTGAGCTGGGTCCTTTGTCCACTTTTCCATTCCAAGGCAAATATCTTTTGGCTGGCTTCATAGAGAGGGAGGCAAAAGAAAGCATCTTTCAAATCTAAACCAGTAAACCAGGTTAGTTAAGGTGTCAGTACTGTTAACAAAGTGTATGGGTTTGCTACTACAGGACATAAATCCTCTGCTATTCTATTGACTGCTCTTAAATGCTGGACTACTCTGTACGTCCCATCAGGTTTGTGAACTGGTAATATGGGAGTGTTCAAATCAGATTCACATTCCCTTAACAGACCCCAGTGCAAGAATTTTTCTATTACCAGCTGGATTCCTTCCCTACCCTCGCTTTTTAAGGGATATTGTTTTATCCTTACTGGTCATTGTCCCTCTTTAAGCTTTACCTCTACTGGTGATGCATTTTTAGCTCTTCCTGGCTTCTCAGTGGCCCACACACCAGGGTACACCTGGGTGATGATATCTTCACCGATTTTTCCTTCTATGGGAACTTCATTATTTGAATATATTCTTGAGTATCCACCTCCAGAGTAACCTCCCCTTTTTCAAATCTGATTGTTGCATTCAATTGTTCAAGCAAATCTCTTCCAAGGAGTGCATGTGGTGAATTAGGCATAAGGTATAAGAATTAGGTATAAGAATTTATGCAAGCCGACTAGTTTTCCCAGTTTATATTTTAGTGGTCCACAAAAATAAGCCTTTTCAACTTGGCCAGTGGCTCCCTTAACCATAATAAAATCTTCTCCCACTTGAGTTAAAACTGTGTTTGAAATCTAACACATTGCCCCTGTATCATTTAAAAATTTTATTTGCTTTTGATCTTTTCTTTCCCCTAGCTTCATTATAACCAAGGGATCAGCCAGGGAAGATCCCCCTGGTTCCTGTCAGTCTTCATTTACATTTGCCACTCCCCGTGCCCCTTTGTTTTTCTTTTCTCAGGGTTCTGGGCATTCATTTTTTCAGTGGCCTAATTGCTCCCATAGAGCACATTCTTTTATTCCTAAGCGCGGAGGGGGAAGCCCCTTTTTAAAATATTCATCTTCTTTTTTAACTACTTCCATCATCCTTCCTTGTCTCCCCTTATTCCCTTCTTCTCGGTTACTAAACACCCTCCAGGCTTCGTCCAATAATATTTCTAAGTTTCTTCCTTCAGTGGGTCTGAATTTCTGAAGTTTACATCTTCTATCACCCGTGGATTGACCTAAAAATAATGACACTAACTGCTGTATCCCGATATCTGATCTGGGTCCAAAGGTGTGCTACGACACATTGTGTCTCAGCCTGTCTAAGAACTCAGGTGGTGACTCAAAGGGACCTTGTTTAATAGCATATAAAGCTGAGCAGTTCATAGATTTGGGGATGACTTTCTCTATTCCCTTTGCAATCCACTCCTGATATTCTTGTACCTTCTGTCTTCCTGCCATTCTATTCACATCCCACTTTGGGTCCTGGAGGGGAAAGAATTCCTTTACATCCTCCCCCATGTCTTACAGTGCTCCTGGGCCAAATCCCAGGGTACCTTTGGGATCAGCTGTTTCTCTGGTTCTGTCATTGCATGGAACAGTAACTGTATAGCATTCCAATCCGGGTTATGTGATTTCACTTTTAACCAAAAGTGTTCAGCTATACTTAGAGGGTCCTTTCTGTAATCCTTTAAATTCCTTTTCCGAATTTCCAAATCATTGGTATTGAAGGGAACCTTTAGTAGCATCATTGTTCCATCTGCTCCCACTTTTTCTCTAAGAGGTGCCTGCAAAGGTGCTGGTTGTTCCCTAGCTTTGCCCTTGTATGGGAGGATGCTGGACTTCCCAGGGGTGTTGGAGTTTGATCTGGTGCCCTTCCTGGGCTCCCACCCAACTCTAGTGATGGAGGAGGGGAGATCATCCAGATCAGAGTCTTCTTCCTTATATACCTTGTCATTTTTAGTGCACTTCTGACCAAGACTACAGGCTGAGCAGCATCATTTTAATATATGTGAGACCCTTGTGTTTTCTCTTTCCATTGCAAGGATCAGTGGGTCTTGTGGAGGGTTAATACCACAATCCCTTTGCCATTCTGGGTGGTTCTGTAAGATCAAAACCGTCTGCATATGGTGCCTCATCCCATTTTCCTTCCCACCTTAAAAACAACATTAACTTCAACATGGTGTTCCAGTCCCATGTTCCATTTAATGGCCACTTTGCCCCATCTTCTGATTTCTAGAGAGGCCACCACTGATTAGAGTATTTGATGAAAACCCTTTTGCTCTCCGTTTCTCCTGTCCCACAACTTCCTTCCAGTGGGTTAGTATACATCCTAAAGGGCTCCTCCTAGACACCTCTTTATTTTGCTGGGTGCCCATGATTTCTCTCCTTATTTCTCTTATCTCCTCTCTCAAACCTCTGCTGGCAATATTCTTTCACTTCCTTCAGAGTGTCATCAAAAAAGTGCCAATCCTTGGGAACTGAAAGACTCTTTGCACAGATCAAATTCACAATCTCACACTCAACCTGTATTAATTCCTGAATATGATGCCATGGGTCCGGGGTACACCTGGGGCATGTAGGCGTCCACCTCCTAGATCTGCAGTGCCACTTCCTTTTGCACCAATGACACTGTAGGAGGTCCCAGGCTGGATGCCACCTTGGTGTCCAAATTGCTGGTCCACACGCAAAGCAACGAATTGGTCTAACCCTTCTAGGTTCCCTTTCGATTAGAGGTTGCTCCCAATAAAAACCCAGATAACTATCTATGGAATCTGAGAATATTCCTCCCCAATATACCTGCCCTACTCCCCCGTCCTCCCGTCCCATCCGTAGAAGTTTCCCTTGATCCCTCAAGAAATCCGGGGGCTCAATCTGGAGCCCCCTAGAAAGGGCTTCCTCCTTGCTTGGTCGGGCCCTCCGCACTCACTCCCAGCTTCCACCACCTTTTTAACTCTGACAGTTTCCGAAAAAATTCACTGACCTGTCATTGACAGTTACAGACACAAGAGGGCAGCATTACATCAGAAACAATAGAATCTCACGCCTCAGCAAAGAACAGAAATCTTAACTTGTTGCAATGACAGTTAATAACACAAGAGGGCAGTGTTACACCAGATATTGCACAGGCCCACTACAGAAAACAGAGCAGACATTCCCCAAAATCCAAAATCTCCACCACCAAAATGAGAGTGATGCAAACACAAAACAACAACCACCATAAAAAATACTTCTTTCCACCATCCTACAACAAACAACAAGCACAATTTATGGCAGTTAGTGTTATAGCAGTGAGTTATGCTGTTAATAATATTGATAACACTGTAGGTCCTGTTCAAGTTACCCCCAAACTTGCTAGTTACCACCCTAAGTGGTCAACAGAAACCCCTTTGCCAGCTTCCAAATACCTTCCCCAAACCTGTCAGCTCTGTGTGTCAGATGTCTCTGACACACTGTTAGCCATGTGCAGGCATCCCTAGTGTCTTACAGGCTCACCCTACCTTGGGCCTCCCCCAAAACATTTTGGTCAAACGTTCCTCTAGGCCATATAGGAGGTTGGTTGCTCATCCTGCAGAGAGTGACCGGGGAGCAGAGGTCAGCTCCAGAAAAAGTCCGGGGTGCACTGGGATGTTGATGTCCCCTGTGCTCCAGCAGACAGACGAAGACCTTCTGGCTGGCTCAACAACTGATTTCGAGAATCAGCACTTGACACTGCAGTTGTAGAGAGTGTTTCATTGGCAGCTGGGACACCTGGGGGGATATTTCCTCCAAACCACGTGTACCTGGTCAAGACAGGTTCCAGGTATAAATACACATTGATCCCACAAGCCCACGCCTCCCTGCCCATCCATCTCCACCTTCTCTCCCTTTGTATTATAATTAGCTGCCACCCCTCCTGGTGGTTGTGTTTGGTGGTCTTTGGGATGAAGGCTGTATGTCTTCCTCAGTAATCACTGTTTGAGCTCTGCTTCTGGGCAGGTGCAGTGGGGGTTTGGCTCTCCCTCAGCTCAGCTTGTCCCACTTAAAACCACCTGTCTGGTCCTGGCTGGTTTCTGGAGCCACAGGTTTCTGTTTTGTTGTGTTTGTAGAATAGCCAGGTCTTGCTTTGCTGAGTTTTTGCAATATATGTTATCTTAAAGTTTTTCCTGGGAAATAAGTTCCTATATGGTTTATTACACAGTATTTCTGCTATCTGTTCAATTTCCCCTCTACCTGCAAAAGCATATCATAGACTTCTAAAGTTCTGAATTTTCAAAACCATTTATGTTCCCCATCTCACTAGATCACCTTGGGAGCCTCTAGACCACACTGGGAGCAGGTTTTGGCACATCAGCCCTTACTGGTTTATACTGGGAGCTGCTGCCACAGGCCTCAGGGGCTCAGGAGTGGCTCCCAGTGCTTACTGGCTTATACTGGTGCCCTCTCAGTCTATGCCTAGGAACACCAGTGGGTGCTGGCGGGCAGGCAGGACCTTGAGTCCAAGTTATCCTTGCTGGGGCACTGCTGAGCCGCGACTTCTTCAACTTCTCAGCCTGGCACCACTGCCTGCAGCTGCCAGGGACTCCAGAAAGGGCGAGGCTGGGGAACTGCCCCATGAAAGGCTGAAGGAATGTGAGCAATTGCCCAGTGAAATTCCCACAATTTCACAGGATCCCCAAAATTTTCCAGCCCCTCCCTCACCTAAAGTGGGAGGTGAAGCGTTCTGTTGGGTTGAATGAGTAGAACTGGTGTCTCTAAATCCCCTTTGACTTTAATGGGTACACCTGAACTCTAGTACACTTATGTATTCAGATATTGGGGTGTCCCTCACGGCCCTCTAGAGATTTTGGGGTGCCCCCTTTGCCCCCACCCAGAGCTAGAGCTGGTGCAGAACACTGTCTTCATCAACCCCACGGATCAAAGCACCTGGGTGTACCTGCACTGCATCCTCTCCTGAGGTAATTCAGGGCTCCCTCCCTCCCCTGATGTCCTCACCTGGAGTTTTGGGGTACCCCCTGAATGTTGGGGTGCCCCCCAACAGCCCCTCGGCTGCCAAGGGTCATCTGTGTCCACGTCGACTTGGAGGACAGTGGCCTTCATCTTCTCCTGGCCCATCCAGTTCAGTCAGAAAACTTGGGTGCTCCAAAAATAACCTGGAGATACCCCAAAATTATCTGGGTACACCTGTGTACTCCCCCAAATCACCAGGATCTCCCCAAAAATCACCTGGGTACACCAGGGTATCCCGAATAATCACCTCAGTGCACATCAGTACTCCTGAAAATCACCTGGATTACCGCAGTAATCACCTGGATACACCTTGGGTACCCCTGGAACACTTCAATCACTGAAAACCCCTGAGGGCCCCCAAAACTGGTGTCCCATAAATCTTCATTGCTTTGACTCCATGGACCTGGTGTCCATGAATCCCCATTGACTTTTAATGGTGCATGTTGAGTCCTGTTTATCCCCATTTATCTCTATAAATCCCTCCCAGTGGTCCCACTTATGCCCCAGTGCTCCCAGTAACCCCAGTGTCGCCCCTTAGCCCTTCCCAGTGCTCCCAGTTGATCCACTAACCCTTCCCAATCAAGCCCTATTAATGGGTAGACCTGGTATCCCTCAATCCCCATTGACTTCAATGGGTAGACCCAATGTCTGAACATTTTTGGTGCCAAAAATCCCAACTTTGGGCTCGGAA
This sequence comes from Sturnus vulgaris, assembly GCF_052056855.1. Classification (NCBI taxonomy): domain Eukaryota; kingdom Metazoa; phylum Chordata; class Aves; order Passeriformes; family Sturnidae; genus Sturnus; species Sturnus vulgaris. Next base: position 2,873,134 of record NW_028276155.1, on the reverse strand, counting down.
TTCCCAGATTTGGGGCTGAAAACAAAGATTTTGGGCTTACATGGAGGCACAGCTGTTGTGTTTCCTAGATACATTGTAAATGGTACATTCCGTGACCCCTGCTGTGCCCTGTATCTTGGTCCCTTTCCCCTCCTGGCCACACAGAGCTGGCTGGGATCCAATTTCTCCCCGCCCCCCCTTTCCAGACCCTAGAAAAGGTCAGTACCCCCTGGCCTCTGTCTCTTTCTTCCTCTTTTCCCTCTCTTTTTTCTCTTTTCGCTCTTTCCCCTCTTTTCCCCTCCTTTCTCCCTCGCTACCCACGAGAAATAAACCTGTAACTTTATTAGGGGAAAGAGCCTCTTTTGATATCTTAATTACGTCCATGAGGCAAGGGCCCAGGGAAACTTCACCCTAACACCTGAGCTAGACCAGAGGAAGGGTGAAAAACCCCATTTTGGGGCCAAGTAAAAGCCTCATACAGCTCCAGCACAGGCTGAAGGTGTGGGATCAAGAATTTCTGATTAGCTCCCAGCAATTACGCCAGGACTTCCAGAGTGTCAACACCATGATCCTCAACTGGAAATTCCCAGAATTCAGCCCAGTATTTCCCCCAAAATTCCCCAAATTTCCCCATTTTAGCACCAAATTTCTGCAAAATCCCCATTGACTTTAAGGGGTAAACCTGCTTTCCCTAAATCCCTATTGATTTCAAAAGGTAGACCTTATGTTCCTAAATCCCCTTTGATTTTTTAAAACAGGTTGACTTGCTATTCCTACATTGCCATTGATTTCAAAGGGTAGACCTGATGTCTATAAGATCTCTATTGGGAGATTGATATTACAAGAGATGGAACAACTGAGAGACATTGTCAAAGATGGTTTATGGCTTTATTTCATCAGTCTCATAGAAGTGTGAGACATTAAAGGTGTTACATCCAGTACCATAATATCAGAATCTTCCTCATTCTTAGTTACAAATGGCTTATATTAGTTTTTTAGCCAATCAAAAACTCCTATGAACTTTGCTGGTGTCTTTTTACACCAATCATTAATTGCTTTGCTTCCCAAGGCTTTGGTGCAATGCATCATTTTTCAGTATATCATATAACACTGCACAAACCTACATTGATATATCCTAACATCTAATAAACTTTATAACAATTTTTTTTTGCTAAACTTTAAAATCTTTTACTATCTTACTTAACATACTGCTTTGCTTACATAATCCATATTTCTGTTTTCTTGAAACTTATTTTTACTTAAACTACAAACTTATATTCTTGTTTTATGTCTGTTTCACTTTAATGCTCTAATTCTCTAAGCCTTCTCCAAGGTCTCAGGTCAAACCCTGTATCCATCTCTATCTCTGAGCCTGTATGCCCAAGGCCCTGAGAGCTCTCTGTGCCTGCATTTCCCACACTGCAGTATCCCAATGGACCCTTGGTTCCATGGGGACTCACAATGGCAGAAGGGTCTCCTTGGTTCCACAAGGTCCTGCAGAGCCCCTTGATTCAACGAGGCCTCAAAGTGTCATCATGGTCTCCAGGATTCCATGAGGCCCCACAGTGTCACAATGGACCTTTGGTTCCATGGGGTCCAGCACTGTTCCATGAATCCTCAGTTCCATGGGGCCCTGTAGAGTCACAATGGACTCCTTGGATCAATGGTGCCACACAGTGACACAATCACCCCTTGGCCTGACAAGACCCCCCAGTGTCACAATGGTTCCTTGCTTCCATGAGGCCTTGCAGTGTCACAGTGGACTCCTTGGTTCCATGAGGCTACAAAGTGTCACAGTGGCCCCTTGATTCAGTGAGGCCTGTGATGCCTTAGGATTTTAGCCTATATATATTTCAAATCCTGTACTCAATACTGCATAACTCTAAACTCCATATAAAATGTTAGTTAACTGTATTCACAGTTTGGTCAGACAAAACACTTCCCCTACGCCTGAAAATCAAGGCCACCCTACAGTCTCAGGGTCTGAAAAGTATAAACAAAAGTGAATTCAGGGGTGAGAAAACTGAGGGAATATGGCTTCATTACCTGAAGCTGTAATTGCTGGGTTAGCCCCTGATATGCAAATGGACCAAACTTAAATCTGTCTGAAAAACTCATCATCACAATCCATCTTGAGTGTAGCCCCAGGAGGCTTTTGCCTGCCCAAGGTGAATCTATTGAAGGCCTTTAATAAATACCCACTTTATACTCTTAACCTTGGCTAGCCTCTGCTCTAGGTAGCCACTCCAAGGCATCACCTGTAGTGTCAGAATAGTCTCCATGATCCCATAAAGCCCTCCAGTGTCAAAATAAATCATTGATTCCATGAAACCTTGCAGTTTCACCATAGACCATTGATTCCATGAGACCCCACAGTGTCACAACAGACCACTGGTTTCACTGAGCCCCACAGAGTCACTATGGTCCCCTTGGCTCCACAAGGCTCTGAAGTGCCACAATGGCCCTTTGGTTTCACAAGGCCTCAAAGTGTAAAAATGGCCTCCATGTTTTCATGAGGCCCTGCTGTGTCACAATGCACCTTTGGTTCCATGGTGCCCCATAGTGTCACAATGGTCTCCTTGGTTCCACGGTGTCAGAATGGGCCCTTCATCCCATGCAGACCCACAGTGTTCACTGTAGTGCCCTTGATTCCAGGAGGCCCTGCCATGCTGTAACGGCCCCTTGGTTCCAGTGGGTGCCAAAGTGTCAGAATGGTCTCCATTGTTCCATGAGGCCCCACAATGTAACTGTGGTACCCTTGGTTCTATGAGGCACCACTGTCTCACACTGGACCTGTGGTTCCATGAGGTTCCATAGTGTCACCATGGTCTCCTTCAATAAGCAGTGTAACAATGGACCATTGGTTCCATGTGACATTGCTGTGTCACAATGGTCTGCTGGGTTCCACAATTGCCCTCAGTGTCACAATGGAGTCTTGTTTCTGTGAGGCTCTGAACTGTCACAATTGTCTCCTTGGTTAAATGAGGAACACAAACCCTTTGCATAAACATTGAACAACATCTGCTTAACAAACCTGGGAACATCTGTCTGCATTCAAAAGAGGGGTTAAAGGTGAGAATGGCACCAGCAGCTTCCATGTGCAATAGAGATCCAGGGAAAGGACAGGGACAGAGAAGTCAGCTGACTCAGAGAATTCTGCTTACAGAGATCATTGCTGGTCACACTGTCCCTCGCAGGAAGGTGACATCACTCCAGACAGCCTGGACTGACCATGTGGCTCTACAATGGGGTTTGTTGTTCAGGAAACCTGCTCAGGTTTTTCCATTCTTTCCTCACGAACAGGAAAATTTCTCCTGGGCCTGTGTGCAGGCAGAGCCCTGAGGAGAGCAGGTGGGACATGGCGCAATGGGCTGGGACAGCCAGCTGCAGAGCTCAGGGGACAAGGTTCTGCTGCAGGGCACAGGGATGTCAGTCCCAGGTGGGCAATGTCACACATGGTGAGGCTGGGGGTGAGGAGCAGGTTGTCCAAACAGGGTCAGCCTGCAAGGGGCTCATTCTTCTGCATGCCCAAACCTCCTAAGGAGACATTCAGCATCAAGATCACTTGGGGAATGCTTCTATCAGCTCTTCTCTGAGCTGAAAAGTAAAAAAATATTCCATTGATTAAAAACAAAAATCATGATGTGCACTTCGAAATCTTCCTCCTTAAAGAACTCCAAACTGACTCAAATCAGCTGCACAAGGCCTGGAGATGTGAAGACAATTGAAGGAAGACAAAGAGCTCCTGAAGGCTTTCTGTATTTTAATAAGCTCCTCTGTGGATTTGGGTCTGAGTGCAGGACCCTGAGGGACTGAGAGAAGGTTGAAGAAGCTGTCCTGGTGCTGGGGCTCAGCTTCTACCTGTCCAAGAAGGTGAGGGGAGGTCCCAGGGGGTCGTGTGCCCCCTTCCCCGGAGCGTGTGTGTTCCCCCCAGCCCGGAGTCACCCCCTTTTCTCTGCCCTCAGAGCTCCTGAGCCAGCAGTGGCTGCAGCCCCTCCCCGCTGCCTCGGGCCCGGCTGGGACCCCCGCTCCGTCCCCACGCTGATTTAGGAGGGGGGTGGTGCGTCCCCCCCAGCCCTGCTTTCACTCTGCCCACGTCCAGCTTCTCCCAGGGATCCAAAGAAAACTTCCCAGTTCACCCCGGACCCGTTTATTGGGGGGAGGGACTTGGGGGGACCCCGCGGGGGGATCGTGACTGGGCGGGGAGGGTGGGGCCCAGGTGGGGAACACTGGGTGCTGCGGGTCTGCCCGGCAACCGGTGAGTCATCACAGCTCCTCTCGCTGATTGGCTGAATCTTCTCCATCGCATTCTCTGATTGGCTGAGGACAGGCCCGGGAGTTGAGAGAAGGAACAGGAGAGATCCCGCCCCGAGCACCGGCACGGGAACAACAGACCCAGCCTGGGCACAGCGAGGGAGTTTAGTACCAACCAAATCACAGCAGCACAAGGAGAAGGGAGAGAAATCTTTGCATCCCCTTCTCCCCACCCAACAGGGATCACCAGGACCACGGATCACCAGGGTTCTGCCCAACGGGGGTCACTGAGGATCATCCAAAGCTGATCCTCCCCTGGGGGATGGAGCTGGAGCAGAGCACGAAGCTCTTCCCGCACTCCAGGCAGTCGGGAGGGCTTCCCTTAGTGGTGACTCCGTTGGTGTTGGGTCAAGTGAGACCTCCTGGAGAAGCTCTTCCTACACTCAGGACACTCATAGGGCCTCTCCCTGGTGTGGATGTGCTGGTGCCTGATGAGATGGGAATTGTACCTGAAGCCCTTCCCACAGTCGGGGCAGTGGAAGGGCCTCTCCTCTGTGTGAATCCGCTCATGTCTGAGGAGATCAGAGCTGGTCTGAAACCTCTTCCCACACTTGGGACACTCATAGGGTCTCTCCCCGGTGTGGTTGCGCTGGTGTTTTCTCAGGTTGGAGCTGTCACTGAAGCTCTTCCCACATTCCAAGCAGGTGTAGGGCCGGTCCCTAGTGTGGATCACCTGGTGTCGCATCAGGTCGCAGCTGTGGCTGAATCCCTTCCCACATTCCCTACACTCATAGGGCCGTTTCCCCGTGTGGATCCTCTGGTGTTGCATCAGCTGAGAGCTGTAGCTGAAACCCTTCCCACATTCCGAGCACTCGTGGGGCTTCTCCCCGGTATGGATGTGCTGGTGCTTGATTAGTTGGGAGTTTTGCTTGAAGCCCTTCCCGCAGTGGGGGCAGCGGAAGGGCCTCTCCTCTGTGTGAATCCGCTCATGTTTGAGGAGATCAGAGCTGCTCTGAAACCTCTTCCCACACTTGGGGCACTCGTAGGGTCTCTCCCCGGTGTGGATGCGCTGGTGTCTTCTCAGGTTGGATCTGTCACTGAAGCTCTTCCCACATTGCCCACACTCGTAGGGCTTCTCCCTAGTGTGGATCCTCTGGTGTCGGATCAGGCTGGAGCTGCAGCTGAAACCCTTCCCACATTCCAAGCACTTGTGCAGCTTCTCCCCTCCAGGAGGCTTCTCCACCAGCTCTGAGCTCCGCCTGGATCTCCGGATGCCTTCCCGGCTCAGGGAAGGTCTTTCTTCCTCGCAGCTCTCTGAGCTCGGTTTGCAGCCCCTCCTTGAGGAGGATCTCTGGGGCTTTTTCTCCTCCTCCATCTGCCCAGGTCTTTGGAATGAAAAATCCTGGTTTGAAGGAAAACAAAAGGGGAGAGGGCCTTAGGCTGGGGGTTTCTCCTTGCCCAGGTTCATTCAGGAAGTCATGGGGCATCTTGACCCTGTAAAAACCTCCAAAACGCCACAACAGCACGAGGGGGCCCGGCCTTGGCGCTCCCCCCTCCCACCTCCCCAAATTCCCCTGGCGGGGGGCGCTGGGGCCCGGGCCGGGCGCAGGTGGCTCCAGGTGGGCAACGCTGGGAGCTGCGGCTCTGCCCGGACACTGCTGCGTCATCACCGCCGCGCGCTCTCATTGGCTCAGCGCTGCCCGAGGGGCGGGGCTGCACCAAGCCGGGACACCCTGCTCCAGGGGGGATGGCCCCAAAACGGGGGACCCCCAGGCAAGGAACAACAGCAAAGTGTCTCTACAAACACATGCTGCGAATCCGCTTGGACACAGGGCCGGGGACGTGGACATAAGGAAGTGACAGCAGAAGCCATCAGGGTCAGAAAATGTTATTCATTGACCACACAGACTGCTGCTCAGCCAAGCTCCTGCTCAGTTCATGAACTCCCAGAAGAACAACAAACACTTAACAGAGCCACGAATATCACTAGCTATACAAAAGTGGTGTGCATATTAAGGCCCAAGCACCCAGGGGCTCTCAGATCCTTACACCATCTTGATCCAGGTGCCCTCCTCACACTGACACCATTCAGTCCTTGATGGCAAAGATGCTTTCTGGGGATGCCCACTTACACAGGAGGGTAAACTGGATTTTGCCTTTGAGTGCGAACACGAGGTAGAAGGGAAAATGGTAAAGACATGGATGGTCCTTCTGCAGGGATGCACGGAAGCACCAGCCTTATTGGGGCAAGCCTTGCAGAAAATATCACAAGAATTTACCCCACCCCCAGGGATTGGGTTAATGCAGGATGTGGATGACTTGCTGCAATCAGGAGGACAAGAAGGGGCAGAAGAAGTCTCTGTGAAATGGCTGAATGTTCAGGCTAAAAAGCATCTTTGAGTATTTGAAAAAAAAAACGCAAATGCTGGAGAAAAAGGTTAAATATTTGGGACATAGTTTGATTGAAGGTTTCTGGTGTATTGACCCAGAGAGAGACCAGGGAATCTCAGAAATAATCTAGGATTAAAAAGGAGTTGCAAGAAGTATGACGATTAATAGGAAATTGCAGGATCTGGATTGAGGATTCTCTGTTCTAGCCAGAACACTTTGTGACTTTTTAACACCAGGTATTCTCAATGCTGTGGTATGGATACAAGAAATGGAACAAAACTTAAGAAAATTAAATAAATGATTGATGCTGCAGCCATGGCTCTACTAGACTGAGAAAAAAAATTTGAATTGTATGTGGATGTTAAACAGGGCCATGCCAAAGGAATTCTCATGCTAAAATGTTTAGCCCAGTGGCCAGAGTGGCCTCATTGTCTGCAGAATTGTGCAGCCACAGCTTTAATGAGACCTGAGGCCCAAAAACTGATGGCAGGAGGATCTCCTGTTGTTCAAGTCTGGCACCAAGTCAAAGCTTTGATAACCAAAGGAGCCTCTACATGGATGAGCAGTGCTCGGTGATTACAGAATGAAACTTGTTCAGTGACACAGGAGGATTTAGAATTGAGGACAGGGGAAGGGTTTAACCCAGGCTCCTGTTTGAACAGCCTGCACAAGGGGCTGGGAACAAACCCATGACTGCATTCAAGTGACAGAGCTCCAGAGTCAGCCTAGGAGAGATTTAGGAGACATTCCCTGGCGTGAGAGACAAAATGTGTTTATGGATGGCTCTTCAAGGGCAGGAGAAGAGAAAAGAGTTCCAAGACACGCTCAGATGAAGGAAAGGGAATTAGACCAAGCTCAGGTTACCGCCTGCATGGTCAGCTCAACCGGCAGAGCTGGGTGTGCTTGGAAGAGCCTGAGACTGAAATGCCCTGAGCAGGAAGGCTCAAATATCTTCTGGTGACAGCATGGCAGCTAACAGGGTGGCAAAAGCAATTCTGACTTCTTCTGTTGAGTCGACTGGTGCTGTACTTGAGACAGAAAACACAGCACTCTCTGATCCATGTGAAAAAGGCCTCTATATTTTTCTGACTTCTTCTTAAATACCTTTCTTAATGTTCCCAGGTAAGCGCCTGTGATTGGTTCCAAGTTTAGGCTGCTCAGCCCTCTGACCAATAGCCCCTGCAGCTTAGGACAGAATTGAAGATAGGCTGGAACTCACTGGGTTACATCCTTGTCTATCTCTGTTTTCTGGGGGCCTGTCTATTAGGCCAGGCCACTTCTCTTATCAGTGGCCAAATTCACTGCCCAGTGTAAGCCAGCTAACACTGTGACATTGCTCAGCAACCACTGGATCGTTTCTTAATGTATTTCTAAAACAAATAATTCCAAGATAAAGGATTGTGGAAAAAACAGATTCTCATATGGGGAACTCATTTTATAGCAAAGATCCTTCAGGGGGTTATGGCTGCTTTAGGAATACAATGGGACCTCCACAAGCCCTGGCACTCCCAGAGCTCAGGGCAGGTAGAAAGAACAAACGGGAAATAAAGAAACACCTTTGGAAGCTGGTGATAGAAACCAAGATGCAATGGCTACGGCTTTTGCCATTGGCTTTGGCAAGAATAAGAGCCAGACCCAGGGCAGATATTCAATTATCTCCCTTGGAATTGATCTTTGCAATTCCTTACCCTGCTAATTCTCCACCTAGTGCGGGCTGGAGATAAGGGATGTATATTTCAAGCAGTCTGTGGCCAGAATCCTGTCTCTTGTGAAATCTCTCCCACAGGAAGCTGGGCTGGCACAGAGCCTGCCTTGGCACTTTGCTGTTCACAACATCCACCCAGGACATCGGGTCCTGCCTAAGGAGTGCAAAGCAGCAGCACTGGTGGCCAAGTGCCGTGGCCCATTCCAAGAGTCCCTGAGCACAGAAACAGCCGCCAGCACAGCTCAGCACGGGGGGACCCCTCACCCTGGGCTCAGGGGCTCTCAAGCCCCGGAGATTTGGAATTCCCGGCTGCAGGAGCAGCATGGGAGGGCACCACTGACCCTGCACTGAAGGCAACGCAGCAGCAGCCAGGGCTCCACATCGGGCCAAGCCCCTGGGCCTGTCCACAGATCCTCTGCTGAAATCCTCTGCCTGGGCACCCTCCTTTGGCATCTCCACACACTGGGGCCAATCCTTGCTGCCACTGCTGGAGCTTCGCTGCTTTCTGTGCCTGCACTGCCACAGCTGCTGGGGAAGACAACGGCACAATTCCACTCTGCCCCTCAGTTACACTCACACACTGGGCTGCCGGGGATTCCATGGTCAGAAAATATACCAAGTGTAATATTAAAAATCTACTTCTCTACTCAGGCTTCATGTGCCTTTGCATTGGGGAAACGAATTTTAAAGGGATTGTTTGAGGGATACTCCACCACTCAACAGAGATGAGTTTAACATCTCAACAGACTGGGAATAGCCCAAAAGATACCAACAAAGAGAACGACATTCAACAAAACATCAAGGAAACACCAGCAAACATCAAGGAACACCCACCCCAGACACTGACACGGCATAGTTGGAGACACTGGCCTGGAAAAGACTGAGAAGGATATCCAGGAATGTGGACCTAATTAACATCACAGGAGGAGAAACCGGGGTACAGTAGGAAACCAAATACTAAGAACTACACAACTTGGAAGTAATGAACATGAAACCAATGGAATTCTATGGGTTCAGACTGTAAAAAGTTAAGGGAAAATCTAGTAAAACTCACATGTCATGGAATGATTTTCTCTGCACACCCGGGCTATGTGTGGATGAAATTACTTCTGTTGCACATCCTGACCAGAATCAACTACTGCCTTAACTCTCTAACACTAAAGATATTGTTGGAGAGATTTTTATTGTCCCTGCAGTTTCAGTGACAAGATTACACCATGAGAAAAATTTTTTCATAATAATCCTACTTTTATATTGTCAGTTAGGTTTGGGCCAGGGGTGTGACAAGCAATTTTTACTCTTAGGAGAAGAAGTAGAAAAAGCTTGATTGCACTGGAATATTTTTGTATATATTTGTGAGTGGCTCTTAATGATGGCAGAATTTCAGAATGGGTTTTTCTATGCTCACCTTTTGGATGCATTTTGCCAAACTACAGGAGTATTGATTGTGAGGGCTTAAACACATAAACAGTTAATACAAAATTGTTAACAAAAACAAGAAAAGAAAAAAAAGCAGACTATAGGGGTGCACGTGTGAATCACCTAAGGGCTGCTCTGGAAAAGAAGCATTGGCTCCAGGCAGCCAGGAGAGGAGCTTTAGAAATGCAAATTAACACTGCTAGGGCAATGTGTGCACAATGAACCAGGATGATCTTCATGCCTGGAGGAGGAATTTCACTGATTCCCTCTGCCCCTCACTCCAAGCTCTGCCTGCTTGCACAGATGGAATTAGCACAGATAAAGGCAGAGCCCATAGTGAGGATATCTGACTGCAACAGAAATTGGTTAAGCTGCAAAGGGAAACAGCAAACGCAGAATGTTGGGAAAACTTTACTAAAAAAGTGGGGGGGAAATCATCCCTCTCCTCACTCCAACATGTGCTGTCACTGTCTAGGTTATATAGAGTGTATTAGAGCACTGGGGTGTTTGTGCTAGTCCAGAGAAATCAGTTTGGAATCCAAACATTTGAGGATTTAATAAGATAAAAGTGGTCAATTGATGCAGCCCTGGATGGAGGGAGCACCCAAAAAAGATGAACAGACACCAGAGCCAATCCTACAACACCATGGACCAACCCCTGGGATCCCTAACGAATTCATATCAGGACACAGAAAATCCATCCATAATTTGAGTGGCATAATTAGATTTAAAAGTGTCCTTGAAATAATAACCAACCAGACAGCTCCAGCTCCTGACCTTCCTGACGACCAATTCACTGAAATAAGAAGGAGACATTTCACCATGGGATGGGATCAGATTATCTATTAACAGAAAGAGGCGGAGTTTGTGGAAAATTAAATCATTCAAATTGCTGTTTGCAAATAGATGATAACTGAAAAGTGGTGAAACAGATAACAAAGGAAATAAGAAAGTAGTTCATGTACCAGTCCAAAGAGGGAAAGGATGGGAATGGGACACGTTTTCGTGGTTCCCTGGCAGACCATGGCTTAAACGAATGCTGCTCCTCCTCTGACCTGCTGCACCAACTCTCATCTTTTTACCATGCAAGACACCTTGCACCAAAGAGGATGCAGGAAAAGAAATTGAGTCAATGGAAATCAAAAGTTTGTAAAGACAATTCTCGAGAAAATGAGAAAAGGAGGGATTCAAAGAGGTAAGATGGATATCGTAGTAGGGGTGCATATTAAGGGGGACATGCAGTCGGCGGATTGGGAAGTCTGAACCTTCCAAGTACCTCAGCCAGTGGGGAAAGGGAGATGCAGACGGGAAAATGAGGATAAAAAGGAGGCGGCGCTTTAGAGACCGCATAGCAAATGCCGCATGGCGTCTCCCTTTGTTAACGAATAAAGTCACTCTTACAGGACTCCTCTGTCTCCTTTGGGCACACAAACCTCTGGCCACGGGAATTTTCCCGCACAGCCCCGGGCACAGGGCAGACACCGCTGTCCCACCCACAGCAACCGGGACGAGCCAGCGCTGCTCCGGCACCGGCTCCTGCCGAGGTCCCAGCGGGAAGGAGACCGCGGGCAGCCGCTCCCGCAGCGCCCTCAGCCCAGCGCCAACACGGGCCGGCACCGGCACAACCAACCCGCCAGAGCCCCCTGCCGCCCCCTCGGCCCGCAGCGAGCCCCGAGCTCCCGCAGAACCGAGCGCGGCTCCCACCTGCGCTGGGGCCGCCTCCGAGCTCCGCCGCCGCCGCCTCCCCGGGCTCCGGCCGCTGCCGCTGCTGCCGGGCCCGCACAGACGCTGCCACAATGGCGCCTTTGCTGCTCTGCCCAATCAGCGCGCGACAACCAGGAGTGACATTGGCACAATCAGCCAATGGCAGCGAGGGCCGGGCTCTGCACACGGCCCAGCCTCGGCCCGCGCTCTCAGGGTCCCCCGGGCTGTGTGAGGGCAAAGGCGGAGATGAGGAACAGCCCTGGAACGGGCCCGGGCCCGAGCCGCCATTGGCCTGGAAACACAAACAAAGTTCTCCGCAGCTCCCGGCACGCCTTTCCCAGCCCTGCGTGTTCGCTGGCTCCGGCTCAGCGGGAAGCTCTGGAGCCTCACTTCTCCTACCCCTAATTAGGAGCATCAGTGCATGGCTTTGATTTTCCCCAAAATGGGAAAACTGCTGCAAACCCCTGTGGATGAGTGGAGAAGGGAAAAGATTTCTGGCAGAAAACTCCGAAAACTCAGAGCAGGATAATGAGAAGTAAATGGAGACCCTTCAAACCAGCTTTCCCTCAACCCTCCCTCCTTCCAGCTGCACCTCCTACCCCGGCAGTGCAGGGTGTGAGAAACGACGCTCATTTTAAAATTTTAAAGGTTTATGAAGTCTTAAAAAATATAATAGTGGACTTGTGAGAAGCGACAGGTGTTGGAAATGATAAGGATTTGACAGGAAGGTCTCACAGATATGTATGTGTAACAGAAAGGTCTTTGAATGTAGAATCTGAAGTAGGAATACAAATCATAGCAAATTTTGATGTAGAAGAATTGCTGAGCCAGTCTGACTGGGTGACTAGAAGGCAAAGAGCAAGTGAGTTGGAAGGGGCTTTTATGATTTAGAGCAAAGGATAAGCCACCTCAAACAAAAGATTTTGGAAAAAAGTTTTTACCAAGCAAAAAGATTTTCACAGACAAACAAGAAAGCCAATGTTGCAAGTAGAGAAAAGATCTCAGAATTTTCCACTGCAAGAAAACTGAAAAAGAACTTCTAGCTTAAACTGTAACATAGTAATCTTTTGTGATTGGACAATAGTAACATGAATATGTTTATGTTAGTAGTAAGGACAGGCTATAGGTAACAGTAAAGGTATCGATTGGGTGTCATGTATTGAGATGCTCTGTAATGAAACGTATAGAATGCACTGTAACCAGAACTAGAGATGCTTCAGACGAACCTACAGCTGTGCCTGGAAAGGCTCCATGACCCGTCAATTGCTGTCTCATCTGGATACAATAAACAGCATTTGAAAGAGCCACCTGGAGCCCCACATCCCTCATTTCTGGCTCTTACACAAATGCAGAGCTGAGTCCTTTGTTTGAACTGCTAAAAGGAGACTCAGACCTTTTATCACCTAGAAGACTCGATTCACAAACTCATCAAGCCCTGCAGGGCAGAGCTTAGCAAAACGGCAAGGTGCACTATGTGCACTTCTTTTCATAATTTTGGCACAGCTAAACAGCTTCATGCTTTGATACTTCAATGGGACTCCGATGAACCAGACCCTTTGTTTATCATGGAATGGATTTTTTGCCACAGCAAGCAACCAAAGCCATCAGTACCCAGCATGGAATGATGGCACAGCTGATTGTTAAAGCCTGACAGAGACTAACTTCCCTGGCAGGAGTGGATTTTTCCACTATTTACATGACTATTACCACCTCTTATTTGGATTGGATATTTCAGGAATCTGTGGCTATTCAGATGGCCTTTGCTGAATTCAGAGGGCAAATTTCAATACACCCACCAAAACATAAGCTTTTAACCCCTTTATTCCAATTGATAGAAAAACCAAACAGAAGTGAAGTCCCACTTAAAGCTTTAACAGTACTTACAGATGGTTCTGGTCGCTCTCATAAATCAGTGATGGTATGGAAGAGATCCCTCACCTGGTGCTCGGAAATCAGATGTGTCCACAGTTGAGGGGTCTCCCCAAATTGTTGAACTAGCTGCTGTTGTCAGAGTTTTTAAAAAATTTTCTGATCCCTTTAATTTGGTAGCAGATTCAGCTTATGTTGCAGGAATTGTGATGACAGCTGAAGCATCAGTTTTGAAAGAGGTTGAATATTCAGAACTCTTTTATTGGTTACAGCTTCTTGTTTTTTCCTTAGAAAATAGGACATCTCCTTATTTTGTTATGCATATTCGATCACACACAGACCTTCCTGGATTTCTGGCTGAATGGAACACGCAGGCTGATCTTTTAGCAATGCATGTACTAAATTCTGTACAGAAGATGGACCAAGCTAAATTGAGTCATTCTTTTTTTCTCCAGAAGGCTGCTGCTTTGATTCAGAACTTTGGCATTACTAAAGCCCAAGCTTCAGTAATTATCACTGTTTGTCCTGACTGTCAAAGGTGTTATTTTCCTTCCATTGCAGGAGGTGTTAATCCCCAGGGCTTCAAAGCCTTCAAATCTGGCAAAGAGATGTTACCCATTTTGCTGAGTTTGGCCGTTTAAAATACATTCATTCCTCTATTGACGCCTTTTCTGGCGCTCTTTTTGCATCAGTCCATTCAGGGGAAACAGCTAAAGATGTCTGCAGACACTTTACTGCTGCTTTTGCAACTCTTGGTGCACCTTCTGAGGTGAAGACCGACAACAGCCCAGCTTATACTTCCCATCGAGCTGCTGCCTTTTTTGCTCTATGGGGAATTAGTCACAAAACAGGTATCCCTCATTCCCCAACAGGTCAATCTAGCATTGAATGAGCTCATGGCTCTCTCTTATACTACAAAAAGTGGGAGCTGGAGATGGCACCCCTGCCGAGAGACTGCAGAAAGCTCTTTATGTTTTTAAGTTTTTGAATTGTTCTTTTATGGACCCCAATCCACCAACTGTTCACATTTTAATTGTAATTCACAATTGCAACATAAGGAAAGGCCCCCTGTTTTAATAAAAGATCCAGAATCCAGTAAAATATTGGGGCCTTATCCTTTGATCACCTGGGGTCGAGGTTTTTCATGTGTCCTTACAGAGAATGGTTCCAAGTGGATCCCTGCAAATAATGTGAAGCCATTTCGAGAACCCCTGAATGCAGCACTGGAGGATTTGCCTTTAACTGCAGCACCTGAAGACCCACCTGTAATACCACCATGGAAGGAGGACACCCAGGAACAGGACTTTTAACTGAGGTTGACTGTGTTAAACATGCTACTCTGCAAAATAGAGCAGCAATAGACTTTTTGCTTTTAGCACAGGGACCTGTGGGTGAGGAATTCGATGGGATGTGTTGCATTAACCTTTCTGACCACTCCCAGGCCATCTATGCCAGCATTCAAGCCCTGAAAGAAGGTGTGAATAAACTTCGGGTAGATAATGGGTACGACTGGCTGAACTGGCTCTTAGGGCACTGGGGACTCACTGGCTGGGTTCGGAATTTAGTTCAAATAGGTTTGTATGTATTAGGCATCATATTATGCATTGTAGTAGTTATTCCTTGTATTTTACAGTGTGTTAAGAATTTAATCGACAAATCGCTTAAGAGTGTATTTTTAGTTAAAAGAAACGGGGGAGATGTGGATATGGGTAATGCAAATGAGACTGATAGTACTGCAGATTTAATCAGCAAATGCAGCCTGACAACGAGGATGCCTGGCAAGAGCAAACAGAGATCTGACTGCAAGAGGACTGGATCAAGTCTGGGTTATGGGAACTAAGATTTTACTAAGTCCAAATGTAAAGTTTGTCTATGTGAGAGTTTGTCTATGTAAGGTTTGTCTATGTGATTGCAGTAAAATATTACAGCCTTCCTGTAATTGGTATATAGGCACATGTAGTGCTCAGTAAAAATTGGATTTTGATTGAGAGGAATATTGAATTTGTCTTTACAAATGAGCTGTGGATCAGCCTGTAGATAAGGCGAGCACTGAGAGATAAAAGAAACAATGGAATGGATTCCACTGATTGATGAATGGAAAGAGATATTTGCCTTTACAAACAAACTGTAGGGCTGCTGATAAATGAAATTGGATATCGAAAGATGAAAGAAGCAACGGGGGGAAAACTATGAATTCTATAAGAATTAAAAATTAAAAGGGAGGGTTATACATTAGAGGGGAATTTCAGGTATGAGGCGTTCCGGGAATTCTGTGCCTCTCAAGTACCTCAGCCAATGGGGAAAGAGAGAGGGAAATGCGGCTGGGAAAATAGGATAAAAAGGAGGCTGCGTCCTCCAAAAATTGGAGAGATCCCAAGGGAATGTCCCATGGCCTCTCCCTTTATTCGAATAAAGCAAAAAGGACTCCTCTGTCTCCTTTTTGGACATAAACCTCTGGTGTTTGTGGATTCATTTTCCTGACTATTTTGGGGGCTCGTCTGGGATCTTTCCACCGTCTGGGGCGCGGGCAACGAGTGGAGCTGAAGGCGCCTCACCTAGTTTGGGTGATCAGCTCCCCTTGGTGCCGGCCGGTACCGGGCGATCCATTGGGTTCCCAAGACTGTCCAGGAGACAGACGAGTGGCGGACCAGGGGGGCCCGTGAAGAGTCCGAAGGGAAGGACCACTGAAAATCTCACTGGTGAGTAAAATGGGATCTTCGGGGAGCAAACCTGGGAGGGCACCCATGGAGGGTAGCACAGGTAAAACGGGGCACCCAGAGAGGGTTGGATAGGTGAAGCCGCGAAGGGGCCCCAGCAAATGGGATGACGATCCCATAATACTCCCAGAGAGTCCCTTGGGGAGAATGCTGAGGTCTTGGGACAAATGATATATTCACCCAGTAATAAGTATGGAAATGATGGTAAAATATTGTTATTTTGTGTGGCCAGAGTATAAGTTGGCAAGGGGACTTATATGGCTACTTATGGAACAGATAAAATTAATTTGTGTCGAATTTTGTGGAGGTATTTAGAGAAATTTATATGCTAAGGAAAAAAAAAAAGAAAAGGAGAAGAGGAAAGTGGTGAGGATCGTGATGTTTTTCAGCACCTTCCCCTGTCTTGTCCTCCAGTGTTGCCAGCTGACCCAGGGCCAGCTGCAGGTCGTCTGTATCCTCAACTTCCAGAGGAAAGGGATCAGGAAAATGTTATTCCTACAGCCCCACCTGAGAAGGATAATGGTGTAGGGGGAGGGGAGCAGCATGTTGTATCACCCCCCAGAACTAGAAGAGGAACTCAGTTTAGGGCATCAGAAGCCCCCCAAGAGACAGGGGTACACCAGATGCCACTCCGTCAAGTTCCTTTGGGGGGTCAAGGGGGAGGATTTGGGTTTGTAATTGTACCACTCACTACCCAGGATATAAGAGGGTTGAAAAAAAAAAGAAAAAACAGATTTGGATGATCCCATAGGGGTGGGGGAAAAGATAGAGAAATATTTGGGAAATGTTGATTATACATGAAAGGATTGGGATTTTCTTTTGGGAATTTTGTTTGGGTCATCAGAAAAACGAATGATTTTGCAGAAAGCTCGGCAGCTGTGGGAGGATGAACATCCACGAGCAGCAGGGGGGATTGGACCCAATGCACCTACGGTGGGTGATGCCATCCCCCAGGCAGACCCCAGTGGGACCCAAATAACCAGGCCAGTCTGGCTCACCGAGATTACTGTGATTATTTGATCAGGGCAATCAAATCAGCGGCTCCCAGAACTAACAACATAGCTAAGGCTCTTTCGTTAAAACAGGAGAAACAGGAAAGCCCTCATTGGTTGGAGAGGATTAGAGATGCCTTGAGGAAGCACAGGGGGATGGATCCTGAAGGGCCAGCCTTCAACACATCGCTTAAGGTACAATTTGTTACTAAAGCCTGGCCTGATATAAGGAAAGGAGTCCAGAAAGATGAAGAGTGGCAAAATAAGCCTCTAGAGGAATTGGTTAGAAAAACACAGCAGATATATGTAAGAAGGGATGAGGAAAAGGCAAAAGCTAAAGCAAGGATGATGGCAGAGTTTTTGCAGCCCCGGAGGAATAAACCACAGGGTCCAAGGGGTCCCCAGGGACAGAGGGGACGGGGTCGGTCACAAGGAAGTGGCAAAGGGATTCCCTCCTCGGCAGGGGACAGCCGACCCAAACAGCGGCTGGGGAAGAACCAGTGTGCTGTCTGCAGGGCAGAAGGGCATTGGAAAAACGAGTGTCCGCAGAAACAACTGGACCCTCAGGAGGAGGAAGTCCAGAGAATAATAGAAATGGATTGTTAGGGGTGTCAGGGGCTCCTATTATACCAAGGACCCACCACTCAAGAGCCCTTAATAACTTTTAAGGTGGGTCCGGATCGAGAGGAGGTGTGTTTTTTGGTAGACACGGGGGGCCTCTCGGTCCACCTTAAATTTTATACCTAAGAGGGGGAAATTGTCAAAAAGATCCTTGGTTATTCAAGGAGTAAGCGGGAAGGATGAGCGAGTGCATTTTATTCAACCGCTGTTAATAGATGTGGGGGACAGATTTGAACTGCATGAATTCTTGTTTGTTCCTAATTGTGATTGTAATTTACTGGGAAGAGATTTGATGGCTAAAATGGGAATGCAAATTAGCATTGTAAGAAGTGACACGGAGTCCGAAACTGTGATATCTTTGTGTAAAATGTCTAAAAAGGCTTATGCTGAAATAAATCCGGAAGTATGGGCAGCTCCAGGGAAATATGGGAAGCTGGACATAGAGCCTCTCCAAATTACTTTGAAGCAACCAGGACAAGTGGTGTTTAAGGGGCAATACCCTCTTTCAAGGGAGGGAAAGAAGGGGTTACAGCCTGTTATTGAGTCCCTGCTAAAAGCAGGTCTTTTAGAGCCGTGTATGTCTCCCTATGGCACTCCTATCCTGCCGGTTAAGAAACCAGATGGAACCTACAGAATGGTGCAGGATTTAAGAATAATAAATAAGATTGTCAAACCAAGGCATCCCACAGTTCCAGATCCATACACAATCCTAAATCAAATCCCTTCTTCACATCAGTATTATTCTGTACTGGATTTGAAGGATGCTTTCTCGGGGTGTCCAATCATAGAAGATAGTAAACAGTATTTTGCTTTTGAGTGGGAACAGGAGGAAGGAGGGAAAATGATAAAACAACAATTGACATGGACAGTACTCCCTCAAGGATATACAGAATCACCAGTTCTGTTTGGGCAAGCTTTGCAGAAAATATTAAGAGAGTTTACTCCACCCTTAGGAGTCAAGTTGTTGCAGTATGTAGATGATTTGCTCTTATCAGGGGAACAGGAAAAGGTGGTTGAAGAGGCTACTGTAAAGCTGCTTAATTTTCTTGCAAAAAAGGGACTTAGAGTATCCAAAAAGAAAGCACAGTTGGTAGAAAAGAAGGTCAAATATTTGGGACACATTCTGTCCGAAGGGTTACGGTGTATTGATCCAGAAAGGATACAAGGGATTTTACAGGTACCATTACCCCAGACTAAAAATGAGTTACGGCAGTTTTTAGGGTCGGTGGGGTACTGCAGAGCATGGATCGAGGATTTTTCTGTGGTGGCCAGACCTTTATATAACTTTTTAACTCAAAACAGTCCTAATGTTGTGGTATGGACACCAGAAGGAGAAAAAAAGCTTTAAGAAATTAAAAGACAAATTGGTTAAGGCCCCAGTCTTGTCTCTTCCAGACGCAGAAAAAGAATTTCAGCTATATGTGGATGTCAAACAGGGTCATGCTAAAGGAATTTTGGTGCAAGAGCATGGGGGAACACGGAGGCCTGTTGCCTGTTTTTCTAAGTTGTTAGACCCGGTGGCCAGAGGCTGGCCCCATTGTCTGCAGAACTGTGCAGCCACAGCTCTGATGGTGGCTGAGGCCCGAAAGCTGACAAGGGGAGGGCATCTCATTGTTAAAGTCCCACATCAGATTAAAGCTTTGTTAACTGAGAGAGCCTCTAAGTGGATGACGAGTGCTCGATTATTACAGTATGAATCTTGTTTAATGGAACAGGAGGATTTAGAATTTAAAGGTGGGGAAATTTTTAATCCAGCCTCTTATTTAAATGGCCCTGGAGAAAAGGGGGGCCAGGAAGAAATCCATGATTGTATCCAGGTTATAGACCTCCAGACACGGGCTAGGGAAGATCTACGGGATATTCCCTGGCCTGAGGGAGAGAATGTGTTCATTGCTGGGTCCTCCAAGGTGGTAGAAGGGAAACGATTTACAGGATACTCTATCGTGAATGGGAAGCAATTAAGGGAAGGGGGGAGGTTACCACACACCTGATCAGCTCAGACAGCAGAGCTGTACGTGCTTGTGAGAGCCTGTGAATTATACCAGGACAAGACAGTAAATATCTTTACTGATTCTAAATATGCATATGGGGTAATACATGCATTTGGAAAACTATGGGAAGAAAGAGGTTTATTAAGCTGCAGAGGAAAGACATTAGCTCACGAGAACTTAATCTCTCGCCTATTGGAGGCAGTGAATTTACCAAAAAAGGTGGCGATAATCCACATTAAGGGGCATCAGGCAGGATGGTCAGAGAAGGCAATAGGAAACCGACTGGCTGATGAAGAAGCTCGAAAAGCTGCATTGTTGCCAGAAGTCTCTAAGATCCTGCCTTTGCTCCCAGTAACTGCACCGCTGCCAGAGAAACTCTCTTTTCCACCAGAGGAACTTGAGATAATTAAAAAAAGTGGGGCAGAGAAAAGAGAAAATAATTGGTTTACAAGGGATGGTAAGCAGTGGATACCAAAAGCTCTAGCCTTACAATTGTTAAAACAACTTCATGAAGGGAGTCACTGGGGCTCCCGAGGACTGGCAGAAGCCTTCCTCAAAATGAACGCTGCTCTTGGTCTCTTTAGCCTGGCAAAGCGAGCCACTGAAGGCTGTTTGACTTGTGCTAAAACCAACAACAAAGTTACAAAGAAAGTGGCCAGGGGAGGGAGGCGTTGGGCAGTACGTCCCTTCCAGAGATGCCGGGTGGATTTTACTGAAATGCCTCGAGTGGCAAGATTTAAATATCTTCTGGTAATAGTATGTCAATTAACCGGGTGGCCAGAAGCATTTCCAACTGTGTCAGCAACTACAGGATCAGTTATTAAAATATTTTTGGAACAAAAAAAATTCCAAGATAAGGGATGGTGGAAGCGATAGATTCAGATAGGGAAACTCATTTTACAGGAAAAATTCTTCAAGGAGTTATGACTGCTTTAGGAATACGGTGGAACCTCCATACCCCCTGGCACCCACAAAGTTCGGGCCAGGTTGAGAGGATGAATGGAGAAATAAAGAAACATCTCCTGAAGCTGGTAATAGAAACTAAGATGCCGTAGGTACGGCTCCTGCCCCCGGCTTTAGCAAGGATAAGAGCCAGACCCAGGGAAGATATTCAATTATCTCCCTTTGAATTGATCTTTGGAATTCCTTACCCTTGTAATTCTCAGCCGAGTGGGGGGATAAAGATAAGTGATGTGTATTTAAAACAATATGTGGCTCGGATACTGTCTCTTGTGAAATCTCTTGGACAGGAAGCTCAGCTGGCACAGACCCTGCCTTTGGACTTTTGCTGTTCACAACATCCAACCGGGACACTGGGTCCTGGTTAAGGAGTGGGAAGAAGCACCACTGGTGGCGAAGTGGCGTGGACCTTTCCAGGTGTTGCTGAGCACAGACACAGCCGTCAAGACAGCTGAACACGGCTGGACCCATCACACTCGGGCCAAGGTCTCTGCAGCCCCAGAGATTTGGACATCTCAGCTGGAGGAGAAGGACGGGAAGCCGCGACTGACACTCCACAGGAGGGGACTGGAGCAGCAGCCAGGGCGTCGACATCGGGGGAAGCCTCGTGTGCCCACCCACAGAGTGCCTGCTGAAATAGTCTGTGTGGGCATCCCTCCTCTCAGATCTCCAGTCACTGGGGGCCAACCCTTGCTGTCATTGTTTTCTTTATGTTAAGATGTTTCTGTGCCTTCACTCGCCACAAGTGGTGTGAAAAACAACGTGAAAGTAAAAATTAAGTTAGGAGATTAGATTACACAATCAGAATGTTTCTCTTAATAATGTTACCTTTATATTATCAGTTAGGTTGGAGCCAAAAATGGGAAAATAATTGTTTTGACCTTAGGAGAAAAAGTAGCAAAAACCTTTATGGAAATGGGACATGTTTTCTTGGCTACCTGGTGGACTATAGGTTAAACAATTACTTTTTTTTTCCTCTTATGTGCTGTAGCAACTCTAATCTTTTTACCATGCACGATCCCTTGCTTAGTACAACTTATTCAACATGTGATCAAAGGGATGCAGGTAATAGCCACGCCTACTGATCCAGAAATGGTTACAAAAGGACAAAAATTGATGTCACTCCAAATAATTACAAAACCCAAAAAAAAAAAAAAAGAGACTCAGGAACAAAAAATTAAGTAAATGATAGCTAAAGTTTGTAAAAACAATTATTAAAAATAAAAGAGGAGGGATTGAGAGGAATGTTGAATTTGTCTTTACAAATGAGCTGTGGATCAGCCTGTAGATAAGGCTAGCACTGAGAGATAAAAGAAACAATGGGATGGATTCCACTGATTGATGAATGGAAAGAGATATTTGCCTTTACAAACAAACTGTAGGGCTGCTGATAAATGAAATTGGATATCGAAAGATGAAAGAAGCAACGGGGGGAAAACTATGAATTCTATAAGAATTAAAAATTAAAAGGGAGGGTTATACATTAGAGGGGAATTTCAGGTATGAGGCGTTCCGGGAATTCTGTGCCTCTCAAGTACCTCAGCCAATGGGGAAAGAGAGAGGGAAATGCGGCCGGGAAAATAGGATAAAAAGGAGGCTGCGTCCTCCGAAAATGTGAGAGATCCCAGGGGAATGTCCCATGGCCTCTCCCTTTATTCGAATAAAGCAAAAAGGACTCCTCTGTCTCCTTTTTGGACATAAACCTCTGGTGTTTGTGGATTAATTTTCCTGACAATAGCAGCCAGAATCTTTGTTTGCCAGAAACTCCTCTAAAGTTTTACCAAGGATTAGTCATGAAAATTATGATGAAAATGGAAAGACCAAAGTAGTCAAAATAATCTAAGTAATTGCTGGAAATGTTCTTGACCAGAGGGAAATCAAGGCAGAGCCATGGTTTGTCAGGACTTGCTTGATCCCAATGAGCCCCGTGGTGCATTTGGAGCTGAGTCCTTGAATCTCAGGGCCTGAGAGGAGATTGCACAAACCTTTCCAGGAGTCCATGGCAGAAGAAAAACCCAAAGTGTCTCAAAGTATTTATGGGTCCCACTGAGGTCCATCCCCAACCCAGGCTCCTCATGGACTCCGTGGAGGAAAGAATCGGAGGCCAGGATTGCCCAAAAATATCTCAGAGACTGAGAAAAGAAAGGAAAAAGGAAAGTACCTCAAAAAACTGAAGTTCCTTGAAGTATTAATCAGCTCCACTGAGTGCCAGTACAAAGCTCTCAAGGGACTCCTTAAAACAGATAATTGGAGCCATGGTTGCATAAATTACTAAAAGAGTTGGTGTCAAAAGGGAAACTCCAAGTACCTTAAAAAACTGAGTACCTTGAAGCATTAATGAGCCCCACTGAATATCATTACTGACAAAGGCCCTCAAGGGACTAATTAAAGCAGATAATTGGGGGCCATTACTGCACAAAAGTCTCAGAGACACTGCCAAAAAGAAGAACTTAAATTAACCTTGAGTACCTTGAAGCATTAATCAGCCCCGCTGAGTGTTGTTACTGACAAAGGCTCTCAAGAGATTAATTAAAGCAGATAATTGGAGGCCATGATTGCACAAAGCTTTCAGAGACTCCAAGGCAAAAGCAAAACCTAAAGTCCTCTGAAAAACCTGCAGTCCCTGGGAGCATGAAGGAGCCCCCAGGGCCATTCCTGACCAAGGCTCCCCAGGGACTCGTCCCAGCACATCCCTGAGGCCACTGGGATGTGGGGGGATGCTGAGGGCAGGACAAGGGGTGACAGTGGCCAGCCTTGCTGGGGCTGTGCAAGGAGGCCCCAGTGGCTCAGGACAAGGTGTCTCCTCGCAGCCCTTGGTGGCACAGACCCTGCTGTGCCCCAGGGTACCATGACTTGGCTTATTTTTGTCCCCACCTGTCATCTCTGCCTCCAATTTCCTGCTCCAAATAGAAATAGGAAACACCTTCTCAGTCATGTCCCACAGTGGGACCCATTAAAACTTCAAGAAATTTCCATATATTAATTAAAGTTTCAGTTATTGAAAAGTTTTTGGAACACTCTCTTAGGGAATGATTATGAAGTAAACAGAACCAAAAGCCCCGAGAGATTCATTAAAGTCCTTGTGCTGTGTCTGCGCTACTGAGCTGGGCTGGGCTCCTGGCACAGAGGCAGCTCCCGAGGTGAACCAAGAGAAGCTTCAAAAAGACATTTCTGCTGAGGAGCAGCTCCTCTCCCAGCCCAGCAGGGCTGAGGGCACTGCCTGCAGGCACTGAGGGCACAGGAGCCAGGCACAGACAGGCTCAAGGCACTCAGGACTGGGAAGACATTGAGCTGAGACTGCACTTGGGGAAACATCTTCACAGCCCTGGACATGGTGAGTGTGTGGGTGCAGGGCAATGTCCCCTGTGCTCCTGGAGGGATCTCCTGGAGCCAGCACAGCCCACAGCCTGGGGGATGTGTCAGGAGGACTCTCCCATATTCAGGGACGGCTGCAGGGGCTGAAGCTGGGGCTGCAGCCAGGGCTGCCCAGGGCTGTCCTGCAGAGCAGCTCCTGCAGCCCTCAGGGCTCTTGGCCAGCCCAGGCCATGTGCCACCTGCCAGGGACAGCTCTCAGCCTGCCTGGCAGTTCCTCATGGACTGTGGGGAGAAGTTGGAGGTGGAAGGAGCCACCCCCATCAGGGCAGATTCCTCCTGCTGTGGAGATGGTGCTGCATGGCCAGGGCTGCTCTCAGCTTTCTCCTCAAGGCAAGGGAAAGGGGCTGTCAGGTGTGTCTGTGTCACTCCTGCACTGTCCCATTGGGCATCAGCAGATCTGCCTCCCATCTCCCTCACAAAGTGCCTCCTCACCCTCCTGTGCCTACAGACAGCAGCAGCAGCACCTTGGCTTGCAGCATCTCTGTTTGTGTGAGGTGCCCTTAAGGCCCTGCTGGCAGGGAGATGGCCCTGGGCAGTGCCCTGTGCTGGGAGGGGTGTGCAGGGCAGAGCTGAGCCCCCAGGGCTGGGCTGGGCTCTGGAAGCACTGGCAGGGACAAGGCTTGGATAGAGAGAAACAGCTCCCAGTAGGAACAACTCCAGGCAGCAGAGCCAGATGAACACTTAGTATGCCTCTCTCTCTCAATCAGAATAGAGCAAAAAAAAGAGTTTAGGGAAAAGTATTTTAAAATTGGAGCCTTCAAAACGGCTACTGTACTTTTCCAGCATATTTGAAGTGTGATCACCTTGAATTAGAGGGAGATATTATAAGCAAAGTGCAGCTGTATTTGACCAGAAGGTCAGACTTCACTGTGTCAATGGTAGCCTTGTTTTCCCTCTGGGCTCCTCAGCATTCATACTGAGAAAAATGCTGATGAGGAGGCAGTAACTCAGAAGCAGAAACTCAAGTTCAAAAATAAAAGTTTTTAGTGAAGTTCCCCCACATGAAGAGAAGTAGTTTTGAGAGGATTCCTAACTTAATTGTACAGGATTGACTCAAGGAAATGTCTCCTAGCTTGTCAATTTGTTCTTTTTACAGCCCACAATGCCCAGAGTGAGGACATGTCCAACAGCAGCTCCATCAGCCACTTCCTCCTGCTGCCATTGGCAGACACGCGGCAGCTGCAGCTCCTGCACTTCTGCCTCTTCCTGGCCATCTCCCTGGCTGCCCTCCTGGCCAACGGCCTCATCATCAGCACTGTAGCCTGCGGCCACCACCTGCACACCCCCATGTTCTTCTTCCTGCTCAACCTGGCCCTCAGTGACCTGGGCTGCATCTGCACCACTGTCCCCAAAGCCATGCACAATTCCCTCTGGGACACCAGACACATCTCCTATGAAGGATGTGCTGCTCAGCTCTTTTTCTTTCTGTTCTTCCTGTCAGCAGAGTTTTCCCTCCTGACCATCATGTGCTACGACCGCTACGTGTCCATCTGCAAACCCCTGCACTACGGGACCCTCCTGGGCAGCAGAGCTTGTGCCCACATGGCAGCAGCTGCCTGGGCCAGTGGCTTTCTCTATTCACTGCTGCACACGGCCAATACATTTTCCCTGCCCCTGTGCCATGGAAATGCCCTGGGCCAGTTCTTCTGTGAAATCCCACACATCCTCAAACTCTCCTGCTCCAAATCCTATCTCAGGGAAATTGGGATCATTGCTGTTAGTGCCTGTTTATGTTTTGGCTGTTTTGTGTTCATGGTTTTCTCCTATGTGCAGATCTTCAGGGCTGTGCTGAGGATTCCCTCTGAGCAGGGACGGCACAAAGCCTTTTCCACCTGCCTCCCTCACCTGGCCGTGGTGTCTCTGTTTCTCTGCACTGCCTCATTTGCCAACCTGAAGCCTCCCTCCATCTCCTCCCCATCCCTGGATCTGGCACTGTCAGTTCTGTACTCGGTGGTGCCTCCAACCCTGAACCCTCTCATTTACAGCCTGAGGAACCAGGAGCTCAAGGCTGCAGTGCAGACTTTGATGACTGGAAGATTTCAGAAACGTTAAATTACAGGCAAATTTCTGGAAATCTCTTGTAATAAAAAGAATTTTTGATTGTTCTTTTTGGTTTGGTTGTGGCTTTTTCTTTTTTTCTGTGTTTTAGTTTTTAAATATTGTCCACAACGATGTGCTCTTGTCCAAATGTGCTATTTCTCATTTTTCTTCTCTCCACCTCTGCTGTGGTCCTAGACTGTTTTAATGGGGATTTGTGTTCTCAGGGGGTTTAATGAACAAAACATCTCCCAGCAAACTTTTCATTGGAGATGACCCTTTTTCCCCCTCTCTGGAGCTGCAGCAGCAATGTCTGTGTGCAGAGCTGGTGGCTGGTCAGTGCTGGCACAGCAGCTGTGCTCCTGAAGGCCACACCATTCCTGATCCAAGCCATATGCCATTGGCCTTCTTGGCCACCTGGGCACACTGCTGGCTCATGTCCAGCATGCTGTCCATCAGTGCCCTCAGGTCCCTTTCTGCCTGGCTGCTGTCCAGCCACTCTGTCCCCAGCCAGGAGCACTGCAGGGGTTGTTGTGGCCAAAATGCAGGATCCAGCACTTAGTTTATTAAACCTCACCTTGTTGGATTTGGGCCCTGGATCCAGCCTGTCCAGGTCCCTCTGCAGAGCCCTCCTATTCTCCAGCACATCCACACTCACACCCAGCTTGGTGCCACCTGCATATTTGCTGATGCTGCACTCAATGCCCTCATCCAGATCATCAATGCAGATATTGAAATCCACTCTGGCTGGCTCTGATCCCTCAGCCATCCTGTAGGTGCCCTGTGATGGCACTCAAGGTGATCTGTTCCATCACCTCACCAGGCACCCAGGTCAGGCTGACAGGCCTGCAGTTCCCCACATCCTCCTTCCAGCCCTTCTTGGGGATGGGCTCACATTGGCACCTCCAGTCCTCTGGCACCTCCCTGCTGAGCCAGCACTGATGAGAAATGATGGAGAGCAGCTTGGGGAGCTCATCCAGCAGCTCCCTCATCCCCCTAGGATGGATCCCATCTGTTCCCAGAGACACCTGTGAGCATCTGAGTGGCTCAGCAGGTCCCCAGCTGCTTCCTCCTGGATTACAGGGGGTCTGTTCTGCTCCCTGTCCCCATCTACCAGCTCAGAAGAACACTTGTCCTCAGGACATCCTGGCTTACTGTTCCAAACTGAGGCAAAGAATGGGTTAAGTAGCTCAGCCTTTTTCTCATCCTCAGTTTCTCTATTCCCCACAGCATCCAATAAAGAGCTGAGATTCTCCTTGTCTGCCGGTTTGCTAATAACTTATTTATAGAAATATTTTCTATTATTTTTCACAGAAGTGGTCAGGTTAAGTCCTAATTGAGTTTTCACTTCTCTCATTTTCTTTCTGCATGACCAAACAACATCCTTAAACACTTCCTGAGTTTCCTGCACCTCTGTCCAAAGGTGATGCACCCTCTTTTTTCCCTGAGTGACTGGAAAAAGCTCCATTCCCAGCCAGGCCAGTCATTTTCCTCACTAGATCACTTCTGGCACATTGCGACAGGCTCCACCTTCTCATTCATGATTTCTTTCTTGAACTGTCTCCCTCCTTCTTGGAATGCTTTGTTTTTAAGTACTGTTTCCCTATAAAAAGTCAGTTATGCCCAAATCTGTATCCTGAATATGCTGAATTCTGCTCTCTGTAAGGGCAGTGTAGAAATTTTGTTGATGCTTCTCCTTCTTTCACAGAATATTTAAAAACTCAATAATTTCATGGTCACTGTACCCCAAACAGCCTCTGACCACCACATCTCCCACCAACCCTTCTCTGTTTATGAACAGCTGGGGACAGAGCTTTCCTGGGCAGTGGGAGTGGTTCCAAAAATTCAGTAAAATAAAAAACTCCCAAACACCAATATAGCATTAAAAAGCAGCATTCTTTATTTGGCTGGATACACAGGGGGACAGCTCCTCCCAAAGCCATGCAGGTTGAGTACAGGAAATTTCTGTTTATATTCTGTATTTTGCAAACTTATTCAGTGATTGTCCTGGACTAAACACACATATGATAATCATTTCCCCAAAATCATGAACATATTTCCCCTCCCCTTTACCCATGGCTTCTTCTGCCCTGGGGGTCTCTCTGGTGGTCCCTGGTGGTCATGGACCCCAATGTTCCAGTTGGCCTGGCTGAGCAGGCAGGACACTGAGGCTGGGGAACTTCCAGTTCCCCTTCTTACACAACGGGCATTGTGCAGGTTCCAGAGGCCAGTGGTTTTGGAGAACAGGAATTGTGTTAGCTCACCTGGGGTAGGCAGTTTATCATCTGGTAACATGAGGTCACAGAGCAGGCTGTGACATCACAGAGTGGGTTATGTGAGGTCATCGAGCAGCTACGACATCATATACTGGCTGTGTGACACCAGAGGGCAGAGATGGGTGTCACGATCCGCTATTAATGCAGAGCGGGGGTCGTGATGGTTCTTTTGATCTCAAAGGTGCAAACAGGCAAAATGCAGGGGACAAAATCAGTTTATTCAACAACAGAAAATCAGTTTAGTCAACAACAGCAATGCATTTCATCAAATGCCAACAATTCAGTTACAGTAAAGGGGAGAGGTAGAGGATAAGGAAAGGGGAAGGAAAGGAAGGGATGGGCGAATAGCTACCAACAGACGAGACGGGCGTCCTCGCGGGTCATCCGATAGACGAGTCCTCGTCCGCGGGGAGATCTCAGGGGTCTTGATCAGTGGAGCGATCTCAAAGGGTCCTTTCCAGAGGGTTGCTCTTTTATAGTCCTTCTCCAAAGCGAGTGGCTTCTGGCCAAAAGGTGGGAAGATTTATGGACCATTGTGTGGTGCTGCAGGAGACAGGCACGGTCAAGCCGTCCTCACTTGGTACAACACAGTCTCTGGCTGGTGCCACGACAGCACAGTCCAGTGAAGACAATACACCAGCACACACTCATGAGCATCCACCTTAGCCAGGCAAGGAAACCATTGTAGGGAGTCAGCCTGGGTGGGGGTTCTCGAGGTCTCCTAGCGATGGTCAGGAGGCAAAAAACGAGGGGAACTTCGGACTGACCCTTACACCCATCCCATCTCATCCAAGGGATCCCATCCCATCCCATCCAATCCCATCCCATCCCATCCAATCCCATCCAATCCCATCCCATTCCATCCCATCCCATCCCATCCCATCCCATCCCATCCCATCCCATCCCATCCCATCCCATCCCATCCCATCCCAGGGACCCCATCCCATCCCAGGGATCCTATCCCATCCCATCCCAGAGATCCCATCCAATCCCATCCCATCCCATCCCATCCCATCCCATCCCATCCCATCCCATCCCATCCCATCCCATCTCATCCCATCCCATCCCAGGGATCCCATCCCAGGGATCCCATCCCAGGGATCCCATCCCATCCCATCCCATCCCATCCCATCCCATCCCATCCCATCTCATCCCATCCCATCCCAGGGATCCCATCCCAGGGATCCCATCCCAGGGATCCCATCCCATCCCAGGGATCGCATCCCAGGGATCCCATCCCATCCCAAGGATCCCATTCCATCCCATCCCATCCCATCCCATCCCATCCCATCCCATCCCATCCCATCCCATCCCATCCCATCCCATCCCATCCCATCCCATCCCAGGGACCCCATCCCATCCCAGGGATCCTATCCCATCCCATCCCAGAGATCCCATCCAATCCCATCCCATCCCATCCCATCCCATCCCATCCCATCTCATCCCATCCCATCCCAGGGATCCCATCCCAGGGATCCCATCCCAGGGATCCCATCCCATCCCATCCCATCCCATCCCATCCCATCCCATCCCATCCCATCCCATCCCATCCCATCCCATCTCATCCCATCCCATCCCAGGGATCCCATCCCAGGGATCCCATCCCAGGGATCCCATCCCATCCCAGGGATCGCATCCCAGGGATCCCATCCCATCCCAAGGATCCCATTCCATCCCATCCCATCCCATCCCATCCCATCCCATCCCATCCCATCCCATCCCATCCCATCCCAACCCATCCCATCCCAGGGATCCCATCCCAGGGATCCCATCCCAGGGATCCTATCCCACCCCAGGGATCCCATCCGAGGGATCCCATCCCATCCCAGGGATCCCATCCCAGGGATCCCATCCCATCCCAGGGATCCCATCCGATACCATCCCAGGGATCCCATCCCATCCCAGGGATCACAACCCAGGGGTCCCATCCCAGGGATCCAATCCCATCCCAGGGATCCCATCCCATCCCATCCCATTCCATCACATCAAATCCCATCCCAGGGATACCATCCCATCCCAGGGATCCCATCCCAGGGATCCCATCCCAGGGATCCCATCCCATCCCATCACATCCCAGGGATCCCATCCCATCCCAGGGATCCCATCCCATCCCATCCCATCCCAGAGATCCCATCCCATCCCAGTGATCACATCCCAGGGATCCCAACCCAGGGATCCCAACCCAGGGATCCCATCGCATCCCAGGGAACCCATCCCATCCCAGGGATCCCATCCCAGGGATCCCATCCCATCCCATCCCATCACATCCCAGGGATCCCATCCCATCCCAGGGATCCCATCCCATCCCATCCCATCCCATCCCATCCCAGAGATCCCATCCCATCCCAGTGATCGCATCCCAGGGATCCCAACCCAGGGATCCCAACCCAGGGATCCCATCGCATCCCAGGGAACCCATCCCATCCCAGGGATCCCATCCCATCGCAACCCATCCCAGAGATCCCATCCCATCCCATCCCAGGGATCCCATCCCATCACATCCCATGCCAGGGATCGCATCCCAGGGATCCAATCCCAGGGATCCCATCCCATCCCAGGGATCCCAACCCAGGGATCCCATCCCATCCCATCCCATCCCATCGCAGGGATCCCATCCCATCCCAGGGATCACATCCCAACCCAGGGATCACATCTCATCCCATCCTATCCCATCCCATCCTATCCCATCCTATCCCATCCCATCCCATCCCATCCCATCCCATCCCATCCCATCCCATCCCATCCCATCCCATCCCAGGGATCCCATCCCATCCCATCCCATCCCATCCCATCCCATCCCATCCCATCCCATCCCATCCCAGGGATCCCAGCCCATGATTCCATCCCAGGGATCCCAAACCATCCAACGGATCCCATCTCAGGGATCCCATCCCAGGGATCCCATCCTATCCCTGGGTTCCCGTCCCAGGGATCCCATCCCATTCCATCACATCTCAGGGATCCCTGCTCAGGGATCCCATACCATGGATCCCATACCATGGATCCCATTCCATCCCATCCCATCCCATCCCATCCCATCCCATCCCATCCCATCCCATCCCATCCCAGGGAACCCATCCCATCCCATCCCAGGGATCCCACCACAGGAAATCCATCCCAGGAATTTCATCCCATCCCAGAGATCCGATCCCATTCCATCCCAGTGATCCCATCCTAGGGATCCCATCCCAGGGATCCCAAACAATCCCATCCTATCACATCCCAGGGATGTCATCCCATCCCAGGGATCCCACACTATCCAAGGGATCCCATCCCATTCCATCCCATCCCAGGGATCCCATCCCATCCCAGGGATCCCATCCCAGGGACCCCATCACGTCCCAGGAATCCCATCCTATCCCAGGGAGCCCATCCCACCCCATTCCAGGGATCCCATCGCAGGGATACCATACCATCCCAGGGATCCCATCCCAGGGATCCCATCCCATCCCATCCCATCCCATGCCATCCCTTCCCATCCCATCCCATCCCATCCCATCCCATCCCATCCCATCCCATCCCATCCCATCCCATCCAATCCCATCCCAGGGATTCCATCGCAGGGATCCCATACCATGGATCCCATCCCATCCCATCCCATCCCATCCCATCCCATCCCATCCCATCCCATCCCATCCCATCCCATCCCATCCCAGGGAACCCATCCTATCCCATCCCAGGGATCCCACCCAGGGAATCAATCCCAGGAATCTCATCCCATCCCAGGGATCCCATCCCATCCCATTCCATCCCAGGGATCCCATCGCAGGGATCCCATCCCAGGGATGCCATCCCATCCCAGGGATCCCACACTATCCAAGGGATCCCATCCCATCCCATTCCATCCCATCCCAGGGATCCCATCCCATCCAAGGGATCCCATCCCAGGGACCCCATCACGTCCCAGGAATCCCATCCTATCCCAGGGATCCCATCCCATCCCATCCCATCCCATCCCATCCCATCCCATCCCATCCCATCCCATCCCATCCCGTCCCGTCCCGTCCCGTCCCGTCCCGTCCCGTCCCGTCCCATCCCATCCCATCCCATCCCATCCCATCCCAGGGATCACATCCAATCCCATCCCAGGGATCCCATCCCAGGGATCTCATCCCAGGCATACGATCCCATCCTATCCCATCCTATCCCATCCCATCCCAGGGATCACATCGCAGGGATCCCATACCATCCCAGGGATCCCATCCCAGGAATCCCATCCCAGGGATCCCATCCCATCCCATCCCATCCCATCCCATCCCATCCCATCCCAGGGATCCCATCTTATCCCATCCCATCCTATCCCATCCCAGGGATCATATCCCACCCCATCCATTCTGTTCCCAGGGATCCCATCTGTTCCCAGGGATCCCATCACAGGGATCCCATCCCATCACAGGGATCCCATCACAGGGATCCCATCACTTCCCAGGGTTACCATCCCAGGGATCCCATCCCATGGACACCGTCCCATCCCAGGGATCCCATCCCAGGGATCCCATCCCATCCCAGGGATCCCATCCCATCCCATCCCAGGGATCCCATCCCATCCCGTCCCATCCCATCCCATCCCATCCCATCCCATCCCATCCCATCACATCCCATCCCAGGGATCGCATCCCATCCCAGGGATCCCATCCCATCCCATCACATCCCAGGGATGCCATCCAATCCCAGGGATCCCACACTATCCCAGGGATCCCATCCCATCCAATTCCATCCCATCCCAGGGATCCCATTCCATCCCATCCCAGGGATCCTATCCCAGGGACTCCAACACGTCCGAGGCATCACATCCCATTCCAGGGATCCCATCCCATCCAAGGGATCCCACCCCAGAGACCCTATCACGTCCCAGGCATCCCATCGCATCCCAGGGATCCCATCCCATCCCATCCCATCCCAACCCATCCCATCACATCCCATACCAGGGATCCCATCGCAGGGATACCATACCATTCCAGGGACCCCATCCCAGGGATACCATCCCATCCCATCCCATCCCATCCCATCCCATCCCATCCCATCCCAGGGATCCCATTCCATCCCATCCCATACAATCCCATCCCATCCCAGGGATCACATCCCATCCCATCCCATCCCATCCCATCCCATCCCATCCCATCCCATCCCATCCCATCCCATCCCATCCCATCCCATCCCATCCCATCCCATCCCATCCCATCCCAGGGATCCCAACCCAGGGATCCGATCCCAGGAATCCCAACACAGGGATCTGATCCCAGGAATCCCATCCCATCCCAGGGATCCCATCCCAGGGATCCCATCCCATACCAGGGATCCCATCCCATCCAATCCCAGGGATCCCATCCCAGGGGTCCCACCGATCCCAGGGATCCCATCCCTTCCAGGGATCCCATCCCAGGGATCCCATCCCATCCCATCCCATCCCATCCCATCCCATCCCAGGGATCCCATCCCAGGGATCCCATCCCATCCCAGGGATCCCATCCCAGGGACCCCATCACGTCCCAGGAATCCCATCCCATCCAATCCCAACCCATCCCATCCCAGGGATCCCAGCCCAGGGTTCCATCCCAGGGATCCTAACAGATCCAACGGATCCCATCTCAGGGATCCCATCCCAGGGATCCCATCCTATCCCTGGGTTCCCCTCCCAGGGATCCCATCCCATCCCATCCCATCCCATCCCATCCCATCCCATCCCATCCCATCCCATCCCATCCCATCCCATCCCATCCCATACCATGGATCCCATACCATGGATCCCATTCCATCCCATCCTATCCCATACCATACCATCCCAGGGAACCCATCCCATCCCAACCCAGGGATCCCACACCAGGGAATCCATCCCAGGGATCCCATCCCATCCCATTCCATCCCAGGCATCCCATCCCAGGGATCCCATCCCAGGGATACCATCCCATCCCAGGGATCCCATCCCATTGATCCCAGGGATCCCATCCCAGGGATCACATCCCAGGGAGCCCAAACCATCCCATCCTATCACATCCCAGGCATGCCATCCCATCCCAGGGATAACACACTATCCCAGGGATCCCATCCCATCCCATCCCATTCCATCCCATCCCAGGGAACCCATCCCATCCCAGGGATCCCATCCCAGGGACCACATCACGTCCCAGGAATCCCATCCCATCGCACGGATCCCATCCCATCCCATCCAATTCCATCCCATCCCAGGGATCCCATTCCATCCCATCCCAGGGATCCTATCCCAGGGACTCCAACACGTCCGAGGCATCACATCCCATTCCAGGGATCCCATCCCATCCAAGGGATCCCACCCCAGAGACCCTATCACGTCCCAGGCATCCCATCGCATCCCAGGGATCCCATCCCATCCCATCCCATCCCAACCCATCCCATCACATCCCATACCAGGGATCCCATCGCAGGGATACCATACCATTCCAGGGACCCCATCCCAGGGATACCATCCCATCCCATCCCATCCCATCCCATCCCATCCCATCCCATCCCATCCCATCCCAGGGATCCCATTCCATCCCATCCCATACAATCCCATCCCATCCCAGGGATCACATCCCATCCCATCCCATCCCATCCCATCCCATCCCATCCCATCCCATCCCATCCCATCCCATCCCATCCCATCCCATCCCATCCCAGGGATCCCAACCCAGGGATCCGATCCCAGGAATCCCAACACAGGGATCTGATCCCAGGAATCCCATCCCATCCCAGGGATCCCATCCCAGGGATCCCATCCCATACCAGGGATCCCATCCCATCCAATCCCAGGGATCCCATCCCAGGGGTCCCACCGATCCCAGGGATCCCATCCCTTCCAGGGATCCCATCCCAGGGATCCCATCCCATCCCATCCCATCCCATCCCATCCCATCCCATCCCAGGGATCCCATCCCAGGGATCCCATCCCATCCCAGGGATCCCATCCCAGGGACCCCATCACGTCCCAGGAATCCCATCCCATCCAATCCCAACCCATCCCATCCCAGGGATCCCAGCCCAGGGTTCCATCCCAGGGATCCTAACAGATCCAACGGATCCCATCTCAGGGATCCCATCCCAGGGATCCCATCCTATCCCTGGGTTCCCCTCCCAGGGATCCCATCCCATCCCATCCCATCCCATCCCATCCCATCCCATCCCATCCCATCCCATCCCATCCCATCCCATCCCATACCATGGATCCCATACCATGGATCCCATTCCATCCCATCCTATCCCATACCATACCATCCCAGGGAACCCATCCCATCCCAACCCAGGGATCCCACACCAGGGAATCCATCCCAGGGATCCCATCCCATCCCATTCCATCCCAGGGATCCCATCCCAGGGATCCCATCCCAGGGATACCATCCCATCCCAGGGATCCCATCCCATTGATCCCAGGGATCCCATCCCAGGGATCACATCCCAGGGAGCCCAAACCATCCCATCCTATCACATCCCAGGCATGCCATCCCATCCCAGGGATAACACACTATCCCAGGGATCCCATCCCATCCCATCCCATTCCATCCCATCCCAGGGAACCCATCCCATCCCAGGGATCCCATCCCAGGGACCACATCACGTCCCAGGAATCCCATCCCATCGCACGGATCCCATCCCATCCCATCCCATCCCATCCCGTCCCGTCCCGTCCCGTCCCGTCCCGTCCCGTCCCGTCACGTCCCGTCCCATCCCATCCCATCCCATCCCATCCCATCCCATCCCATCCCATCCCATCCCATCCCATCCCATCCCATCCCATCCCATCCCATCCCATCCCAGGGATCCCTTCCAATCCCATCCCAGGGATACGATCCCATCCCATCCCATCCCATCCCATCCCATCCCATCCCATCCCATCCCATCCCATCCCATCCCATGGATCCCATCGCAGGGATCCCATACCATCCCAGGGATCCCATCCCAGGGATCCCATCCCAGGGATCCCATCCCATCCCATCCCATCCCATCCCATCCCATTCCATCCCATCCCATCCCATCCCATCCCATCGATCACATCCCATCCCATCCGTTCCCAGGGATCTAATCCCAATCCAGGGATCCCATTCCAGGGATCCCATCCTATCCCTGGGTTCCCGTCCCAGGGATCCCATCCCATCTCATCCCATCCCATCCCATCCCATCCCATCCCATCCCATCCCATCCCATCCCATCCCATCCCATCTCAGGGATCCCATACCATGGATCCCATACCATGGATCCCATGCCATCCCATGCCATCCCATCCCATCCCATCCCATCCCATCCCATCCCATCCCATCCCATCCCATCCCATCCCAGGGAACCCATCCTATCCCATCCCAGGGATCCCACCCAGGGAATCAATCCCAGGAATCTCATCCCATCCCAGGGATCCCATCCCATCCCATTCCATCCCAGGGATCCCATCGCAGGGATCCCATCCCAGGGATGCCATCCCATCCCAGGGATCCCACACTATCCAAGGGATCCCATCCCATCCCATTCCATCCCATCCCAGGGATCCCATCCCATCCAAGGGATCCCATCCCAGGGACCCCATCACGTCCCAGGAATCCCATCCTATCCCAGGGATCCCATCCCATCCCATCCCATCCCATCCCATCCCATCCCATCCCATCCCATCCCATCCCATCCCATCCCGTCCCGTCCCATCCCATCCCATCCCATCCCATCCCATCCCAGGGATCACATCCAATCCCATCCCAGGGATCCCATCCCAGGGATCTCATCCCAGGCATACGATCCCATCCTATCCCATCCTATCCCATCCCATCCCAGGGATCACATCGCCGGGATCCCATACCATCCCAGGGATCCCATCCCAGGAATCCCATCCCAGGGATCCCATCCCATCCCATCCCATCCCATCCCATCCCATCCCATCCCATCCCAGGGATCCCATCTTATCCCATCCCATCCTATCCCATCCCAGGGATCATATCCCACCCCATCCATTCTGTTCCCAGGGATCCCATCTGTTCCCAGGGATCCCATCACAGGGATCCCATCCCATCACAGGGATCCCATCACAGGGATCCCATCACTTCCCAGGGTTACCATCCCAGGGATCCCATCCCATGGACACCGTCCCATCCCAGGGATCCCATCCCAGGGATCCCATCCCATCCCAGGGATCCCATCCCATCCCATCCCAGGGATCCCATCCCATCCCGTCCCATCCCATCCCATCCCATCACATCCTATCCCAGGGATCGCATCCAATCCCAGGGATCCCATCCCATCCCATCACATCCCAGGGATGCCATCCAATCCCAGGGATCCCACACTATCCCAGGGATCCCATCCCATCCCATCCCATCCCATCCCAGGGATCCCATTCCATCCCATCCCAGGGATCCTATCCCAGGGACTCCAACACGTCCGAGGCATCACATCCCATTCCAGGGATCCCATCCCATCCAAGGGATCCCACCCCAGAGACCCTATCACGTCCCAGGCATCCCATCGCATCCCAGGGATCCCATCCCATCCCATCCCAACCCATCCCATCACATCCCATACCAGGGATCCCATCGCAGGGATACCATACCATTCCAGGGACCCCATCCCAGGGATACCATCCAATCCCATCCCATCCCATCCCATCCCATCCCATCCCATCCCATCCCATCCCATCCCATCCCATCCCAGGGATCCCATTCCATCCCATCCCATACAATCCCATCCCATCCCAGGGATCACATCCCATCCCATCCCATCCCATCCCAACCTCTCCCAGGGATCCCATCCCATCCCATCCCATCCCATCCCATCCCATCCCATCCCATCCCTTCCCATCCCATCCCATCCCAGGGATCCCAACCCAGGGATCCGATCCCAGGAATCCCAACACAGGGATCTGATCCCAGGAATCCCATCCCATCCCAGGGATCCCATCCCAGGGATCCCATCCCATACCAGGGATCCCATCCCATCCAATCCCAGGGATCCCATCCCAGGGGTCCCACCGATCCCAGGGATCCCATCCCTTCCAGGGATCCCATCCCAGGGATCCCATCCCATCCCATCCCATCCCATCCCATCCCATCCCATCCCATCCCATCCCATCCCATCCCAGGGATACCATCCCAGCGATCCCATCCCAGGGATCCCATCCCATCCCAGGGATCCCATCCCAGGGATCCCATCCCATCCCAGGGATCCCATCCCAGGGACCCCATCACGTCCCAGGAATCCCATCCCATCCAATCCCATCCCATCCCATCCCATCCCAGGGATCCCAGCCCAGGGTTCCATCCCAGGGATCCTAACAGATCCAACGGATCCCATCTCAGGGATCCCATCCCAGGGAACCCATCCTATCCCATCCCAGGGATCCCACCCAGGGAATCAATCCCAGGAATCTCATCCCATCCCAGGGATCCCATCCCATCCCATTCCATCCCAGGGATCCCATCGCAGGGATCCCATCCCAGGGATGCCATCCCATCCCAGGGATCCCACACTATCCAAGGGATCCCATCCCATCCCATTCCATCCCATCCCAGGGATCCCATCCCATCCAAGGGATCCCATCCCAGGGACCCCATCACGTCCCAGGAATCCCATCCTATCCCAGGGATCCCATCCCATCCCATCCCATCCCATCCCATCCCATCCCGTCCCATCCCATCCCATCCCATCCCATCCCATCCCATCCCATCCCATCCCAGGGATCACATCCAATCCCATCCCAGGGATCCCATCCCAGGGATCTCATCCCAGGCATACGATCCCATCCTATCCCATCCTATCCCATCCCATCCCAGGGATCACATCGCAGGGATCCCATACCATCCCAGGGATCCCATCCCAGGAATCACGTCCCAGGAATCCCATCCCATCCCATCCCATCCCATCCCATCCCATCCCATCCCAGGGATCCCATCTTATCCCATCCCATCCTATCCCATCACAGGGATCCCATCCCATCACAGGGATCCCATCACAGGGATCCCATCACTTCCCAGGGTTACCATCCCAGGGATCCCATCCCATGGACACCGTCCCATCCCAGGGATCCCATCCCAGGGATCCCATCCCATCCCAGGGATCCCATCCCATCCCATCCCAGGGATCCCATCCCATCTCGTCCCATCCCATCCCATCCCATCCCATCACATCCCATCCCAGGGATCGCATCCCATCCCAGGGATCCCATCCCATCCCATCACATCCCAGGGATGCCATCCAATCCCAGGGATCCCACACTATCCCAGGGATCCCATCCCATCCAATTCCATCCCATCCCAGGGATCCCATTCCATCCCATCCCAGGGATCCTATCCCAGGGACTCCAACACGTCCGAGGCATCACATCCCATTCCAGGGATCCCATCCCATCCAAGGGATCCCACCCCAGAGACCCTATCACGTCCCAGGCATCCCATCGCATCCCAGGGATCCCATCCCATCCCAACCCATCCCATCACATCCCATACCAGGGATCCCATCGC
Source organism: Sturnus vulgaris (assembly GCF_052056855.1). Classification (NCBI taxonomy): domain Eukaryota; kingdom Metazoa; phylum Chordata; class Aves; order Passeriformes; family Sturnidae; genus Sturnus; species Sturnus vulgaris. The sequence goes on along the minus strand of NW_028276155.1, from coordinate 2,833,397 downwards.
AGGGATACCATACCATTCCAGGGACCCCATCCCAGGGATACCATCCAATCCCATCCCATCCCATCCCATCCCATCCCATCCCATCCCATCCCAGGGATCCCATTCCATCCCATCCCATACAATCCCATCCCATCCCAGGGATCACATCCCATCCCATCCCATCCCATCCCATCCCATCCCATCCCATCCCATCCCATCCCATCCCATCCCATCCCATCCCATCCCAGGGATCCCAACCCAGGGATCCGATCCCAGGAATCCCAACACAGGGATCTGATCCCAGGAATCCCATCCCATCCCAGGGATCCCATCCCAGGGATCCCATCCCATACCAGGGATCCCATCCCATCCAATCCCAGGGATCCCATCCCAGGGGTCCCACCGATCCCAGGAATCCCATCCCTTCCAGGGATCCCATCCCAGGGATCCCATCCCAGGGATCCCATCCCAGGGATCCCATCCCATCCCATCCCATCCCATCCCATCCCAGGGATACCATCCCAGCGATCCCATCCCAGGGATCCCATCCCATCCCAGGGATCCCATCCCAGGGATCCCATCCCATCCCAGGGATCCCATCCCAGGGACCCCATCACGTCCCAGGAATCCCATCCCATCCAATCCCATCCCATCCCATCCCATCCCAGGGATCCCAGCCCAGGGTTCCATCCCAGGGATCCTAACAGATCCAACGGATCCCATCTCAGGGATCCCATCCCAGGGATCCATCCTATCCCTGGGTTCCCCTCCCAGGGATCCCATCCCATCCCATCCCATCCCATCCCATCCCATCCCATCCCATCCCATCCCATCCCAGGGATCCCATCTCAGGGATCCCATACCATGGATCCCATACCATGGATCCCATTCCATCCCATCCTATCCCATACCATACCATCCCAGGGAACCCATCGCATCCCAACCCAGGGATCCCACACCAGGGAATCCATCCCAGGGATCCCATCCCATCCCATTCCATCCCAGGGATCCCATCCCAGGGATCCCATCCCAGGGATACCATCCCATCCCAGGGATCCCATCCCATTGATCCCAGGGATCCCATCCCAGGGATCACATCCCAGGGAGCCCAAACCATCCCATCCTATCACATCCCAGGCATGCCATCCCATCCCAGGGATAACACACTTTCCCAGGGATCCCATCCCATCCCATCCCATTCCATCCCATCCCAGGGAACCCATCCCATCCCAGGGATCCCATCCCAGGGACCACATCACGTCCCAGGAATCCCATCCCATCGCACGGATCCCATCCCATCCCATCCCATCCCATCCCGTCCCGTCCCGTCCCGTCCCGTCCCGTCCCGTCCCGTCCCGTCACGTCCCGTCCCATCCCATCCCATCCCATCCCATCCCATCCCATCCCATCCCATCCCAGGGATCCCTTCCAATCCCATCCCAGGGATACGATCCCATCCCATCCCATCCTATCCCATCCCATCCCATCCCATGGATCCCATCGCAGGGATCCCATACCATCCCAGGGATCCCATCCCAGGGATCCCATCCCAGGGATCCCATCCCATCCCATCCCATCCCATCCCATCCCATCCCATCCCATCCCATCGATCACATCCCATCCTATCCGTTCCCAGGGATCTAATCCCAATCCAGGGATCCCATTCCAGGGATCCCATCCTATCCCTGGGTTCCCGTCCCAGGGATCCCATCCCATCTCATCCCATCCCATCCCATCCCATCCCATCCCATCCCATCCCATCTCAGGGATCCCATACCATGGATCCCATACCATGGATCCCATCCCATCCCATCCCATCCCATCCCATCCCATCCCATCCCATCCCATCCCATCCCATCCCATCCCAGGGATCCCTTCCAATCCCATCCCAGGGATACGATCCCATCCCATCCCATCTTATCCCATCCCATCCCATCCCATCCCATCCCATCCCATGGATCCCATCGCAGGGATCCCATCCCATCCCAGGGATCTCATCCCAGGGATCCCATCCCAGGGATCCCATCCCATCCCATCACATCCCATCCCAGGGATCAGATCCCATCCCATCCGTTCCCAGGGATCTATTCCCATCCCAGGGATCCCATCCCAGGGATCCCATCCCATTACAGGGATCCCATCCCATCCCAGGGATCCCATCACTTCCCAGGGATCCCATCCCTGGGATCCCATCCCATCCCAGGGATCCCATCCCAGGGATCCCAACCCAGGGATCCGATACCAGGAATCCCAACCCAGGGATCCGATCCCAGGAATCCCAACCCAGGGATCCGATCCCAGGAATCCCATCCCAGGGATCCCATCCCAGGGATCCCATCCAATCCCAGGGATCCCGTCCCAGGGATCCCATCGATCCCAGGGATCCCATCCCTTCCCAGGGATCCCATCCCAGGGATCCCATCCCATCCCAGGCATCCCATCCCATCCCATCCCAGGGATCCCATCCCATCCCAGGGATCCCATCCCATCCCAGGGATCCCATCCCATCCCATCCCATCCCATCCCATCCCACCCCATTCCATCCCATCCCATACCATCCCATCCCATCCCATCCCATCCCATCCCATCCCATCCCATCCCATCCCATCCCATCCCATCCCATCATATCCCATCCCATGCCATGCCATGCCATCCCATCCCATCCCATCACATCCCATCCCAGGGATCGCATCCCATCCCAGGGATCCCATCCCATCCAATCCCATCACATCCCAGGGATGCCATCCAATCCCAGGGATGCCATCCAATCCCAGGGATCCCATCCCATTCCATCCCATCCCAGGGATCCCATCCCATCCCATTCTAGGGATCCCACCCCAGGGACCCTATCACGTCCCAGGCATCCCATCCCATCCCAGGGATCCCATCCCATCCCATCCCAACCCATCCCATCACATCCCATACCAGGGATCCCATCGCAGGGATACCATACCATCCCAGGGATCCCATCCCAGGGATACCATCCAATCCCATCCCATCCCATCCCATCCCATCCCATCCCATCCCATCCCATCCCATCCCATCCCAGGGATCCCATTCCATCCCATCCCATACAATCCCATCCTATCCTATCCCATCCCAGGGATCACAGCCCATCCCATCCCAGGGATCCCATTCCATCCCAGGGATCCCATCCCATCCCATCCCATCCCAGGGATCCGATCCCAGGGATCCCAAACCAGGGATCTGATCCCAGGAATCCCATTCCATCCCAGGGATCCCATCCCAGGGATCCCATCCCATCCAATCCCAGGGATCCCATCCCACGGGTCCCACCGATCCCAGGGATCCCATCCCTTCCAGGGATCCCATCCCAGGGATCCCATCCCATCCCATCCCATCCCATCCCATCCCATCCCATCCCATCCCATCCCAGGGATACCATCCCAGCGATCCCATCCCAGGGATCCCATCCCATCCCAGGGATCCCATCCCAGGGATCCCATCCCATCCCAGGGATCCCATCCCAGGGACCCCATCACGTCCCAGGAATCCCATCCCATCCCATCCCATCCCATCCCATCCCATCCCATCCCATCCCAGGGATCCCATCCCATCCCATCCCATCCCAGGCATCCCATCCCATCCCATCCCATCCCATCCCATCCCATCCCATCCCATCCCATCCCATCCCATCCCATCCCAGGGATCCCAGCCCAGGGTTCCATCCCAGGGATCCTAACAGATCCAACGGATCCCATCTCAGGGATCCCATCCCAGGGATCCCATCCTATCCCTGGGTTCCCCTCCCTGGGATCCCATCCCATCCCATCCCATCCCATCCCATCCCATCCCATCCCATCCCATCCCAGGGATCCCATCTCAGGGATCCCATACAATGGATCCCATACCATGGATCCCATTCCATCCCATCATATCCCATACCATACCATCCCAGGGAAGCCATCCCATCCCAACCCAGGGATCCCACACCAGGCAATCCATCCCAGGGATCCCATCCCATCCCATTCCATCCCAGGGATCCCATCCCATCCCAGGGATCCCATCCCAGGGACCACATCACGTCCCAGGAACCCCATCCCATCGCAGGGATCCCATCCCATCCCATCCCATCCCATCCCATCCCATCCCATCCCATCCCATCCCATCCCATCCCATCCCATCCCATCCCATCCCATCCCGTCATGTCACGTCCCGTCCCATCCCATCCCATCCCATCCCATCCCATCCCGTCCCATCTCATCCCATCCCAGGGATCCCTTCCAATCCCATCCCAGGGATACGATCCCATCCCATCCCATCCTATCCCAACCCATCCGATCCCAGGAATCCCATCCCAGGGATCCCATCCCAGGGATCCCATCCAATCCCAGGGATCCCAAACCAGGGATCCGATCCCAGGAATCCCATTCCATCCCAGGGATCCCATCCCAGGGATCCCATCCCATCCAATCCCAGGGATCCCATCCCACGGGTCCCACCGATCCCAGGGATCCCATCCCTTCCAGGGATCCCATCCCAGGGATCCCATCCCATCCCATCCCATCCCATCCCATCCCATCCCATCCCATCCCATCCCAGGGATACCATCCCAGCGATCCCATCCCAGGGATCCCATCCCATCCCAGGGATCCCATCCCAGGGATCCCATCCCATCCCAGGGATCCCATCCCAGGGACCCCATCACGTCCCAGGAATCCCATCCCATCCCATCCCATCCCATCCCATCCCATCCCATCCCATCCCATCCCATCCCAGGGATCCCATCCCATCCCATCCCATCCCATCCCATCCCATCCCATCCCATCCCATCCCATCCCAGGCATCCCATCCCATCCCATCCCATCCCATCCCATCCCATCCCATCCCAGGGATCCCAGCCCAGGGTTCCATCCCAGGGATCCTAACAGATCCAACGGATCCCATCTCAGGGATCCCATCCCAGGGATCCCATCCTATCCCTGGGTTCCCCTCCCTGGGATCCCATCCCATCCCATCCCATCCCATCCCATCCCAGGGATCCCATCTCAGGGATCCCATACAATGGATCCCATACCATGGATCCCATTCCATCCCATCATATCCCATACCATACCATCCCAGGGAACCCATCCCATCCCAACCCAGGGATCCCACACCAGGCAATCCATCCCAGGGATCCCATCCCATCCCATTCCATCCCAGGGATCCCATCCCATCCCAGGGATCCCATCCCAGGGACCACATCACGTCCCAGGAACCCCATCCCATCGCAGGGATCCCATCCCATCCCATCCCATCCCATCCCGTCATGTCAAGTCCCGTCCCATCCCATCCCATCCCATCCCATCCCATCCCATCCCGTCCCATCTCATCCCATCCCAGGGATCCCTTCCAATCCCATCCCAGGGATACGATCCCATCCCATCCCATCCTATCCCAACCCATCCGATCCCAGGGATCCCGTCCCAGGGATCCCATCGATCCCAGGGATCCCATCCCTTCCCAGGGATCCCATCCCAGGGATCCCATCCCATCCCAGGGATCCCATCCCATCCCAGGGATCCCATCCCAGGGATCCCATCCCATCCCATCCCATCCCATCCCATCCCATCCCATCCCATCCCATCCCATCCCATCCCATCCCATCCCATCCCATCCCATCCCATCCCATCCCATCCCATCCCATCCCATCCCATCCCATCCCATCCCATCCCATCCCATCCCATGCCATGCCATGCCATGCCATCCCATCCCATCCCATCCCATCCCATCCCATCCCATCCCATCCCATCCCATCACATCCCATCCCAGGGATCCCATCCCATCCCATTCCATCACATCCCAGGGATGCCATCCAATCCCAGGGATCCCATCCAATCCCAGGGATCCCATCCCATCCCATTCCATCCCATCCCAGGGATGCCATCCCATCCCACCCCAGGGATCCCACCCCAGGGACCCTATCACGTCCCAGGCATCCCATCCCATCCCAGGGATCCCATCCCTTCCCAACCCATCCCATCACATCCCATACCAGGGATCCCATCGCAGGGATACCATACCATCCCAGGGATCCCATCCCAGGGATACCATCCCATCCCATCCCATCCCATCCCATCCCATCCCATCCCATCCCATCCCATCCCACCCCATCCCATCCCATCCCATCCCAGGGATCCCATTCCATCCCATCCCATACAATCCCATCCTATCCTATCCCATCCCAGGGATCACAGCCCATCCCATCCCATCCCATCCCATCCCATCCCATCCCATCCCATCCCATCCCATCCCATCCCATCCCATCCCAGGGATCCGATCCCAGGGATCCCAAACCAGGGATCCGATCCCAGGAATCCCATCCCATCCCAGGGATCCCATCCCAGGGATCCCATCCCATCCAATCCCAGGGATCCTATCCCAGGGGTCCCACCGATCCCAGGGATCCCATCCCTTCCAGGGATCCCATCCCAGGGATCCCATCCCAGGGATCCCATCCCATCCCATCCCATCCCATCCCATCCCATCCCATCCCAGGGATACCATCCCAGCGATCCCATCCCAGGGATCCCATCCCATCCCAGGGATCCCATCCCAGGGATCCCATCCCATCCCAGGGATCCCATCCCAGGGACCCCATCACGTCCCAGGAATCCCATCCCATCCCATCCCATCCCATCCCATCCCAGGGATCCCATCCCATCCCATCTCATCCCATCCCATCCCATCCCAGGCATCCCATCCCATCCCATCCCATCCCATCCCATCCCATCCCAGGGATCCCAGCCCAGGGTTCCATCCCAGGGATCCTAACAGATCCAACGGATCCCATCTCAGGGATCCCATCCCTGGGATCCCATCCTATCCCTGGGTTCCCCTCCCAGGGATCCCATCCCATCCCATCCCATCCCATCCCATCCCATCCCATCCCATCCCATCCCAGGGATCCCATCTCAGGGATCCCATACCATGGATCCCATACCATGGATCCCATTCCATCCCATCCTATCCCATACCATACCATCCCAGGGAACCCATCCCATCCCAACCCAGGGATCCCACACCAGGCAATCCATCCCAGGGATCCCATCCCATCCCATTCCATCCCAGGGATCCCATCCCATCCCAGGGATCCCATCCCAGGGACCACATCACGTCCCAGGAACCCCATCCCATCGCAGGGATCCCATCCCATCCCATCCCATCCCATCCCATCCCATCCCGTCACGTCACGTCCCGTCCCATCCCATCCCATCCCATCCCATCCCATCCCATCCCATCCCATCCCATCCCATCCCATCCCATCCCATCCCATCCCAGGGATCCCTTCCAATCCCATCCCAGGGATACGATCCCATCCCATCCCATCCTATCCCATCCCATCCCATCCCATGGATCCCATCCCAGGGATCCCATCCAAGGGATCCCATCCCATCCCATCCCATCCCATCCCATCCCAGGGATCACATCCCATCCCATCCGTTCCCAGGGATCTAATCCCAATCCAGGGATCCCATTCCAGGGATCCCATCCTATCCCTGGGTTCCCGTCCCAGGGATCCCATCCCATCCCATCCCATCCCATCCCATCCCATCCCATCCCATCCCATCCCATCCCAACCTATCCCATCCCATCCCATGGATCCCATCTCAGGGATCCCATACCATGGATCCCATACTATGGATCCCATTCCATCCCATCCCATCCCATGCCATCCCATGCCATCCCATCCCATCCCATCCCATCCCATCCCATCCCATCCCATCCCATCCCATCCCATCCCATCCCATCCCATCCCATCCCATGGATCCCATCGCAGGGATCCCATCCCATCCCAGGGATCCCATCCCAGGGATCCCATCCCATCACATCCCATCCCAGGGATCCCATCCCATCACATCCCATCCCAGGGATCACATCCCATCCCATCCGTTCCCAGGGATCTAATGCCATCCCAGGGAACCCATTCCAGGGATCCCATCCCATCACAGGGATCCCATCACTTCCCAGGGATCCCATCCCATCCCATCTCATCCCATCCCATCCCATCCCATCCCATCCCATCCCATCCCATCCCATCCCATCCCATCCCATCCCATCCCATCCCATCCCATCCCAGGGATCCCATCGCATCCCATCCCAGGGATCCCAACCCAGGGATCTGATACCAGGAATCCCAACCCAGGGATCCAATCCCAGGAATCCCACCCCAGGGATCCCATCCCAGGCATCCCATCCCATCCCAGGGATCCCATCCCATCCAATCCCAGGGATCCCGTCCCAGGGATCCCATCGATCCCAGGGATCCCATCCCTTCCCAGGGATCCCATCCCAGGGATCCCATCCCATCCCAGGCATCCCATCCCATCCCATCCCAGGGATCCCATCCCATCGCAGGGATCCCATCATATCCCAGGGATCCTGTCCCATCCCAAGAATCACATCCCATCCCATCTCAGGGATCCCATCCCATCCCAGGGATCCCATCCCATCCCATCCCATCCCACCCCATCCCTTCCCATCCCATCCCATCCCATCCCATCCCATCCCATCCCATCCCATCCCATCCCAGGGATCCCATCCCATCCCATCCCAGGGATCCCAGCCCAGGGTTCCATCCCAGGGATCCCAACACAACCAACGGATCCCATCTCAGGGATCCAATCCCAGGGATCCCATCGTATCCCTGGGTTCCTGTCCCAGGGATCCCATCCCATCTCATCCCATCCCATCCCATCTCATCCCATCCCATCCCATCCCATCCCATCCCATCCCATCCCATCCCATCCCATCCCATCCCATCCCATCCCATCCCATCCCATCCCATCCCATCGCATCCCATCCCATGGATCCCATCTCAGGGATCCCATACCATGGATCCCATCTCAGGGATCCCATACCATGGATCCCATTCCATCCCATCCCATCCCATCCCATCCCATCCCATCCCATCCCAGGGATACCATCCCTGTGATCCCATCCCAGGGATCCCATCCCATCCCTGGGTTCCCGTCCCAGGGATCCCATCCCATCCCATCCCATCCCATCCCATCCCATCCCATTCCATCCCATCCCACCCCTTCCCTTCCAATCCCATGGATCCCATCTCAGGGATCCCATACCATGGATCCCATCCCATGGATCCCATTCCATCCCATTCCATCCCATCCCATCCCATCCCATGCCATCCCATCCCATCCCATCCCATCCCATCCCATCCCATCCCATCCCATCCCATCCCATCCCATCCCATCCCATCCCATCCCAGGGATCCCATCCCATCCCATCCCATCCCATCCCATCCCATCCCATCCCATCCCATCCCATCCCATCCCAGGGATCCCAGCCCAGGGTTCCATCCCAGGGATCCCAACACAACCAACGGATCCCATCTCAGGGATCCAATCCCAGGGATCCCATCCTATCCGTGGGTTCCCGTCCCAGGGATCCCATCCCATCCCATCCCATCCCATCTCATCCCATCCCATCCCATCCCATCCCATCCCATCCCATCCCATCCCATCCCATCCCATCCCATCCCATCCCATCCCATCCCATCCCATCCCATCCCAGGGATACATTCCCTGTGATCCCATCCCAGGGATCCCATCCCATCCCTGGGTTCCCGTCCCAGGGATCCCATCCCATCCCATCCAATCTCATCCCATCCCATCCCATCCCATCCCATCCCATCCCATCCCATCCCATCCCATCCCATCCCATCCCATCCCATCCCATCCCACCCCTTCCCTTCCAATCCCATGGATCCCATCTCAGGGATCCCATACCATGGATCCCATCCCATGGATCCCATTCCATCCCATCCCATCCCATCCCATCCCATCCCATCCCATCCCATCCCATCCCATCCCATCCCATCCCATCCCATCCTATCCCAGGATCCCACACCAGGGAATCCATCCCAGGGATCCCATCCCTTCCCAGGGATCCCGTCCCAGGCATCCCATCCTGTCCCAGGCATCCCATCCATTCCCATCCCAGGGATCCCATCCCATCGCAGGGATCCCATCATATCCCAGGGATCCTGTCCCATCCCAAGTATCACATCCCAGTGATCCCATCCCAGGGATCCCATCCCATCCCATCCCATCCCATCCCATCCCATCCCATCCCATCCCATCCCATCCCAGGGATACCATCCCAGTGATCCCATCCCAGGGATCCCATCCCATCCCTGGGTTCCCGTCCCAGGGATCCCATCCCATCCCATCCCATCTCATCCCATCCCATCCCATCCCATCCCATCCCATCCCATCCCATCCCGTCCCGTCCCATCCCGTCCCTTTCCATCCCATGGATCCCATCTCAGGGATCCCATACCATGGATCCCATACCATGGATCCCATTCCATCCCATCCTATCCCATCCCAGGGATCACATCCCACCCCATCCCATCTGTTCCCAGGGATCCCATCCCATCACAGGGATCCCATCACTTCCCAGGGTTACCATCCCAGGGATCCCATCCCATGGACACCATCCCATCCCAGGGATCCCATCCCAGGGATCCCATCCCATCCCAGGGATCCCATCCCATCACAGGGATCCCATCACATCCCATCCCATCACATCCCATCCCATCCCATCACATCCCATCCCAGGGATCCCATCCCATCCCATCCCATCACATCCCATCCCTGGGATCCCATCCCATCCCAGGGATCCCATCCCATCCCGTCCCATCACATCCCAGGTATGCCATCCAATCCCAGGGATCCCACACTATCCCAGGGATCCCATCCCATTCCATCCCATCCCAGGGATCCCACCCCATCCCATCCCAGGGATCCTATCCCAGGGACTCCAACACGTCCGAGGCATCACATCCCATACCATGGATCCCATACCATGGATCCCATTCCATCCCATCCCATCCCATACCATCCCAGGGAACCCATCCCATCCCAGCGATCCCACACCAGGGAATCCATCCCAGGGATCTCATCCCATCCCAGGGATCCCATCCCACCCCATTCCATCCCAGGGATCCCATCCCAGGGATCCCATCCCAGGGATACCAACAGATCCCAGGTATCCGATCCCATTCCATGCCTGGGACCCCATCCCATGGATCACATCCCAGGGATCCCAAATCATCCCATCCTATCACATCCCTGGGATGCCATCCCATCCCAGGGATAACACACCATCCCAGGGATCCCATCCCATCCCATTACATCCCATCCCAGGGATCCCATCCCATCCCATCCCAGGGATCCCATCCCAGGGACCCCATCACGTCCCAGGAATCCCATCCCATCCCACGGATCCCATCCCATCCCATCACATCAAATCCCATCCCGTCCGATCCCATCCCATCCCATCCCATCCCATCCCATCCCAGGGATCTCATCCAATCCCATCCCAGGGATACGATCCCATCCTATCCGATCCCATCCCATGGATCCCATCCCAGGGATCCCATCCCATCCCATCCCATCGCATCCCATCCCATCCCATCCCAGGGATCACATCCCATCCCATCCGTTCCCAGGGATCTAATCCCATCCCAGGGATCCCATTCCAGGGATCCCATCCCATCACAGGGATCCCATCACAGGGATCCCATCACTTCCCAGGGATCCCATCCCAGGGATCCCATCCCATCACAGGGATCCCATCCCATCCCAGGGATCCCATCCCAGGGATCCCATCCCATCCCAGGCATCCCATCCCAGGGATCCCATCCCATCTCATCCCATCCCATCTCATCTCATCTCATCTCATCTCATCTCATCTCATCTCATCTCATCTCATCTCATCTCATCTCATCTCATCTCATCCCATTCAAGAGATCCCATCCCATCCCATCCCAGGGATCCCATCCCAGGGATCCCATCCCATCCCAACCCAGGGATCCCATTTCAGCAATCCCATCCCAGGGATCACATTTCAGCAATCCCATCCCATCCCAGGGATCCCATCCCATCCCAGGGATCCCACACTATCCCAGGGATCCCATCCCATCCCAACCTATCCCATCCCGTCTCACGCATCCGATCCCATCCCAGGGATCCCATCCCAGGCATCCCATCCCAGGGATCTCATCCCAGGAATCCCATCCCATTCCTGGGATCCCATCCCATTCCAGGGATCCCATCCCATCCCAGGGATCCCATCACATCCCATCCCATCCCATCCAATCCCATCCGAGGGATTCCATCCCAGGGATCCCATCCCAGGTATCCCATCCCAGGGATCCCAACCCAGGGATCACATACCATCCCAAAGATCCCATACCATCACAGGAATCCCATCCGAGGGATAATATCCCATCGCAGGGATCACATCCCATCCCATCCCATCCCATCCCATCCCATCCCATCCCATCCCATCCCATCCCATCCAATCACATCCCATCCCATCCCATCACAGGGATCCCATCCCAGGGAACCCTAACCCAGAGATCACATTCCATCCCATCACATCCCATCCCATCCCATCCCAGGGATCCCATCCAATCCCACCCCAGGGATCCCATCCCAGGGATCTCATCCCAGGGATATGATCCCATCCTATCCCATCCTATTGCATCCCATCCCAGGGATCCCATTGCAGGGATCCCATAACATCCCAGGGATCCCATCCCAGGGATCCCATCCAAGGGATCCCATCCCATCCCAGGGATCCCATCGCAGGGATACCATCAAATCCCATCCCATCCCATCCCATCCCATCCCATCCCATCCCATCCCATCCCATCCCATCCCATCCCATCCCAGGGATCCCATCCCAGGGATCCCATCCCATCCAAACCCAGGGATCCCATCCCAGGGATCCCATCGATCCCAGGGATCACATTCCTTCCCAGGGATCCCATCCCAGGGATCCCATCCCATCCCAGGCATCCCATCCCATCCCAGGGATCACATCCCTTCCCCGGGATCCCATCCCAGGGATCCCATCCCATCCCATGCCATCCCATCCCATCCCATCCCATCCCATCCCATCCCATCCCATCCCAGGAATACCATCACAACGATCCCATCCCAGGGATCCCATCCCTGGAATCCCATCCCAGGAATCCCATCCCATCCCAGGAATCCCATCCCATTCCTGGGATCCCATCCCATTCCAGGGATCCCATCCCATCCCAGGGATCCCATCACATCCCATCACATCCCATCCCATCCCATCCCATCCAATCCCATCCCAGGGATCCCATGCCATCCCATCCCATCCCATCCCATCCCATCCCATCCCATCCCATCCCATCCCATCCCATCCCATCCCATCCCATCCCAGGGATCCCAACCCATCCAACGGATCCCATCCCAGGGATCCCATCCCAGGGATCCCATGCTATCCCTGGGTTCCCATACCAGGGATCCCGTCCCATCCCATCCCATCCCATCCCAGGGATCCCATCTCAGGGATCCCATACCATGGATCCCATACCATGGATCCCATCCCATCCCATGGATCCCATCCCATCCCATGGATCCCATCCCCGGGATCCCATCCCATCCCAGGGATCCCATCCCAGGGATCCCATCCCATCCCATGGATCCCATCCCATCCCATGGATCCCATCCCCGGGATCCCATCCCATCCCAGGGATCCCATCCCATTCCATCCCAGCCCCACGATCCCATTCCTTCCGATCCCATTCCATGCCATCCCATATATTCCATACCATGGATCCCATCCCATCCCATCCCATCCCATCCCAGGGATACAATCCCAGTGATCCCATCCCAGGGATCCCATCCCATCCCTGGGTTCCCGTCCCAGGGATCCCATCCCATCCCATCCCATCCCATCCCATCCCATCCCATCCCATCCCATCCCACCCCATCCCATCCCATCCCATGGATCCCATCTCAGGGATCCCATCCCATGGATCCCATCTCAGGGATCCCATCCCATGGATCCCATACCATGGATCCCATTCCATCCCATCCCATCCCATCCCATCCCAGGGAGCCCATCCCATCCCAGAGATCCCACACCAGGGAATCCATCCCAGGGATCCCATCCCATCCCAGGGATCCCATCCCAGGGATCCCATCCCATCCCAGGCATCCCATCCCATCCCATCCCAGGGATCCCATCGCATCGCAGGGATCCCATCATATCCCAGGGATCCTGTCCCATCCCAAGAATCACATCCCATCCCATCCCATCCCAGGGATCCCATCCCATCCCATCCCATCCCATCCCATCCCATCCCATCCCATCCCATCCCATCCCATCCCATCCCATCCCATCCCATCCCAGGGATCCCATCCCATCCCATCCCATCCCTTCCCATCCCAGGGATCCCAGCCCAGGGTTCCATCCCAGGGATCCCAACACAACCAACGGATCCCATCCCAGGGATCCCATCCCATCCCATTCCATCCCAGGGATACCATCCCAGGGATCCCATCCCAGGGATCCCATCCCATCCCTGGGTTCCCGTCCCAGGGATCCCATCCCATCCCTGGGTTCCCGTCGCAGGGATACCATCCCATCCCATCCCATCCCATCCCATCCCATCCCATCCCATCCCATCCCATCCTATCCCATCCCATCCCTGGGATCCCATCCCAGGGATACGATCCCATTCCATCCCATCTCAGGGATCACATCCAATCCCATCCCAGGGACACGATCCCATGCTATCCCATCCTATCCCATCCCATCCCATGAATCCCATCGCAGGGATCCCATCCCATCGCAGGGATCCCATCCCAGGGATCCCATCACAGGGATCCCATCCCATCCCAACCCATCCCATCCCGTCTCAGGCATCCGATCCCATCCCAGAGATCCCATCCCAGGGATTATATCCCAAGGATCCCATCCCAGGGATCCCATCCCATCCCAGGGATCCCATCCCAGGATTCCCATCCCACGAATCCCATCCCATTCCTGGGATCCCATCCCATTCCAGGGATCCCATCCCATCCCAGGGATCCCATCCCATCCCATCCCATCCCAGGGATCCCATCCCAGCGATCCCATCCCAGGGATCCCATCCCATCCCATCCCATCTCATCCCATCCCATCCCAGGGATCCCATCCCATCTCAGGGATCCCATGCCATCCCATCCCAGTGATCCCATCACAGGGATCCCAACCCAGGGATCCCATCCCATCCCCGGGATCCAATCCCATCACAAGGATCCCATCCCAGGGATCCCATCGCATCCCAGGGATCTCATCCCATCCCATCCCATCCCATCCCATCCCATCCAATCCCATCACATTCCATCCCATCCCAGGGACACCATCACGTCCCAGGAATCCCATCCCATCCCAGGGATCCCATCCCATCCCATCCCATCCCATCCCGTCCTGTCCCGTCCCATCACATCATATCCCTTCCCGTCCCATCCCGTCCCATCCCATCCCATCCCATCCCATCCCATCCCATCCCATCCCATCCCATCCCATGCCATCCCATCCCAGGGATCCCATCCAATCCCATACCAGGGATACGATCCCATCCTATCCCATTCCATCACAGGGATTCCATCCCAGGGATCCCATACCATCACAGGGATCCCATTCCAGGGATCCCATTCCAGGGATCCCATTCCAGGGATCCCATCCCATCCCAGGGATCCCATCCCAGGGATCCCATCCCAGGGATCACAACCCAGGGATCCCATCCCATCACATCCCATCCAATCCCATCCCAGGGATCCCATCCCAGGGATCCCATCCCAGAGATCTGATCCCATCCTATCCCATCCTATTGCATCCCATCCCAGGGATCCCATTGCAGGGATCCCATAACATCCCAGGGATCCCATCCCAGGGATCCCATCTTATCCCATCCCATCCCATCCTATCCCATTCCAGGAATCACATCCCACCCCATCCCATCCATTCCCAGGGATCCAATCCCATCCCAGGGATCCCATTCCAGGGATCCCATCCCATCCCATGGATCACATCCCATCCCATGGATCCCATCCCAGGGATCCCATCCCATCCCTGGAT